>NC_091282.1:80554334-81154647 GCF_032444005.1 Ranitomeya imitator
ATTTTTACAGCAGTTTATATTCCTGTGAATATTCACCTTTATAAAGGCTTAAAGAGAACCTTTCACCAGGACATTACTATGTAATCTGAGAGCATGATAATATAGTGGGAGAGACCCTAATTCCAGTGATGTGTCACTTACTGGGCTGTTTGGTGCAGTTTTGATAGAATCCCTGTTTACCACTGTAGATATAGCAGTGGTTGGAATGCTGAGCCTTGTATAACCCCGCCCAAACCCTTGATTGGTAGCTTCCTGTGTACCCTGTGAATTGTTATCAAGCTGCCAATCAGTGGTGGGGGGCGTGGTTACACAGACTAGCCTGACTGTCCTGCAAGTGACATGTAGTCTGGCAGTCATAATATCCTGATGATGAAACACTGATTTTCTTGAAACTAAAGCACATCACTGGAATCAGAGTCTCAGTCCCTACTTTCTATTGCTCTCAGATTATACAGCACCCATAGGGGTGGAGCCGCATATTCATCACTGTAATAAGTGGCACCACATGACCGCTCATACAGGAAGAGCTGCGACGCTGAGAGGATGGAAGCGCTGAGGGAGCTGGGTAAGTATTTTAATGCCAGTGGGCGGGCGCACAGGGGGTGGGAGGGGGAGATTACCGGGAACTTTATTTTAACAACAAAAAAAATGTTTTAAAAATGATTTTTCATTCCTTCTCTCCAGCGAACACTGCTGGGAAGAAGGAATGAATTCCAGATTCAGCACCCAAAGCAGGGGACAGCGCTTAACACTAGCGCTGTCTCCTGCACGGTTCATGTGGTACCCAGTCGGCACACGGACGGCACACGGCTGCCGCACGTCTGCCACACTGATGTGCCACGTGAGCACACGGACACACGGACACGGATAACTCCGCTACCGATTTTTCCGGTACTGGAATTATCTGGACGTGTGGGACAGGCTTCACATGACTATGTCTGCAGAATATTAAAAATGATAGCTATTAAAATATATAAAGCATCTTTTAGTGTTTGACAGCAGCCAAAAAAATAAACGATATAAGTCTGGTATTGCTGTAATCACACCGACCCAAAGAATAAAGTCGTCTACTCACTTGTACCACACGAGGAATGGCATAAAATATTTTAAGCAATACTTTCTGACTCCCTACCCTTCCCTTCCCGTATCCCTCTGTACCACTGCCCCTTGTTTTTTAAACTCTTCTTACAACCCTTTTGGTTCGCAAATCCGCAGCCTTATAGTGTTATCGTTGTGGTTTATTAAGATTGTTTTTTTTTTATTTTACTATTTCTGGAAAATATTTACCCATTTTTCCTTTCCTGTTATATTATTGAAATTTTGTAAATAAAGAATATATACAAAAAAATTAAAATAAAACCAATTCTTGACCTACATCCGATTTTTTCATTCTGCCCCCTAAAGATCACAGTGGATTGTAACAATCACCGAGGCAGGTTAAGAATGTAACTATTTTTATTACTTACATCCACTATTCCTTGCATCACGCTCAAAATGCAGTGTCCCCACAAGATCCCATCCTGAGGCTGGTAGTTACACTGGCCTCATACCAGGAGATACCCACTGTCTACCAACTTTTGGTTGGCCCACAGCTTTTGTATCTCCAGCTGGAATAATCTACAGTCACAGCCCATATTCTTCCAGACAACGAATGCCACAACCGTAGCATGTGTATCCAACTCCAGCCAGAAGACGCCTCCCCGGAATTGAGCCCGGCCCTCGGGAAACACCCCTCCCCCTTGCATTGGTGGAGGTATTTTCCTCAGGCCAAGCCCCATCCCCTGGGACTGCATGTGAGACCCCCTGTGGTGACGGCTCCACTGAGTCTACTATTCCCATCCACATAATGGGATTAGTGACTGAGAGAACAATGGCTTGATGCCCCTGAGACACTAAAGCAATGGAGAGCAAGAGACACTGCCCCTGAAGGTACTGTCACACTCAGCGACGCTGCAGCGATATAGACCACGAGTCGATCACTGGAGCGTCGCTGTTTAGGTCGCTGTAGAGACGTCAAACACAGCAACTCCAGAACGATGCAGGAGTGATCCAGTGGCGTAACGGCGACTCACTTATCGTTCTCGCTGGTTTTTAGCTTCATGTAAAACATTGCTGGCATCGTTGCTTTTGATGTCAAACATGACGATACATGCCGACCTGACGACCAAATAAAGTTCTGGACTTCTAGCTCCGACCAGCGATGGCACAGCGGGATCCAGATCGCTGCTGCGTGTCAAACCCAACGAGATCGCTATCCAGGATGCTGCAACGTCACGGATCGTTGTCGTTCTCGTTGTAAAGTTGCTCAGTGTGAAGGTACCTTTAGAGCAATGGAAAGATTGCTTTACTACCAATCTTGAGTCTTGTCTTATGTATGCATAAGATCCACCACACACGTCTTCCTCTACTTACTCTCATTGAATGGGAACATTGATTCCTGAGGCTGAATTGACAAGCCAGCAAATCTTTAATAAAACACAGCAAGAAAATCTCTAATGCATTACAGCAAGCAAATCTCTAATAAAACACAATGATAATATCGACTTAACCGGTGCTCCGTGATGGAAAAAATGTCTGCATCCTTTAGAGCCATGGATACTGCTCTACGTGCATTGGTTTAATAGTCTTTACAACAAGGCCAGCTCCTCATACTCTTCCCCCACTTTTTCAGCATGGACACAGATGTAAGAGAATTCACGTTCATTGGAATTACATTTTGTATATCATACAGTTTCTTCTTTCTTGAGAATAAATGCCGCAATTCCCATTTCATCTTTGTGTACTGCAGCATAGCAGACATCTTTAGCTTCTCTTATGTGATCTTTGAGATCCTGCCAACTCTCGGATGGGAGAAGCCCTGAAACGAGAACTCTGTATTCAGTTCACTGGGACGAGGATCTGTTTCTCCCACAGGGTCCCCCATATCCACCTCCTTATCACTGGTTTGACCTGGGAAACTCCTCACATAACCGGCAACAATCTAACTAGTATCCATTGCATACAAACACGACATCCTCTGCATCCTGTGGATCCTAGAAGCTGATGAAGGCAAATGGTGCGGTGACACTCCCCCGCGGATCTTCAGCTCCATTGTATGGCTCTGCCCGTACCGATGGAATTCCTCCAGCTTCTTCTCCTGTACATTGGCCGGTAAATTGATCACAAAAATGCTCCCATCCCCAGAGTGCTGATCCCCAGCCAGGGAGATGGTCACTTGGAGGCCTGGTAAATGATGATCTGTGGCGACAGTATCTGGGCTGACTGGGGTGATGGAATACTCAGGGTCCCCAAGTCCCTGAGCCTCCTCCCTGATGTAATTTACCTCCCCCATGTGATGTTCCTTCATGGTAACAGGCATTGCATTTTGTACATTACCACTAGCGGGGAGTTAGTCAGCATGTTGATGTTGTTCTCTTCCCTCTTGGCTGAAGCAGTGGGAACCGGTCCTTGGCATTGGGTTACGACATTGACCCAGTGGCACACCAATCCTACTCTTAGGTTGTTTCCCAGCAGCACATGTACGGGTAGCTGCAGTACTACTACATCTGCTCTAAATGTAGCCTGGCCCTGTGAATGTTCAGACATTCTCCTCCGGCTACATTGGCTAATATATGGCTGGAGGGAACAATACATTTGTAGTAGATGGTCTTTGATCAATGTGACCGAAGCTCCTGAGTAATGGAGCCCTGCTGTTTCATGGTCGCTGAGGGGTCCCGTATAGTCTGGGATACTTTTACCACATATGGCCTCTTCTTCTTCCCATCGGGGTAGTGGGATCCTGTGTCCCCCAGCATTTCAGCACTATTGCAGCACAGTTTTCACCGGATGGGGACGTGGGCTTGAACAATCCTGGCATTCAATAGAAAAGGTGCCCCATACATCCACAGTTATGGCAGCTTAGTCCCCCCTCACTCTGACGTGGGCAGTACTTGGGGTTTTGGGATACCTCTCACTTTGTGAAGTCTGAAATCCCTGCAGTTTCCCCTCTTACGGTCCATTGGTCTCGCTGGCCTCCTTTTAAGCCTGTTCCCAACTCACTGGGGCTATTGTACCTGCCTTTTCTCTGCTCCTGCCATCTGGTTGGATTATGATGACTGTATTGGTTTTTATTTAATGTCTGTATGGTGTGGTAATTATTTAAGGCATCTGTGGAGTTTTCAGCTATGGTGGATCTGCAATTTTGCCTTATTTGGGGATGCAATGGAATTTTCTGCAAGGGTGAGGTTTTATTTAAATCTATCACAATATACAGTATATGATATAAGTCCTTTCAGATTAACACTGCAATTATTATCTTTGAATCTCTCTGGCACCTTGGTATAAGCATAATTCCATTTTTCCTCCAGTACAGCCCGTGTTTATACAACTGTAACTGATTTTATTGTACTTTAGTGTGTCTGTTTGCCTGACAACGAGATGGCTGTCATGAGAACCAGGAGAGGTTCTGAGGAGGAGGAAGAGATGGAGCTAATTTTCCCTGATGTACCGTATGTAAAAAGTCTCAATTGTGTCAGCTGTATGTTATGGCTGAATTTGTAATACCTCATTTTTGTACCTTTGCCATGTGTTTTTAAGGATGAAATAAAAGCTACGTTTTTTCCCTATGTGAGTTCTCTGGTGCCTCGGACGTTCAGGAATTTGCATTACTTTGGACCTTGTGGGGGGTCGCACTGAGTCAGCATGGAATAACCTTTGGTGCATGAGAATTGCTCACTGGATTCAGTTCATTTTTCCCACCATTGTAATTTCCACTGCCATGCCACCGCAGCTCCTGTTGTCGGTGCTGCTGCTGCAGATGCTCCAGTTCCAAGCTGTAGGGACTGCCAGAGCAAAGAACTGGCTTTGCTAGAGGTGTTTACCACATTTTACATGTGGAACCAGCCAGCCACAGCAGGCGCCCTGCTGACACCTCGTCCATCTCCACCTAGAAGTGAAAAATCACCCCCGGGTGAAATGTCACCGATGCATTCATCAAAAGGCGAGTGGCCTCCTTGATCTTTCCCTGTGCATGCACAGACCCAGTACAAGCAGCAGCCGGGAGAACAAGGAAAAATGGTGCCACTGCTTGTGCCTTCATGTCAGCTAAGTCCTACTGGACCCGCTGCAGCACTTCCAGGATACCCTGCATTGGCTGCAGCAGGGACGAAACAGCTGCCCTAATTGACTGGCCAGGCCTGGATCAGCTTTCTTTCTTCCTTTAGGTATTACCTTGTCCAAACAAAGGATCCCCAGTAAAGGACAAGAAACCTACTATTGCATGGGAAAGAGTTTGCCCTATTTACCGCATAGGTTTTTTGTCCCTGATGGGCGGATCCCCTCTCTCATGTTGCTGCTGTCATGGGTAGTAGAAAAAAAAGTATGCAAATTGTCTTTTCAGAGAGGAAGAGAGCTTTAACTCTATAGCGCCACCTGTTGGAAGCAGCAATCCTACAAGTCACTATCGACCCTTTAACGAGTCTTGCAATATGACTTAGGATGAAAACCAAGTAAGAATCTCAATTTGCAGACGCAGTGTTTCAGAGTATTACCCCCTCATGAGTGCAAGTTATGAGAACTGATTTGGCTAGGTGAGAGGCTGTGTACTGAGGTCTAAGGGGTAACATTTATCTTGTGGAGAGTGACATACACTGTTATGATCTGGTGGCCTAAGAGCAGCATGAGACGTACTCTGGAGAAAGTGGTACCTGTACTGACCGCAAACCCTGAACTTAGCAGCGCAACTAGAAGTAGCCGTGGGGGGTACCTAACACTCCCTAGACCCCTCGACACAGCCTAAGAATTAACTTCCCCTAAAGACAGAAACGGGAAAACTATCTTGCATCAGAGAAAATCCCCAAAGGATAGACAGCCCCCCACAAATATTGACTGTGAGAGGAGAGGGAAATAACATACGCAGACATGAAATCAGGATTTAGCATAGGAGGCCATTCTAGCTAAAAAGAAAGAATAGGACAGAGTACTATGCGGTCAGTATTAAAACACTAGAAAATATCCACCACAGAAAATACAAATCACCACATCTGACTAAAGAAATGGAGGGTATATCTGCATCTCCAGACACACAGCTTGGCACAGACAAAGCTGGACAAGACAAAACATGAAAATGCACTGAACTATAAGGTCCACAGCAGGTGGACAGCAAAAACAAAGTCAGAATTAACTTTGTTGAAATGAACAGCAAAACAGGAGAGACCAGGTATGGATGTGAATCCTCCAAAAACAATGGACAACTGGCACTGACCAAAGGATAAAGCAGGACTAAATAGCCCAGCCCAAATTGCAAAAAATGGATACACCTGATAAATGCTGCGATCCAAAGACAGCAGCACTACCGCTCATAACCACCGGAGGGAGCCCAAGAGCAGAATTCACAACAGTACCCCCCCCCTTGAGGAGGGGTCACCGAACCCTCACCA
The DNA here is from genome assembly GCF_032444005.1 of Ranitomeya imitator. Taxonomy (NCBI): domain Eukaryota; kingdom Metazoa; phylum Chordata; class Amphibia; order Anura; family Dendrobatidae; genus Ranitomeya; species Ranitomeya imitator. The sequence goes on from NC_091282.1 coordinate 80,560,751, forward strand.
GAGCCCCCAGGCCAATCAGGACGAGCCAAATGAAAGGCACGAACCAAATCGTCAGCATGAACATCGGAGGCAACAACCCAAGAATTATCCTCCTGGCCATAACCCTTCCATTTGACCAGATACTGAAGCTTCCGCCTCGAAAAACGAGAATCCAAAATCTTCTCAACCACATACTCCAACTCCAAATCAATCAACACCGGGGCCGGAGGATCAACAGAGGGAACAACGGGCACCACATACTTCCGCAACAAAGATCTATGGAACACATTATGGATGGAAAAAGAGGCTGGAAGGGCCAATCGAAAAGACACTGGATTGATATGCTCAGAAATCCTATAAGGACCAATAAACCGAGGCTTGAACTTAGGGGAAGAAACCTTCATAGGAACATGACGGGAAGACAACCAGACCAAATCCCCAACCCGAAGTCGGGAACCAACACACCGACGACGGTTAGCAAAACGTTGAGCCTCCTCCTGAGACAACACCAAATTGTCCACCACATGAGCCCAAATCTGCTGCAGCACTACCACTCATAACCACCGGAGGGAGCCCAAGAGCAGAATTCACAACAATACGGGCCCTGGCATCAGTGGCGTAACTACAAAGTTAGGGGCCCCGGTGCGAACTTCCAAATGGGGCCCCCCCCCCTGCAGCCCTGCCATACAACTCAATGTAACCCCCATAGAATAATGGCCACACATGATGCTCAATACTGTATAACGGCCACCACACATGATGCTCCATACTGTATAATGGCCACACATGATGCTGCATACTGTATAACGGCCACACATGATGCTCAATACTGTATAATGACCCCCCTCCTGTATGCATGGCTCATCTCCCTCCTATCCCATATACATAGCTCATATTACCCCTCCTGTATGCATGGCTCATATTCCCCCCTGCATGGCTCATATTCCCCCCTGCATGGCTCATATTCCCCCCTGCATGGCCCATATTCCCCCCTGCATGGCTCATATTCCTCCCTGCATGGCTCATATTCCCCCCTGCATGGCTCATATTCCCCCCTGCATGGCTCATATCCCCCCCTGCATGGCTCATATTCCCCCCTGCATGGCTCATATTCCCCCCTGTATGCAGGCTTAGCTCTCCGCTCCTGCTCGGCGCGCCGGCTTATGTCCTCCTTCATCCCCCCCCCCCGTTCCCCCGTCCCCCCGTCCCCCCGTCCCTCATACTCACCTGTCTTCCCTCTGCACGGCCGTGCCGACATCCCTCGCGCTCTGTCCCGACTCCAGACGGCGGCGCCGGCGCAGCACCTTCTTCCTGCTTGAGCGGTCATGTGACACCGTTCATTAAGATCATGAATATGCGCATATTCATGATCTTAATGAGCGGTGTCACGTGACCGCTCAAGCAGGAACGAGCTGCAGTGCAGACGCCGAGACCATCGCTGGAGCAGGGTGAGTATTCAAGGCAGCGGCGGCGGCGGCGGGGAAGGGGGGGGAGGCCCTGGAGCGGGGGGAGGCACTGCCAGTCCGAGCCTGCCTGCCGGGCCCGGGCCCCTGACCTGCCGGGCCCGGTCGCACTGGCGACCGCTGCGACCGCGGTAGTTACGCCACTGCCTGGCATGCCAATGTAAGGAGGCTTATTCGTCATGTAATGCTCCTCTGGGAAATTTAATATGTAAATTGCCTCTTCAGAGAGTAAGAGAACTTGAACTCTATAGCGCCACCTGTTGAAAGTAGCAATCCTACAGGTCACTATTAACCCTTTAATGAGTTTAGTTCTCTTCCTCTCTGAAGAGACAATGTGCATATTAAATTTCCCAGAGGAGCATTGCATGGTGAATAAGCCTCCTTACATTGGCATGCCAGGGCCAATATGTCACTCTCTACAATGAGAAACGTTACCTCAGTTCAGACCTCAATCTAGACCTGAGTCTAGAGCCTCTCACCTAGCCAAATCAGTTTTCATACTTTGCACTGACAAGTGTCTGCAAATTGAGATTCTGATTTGGCTTTTATTCTAAGTCATATTAACCCCTTCCCGACCTGTGACACAGCGTATGCGTCATGAAAGTCGGTGCCAATCCGACCTGTGACGCATATGCTGTGTCACAGAAAGATCGCGTCCCTGCAGATCGGGTGAAAGGGTTAACTCCCATTTCACCCGATCTGCAGGGACAGGGGGAGTGGTAGTTTAGCCCAGGGGGGGTGGCTTCACCCCCTCGTGGCTACGATCGCTCTGATTGGCTGTTGAAAGTGAAACTGCCAATCAGAGCGATTTGTAATATTTCACCCATTATAACGGGTGAAATATTACAATCCAGCCATGGCCGATGCTGCAATATCATCGGCCATGGCTGGAAATACTAGTGTGCCCCCACCCCACCCCACCGATCGCCCCCCCAGCCCCCCGATCTGGCCGGTACACTGCTCCGGCTCCCCTCCATCCAGTGCTCCGCTCCCCCCCGTGCTCTTGTCCGCTCCCCCCGTGCTCCAATCACCCCCCCGTGCTCCAATCACCCCCCCCTGCATTCAGATTTACCCCCCCGTGCTCCGTTCCACCCCCCAATGCTCCGTTCCAGCCCCCCCGTGCTCCGTTCCACGCCCCCCGTGCTCCGTTCCACGCCTGCCGCGCTCCGATTCCCCCCCCCGTGCTCCGATCCCCCCCCCGTGCTCCGATCCCCCCCCGTGGTCCCCCCCCACCCCATCATACTTACCGATCCAGCCGGGGTCCCGTCCGTCTTCTCCCTGGGCGCCGCCATCTTCCAAAATGGCGGGCGCATGCGCAGTGCGCCCGCCGAATCTGCCGGCCGGCAGATTCGTTCCAAAGTGCATTTTGATCACTGAGATAGATTATATCTCAGTGATCAAAATAAAAAAAATAATACATGACCCCCCCCCTTTGTCACCCCCATAGGTAGGGACAATAAAAAAATAAAGAAAAATTTTTTTTCCCACTAATGTTAGAATAGGGTTAGGGTTAGGGGTAGGGTTAGGGTTAGGGGTAGGGTTAGGGTTAGGGCTAGGGTTAGGGCTAGGGCTAGGGTTAGGGATAGGGTTAGGGCTAGGGTTAGGGCTAGGGTTAGGGTTAGGGGTAGGGCTAGGGTTAGGGCTAGGGTTAGGGGTAGGGCTAGGGTTAGGGGTAGGGTTAGGGCTAGGGTTAGGGTTTCGGTATGTGCACACGTATTCTGGTCCTCTGCGGATTTTTCCGCTGCGGATTTGATAAATCCGCAGTGCTAAACCGCTGCGGATTTATGGCGGATTTACCGCGTTTTTTTCTGCGCATTTCACTGCGGTTTTACAATTGCGATTTTCTATTTGAGCAGTTGTAAAACCGCTGCGGAATCCGCACAAAGAAGTGAAATGCTGCGGAATGTAAACCGCTGCGTTTCCGTGCAGTTTTTCCGCAGCATGTGTACAGCGAGTTTTGTTTCCCGTAGGTTTACATTGAACTGTAAACTCATGGGAAACTGCTGCGGATCTGCAGCGTTTTCCGCAGCGTGTGCACATACCTTTAGAATTAGGCTATGTGCACACTGTGCGGATTTGGCTGCGGATTGGCCGCTGCGGATTCGCAGCAGTGTTCCATCAGGTTTACAGTACCATGTAAACATATGAAAAACTAAATCCGCTGTGCCCATGGTGCAGAAAATACCGCGCGGAAACGCTGCGTTGTATTTTCCGCAGCATGTCAATTCTTTGTGCGGATTCCGCGGCTTTTTACACCTGTTCCTCAATAGGAATCCGCAGGTGAAATCCGCACAAAAAACACTGGAAATCCGCGGAAAATCCGCAGGTAAAACGCAGTGCCTTTTACCCGCGGATTTTTCAAAAATGGTGCGGAAATATCTCACACGAATCCGCAACGTGGGCACATAGCCTTAGGGTTAGGGTTGGAATTAGGGTTGTGGTTAGGGTTGTGATTAGGGTTATGGCTACAGTTGGGATTAGGGTTAGGGGTGTGGGGGGGTTAGTGTTGGAGGTAGAATTGAGGGGTTACCACTGTTTAGGCACATCAGGGGTCTCCAAACGCAACATGGCGCCACCATTGATTCCAGCCAATCTCGTATTCAAAAAGTCAAATGGTGCTCCCTCACTTCCAAGCCCTGAAGTGTGCCCAAACAGTGGTTTACCCCCACATATGGGGTATCAGTGTACTCAGGATAAACTGCGCAACAATTACTGGGGTCCAATTTCTCCTGTTACCCTTGTGAATCTAAAAAAATGCTTGCTAAAACATCATTTTTGAGGAAAGAAAAATGATTTTTTATTTTCACGGCTCTGCGTTGTAAACGTCTGTGAAGCACTTGGGGGTTCAAAGTGCTCACCACATATCTAGATAAGTTCCTTGGGGGGGTCTAGTTTCTAAAATGGGGTCACTTGTGGGGGGTTTCTACTGTTTAGGCACACCAGGGGCTCTGCAAACGCAATGTGACGCCCGCAGACCATTCCATCAAAGTCTGCATTTCAAAAGTCACTACTTCCCTTCTGAGCCCCGACGTGTGCCCAAACAGTGGTTTACCCCCACACATGGGGTATCAGCATACTCAGGAGAAACTGGACAACAACTATTGGGGTCCAATTTCTCCTGTTACCCTTGGGAAAATAAAAAATTCTGGGCTAAATAATTATTTTTGAGAAAAGAAAACGTATTTATTATTTTCACGGCTCTGCATTATAAACTTCTATGAAGCACTTGGGGGTTCAAAGTGCTCACCACACATCTAGATAAGTTCCTTTGGGGGTCTAGTTTCCAAAATGGGGTCACTTGTGGGGGGTTTCTACTGTTAAGCCACATCAGGGGCTCTGCAAACGCAACGTGACGCCCACAGAGCATTCCATCAAAGTCTGCATTTCAAAACGTCACTACTTCACTTCTGAGCCCCGGCATGTGCCCAAACAGTGATTTACCCCCACATATGGGGTATCAGCGTACTCAGGAGAAACTGGACAACAACTTTTGGGGTCAAATTTCTCCTGTTACCCTTGGGAAAATAAAAAATTGCAGGCTAAAAGATCATTTTTGAGAAAATAATTTTTTTTTTTATTTTCATGGCTCTGCGTTATAAACTTCTGTGAAGCACTTGGGGGTTCAAAGTCCTCACCACACATCTAGATTAGTTCCTTTGGGGGTCTAGTTTCCAAAATTGGGTCATTTCTGGGGGATCTCCAATGTTTAGGCACACAGGGGCTCTCCAAACGTGACATGGTGTCCGCTAATGATTGGAGCTAATTTTCCATTTAAAAAGCCAAATGGCATGCCATCCCTTCCGAGCCCTGCCGTGCGCCCAAACAGTGGTTTACCCCCACATATGGGGTATCAGCGTACTCAGGACAAACTGGACAACAATATTTGGGGTCCAATTTCTCCTATTATCCTTGGCAAAATAGGAAATTCCAGGCTAAAATATCATTTTTGAGGAAAGAAAAATGATTTTTTATTTTCATGGCTCTGCGTTATAAACTTCTATGAAGCACCTGGGGGTTTAAACTGCTCAATGTGCATCTAGATAAGTTCCTTGGGGGGTCTAGTTTCCAAAATGGGGTCACTTGTGGGGGAGCTCCAATGTTTAGGCACACAGGGGCTCTCCAAACGCGACATGGTGTCCGCTAACAATTGGAGCTAATTTTCCATTCAAAAAGTCAAATGGCGCGCCTTCCCTTCCGAGCCCTGCCGAGTGCCCAAACAGTGGTTTACCCCCACATATGAGGTATCGACGTACTCGGGAGAAATTGCCCAACAAATTTTATGATCCATTTTATCCTACTGCCCATGTGAAAATGAAAAAATTGAGGCGAAAAGAATTTTTTTGTGAAAAACAAGTACTTTTTCATTTTTACAGATCAATTTGTGAAGCATCTGAGGGTTTAAAGTGCTCACTAGGCATCTAAATAAGTTCCTTGGGGGGTCTACTTTCCAAAATGGGGTCACTTGTGGGGGAGCGCCAATGTTTAGGCACACAGGAGCTATCCAAACGCGACATGGTGTCCGCTAACGATGGAAATTATTTTTCATTCAAAAAGTCAAATGGCGCTCCTTCCCTTCCGAGCCTTACCATGTGCCCAAACAGTGGTTTACCCCCACATGTGAGGTATTGGTGTACTCAGGAGAAATTGCCCAACACATTTTAGGATCCATTTTATCCTGTTGCCCATGTGAAAATGAAAAAATTGAGGCTAAAAGAATTTTTTTGTGAAAAAAAAGTACTTTTTCATTTTTACGGATCAATTTGTGAAGCACCTGGGGGTTCAAAGTGCTCACTATGCATCTAGATAAGTTCCTTGGGGCGTCTAGTTTCCAAAATGGGGTCACTTGTGGGGGAGCTCCAATTTTTAGGCACACGGGTGCTCTCCAAACGTGACATGGTGTCCGCTAAAGAGTGGAGCCAATTTTTGATTCAAAAAGTCAAATGGCGCTCCTTCCCTTCCAAGCCCTGCCGTGCGCCCAAACAGTGGTTTACCCCCACATATGAGGTATCAACGTACTCAGGACAAATTGGACAACAACTTTCGTGGTTCAGTTTCTCCTTTTACCTTTGGGAAAATAAAAAAATTGTTGCTAAAAGATAATTTTTGTGACTAAAAAGTTAAATGTTCATTTTTTCCTTCCTTGTTGCTTCTGCTGCTGTGAAGCACCTGAAGGGTTAATAAACTTCTTGAATGTGGTTTTGAGTACCTTGAGGGGTGCAGTTTTTAGAATGGTGTCACTTTTGGGTATTTTCAGCCATATAGACCCCTCAAACTGACTTCAAATGTGAGGTGGTCCCTAAAAAAAATGGTTTTGTAAATTTCGTTGTAAAAATGACAAATCGCTGGTCAAATTTTAACCCTTATAACTTCCTAACAAAAAAAAATTTTGTTTCCAAAATTGTGCTGATGTAAAGTAAACATGTGGGAAATGTTATTTATTAACTATTTTGTGTCACATATCTCTCTGGTTTAACAGAATAAAAATTCAAAATGTGAAAATTGCGAAATTTTCAAAATTTTCGCCAAATTTCCGTTTTTATCACAAATAAACGCAGAATTTATTGAGCTAAATTTACCACTAACATGAAGCCCAATATGTCACGAAAAAACAATCTCAGAACCGCTAGGATCCGTTGAAGCGTTCCTGAGTTATTACCTCATAAAGGGACACTGGTCAGAATTGCAAAAAACGGCAAGGTCTTTAAGGTAAAAATAGGCTGGGTCATGAAGGGGTTAAAAGACTTGTTAAAGGGTCGACAGTGACTTGTAGGATTGTTGCTTCCAATAGGTGGCATTATAGTGTTCAATGTCTCTTCCTCTCTGAAGAGGCAATTTACATATTCAATTTCCCAGGGGAGCATTGCATGGCGAGTAAGCCTCCTTACATTGGAATGCCAGGGCCGGTATGTCACTCTCTACAAGGAGAAATGTTACCCCTTAGATCTCAGAAAAAAGGTAATATTCAGTGGGGCAAGGGTAATAAAATAAGAGCAAAAATTGACTACTCTGCCTCAGTCAGAAATTGCCAATATCAGAGATAGTGGTTAAATGGCATCAATCAGAGATAGCTCCAATCGCTACTGATAGGTGCCGGCTGTAATACACAGCCGCTTCTGCCTTTTATTGAATGTGCTCAGCTCCTGAGTTTCCCATCTGCACTCGACATGTATAAATGTCGGGAAACAGTTAAAGCATATCTATCAATGCTGCTAATAGACGCAGAGGCAAGATTGTCACCCCCATAATCATGTACAAAAATGAATAAAAACATCATGAATGAGACAGAAAGACCTGATTAGGGGAAAAAAGAATATTTATCAGTATCTGGTTTTCATCAAACTAATATTAGATACCCATTAATGCAATGCAATGAGAGCACCTGGAAGAAATTGATTTAAACCCAAGGGGTAGCGTGGAAAAGTCATGCAGATTACTCCCTAGATAATGAAAAATGGCCCCAGTACTACGAAACAGGGATGCTGTCCACAATGTTCATCAACCACCATGTGGTGTTCTATAACTGGTCCAAGCCATAGCTTCCAGATGTAAAATGTCAATTTGAATAAACCCTGCTCATATCTATAGCATTCATTAACTGTTCTAATACATGCACATTGGATTATTTAACTTGTCAACTTTCGACAAATTTCTAGTAATGGGATAAATTCCTGGAAATTGCCATTTTTATTCTATGAACACACCACCACCATTTTTGAACTCCCCATTGTATTTTGTCATTCCAGATCTAGTTCCAAATGACATTCTTATTTCCCGACTTGTAATTTCATAACCAGAAGTGTGTACAACACTTCACATCCAATTCACATTTTCCAGGCTGATGAGACGTATTAAGCATCTTTTAAAAATTCCCTTGTGTGGAAATTTGGACAAAATTTGCTCAACATACGGATCGAATGAATGTTAATGAGGCTTTTCTGGTCATTAATGTCTGCCAATGCTTACCCCAAGCTTTGGTTTCTAACTTGACGTGTCGGAACTTGCGAATGTTAATAGAAACATCTGATCAGATACTGAAGCTCTGTTTTTCTTCCAGTTGCCTTTACAAAACTACTGATAGAAGTTAACTTCTCATTTTCAATAAAGGTGATGAAAGCGTAGTTTTTACAGATTAGCTCATCATATTCATGGCAAATTTTGTGAAATTCCCTTCAACTAGAAAATTCAAAACAACTTGCGGTTTTGCTGGAATCTCCAAAAAGCATGACCACCGCCGTTTTACACAAAACAGCAGAGTATATCAGCCAGAGAAGGTTCACATGACCTCAGGCATGTCAGCGAGGGCTTCCCATAATGCTCTGCAGCTATAACATCACATATAGCACAGCCAATCAGGAGGAACTACCATAGCCTGTATAAAAGCAGAGACAGGAATCACAGCAGCCATTTGGTGTGACTCTGGATAGTGAGAGGACATCACAGCTCACAGCTTGAAACTAAATTTCTGGAAAATTTTGTCAAAACTGTCAACTTTGAATTTCAAAATATTTGCTTATCTCTTCTAGTTTAACTAAGACATTTTACAAAAATACTAAACCTTTAGCCCCACATTTTTGTTTCCTTTTTAAACATTCTGTCATATGCAATAACCAAGCACCATCCTGAGCTTGCTTCCTGTTCTACATGATGAATGGTCTACAGTTATTGCACTCTGCTTCTTTTTCTCCTAACCTACATTCAGCAGTGAAGGGGAGAGATGGAGAGGTGAATGGACAAAAGTAATAGGACACCCAACATTTCACTTACAGGGACTTTTATGACATCTGATATTACATCCATACACATTTTAATAAAGCTGGTCCCCCTTTTGTTGCTCTAGTGCTATAAAAACTTCCATTTTCTTGGGAAGACTTTCTACCAGATTTTGGAGTGTGCCAGAGGGAATTTTTGCCCATTCATCCAGAACAGCATTTGTGAGGTCATATTCTGAGGTTGACTGATAGAGATCTTGCCTCTTAATCTGTATTGACGTTCATCCCAAAGGTGCGGAATGGGATTGAGGTCAAAGCTTAATGTCATTCACATTCTTCCACACCAAACTTATCTAACCATGCCATTATGAATTGGTGCTCAGTTATGTTGGAAGAGTAAAGGGTCTTCCCTCAACTGTTCCCACAAAGTGGGAAACATACAATTATGCAAATTTCTTGACATGTTGACACTTTAAAATTTTCTTTCACTAGAACTAAGGGGCCTAAGCCAACACCGGAAATACAAACCCATAACATTATCCATCCTCCAAAACTTTACAGTTTTTCTTGGCATTTGCCAAATGCAGACCTATCCATCAGACTGCTAGATTAAGTAACTGTAACTTGATTTGTCACTCCATAGAACATGTTTCCATTGTGTAAGCCTGCAAGGGCAGGGTCCTCGCCCCTCTGTATCAGCCTGTCATTGTTAGTTTGCTTACTGTAAGTGATGTTTGTAATTTGTATGTAACCCCTTCTCATGTACGGCACTATTGAATCAATGGTGCTATATAAATAAATAATAATAATTGGTCTACTGGTTTACTGCACTCCAATACTTGGCATCATGCTAAGTGATGGCTTGCAAGCAGCCATGGAAACAAAGCTGTGTGTGAAGCCTATCAGCTCTAAATAGGAATTCAACAGATGGAATTTGCACTAGGCATTCCCGTAGCTCCCAGAAGAATCTTGGCCTTCACCCTGTAAACCATATAGATGGATTTTCCCCTGAGATGCAACCACAGAGTGGCTGTTGGATGATGGAGCTAGCTGGCACAGAAGTGACATCTAGCAGGGTCGTTATCCAAGAAGTATCGCTTCTCCTTGCGGAGATCGACATGCTAAGCATGCCGAGATGAGGAGACTTAAAGCCGCAATGCTCCTCTGGGTATTATGCTAATTATGCAAATTGTCTCTTCAGAGAGAAAGAGAGCTAGAACTCTAGTGCCACCTATTGGAAGGTAGCAATCCTACAAGTCAATGTTGACCCTTTAACGAGCATTGTAACATGACTTCGGATAATAGCCAAACCAGAATCTCAATTTGCAGATACTGCAAAGAGGTAGTACCCCCAAAACACAGTGTCTGCAAACTGAGATTTTGGTTTGGCTATTATCCCAAGTCATGTGACAAGGCTTGTTAAAGGGTCAACATTGACTTGTAGGATTGCTACCTTCCAATAGGTGGCACTAGAGTTCTTGCTCTTGTGGCACCCCTAGGGGTATTTGCCACAAAAACAGTTACTGACACTAAATACAAATACTAAAATAGCAAGACTGCACTACCACTTCCGGCCAGAAGGGGGAGCTCCAGAGACCCCCCTTGATCCATTCTGGTCTGAGAGAAGAACTGGCAGTTGGGCTAAGGAGCTGAAAGTGAGAGGTCATACAGCTGAATTTCTAACAGCCCTATGACGGTTTCCAGGCCCAAATCACCGGCCTGAGGAGAAAAGGGACAGAGAAAAAGGACATTGTGAGAACCGGGTAGCATTAATCACTACCCAGAACAGGCGCAAAAACGGATACCGGATCCGTGGCTGTATTCATTATATATAATACAGCAACCGGAAAAACGTGAGGTGATATCAGCTTCACTAGGGCCAGATGCAGCAACAGACACAGAGTTCAGCGGTACTCCTGGAGGGGGTAAGCCGATAAAAGGACTCGGGTTGCCCGTCGAACCAGGACCCGGAGGGGACAGATTGGGCTGGCAGCCAGTTCACATACAGCAGCAGGGCCACACAGAAACTGCGTACAATAAGAGGCGAAGACCCCGGCAGGGTCAAAGTAACTCAGAGTTCCCATACAGACTCCGGTGACAGGACTGGTTGTAAATCCCTTTATGTTGAAGTAAACTGGTTAAACGTTTCAGTGCCTCAGACTTTCATTTGGACAATAGCTATCTATCCAGGATCAGAATCATCACCGCTGAGAGAACCTGCTGCTGATTAAGTAAGTGCCTGTTCCCTCATGATACCCCTTACACTGTGCATTGCCTGAGGCCACAGCACCGGGTCAAGCCACCCGTGACATCTCCCTCAAGAGACAGACCCCATTGGTCCGGTGCTGGGTACCCCGGTCTCCTGGGCGTCACAATTGGCGTCACGAACAGGATTCAGCCAGCCCGTATACCGGGTATTGTGTGCCGTGATTGGAGCTCAAAACTGTGAAAACTTGGATGAAAAATCTTGAAAATTGACTTTATTAAAGAAAATTCCATTTCCCATTAAAAACTATTGAAAGTGACTTTTCCCCATTGGTTATAATGGAGTAAAGATGGCCGCCATCACCTCATAACCGTTAGGCACGAAACTGTTAATTGAGCTACGCCATTACCTGAGCCCCAGTCTGACTGAAAAACTTCAGAATCCGCCATTACAGAGTGCGCGGCGGGCGGGAGCAGCAGGGGGCGTGTCATTGTGGGCGGCACCAAGCTGAGCGCTCTGACGTCAGAGCAAGGGGAAAACCAATCCTGCTGCACAGCGGAACGAATCTACACTATCCCGACGGAAGCGGAGGACCGGAAGGGTCCGGATTAACTAAGGGGGCACAGTATGTCGCAGCACGGAGATGCCGCAGCTGAAAGACAGAGTGTCGATAGAGAGTCCGGTAGCGCAGCGGTGCAAGGAGTGGCGCCCATCATGCCGGTGCTGATGCCATATACCCCGGGTGGCCCGTGGTTTCCAATGTATGAAGGTGAGCCTAATACCCTTGACGATTTCAGAGAAAAGATGCTGGCCCATTTTGACATGTTCCCCGTGGGTGAAGTTCAGCGTGTTAGTCTCCTGATGATGCAGTTAAGTGGCCATGCTAAGCGAGAAGTCACAGCATGGGCAGCTGATCTAAAAGGCACTGTTGAACGCATATTTGCTGGATTAAAAGCTACATTTGAAACCACGGCCAGCAGCAAAGCTAAAGTACGATTCTTTAATTGCAAACAAAAAGCTAATGAGGGCGTGAGAGACTTTGCCTTAAACCTGCAGGAAGCCCTTAAATCACTTACACTGGCTGAACCCATTTTTAACACAGGAGCAGATAAACTGCTAAGAGATCAATTTATTGAGGGACTCTACACCCCTTCTCACCGGGGGCATGTGAGTATGCTTGTTTTTAAGAACCCTGAATTGACATTTGCCCAATTAAAGGAGAGCGCTATACGTCTCCAGCTGGCAGAGGCACCTCGGGATCAGGAGGCGCAACCCATGGCAGAGGCACCTCAACAACAGGGAGTGCAAGTGACATCAGCTATGTCCGGGGCCATTGCTAAGCCCCTGGGGCCCAGTACTAATGAGGCTCTTCAACAAAAGCTTGACTCTTTAACTGATGTTGTTGCTTCAATGGCTAAAACCATGCAGGAGATGAGAGGACCCAAGATGGAGTTGGCAAACCGTAGAGAGGATGTTCCATGGATGAGACCCCGGAAATACCTGACATGGAGAGGACGACCCCGCGACTGCTACCAACCGGATGGACAGCCCATTTGCCGCCGTTGCCAGCAGCCAGGCCACTTTGCACGAGATTGTGATTTAAACGGGAATCCCCTGGGAATGCGGGTCACTTCACAGGAATGAACTTTCAAGGCCCAACACCCTGGCACGACAGGTACATCGGAGGACGACCCATTATCCCTATCGTGCTGGACGGAATTCCCCTCAACGCTTTGCTGGACACAGGTTCCCAGATTTCATCTATACCGTATATCCTTTATAAGAGGTACTGGGCTGATGCAGATATTGATAAAGGGCCCTCTGATGTTGAACTAGATATATGGGCCAGTAATGGTAAGTTGGTACCAAAACTAGGATTCAGGGAGATGACCATAAAGATTGGTAAAGTAGAATTGAAGAAACAGGGTATAATTGTTGTTGATGTTGACCGGCGGAACTGTGAACCAACTGTATTGATAGGAATGAATGTGTTAGAAAACTGCTTTGCCGAAGTTATTTCTGTCTTACAGCAAATTGCTGAAACTGCCCAATCCTACCAGCAGAGAGTTCTCCGGAGGGAAATAAAAGTATTGATGTTAAGGCAACAGGTAGAAGTTGCAGGTGGAGAAATCGGCAGTGTGAGGGTAAGTGATCCAATGTCTATTGTAATCCCACCAAAAACAGAAATGCTGGTATGGTGTAGAGCAGCCATTTGTACTAAGGGACGAGATTATCAAGCCTTAATAGAACCAGTGTACACCGACAGCAGGCCCACTATACTCACAGCACGAGGGGTAGTCGAGGTACACCGGGGACGAGTGCCGGTACAACTTTTGAACTGTGGAGAGGAAGATGTCACTTTGCCAAGGTATGCTACAGTGGCAAAGCTATATACTGTTGACAACAATGCCATCACAACCATTGAGCCCTTAGAACCAACCTGTCAGATGGAAGTCAACGGCTCAGATGGAGAATTGGAGGATTGGTGCCAACAGCTACACGTGGGCATAAATTCAACACCTACCCATCAAAAACAAGGGGTGTATAGGCTAGTGACGGAATATGAACAAGTCTTCAGTTAACACCCATTGGACTTCGGACGGATAGAAGGGGTAGAACACACAATCCCCACCGGTGACCATCCCCCAATAAAAGAAAGATATAGACCCATACCGCCCGCTCACTATCAATGTGGAAAAGATATGCTGAGGGAGATGAAACAGGCCGGGGTAATAAGAGACAGCTGTAGCCCCTGGGCGGCCCCTCTAGTGATTGTCAAAAAAAAGGACGGAACCATGAGAATGTGCGTAGACTACTGGCGGATTAATAACATCACCCATAAAGACGCCTACCCCTTGCCTAGGATAGAAGAGTCCTTGACTGCTTTGAAATCTGCTAATTATTTTTCCACATTAGACTTAACAAGCGGGTATTGGCAAGTCCCTGTGGCTGAGAGAGATAAGGAAAAGACGGCATTCACCACACCAATGGGTCTATGTGAATTTAATTGCATGCCATTCGGACTCTGCAACGCATCCGGTACCTTCCAGCGGCTGATGGAATGCTGCCTCGGACACAAGAACTTCGAGACCGTCCTCCTGTACCTAGATGATGTGATCGTCTACTCAAAGACTTACGAACAACACTTAAAAGACCTGGCAGAAGTGTTCGAAGCCTTATCCAGGTATGGCATGAAAATCAAGCCATCCAAATGTCACCTTCTCAAGCCAAAGGTACAGTACCTGGGACACATCGTGAGTTCGGAGGGAGTAGCACCGGATCCCGAGAAAATAAGCGCCATAAGGGATTGGCCAAGACCTACCAACGCAAAAGAAGTGAGGCAATTCCTGGGATTGGTGGGTTACTATCGCAGATTTATAAAAGGATTTACCAAGTTGGCAGCACCCTTGCAAGACGCCTTGGTAGGGCAGACGAAGAAACCTTCAAACCGAAACCCTCCTTTTCAGTGGAACGACGAAAGGGAAGACTCCTTTGAACAACTAAAGAAGGCACTAACCGGAGAAGAGGTTCTGGCATACCCAGATTACCATAAACCTTTCATCCTCTACACCGATGCCAGTAATGTGGGACTAGGAGCGGTGCTGTCACAAAAGCAAGAAGGTCGGGAGAAAGTCATCGCCTTTGCAAGTAGAAAGCTCCGGCCAACTGAAAGAAATTCAGAAAATTACAGCTCCTTCAAATTGGAACTACTAGCAGTAGTTTGGGCTGTGACTGAACGTTTCAAACACTATCTGGCCGCTGCAGAATTTATTGTCTATACTGACAACAATCCGTTGACCCATCTGGGCACAGCCAAATTAGGTGCGTTAGAACAGCGATGGATAGCCCGGTTATCTAATTACAACTTCATAATCAAGTATCGAGCAGGTCGCAAGAATGGAAATGCCGATGCCCTATCCCGGATGCCACACTTGAGAGATGTAGAAGAAGAAACGGGGGAGCTTGAAGAAATTGAACTACCAGCCTTCCATCATCCCAAGGCAAAACATCATCAGTCAAGTACCTATCAGAAACAACAAGAGGTGAATTTTAATCCGTTAGCACACCATAGATGGGCTGACACCCAAGACAGCAATCCGGCTGTGAAGTTGGTGAAGGAACTGTTAACTGAGCAAAGTGCATATCCTGATGAGGATGCCCCAGAAGAGACGCATCAACTCTGGAAAGAGAGAGGCAAAATGTTCCTGTATCAAGGGAAGCTCTGTAGAAGGTACACCAATCCGAAAACACATGAATTGGTTTGGCAGATTATCGTGCCTAAACAAGATGTCAAGATGGTCCTCGAAGCTTACCATAATGGTGCTGGTCACTTCGGTTGGAAAAAGTTAGAAGTACTTCTAAGAGAAAGATTTTATTGGGTCGGGATGAGAAAATCAATCGAACAGTGGTGCAGAAACTGTGGCCCGTGCAACCTCAGAAGAAACGATCAAAAGAACCAAAGAGCACCGCTGCAGCCCATTATCACCAAACAACCACTTGAACTTGTAGCCATAGACCACGTTAAGTTGACACCAAGCCGGTCCGGCTATGTCTATGCCTTGACCATCGTGGACCATTATTCACGCTTCTTGGTAGTAGTACCCGTAAAAGATCTGACAGCAAAAACAGCAGCCAAAGCATTCCAAACGTACTTTTGTAGACCCCATGGATATCCGGAACAGGTTCTCACCGACCAAGGTACAGCCTTTGAATCAGAGATCTTCAGAGAATTCTGTAATATGTATGGTTGCAAAAAGATCCGGACGACGGCCTATCATCCACAAACAAACGGCTTATGCAAGAAGATGAACCATATTGTAATAGACCTACTAAAGTCTTTACCTGAGACAGAAAGGAATCAATGGCCAGAGAAATTGCCTGACTTGGTGGATCTGTATAATCATGTCCCGGTGAGCTCCACCAACTGCACCCCAGCTTACCTTATGCGTGCAAGACCCGGCCAATTACCAATCGATCTAGAAATGGGAATTCTGAAACCAGACGCAGAAGTTCAAGACTCCAATTGGGATATCATACGGCAAAAGCAGTATCGCCAAGTGCAAGAGAGTGTGGAAAGAAGCCTTCAGAAAACTAGAGAAAGACAAGAGCGAACTTTCAACCAGAATGCTCTAGCGACCCCATTAAGACCGGGTGACCAAGTGCTCAAGAGAAATCGTCGAACCAATAAACTAGACAATCAGTGGGAAGCCGTACCCTGCACAGTTTTACCAACAAGAATGGATAATCCTAAAATGTGTCTCATTAGCAAAAACAGAGGCTTAACATCTGTACTAGTGTCAAGAGACAATCTTAAATTATGTCCGGAAGCATTGAAAGAGCCAGAAGTTGTCCAGCCAGAACCAGAAGTTATTCAACCCATGCGGGTCCAACCAGTAAAGGAAAAAGAAGAGGAAATGTATCACACCTGTATAGGAGACTTTCCCAAAACCCTACTAACATACCATGGTGCAGTAGTGGTTCCCATGGTGGCCTTTTACCCAACACCGAACCCAATACCAGAAGTCCCAAGACAGGAAGAGGCTGACCCCGTACTACGGGAGGTTCCAGGCCAGGAAGAACAGATTCCTGATCAGAGTAATCCCATTCACGGTGGACTTGCCAACTCCATAGTCGTGGAATTATCTTTAGCAGAGCGGGCAGATACTACATCCGCAGTAGACAGTAGTACACCACATGAAGAGACACCGCTATTACGTAGATCACAGCGTAGTACCCAGGGTCAATTACCGGCCAGGTATGCGGATTACCAACTATAAAACTATAGTCATTGTTATCATTCTGCAACGTTTAAGCCCAGTACCTACAGAGACTTGTCTGTATGAACTTATTGCATATTCTTGAACTTTTTATCAGCCCGGAGGCACTAAATCAAAGCTCCGGAAGGACTGCTTTTTGAACTTTGCTTTTTGCTCTTTTGAACTTTCTTTAGACTTTATATTGGTAACTCCGTTGGACAAATGGAACTAAATTCTTGGACACAAAGTGCAGTGCCTTTCCTAGTACCTTCAAGGATAGAACTGTATTAATGGACGCTATTTGAAGTGACTTTTTACAGAACTCTATTTTTGTTTCCTTGAGTGGATTTTGTAACTTTTCATTTTTAAGACTCTGTACATATTAATTGTTATTTCAAAATGTTATCGTCCCACAGTCCCGGAGTACTGTTCTTAACTAAGGGGGAATGTGGCACCCCTAGGGGTATTTGCCACAAAAACAGTTACTGACACTAAATACAAATACTAAAATAGCAAGACTGCACTACCACTTCCGGCCAGAAGGGGGAGCTCCAGAGACTCCCCTTGATCCATTCTGGTATGAGAGGAGAACTGGCAGTTGGGCTAAGGAGCTGAAAGTGAGAGGTCATACTGCTGAATTTCTAACAGCCCTATGACGGTTTCCAGGCCCAAATCACCGGCCTGAGGAGAAAAGGGACAGAGAAAAAGGACATTGTGAGAACCGGGTAGCATTAATTACTACCCAGAACAGGCGCAAAGACGGATACCGGATCCGTGGCTGTATTCATTATATATAATACAGCAACCGGAAAAACGTGAGGTGATATCAGCTTCACTAGGGCCGGACGCAGCAACAGACACAGAGTTCAGCGGTACTCCTGGAGGGGGTAAGCCGATAAAAGGACTCGGGTTGCCCGTCGAACCAGGACCCGGAGGGGACAGATTGGGCCGGCAGCCAGTTCACATACAGCAGCAGGGCCACACAGAAACTGCGTACAATAAGAGGCGAAGACCCCGGCGGGGTCAAAGTAACTCAGAGTTCCCATACAGACTCCGGTGACAGGACTGGTTGTAAATCCCTTTATGTTGAAGTAAACTGGTTAAACGTTTCAGTGCCTCAGACTTTCATTTGGACAATAGCTATCTATCCAGGATCAGGATCATCATCGCTGAGAGAACCTGCTGCTGATCAAGTAAGTGCCTGTTCCCTCATGATACCCCTTACACTGTGCATTGCCTGAGGCCACAGCACCGGGTCAAGCCACCCGTGACATCTCCCTCAAGAGACAGACCCCATTGGTCCGGTGCTGGGTACCCCGGTCTCCTGGGCGTCACACTCTCTTCCTATCTGAAGAGACAATTTGCATAATTAGCATCTAGCAGGGTCGGAAGAGTTAGGCAATTGAAGGGTTAAGTCAGTCCAAAGTCAACAATGAATATCAAACACAAATTAAATCAGCACAGTATTGCTAGACAACTGACCATGGTCAGAATACATGGATAACTAGCTACTACCAGTTTACTTAGAAGGTTAAATAGGGTGTGGCCCAGTGCAGAGCTCACAGCGAAGAGTTAATTACAACTACTAATTAGCTACTCTGCAAAAACACACTGACACCCTGATTGGGTGGGACCACGAGTCCCAGCCACCCATATGCTCTTTCACTCTGCACTGTAGGAACGATGGTGCATTGTAACAGAATCAGAGGTTGTAAGAGTGACTTCATCCACGGAGGTTTGACTCTGCATTGATGGAGTCAGCAGAATGTTGATGACTTTTATTCACTACATGACTCACCAGTCATTGACTCTGCTCTGTAACTCTACGTAGTCTGCCATTTTGTGGCAAAGGTGCTGTGGTTTCTAAATGCAACCACATTTTAATACCATTACCCACAATTGCACTCTGAAGAGCTATAGCATGCAAGCAAGAACTATATGGAATTTGAACTTCATTACTGCTCTAGAAAATTAGAAAAATTGAGAATACTTAGCCCATAAATTGGCCAATTCATGTGTTCCCGGCAGCCACGATAAGGCAATTCTCGTTACTGGGAACCTGCCTAATGTGAATCCTCTCTTAGTCTTAAGCCTATATTTACATGGGAAGGTGGGGCCTGCTGTAATTAAAAATGCCTTAGGCTGAGGGGTGGAGTACTGTGTCGGGTTCACACGATTTGCCAATTTATGCACTAAGTATTATCAATTTTTAACATTTTTAGAGCAGTAATGCAATTCAAATTTCATGTATTTCATGTTCGCATGCTATAGCGCTACAGAGAGCTACTTTATTTGTTGCTTATACAGGTCCTTCTCAAAAAATTAGCATATAGTGTTAAATTTCATTATTTACCATAATGTAATGATTACAATTAAACTTTCATATATTATAGATTCATTGTCCACCAACTGAAATTTGTCAGGTCTTTTATTGTTTTAATACTGATGATTTTGGCATACAACTCCTGATAACCCAAAAAACCTGTCTCAATAAATTAGCATATCAAGAAAAGGTTCTCTAAACGACCTATTACCCTGATCTTCTGAATCAACTAATTAACTCTAAACACATGCAAAAGATACCTGAGGCTTTTATAAACTCCCTGCCTGGTTCATTACTCAAAACCCCCATCATGGGTAAGACTAGCGACCTGACAGATGTCAAGAAGGCCATCATTGACACCCTCAAGCAAGAGGGTAAGACCCAGAAAGAAATTTCTCAACAAATAGGCTGTTCCCAGAGTGCTGTATCAAGGCACCTCAATGGTAAGTCTGTTGGAAGGAAACAATGTGGCAGAAAACGCTGTACAACGAGAAGAGGAGACCGGACCCTGAGGAAGATTGTGGAGAAGGACCGATTCCAGACCTTGGGGAACCTGAGGAAGCAGTGGACTGAGTCTGGTGTGGAAACATCCAGAGCCACCGTGCACAGGCGTGTGCAGGAAATGGGCTACAGGTGCCGCATTCCCCAGGTAAAGCCACTTTTGAGCTACAGAGAAGCAGCACTGGACTGTTGCTAAGTGGTCCCAAGTACTTTTTTCTGATGAAAGCAAATTTTGCATGTCATTCGGAAATCAAGGTGCCAGAGTCTGGAGGAAGACTGGGGAGAAGGAAATGCCAAAATGCCTGAAGTCCAGTGTCAAGTACCCACAGTCAGTGATGGTGTGGGGTGCCATGTCAGCTGCTGGTGTTGGTCCACTGTGTTTCATCAAGGGCAGGGTCAATGCAGCTAGCTATCAGGAGATTTTGGAGCACTTCATGCTTCCATCGGCTGAAATGCTTTATGGAGATGAAGATTTCATTTTTCAGCACGACCTGGCACCTGCTCACAGTGCCAAAACCACTGGTAAATGGTTTACTGACCATGGTATTACTGTGCTCAATTGGCCTGCCAACTCTCCTGACCTGAGCCCCATAGAGGATCTGTGTGATATTGTGAAGAGAAAGTTGAGAGACGCAAGACCCAACACTCTGGATGAGCTTAAGGCCGCTATTGAAGCATCCTGGGCCTCCATAACATCTCAGCAGTGTCACAGGCTGATTGCCTCCATGCCACACCGCATTGAAGCAGTCATTTCTGCCAAAGGATTCCCGACCAAGTATTGAGTGCATAACTGAACATTATTATTTGTTGGTTTTTTTGTTTGTTATTAAAAAACACTTTTATTTGATTGGATGGGTGAAATATGCTAATTTATTGAGACAGGTTTTTTGGGTTATCAGGAGTTGTATGCCAAAATCATCAGTATTAAAACAATAAAAGACCTGACAAATTTCAGTTGGTGGATATTGAATCTATAATATATGAAAGTTTAATTGTAATCATTACATTATGGTAAATAATGAAATTTAACACTATATGCTAATTTTTGAGAAGGACCTGTATATGGAGATGGCTACTCTTAGTAAGCACCTGTTCACATCTTATTTCTGTTTAGAAGTGACAGTCAGTCTTTTGATATTTATGACTCATAGTTGATCATTTAACATTTAGAAGGTGTAGGTTTTTGTACTCACTCAGCAGCCGTTGAGTTAGAAACAGGAAGCAGTTTCATAAAAATGTCCAAGCAGGTATATTAGAACTGTATAAACCTGATCAGCATAAGCAAGCAAAAAAAAGCCTTCTTGAGCACAAAGTGGAAAAAAATACAAAAAATCAACAGTCCATATAGTCATACGGGTCTGCCCGCTCAGATCAATGTCCTTCAGCAAACACACTGGACGCCTCAACATCTCCAGTCACAGACACTGAATAAGACACTTGGTCTCCATTTTATCTGCCAAACCTTGTCCCTGAGGTGGAGACATGTGAGCAATCATTCCCACCCATCTCTTTTGACTGCTCCTAAAACCCGGTACTGAAACGCCCTATTAACTATCTCAGCACTATACGTGCTGGAGTATACTTTCCAAGGCTTATATCACCAAAGCTACCAACCTCAATGATACATATCTTCCCTCAAGGACGTGTCTGGTGGCCATCTTACAGATGAGAAGAAATTTCACAAATTGACTTATTACAATTTCCCAGAAGAGAATTCAAAGGCTTAAAAGTCTCCTCATATTGGCATGCCAGGCTTGGCATGACACTTTCTACAAGTAGAAATGTTACTCCTTGGATCCCGGTCAGACGCTTGTCACCTAGCCAAACAATATCTTACACTTTGAACTGATGAGGAGCAGCACCCTGAAACATTATGTTTGCAAATTGAGATTTTGGTTTGGCTTTTATCCTAAGTCATGTGGAAAGGCTCACTAAATTGACTTTTAGGTTTGCTACTTCCAATGGGTGGCACTAGAGGTCTTGTTCTCTTCCTCTCTTAGTTTTACAAAAGTAGTCCAACAAATGTTTCGAATAAAGGCACTTCATAAATTATAATTTTCAGCTTTTCGATCCAATAAAGGTCGAATACAGAAGAGATCCTTTTTTAAAAAATTAAGTTTTATTTGAACAAATTTAAAACCATACAAAAAGCAAGAGTATGTCACATTAAGGGATACCGCCAGGAACCAGACTATTTACAGAAAGTATAACCGAAAAAATGCATCAATTAACACCATGTATGTCAAAATACAACACCAATACCCCTATATCAGAGATATACCAATAATTACCAATTTTTTCATATCGAGTGTTATCTAATCATGCTCTACATAGTTGGTAATTGGTCCAACAGGTGCCAGAAACAAAATATGGTTATATACAAGTGTATCTCCCAATACAGGTAGATATTAGTTTATCCATAAATAATTCTTATTGCATTTAATGTCTGTTATGAGCAGGTGATTCAGAACCACAATGGACCTAGTGGTTAAGAGCACACAAAGTGACCTGATAGTTACTAACATAGGACGAGCTCTGAGACGTGGGAACTCTGCTGACCGCAATCCCTAATCCTATCATACCACACTAGAGGTAGCCGTGGATTGCGCCTAACGCTCCCTATGCAACTCGGCACAGCCTGAGAAACTAACTAGCCCTGAAGATAGAAAAATAAGCCTACCTTGCCTCAGAGAAATTCCCCAAAGGAAAAGGCAGCCCCCCACATATAATGACTGTGAGTTAAGATGAAAATACAAACACAGAGATGAAATAGATTTTAGCAAAGTGAGGCCCAACTTACTGAATAGACCGAGGATAGGAAAGATAGCTTTGCGGTCAGCACAAGAACCTACAAACAACCACGCAGAGGGGCAAAAAGACCCTCCGCACCGACTAACGGTACGGAGGTGCTCCCTCTGCGTCTCAGAGCTTCCAGCAAGCAAGAAAAACCAATATAGCAAGCTGGACAGAAAATATAGCAAACAAAAGTAACACAAGCAACTTAGCTTATGCAGGGCAGACAGGCCACAAGAACGATCCAGGAGAGAGCCAGACCAATACTGGAACATTGACTGGAGGCCAGGAACAAAGAACTAGGTGGAGTTAAATAGAGCAGCACCTAACGACTTAACCTCGTCACCTGAGGAAGGAAACTCAGAAGCTGCAGCCCCACTCACATCCACCAGCGGAAGCTCATAGACAGAACCAGCCGAAGTACCACTCATGACCACAGGAGGGAGCTTGACCACAGAATTCACAACAGTACCCCCCCCTTGAGGAGGGGTCACCAAACCCTCACCAGAGCCCCCAGGCCGACCAGGATGGGCCAAATGAACGGCACGAACCAGATCGGCAGCATGAACATCAGAGGCAAAGACCCAGGAATTATCTTCCTGACCATAACCCTTCCACTTAACCAGGTACTGAAGTTTCCATCTCGAAATACGAGAATCCAAAATCTTCTCCACTATATACTCCAACTCCCCCTCAACCAAAACCGGGGCAGGAGGATCAACGGATGGAACCACAGGTGCCATGTATCTCCGCAACAATGACCTATGGAATACGTTATGGATGGAAAAAGAAGCTGGAAGGGTCAAACGAAAAGACACAGGATTAAGAACCTCAGAAATCCTATACGGACCAATGAAACGATGCTTAAACTTAGGAGAGGAAACTTTCATAGGAATGTAACGAGATGACAACCAAACCAAATCCCCAACACGAAGTCGGGGACCCACACAGCGCCTGCGGTTAGCGAAAGGTTGAGCATTCTCCTGAGACAATGTCAAATTGTCCACCACATGAGTCCAAATCTGCTGCAACCTATCCACCACAGCATCCACACCAGGACAGTCAGAAGACTCAACCTGCCCTGAAGAGAAACGAGGATGGAAACCAGAATTGCAGAAAAACGGTGAAACCAAAGTAGCCGAGCTGGCCCGATTATTAAGGGCGAACTCAGCCAAAGGCAAAAAAGACACCCAATCATCCTGATCGGCAGAAACAAAACATCTCAGATATGTTTCCAAGGTCTGATTGGTTCGTTCAGTCTGGCCATTTGTCTGAGGATGGAAAGCCGAGGAAAAAGACAAATCAATGCCCATCCTAGCACAAAAGGCTCGCCAAAACCTCAAAACAAACTGGGAACCTCTGTCAGAAACGATGTTCTCCGGAATGCCATGTAAACGAACCACATGCTGGAAGAACAATGGTACCAAATCAGAGGAGGAAGGCAATTTAGACAAGGGTACCAAATGGACCATCTTCGAGAAGCGATCACAAACAACCCAAATGACCGACATTTTTTGAGAGACGGGGAGATCCGAAATAAAATCCATAGAGATATGTGTCCAGGGCCTCTTCGAGACTGGCAAGGGCAAAAGCAACCCACTGGCACGAGAACAGCAGGGCTTAGCCCGAGCACAAATCCCACAGGACTGCACAAATGAACGCACATCCCGCGACAGAGACGGCCACCAAAAGGATCTAGCCACCAAATCTCTGGTACCAAAGATTCCAGGATGACCAGCCAACACCGAACCATGAACCTCAGAGATAACTCTACTCGTCCATTTATCAGGGACAAACAGTTTGGCAGACTCGAGATAAGTCAAGTTCTTATGATCAGTCAAGACCACCACGCGATGCTTAGCTCCTTCAAGCCAATGACGCCACTCCTCGAATGCCCACTTCATGGCCAGCAACTCTCGATTGCCAACATCATAATTACGCTCAGCAGGCGAAAACTTTCTGGAAAAGATGGCGCATGGTTTCATCACCGAGCCATCAGAACTTCTTTGCGACAAAACAGCCCCTGCTCCAATCTCAGAAGCATCAACCTTGACCTGGAACGGGAGCGAAACATCTGGTTGACACAACACAGGGGCAGAAGAAAAACAACGCTTCAACTCCTGAAAAGCCTCCACAGCAGCAGAAGACCAATTGACCACATCAGCACCCTTCTTGGTTAAATCAGTCAACGGTTTAGCAATACTAGAAAAATTATTGATGAAGCGACGATAAAAATTAGCAAAGCCCAGGAACTTTTGCAGACTCTTCAGAGATGTCGGCTGAGTCCACTCATAAATGGCCTGAACTTTAAAAGGGTCCATCTCGATAGTAGAAGGGGAAAAAATGAAACCCAAAAATGAAACCTTATGAACACCAAAGAGACACTTTGACCCCTTCACAAACAAAGAATTCGCACGCAGGACCTGGAACACCATTCTAACCTGCTTCACGTGAGACTCCCAATCATCCGAGAAGACCAAAATATCATCCATAATAATAACATCTTGGGCAGCACGGTGGCGCAGTGGTTAGCACAGCAGCCTTGCAGCGCTGGGGTCCTGGGTTCTAATCCCACCCAGGACAACATCTGCAAAGAGTTTGTATGTTCTCTCCGTGTTTGCGTGGGTTTCCTCCGGGCACTCCGGTTTCCTCCCACATTCCAAAGACATACTGATAGGAATTCTAGATTGTGAGCCCAATCGGGGACAGTGATGATAATGTGATGTAAAGCGCTGCGGAATATGTTAGCGCTATATAAAAATAAAGATTATTATTATCCAAGTATACAATCAGCAATTTATCCAGGTACTCTCGGAAGATGTCATGCATAAAGGACTGAAACACTGATGGAGCATTAGAAAGCCCGAATGGCATAACCAGGTACTCAAAATGGCCCTCGGGCGTATTAAATGCTGTTTTCCATTCATCGCCCTGTTTAATGCGCACAAGATTATACGCACCACGAAGATCTATCTTGGTGAACCAACTAGCCCCCTTAATCCGAGCAAACAAATCAGACAGCAGCGGCAAGGGGTACTGAAATTTGACTGTGATTTTATTTATAAGGCGGTAATCAATACAAGGTCTCAGCGAACCATCCTTCTTGGCCACAAAAAAAACCCTGCTCCCAATGGCGACGACGACGGGCGAATATGACCCTTCTCCAAGGATTCCTTTACGTAACTCCGCAGAGCGGCGTGCTCAGGCACAGACAAATTAAACAGTCGACCTTTAGGAACCTTACTACCAGGAATCAAATCGATAGCGCAATCACAATCCCTATGCGGAGGTAGGGCACTGGACTTGGGCTCATCAAATACATCCCGGTAATCCGACAAGAACTCTGGGACCTCAGAAGGGGTGGATGATGAAATAGACAGAAATAGAACATCATCATGTACCCCCTGACAACCCCAGCTGGACACAGACATTGATTTCCAATCCAATACTGGGTTATGGACTTGTAGCCATTGCAACCCCAACACGACCACATCATGCAGATTATGCAACACCAAAAAGCGAATATCCTTCTGATGCGCAGGAGCCATGCACATGGTCATCTGGGTCCAGTACTGAGGCTTATTCTTGGCCAAAGGCGTAGCATCAATTCCTCTCAATGGAATAGGATACTGCAAGGGCTCCAAGAAAAACCCACAGCGCCTAGCATACACCAAGTCCATCAAATTCATGGCAGCGCCTGAATCCACAAATGCCATGACAGAATAGGATGACAAAGAGCAGATCAAAGTAACGGACAAAAGAAATTTCGACTGTACCGTACCAATGGTGGCAGAGCTAGCGAACCGCTTAGTGCGCTTAGGACAATCGGAGATAGCATGAGTGGAATCACCACAGTAAAAACACAGCCCATTCCGTCGTCTGTGTTCTTGCCATTCAGCTTTGGTCAAAGTCCTATTGCATTGCATAGGCTCAGGTTTATGCTCAGATAATACCGCCAAATGGTGCACAGTTTTACGCTCACGTAAGCGTCGATCGATCTGAATGGCCAAAGACATAGACTCATTCAGACCAGCAGGCATAGGAAATCCCACCATGACATCCTTAAGGGCTTCAGAGAGACCCTTTCTGAAAATTGCTGCCAGAGCACATTCATTCCACTGAGTGAGCACAGACCACTTCCTAAATTTCTGACAATATATCTCTACCTCATCCTGACCCTGACACAGAGCCAGCAAGATTTTCTCTGCCTGATCCACTGAATTAGGTTCATCATAAAGCAACCCGAGCGCCAGAAAAAACGCATCAATATCACATAATGCAGGATCTCCTGGCGCAAGGGAAAATGCCCAGTCTTGAGGGTCGCCACGTAATAAAGAAATAATGATCTTTACTTGTTGAACTGGGTCACCAGAGGAGCGGCGTTTCAAAGCCAGAAATAGTTTACAATTATTTTTGAAATTCAGAAACTTAGCTCTATCTCCAGAAAATAACTCAGGAATAGGAATTTTAGGTTCTAACATAGGATTCTGAACCACTAAATCTTGAATGTTGTGAACACTTATAGCGAGATTATCCATCAAAGAGGATAGACCTTGAATGTCCATGTCTACACCTGTGTTCTGAACCACCCTGATGTAAAGGGGAAAAGAAAGACAAAACACAGTGCAAAGAAAAAAAAATGGTCTCAGAACTTCTCTTTTCCTTCTATTGAGAAGCATTAGTACTTTTGGCCTCCAGTACTGTTATGAGCAGGTGATTCAGAACCACAATGGACCTAGTGGTTAAGAGCACACAAAGTGACCTGATAGTTACTAACATAGGACGAGCTCTGAGACGTGGGAACTCTGCTGACCGCAATCCCTAATCCTATCATACCACACTAGAGGTAGCCGTGGATTGCGCCTAACGCTCCCTATGCAACTCGGCACAGCCTGAGAAACTAACTAGCCCTGAAGATAGAAAAATAAGCCTACCTTGCCTCAGAGAAATTCCCCAAAGGAAAAGGCAGCCCCCCACATATAATGACTGTGAGTTAAGATGAAAATACAAACACAGAGATGAAATAGATTTTAGCAAAGTGAGGCCCGACTTACTGAATAGACCGAGGATAGGAAAGATAGCTTTGCGGTCAGCACAAGAACCTACAAACAATCACGCAGAGGGGCAAAAAGACCCTCCGCACCGACTAACGGTACGGAGGTTCTCCCTCTGCGTCTCAGAGCTTCCAGCAAGCAAGAAAAACCAATATAGCAAGCTGGACAGAAAATATAGCAAACAAAAGTAACACAAGCAACTTAGCTTATGCAGGGCAGACCGGCCACAAGAACGATCCAGGAGAGAGCCAGACCAATACTGGAACATTGACTGGAGGCCAGGAACAAAGAACTAGGTGGAGTTAAATAGAGCAGCACCTAACGACTTAACATCGTCACCTGAGGAAGGAAACTCAGAAGCCGCAGCCCCACTCACATCCACCAGTGGAAGCTCATAGACAGAACCAGCCGAAGTACCACTCATGACCACAGGAGGGAGCTTGACCACAGAATTCACAACAGTACCCCCCCTTGAGGAGGGGTCACCGAACCCTCACCAGAGCCCCCAGGCCGACCAGGATGGGCCAAATGAAAGGCACGAACCAGATCGGCAGCATGAACATCAGAGGCAAAGACCCAGGAATTATCTTCCTGACCATAACCCTTCCACTTAACCAGGTACTGAAGTTTCCGTCTCGAAATACGAGAATCCAAAGTCTTCTCCACTATATACTCCAACTCCCCCTCAACCAAAACCGGGGCAGGAGGATCAACGGATGGAACCACAGGTGCCACGTATCTCTGCAACAATGACCTATGGAATACGTTATGGATGGAAAAAGAAGCTGGAAGGGTCAAACGAAAAGACACAGGATTAAGAACCTCAGAAATCCTATACGGACCAATGAAACGATGCTTAAACTTAGGAGAGGAAACTTTCATAGGAATATAACGAGATGACAACCAAACCAAATCCCCAACACGAAATCGGGGACCCACACAGCGCCTGCGGTTAGCGAAACGTTGAGCCTTCTCCTGAGACAATGTCAAATTGTCCACCACATGAGTCCAAATCTGCTGCAACCTATCCACCACAGTATCCACACCAGGACAGTCAGAAGACTCAACCTGCCCTGAAGAGAAACGAGGATGGAACCCAGAATTGCAGAAAAACGGTGAAACCAAAGTAGCCGAGCTGGCCCGATTATTAAGGGCGAACTCAGCCAAAGGCAAAAAAGACACCCAATCATCCTGATCGGCAGAAACAAAACATCTCAGATATGTTTCCAAGGTCTGATTGGTTCGTTCAGTCTGGCCATTTGTCTGAGGATGGAAAGCCAAGGAAAAAGACAAATCAATGCCCATCCTAGCACAAAAGGCTTGCCAAAACCTCGAAACAAACTGGGAACCTCTGTCAGAAACGATGTTCTCCGGAATGCCATGTAAACGAACCACATGCTGGAAGAACAATGGTACCAAATCAGAGGAGGAAGGCAATTTAGACAAGGGTACCAAATGGACCATCTTCGAGAAGCGATCACAAACAACCCAAATGACCGACATTTTTTGAGAGACGGGGAGATCCGAAATAAAATCCATAGAGATATGTGTCCAGGGCCTACTTCGGGACTGGCAAGGGAAAAAGCAACCCACTGGCACGAGAACAGCAGGGCTTAGCCCGAGCACAAATCCCACAGGACTGCACAAATGAACGCACATCCCGCGACAGAGACGGACACCAAAAGGATCTAGCCACCAAATCTCTGGTACCAAAGATTCCAGGATGACCAGCCAACACCGAACCATGAACCTCAGAGATAACTCTACTCGTCCATTTATCAGGGACAAACAGTTTCTCCGCTGGGCAACGGTCAGGTCTATTAGCCTGAAATTTTGGCAGCACCCGCCGCAAATCAGGGGAGATGGCAGACAAAATTACCCCCTCCTTGAGAACACCCGCCGGCTCAGAAAAACCCGGAGAGTCGGGCACAAAACTCCTAGACAGGGCATCCGCCTTCACATTTTTAGAGCCCGGAAGGTACGAAACCACAAAGTCAAAACGGGAGAAAAACAGCGACCAACGAGCCTGTCTAGGATTCAACCGTTTGGGAGACTTGAGATAAGTCAAGTTCTTATGATCAGTCAAGACCACCACGCGATGCTTAGCTTCTTTAAGCCAATGACACCACTCCTCGAATGCCCACTTCATGGCCAGCAACTCTCGATTGCCAACATCATAATTACGCTCAGCAGGCGAAAACTTCCTGGAAAAGAAGGCGCATGGTTTCATCACCGAGCCATCAGAACTTCTTTGCGACAAAACAGCCCCTGCTCCAATCTCAGAAGCATTAACCTCGACCTGGAACGGGAGCGAAACATCTGGTTGACACAACACAGGGACAGAAGAAAAACGACGCTTCAACTCCTGAAAAGCCTCCACAGCAGCAGAAGACCAATTGACCACATCAGCACCCTTCTTGGTTAAATCAGTCAACGGTTTAGCAATACTAGAAAAATTATTGATGAAGCGACGATAAAAATTAGCAAAGCCCAGGAACTTTTGCAGACTCTTCAGAGATGTCGGCTGAGTCCACTCATAAATGGCCTGAACTTTAAAAGGGTCCATCTCGATAGTAGAAGGGGAAAAAATGAAACCCAAAAATGAAACCTTATGAACACCAAAGAGACACTTTGACCCCTTCACAAAGAAAGAATTCGCACGCAGGACCTGGAACACCATTCTGACCTGCTTCACGTGAGACTCCCAATCATCCGAGAAGACCAAAATATCATCCAATTATACAATCAGGCATTTATCCAGGTACTCTCGGAAGATGTCGTGCATAAAGGACTGAAACACTGATGGAGCATTAGAAAGCCCGAATGGCATTACCAAGTACTCAAAATGGCCCTCGGGCGTATAAAATGCTGTTTTCCATTCATCGCCCTGTTTAATGCGCACAAGATTATACGCACCACGAAGATCTATCTTGGTGAACCAACTAGCCCCCTTAATCCGAGCAAACAAATCAGACAGCAGCGGCAAGGGGTACTGAAATTTGACTGTGATTTTATTTAGAAGGCGGTAATCAATACAAGGTCTCAGCGAACCATCCTTCTTGGCCACAAAAAAGAACCCTGCTCCCAATGGCGACGACGACGGGCGAATATGACCCTTCTCCAAGGATTCCTTTACGTAACTCCGCATAGCGGCGTGCTCAGGCACAGACAAATTAAACAGTCGACCTTTAGGAAACTTACTACCAGGAATCAAATCGATAACGCAATCACAATCCCTATGCGGAGGTAGGGCACTGGACTTGGGCTCATCAAATACATCCCGGTAATCCGACAAGAACTCTGGGACCTCAGAAGGGGTGGATGATGAAATAGACAGAAATGGAACATCACCATGTACCCCCTGACAACCCCAGCTGGACACAGACATTGATTTCCAATCCAATACTGGGTTATGGACTTGTAGCCATGGCAACCCCAACACGACCACATCATGCAGATTATGCAACACCAAAAAGCGAATATCCTCCTGATGCGCAGGAGCCATGCACATGGTCAGCTGGGTCCAGTACTGAGGCTTATTCTTGGCCAAAGGCGTAGTATCAATTCCTTTCAATGGAATAGGATACTGCAAGGGCTCCAAGAAAAACCCACAGCGCCTAGCATACACCAAGTCCATCAAATTCAGGGCAGCGCCTGAATCCACAAATGCCATGACAGAATAGGATGACAAAGAGCAGATCAAAGTAACGGACAAAAGAAATTTCGACTGTACTGTACCAATGGTGGCAGAGCTAGCGAACCGCTTAGTGCGCTTAGGACAATCGGAGATAGCATGAGTGGAATCACCACAGTAAAAACACAGCCCATTCTGTTGTCTGTGTTCTTGCCGTTCAGCTCTGGTCAAAGTCCTATTGCATTGCATAGGCTCAGGTTTATGCTCAGATAATACCGCCAAATGGTGCACAGTTTTACGCTCACGTAAGCGTCGATCGATCTGAATGGCCAAAGACATAGACTCATTCAGACCAGCAGGCATAGGAAATCCCACCATGACATCCTTAAGGGCTTCAGAGAGACCCTTTCTGAGAATTGCTGCCAGAGCACATTCATTCCATTGAGTGAGCACAGACCACTTCCTAAATTTCTGACAATATATCTCTACCTCATCCTGACCCTGACACAGAGCCAGCAAGATTTTCTCTGCCTGATCCACTGAATTAGGTTCATCATAAAGCAACCCGAGCGCCAGAAAAAACACATCAATATCACATAATGCAGGATCTCCTGGCGCAAGGGAAAATGCCCAGTCTTGAGGGTCGCCACGTAATAAAGAAATAATGATATTTACTTTTTGAACTGGGTCACCAGAGGAGCGGGGTTTCATAGCCAGAAATAGTTTACAATTATTTTTGAAATTCAGAAACTTAGCTCTATCTCCAGAAAATAACTGAGGAATAGGAATTTTAGGTTCTAACATAGGATTCTGAACCACTAAATCTTGAATGTTCTGAACACTTATAGCGAGATTATCCATCAAAGAGGACAGACCTTGAATGTCCATGTCTACACCTGTGTTCTGAACCACCCTGATGTAAAGGGGAAAAGAAAGACAAAACACAGTGCAAAGAAAAAAAAGTGGTCTCAGAACTTCTCTTTTCCCTCTATTGAGAAGCATTAGTACTTTTGGCCTCCAGTACTGTTATGAGCAGGTGATTCAGAACCACAATGGACCTAGTGGTTAAGAGCACACAAAGTGACCTGATAGTTACTAACATAGGACGAGCTCTGAGACGTGGGAACTCTGCTGACCGCAATCCCTAATCCTATCATACCACACTAGAGTTAGCCGTGGATTGCGCCTAACGCTCCCTATGCAACTCGGCACAGCCTGAGAAACTAACTAGCCCTGAAGATAGAAAAATAAGCCTACCTTGCCTCAGAGAAATTCCCCAAAGGAAAAGGCAGCCCCCCACATATAATGACTGTGAGTTAA
The DNA here is from genome assembly GCF_032444005.1 of Ranitomeya imitator. Lineage (NCBI taxonomy): Eukaryota > Metazoa > Chordata > Amphibia > Anura > Dendrobatidae > Ranitomeya > Ranitomeya imitator. Next base: position 80,593,489 of record NC_091282.1, read on the forward strand.
GATGAAAATACAAACACAGAGATTAAATAGATTTTAGCAAAGTGAGGCCCGACTTACTGAATAGACCGAGGATAGGAAAGATAGCTTTGCGGTCAGCACAAAAACCTACAAACAACCACGCAGAGGGGCAAAATGACCCTCCGCACCGACTAACGGTACGGAGGTGCTCCCTCTGCGTCTCAGAGCTTCCAGCAAGCAAGAAAAACCAATATAGCAAGCTGGACAGAAAATATAGCAAACAAAAGTAACACAAGCAACTTAGCTTATGCAGGGCAGACAGGCCACAAGAACAATCCAGGAGAGAGCCAGACCAATACTGGAACATTGACTGGAGGCCAGGAACAAAGAACTAGGTGGACTTAAATAGAGCAGCACCTAACGACTTAACCTCGTCACCTGAGGAAGGAAACTCAGAAGCCGCAGCCCCACTCACATCCACCAGCGGAAGCTCATAGACAGAACCAGCCAAAGTACCACTCATGACCACAGGAGGGAGCTTGACCACAGTATTCACAACAAATGTCCACAACATAATTAATACATAACATAATTTGATGGTACAGCAATGGCTATCCTAGTTGTTATAACACAATAGTAATTGTTCCTTAAATTTAGCTCCAAGCCTTATAACAATATATTAAATACAAAAAATGTCAATTAGATTTGTCTATACAAAAAGCTGGGCAAAAAAAGGAGAGAGCTCCTGCTGTGTAAATCTATCTCTATCTATCCGGTACCAGTATATTACCATAATGTACCTCCAATACGGCTAGATCACGGTAAATCCAGTCATACTTAAAGTGCCGTGCAGAAAAGTGCTGTGCATAAATATCAATACCTGTGGGCTTTGTATATCTTTACTGCTCCAGGTCCATGTAGCAATATCCCTTCACCCCGACGCGCGTTTTGCCACCAGCTTCTTCCGGGGGCATGTCGAGGTGAGGGACAGCCGACTCTTTAACCATAGCTCTGGCCAATCAGCAGATGGATCCACAAACTGACGTATGTGGCGCATGTAAACATCGCCTCTCTCGCTAGTCTGATCTTCCAGCCTCCGCTTCTGACAAGCAAGCGCAAACCTCAAGCTTGTCTGTGTAAGCCTCATAGGAAGTTCTCGAGCAGAGGAAGATTGCGCATGCGCTCTATCAGTATTGTGGAAATCACTACGGACTGACGTCTATGATGTGGGGAAAAAATGATACCATCTACAACGCCATTACTCACGGGATGATAATATTTTATAATCCTGAACCGCTATTAGATTTCATTGCAGATTTATTAGTGTGGGAATGACTATTACAGTGTTTCCTTAAAGGAGACAATATAATGAAAAATATCAACCAGGTATATCGCCTATCATATGTCTTACATATACACGCTAAAATAAATACATGTATATACTAGAAGACTATTTATCAGTAAACAGACATAATAATACTTGCGTATAAATCTATATAGAAAATATATATTAAAGAAAAGTTGGAATAAATATAATAAACAGATATTAATCTGCAAAGAGATGTAAAATAGTGCGCAAATAATTGTGATAAAAGTGAGGCATTTATATATGAATAAAGGGTGATCATAATAAAACACTAAAGTGCCTATATAACAACGACTACTTAAGTGCATGAGTATAAATCTAATGTGAAAATTAATAGCTATACGGATATGACACCATTAAGAAAACTACTAATATAGGTGAATTAGATAGAGTGAGTGCTATCTAATCGTGGTTGATTATATAAATAAAAAATAAAATATAAAAAAATAAAAAATAAATAATAAATAAAATTAAAAAATAAATAAATCAAAATACATCTTGATACATACATACTATCACCAATCTATAAGGCACAAGAATAATTCTGTCGATAAGGTCCCCTCTAAAGATAACAGTTACTTTAAGAAGATTATTCTTTTATCCCATGAGACTACCAGTTCTTCATATGTCATACATAGGGAATTTTTTCAAACATCAGGTGATGCATCCAATGGCAGATATATCCACCATAAAGCCTCATAACTAAATGAGACACAAGTGTGATTCCATCAACAGAGTCTATTTCCCGAGCTATAATCCTCTGAAAAAGACGTATCTTTCATCCTAAGTCTGCCAATTCTTCAGCCATCATCATCACAGACGTCAAATAGTTCTTCCAATTGCTGATATGACCAGAACTGAAAAGAGAGAATAGAAGTTAAAAAACAAAATTAAAAAAAGGAAAGCTTAGTTAAAAACTATAGTGTAACCCATAGCTGACCCCCCAACCCCTAAAAAAATATCGTCATCCTATGCTATGCATTACTTACAGAAACGATGCAAAGCCCATATTTTCATTGAGGCCTTGGGGACATAGGGTTCCCAGGCGATAAATCCACCGGCTTTCTAGCTGAGCTAGTGCCCGGGATAAATTCCCCTCCCCCACCCCTGGGCCTAACAAAACTTGGTCTATGGCTTTGATTTTTAACCCTCTAGAATTAGATTGGTGGTACCTCTTAAAGTGATGAGGAAGAGTCTTCAATAGAGTTTCATCTTCGGTTGTTTTTGCCTTATCAATGTCGCGAACATGCTCTCTGACTCGGATCTTTAATTCTCTTGTTGTTAAACCTACATACACTTTTTTGCACGGGCATTCTGTATGATATATCACGCTTTTTGAGGCACAATTAAGATGCCTCAATATTTTGAATGTTCTTGTTCCATCATAATTATCAAAGGTCGTTGATTTAATAAGATTTAAGCATGCCTTGCACATCCCGCATGGAAAAAATCAGTTTGTTCCTGTATTATTTATTTTCTTCTTGTCCCGTCTAGAGTCGTAGTGACTATGTACCAGAATATCTTTCAGGTTTGGTGATCTCTTTGCCACCATTTGTGGTGCCTGTGGAAGTATCTGCTTTAATACAGGGTGTGTCAAGAGAATACCCCAATTTTTTCGAACGATATCAGTTAGCGGTTTCCATTTGTTGTTATAAGTTGATATAAACCGTATTTGTGATTGATCTTCTGATAATTTTTGATTGGTTGACCCATATAGTAGATCATTTCTTGAAGTTTTAATGGCCCTATGATATCCTCGCCGGATCAATCTTCTGCTATATCCCCGTTCCTCAAATCTTGTTGCTAACTCGGCTGAGTGAATTTGGAAGGTCCGTTCATCTGAGCAAATTCTTTTAAGTCTCAGGAATTGGCCGATTGGTATTCCTCGTATTGTTGATCTTTGATGGGCCGAGTCTGCCATCAACAGGGAATTAGTAGAGGTAGGTTTCCTATAAATCTCTGTTTGCAACATGCCATCTCTTGCTACTTCAATCAAGATGTCCAAGAATTCAAGTTTCCTGCCCAATTTGAAAGTAAATTTAATATTTTTGGAATTAGAGTTCCATTTGCCCATGAAGGACTCAAGTTCATTTGTGGTACCTTCCCATATGAATAATACATCGTCGATGTATCTAATCCAATTATGGACTTTATTGATCTCTGGTATTTCTTCTCCCAGAAATAAATTCCTCTCCCAAAATCCCATAAAGAGGTTTGCATATGAGGGGGCACAAGAGGCCCCCATCGCAGTCCCTCTTAACTGTAAATAGATATTTTGATCAAAGATGAAAATATTATGATTCAATATGAACTCTAGGAGCGTTAAAATTAAATGTGCCAACTCACCATCCAGATTGCTGGAATGTAAGTACCAAGAAACAGCCTCCAAACCATCTGTATGTCTTATTGAGGTATATAAGGCCTCGACGTCAGCTGTCACGAGCATCATGTTGTCCTCTATGGATATTTGGTCCATTCTTTGTAATGCTTGATTGGTATCTCTAATATATCTCTAATATACGCCACATGCGTCATTTTGTGGATCCATCTGCTGATTGGCCGGAGCTATGGTTAAAGAGTCGGCTGTCCCTCACCTCGACATGCCCCCGGAAGAAGCTGGTGGTGAAACGCGCGTCGGGGTGAAGGGATATTGCTACATGGACCCGGAACAGTAAAGATATACAGAGCCCACAGGTATTGATATTTATGCACAGCACTTTTCTGCACGGCACATTAAGTATGACTGGATTTACCGTGATCTAGCCATATTGGAGGTACATTATGGTAATATGCTGGTACCGGATAGATAGAGATAGATTTACACAGCAGGAGCTCTCTCCTTTTTTTGCCCAGCTTTTTGTATAGACAAATCTAAGTGACTTTTTATGTATTTAATATATTTTTACAAGGCTTGGAGCTAAATTTAAGGAACAATTACTATTGTGTTATAACAACTAGGATAGCCATTGCTGTACCATCAAATTATGTTATGTATTAATTATGTTGTGGACATTAAATGCAGTAAGAATTATTTGTGGATAAGCTAATATCTACCTGTATTGGGAGATACACTTGTATATAACCGTATTTAGTATTTATTTATTATTTATCTGGCACCTGTTGGACCAATTACCAAGGAAGGTGACGGGCACAAGGGGGCATTCTTTGCGTCTGGAGGAGAGAAGGTTTTTCCACCAACATAGAAGAGGATTCTTTACTGTTAGGGCGGTAAGAATCTGGAATTGCTTGCCTGAGGAGGTGGTGATGGCGAACTCAGTCGAGGGGTTCAAGAGAGGCCTGGATGTCTTCCTGGAGCAGAACAATATTGTATCATACAATTATTAGGTTCTGTAGAAGGACGTAGATCTGGGGATTTATTATGATGGAATATAGGCTGAACTGGATGGACAAATGTCTTTTTTCGGCCTTACTAACTATGTTACTATGTTACTATGATTAGATAACACTCGATATGAAAAAATGGTAATTGTTATTGGTGTTGTATTTTGACATACATGGTGTTAATTGATGCATTTTTTCGGTTATACTTTCTGTAAATAGTCTGGTTCCTGGCGGTATCCCTTACTGTGACATACTCATGCTTTTTGTATGGTTTTAAATTTGTTCAAATAAAACTTAATTTTTTAAAAAAGGATCTCTTCTGTATTCGACCCTTATTGGATCGAAAAGGTGAAAATTCTCTTCCTCTATGTATAAAAGGCAGTTTGCAGTTTATCCTCAGAGCACAGCATTTTCTATTCAGGCTATATAGTGCTTTGATGAAGCTCAAAGATAAGATGGACTCTTCTACTTTTACCGAGAGCGAATAGTAGAAGTCTCAGGACACAGACTCCCACTGATGAGAATTCAAAGATCTTAGAAAATTATTGATCTCCTCACGTCATAGTTTAACAGAAACATGCTACATATCTACATATAGTTCTATACTGTATATGTACATAAAAGGAAATCCATTGACGAACTACATTGTCATCAAAAATGAAGTATCTCCAAAGATACACCTGTCCTGTTACATTTCTCTCTTCCTTCTCTACATGATTTTCTACTGCCTGCATTGACCACATGCATTTATAAACTACTGTACAGTATACTTCTGCATTGATTCTTAGCAAAACAACTCATCTTAAAGGGTCATAGCTATCGTGTCCTAAAAGCTATTAAGACGATTCTTTGATCTTCCATAATTCTATTCAACAGCATTTTTGGTGCCAAAGATATTTCATCGAATTTAGGGTAACTTTGGGGTGCTGATTCTGAATATGTCATCAGTTTTGCCAGATTGGCTCAAGTTTTTGAGATTTTTCGTAAAATGTGTAAAAAAAAAGACGTAATTTGCTACACGCGCATTAACTTTATTGATATTGCCATGAATACAATAAATTTAACAAAGTAAATGTTGATTTTAGTTTATTTTAACTAGTTTTAGAAAGTAATCTTCAAAAATGAACAAGACATGAAAGATAGGAGACATTTAATCGCTGGAAAAGCGCTTTTTATATGATTTTCTTCTATGTGAGCTATTCGGGCAGTCATGCTGTAGATTCCAGCAGTAATCAGCCATCATATGTCTGTCCCATCTGCCTTGGTACCTTTCCTCCATCACCATAATATCCTGATGAAATCTCTCCCCTTGTTCTTCGCTAAAATCTCCAAGGTTTTCTGGAAATCTGTCCAAGTGACTGTGAAGATAATGCAATTTAATGCTCATGTGTACACCCAGATTTCTAAATCTCAATAGCATGTTTTGCACCAGTTCTTCATAATTGTCTGCCTTTTGATTTCCCAAGAAGTTCTTCACTACCAACACAAAACTACACCATGCAGCAGCTTCAATGTCATTCATTTCCTTAGGAAAATTTGAATCTTTAATGAGTTTCCGAATTTGAGGACCATCAAAGATTCCTGCCTTCAGTTTTTCGCTACTAAGACCAGGGAAAGATCTGCAGATGTACATGAAGCAATTACCATCTTTGTCTAATGCCTTGACGAACTGCTTCATTAATCCTAACTTTATGTAAAGTGGTGGTAGAATGATTTTTTCCCTGTCCACCAAAGGTTCGTTCACTATGTTTGATGCTCCTACTGTCAAGGTGTCCCTTGAAGGCCAATTCAGTTTCTCCCAGTGCTGATGTTTTGCTCTACTATCCCACATGCAGATGAAGCAAGGATACTTTGTGTATCCACTTTGCTGTCCAAGTAAAAAGTTGACCATTTTTAAATCAACACATATCAGCCACGAATGTTCATGGTAGCACAGTTTCTCCAAGACCATTTTGACATTTTTGTATTGTTCTGCAAGTTTAGTTGAGTGAGCTACTGGAAGAGATGCACACTGATTGCCATTGTTCAACAAAACACATTTCAAACTCCTTTTAGAACTATCTATGAAAAGCCTCCAGTCTTCAGGACGATATACTTGTAAACCCATTTGCAGCATCAGGCCAGGAATATCCTTACAATATACAAGTTGGTCATCTTCACAGAAAAATTGAAGAAGTTCTTCTTCTCTGGTCCGGTAAGATGTAATTTTAGTTCCAGGCGCCAGACAATTTTTTTCACTTAGCCTTGAAGCTAAAAGTTCGGATGCACTTTTTGAGAGGTTGAGGTCTCTTATTAGATCGTTGAGCTCTCCTTGGGTAAATTGCGTAAGTGTTCTGAAACTTCCTTCATATTCTAGTTCACTTCCAGAACTGATGTTTAGCTCCATACCCTGCATTTCATCATCATCAGGTGGGGGAAGGTCAGGTAACATGGTAAACACAGGTACAGGCACATCTTCACAATGAGGGACAGGCCTTCTTGCAGATTCCATGTTAGGATACTCCCATTTTCGTTTCTTATGCTTATTGAATCCTTGCACTTGCACTGCACAGAAATAACAGTCATCATGATGATTTTTTTGCTCTCTCCACACCATTGGAACACCAAATTTGAAGCTTTTTCTTTGTCCTTTGCTCCTTTTTCGTAATAATTCGATACATGCTTTGCACACTATATGTGGTGCCCAAAACTTGTCTTGGTCCCCAAGCATAACCCCAAAATAGGCAAAATACACTTTTTTTACGAAGTCTGTTATGTTTCTTCTATGTTTTGGCAGTGTGTATTCACCACAAATGTAACAGAATGAGTCTGGATCGTTAAGACAACTTCTTCTTGATGAGTTCATGCTTTTCACTGGAAAACAGACAACAACATAAAGTTAGTGCAAAAATCAAGCTATGAACAAACTTTTAGAACACTAATTAACACAAAACTATATTGAGAACTGCTCAGTTCAAGTACTAATCCAAAGAAATTAATGAGATGATGCGTCGCATTTACCAACAAGTGCTATAAATAAGATACCAAAAATCTCAAAAACTTGAGCCAATCTGGCAAAACTGATAGCATATTCAGAATCAGCACCCCAAAAATACCCCAAATTCATTAAAATATTTTGGACACCAGAAAAAAAAAATTTTTTTGTTGACCTGTGGTTATCATTAATTCCAGCAGAGTAAAACTTGAAATTACTAAAGGCTGACTTTTATTTTCTTGCCAAGTAAAATAAATGTGTGCACAGCAGTTTTTTTTTTTTTTACAGCAGGCAATCGTCTAGCATTTTATGGCAGGCATTGGTGGCATTCCTATTTGTCCTAAAACCACCCAGAACTGTTAACCTGTCTCATTTTTGATCTTCTATTTCTTATATGCAATCAGATCATTGTCTATGAGGTAATGGAATATCAGTATATGGTAAGTCTCAGTGTGACTCTTTTTATACTTTGAAGATACTTTTATACTCATTATTGTGACTTCTCTTAGCTCAGTTGATAGGTAAGAAGAATTTCCCAGATTTTGATGGTTGTCTTACTGAAGCGATGGCAGGGAGACCACCACGGTGCAGGAAGACTACCGTACACAAGATGAAGTTCAAACAACAAAGGGTAGATTTATTGGAAGGCAAGGAATGAAGTGGATGAGGAAGATGCAAACAGGGGTATGCAATGGCAAAAGATAATTTACTAGAGTTATAGGCTATGTGCACACGTAGGAAATGTGGTGCAGAATTTTCTGCACTAAATCTGCATCTCCTGGCAGAATCCGCAGGTGCATTTTTGATGTGTTTTTATGCTCTTTTTTATGCGGTTTTAGTGCGTTTTTTGTGCGGAATAGATGCAGATTTTGTGCAGTTTTTGCGCAGTTTTTACCACTGCAGATTTCTATTAATGGAGGGGTGCAGAAACGCTGCAGAAACACACAAAAGAAGTGACATGCACTTCTTTGAAATCTGCAGCGTTTCTGCGTGGATTTTTCTGCACCATGTGCACAGCTTTTTTTTTTCACATTGATTTACATTGTACTATAAATCACAGTGCGGATCTGCAGCGTTTCTGCAGCAGAAAAATCTGCTGCAGATCTGCACTAATTCTGCACTAAATCTGCATCGTGTGCACATACTCTTATTCTTTAGCTTGTCAGTAAAATAGCACGGTGCTCCAACTGTTACAGATTCAATATATGTCACACAAGCAAATGCAAACAATAAACAAATAATGATGCTACTCTACGTATAACCTCCCTGGCCTCTACTAAGCAGGCCACATGGCTCCCATGTACTGACTACTGAAGCCCAACAGTCTAGTGCGGTGGTGCACACGGCTTTCTGACAGCTCCGTGAAACGTGGTCTTCTCCTTGCTTCTGGGTCCTGGAGGTGCTCCTGGAAACTGTAAATCCCTTTCTCGGTATTTTCGTGGCTTCTCAAACTCACACAGGACAGCCACTCTCGCTGCACCCGGAAAAGTCTGTAAAATCTCACAAGTCCACTCCGTTACAGCCTGTGGGTCTTCTCTTGCTCAAAACAGCACAAAGTTCTCTCTGCAGCAGCTTCAGCTCACACAGTCTGTTCAGGTTCGACTCCTGCCATCTGCACAGTCCAGCTCATTCACACAATCTATTGCAGGGGAGAAGCAGAACATTCCATCACACCAGACATGGGGGTGCAGTCTATTAAAGTGACAGTGTGTTCCTTACTGTCCATTACAGCACCACCCTCTTACATGCCTTCCTTCTTAATGATGGTCGTCCTCGGCCATCACAGCATCAAGGTCAAAGTGTAATGAAGAAACATACAAATGGGGAAACAGCACCTATAGAGGAGGCAACAAAGTTGGAAAAACAGACAGAGCACACTGTTCTACATATCAGACTAGGGGAACTGCTGCATTAGACCTCTGGGATCTCCAGAGCTCTTGGCTGTCAGGCAAGGCTTGACAATCTTCCAGAGTAACACTGGCTGCAGGAGTCATCGTGGGCTCTTTTCTGGTCTCGTCCTCGCGTGGCGGTACTGGTACATCCATGGGATCATGGGATTACCGTCTCTGTGTGGCTGAGGACCCCCTACTGTGTTAGGGATGGTCCACCACTCGTCATTGATTTCACCATCATGCATGACAGATTCAGGAAGTGGAGTAGTGCCTTCAGGCGACAATGACGTAGAACAGATCTCAGACCGGCAGGGCCGCAGCATATTTCTGTGAAGTACTTTAGCGGCGGATGCCCTTCTCTCAATCTGCACCTTGTTGACAGAGCCATTAGTATACACTCGCTCGATCACTCTGTAAGGCTGTACTTCCCATCTCTCACTTAGTTTTCCATTGGGGCGTTTCTCTCTGACTAATACTCGGTCTCCGGGTTGGAGCAGTAACTCTTGAGTCGGTTTATGGTCCATATGTTCTTTTTCTTGTAGCTGCTTACCTGCCAACCGCCGTATCGTTTGTAACCGTTGCCAGTGCTCTTTCACCCATGAGGTGACAGTTCGCTCCATCAGCTCTTCTGGCTGTTCCAAATTCAGGTCAATGATCTCTCATCCAGCTCTTCCAAACAGCAGTAGATAGGGGGTATAACCCGTAGTGGAGTGGACCCGATTGTTGTAGGTGCAGACCAACACTGGCAGGTAGTCTGGCCAACACGCCTTCTTATCCTCCTCCAACGTTCTCAGCATTTGAAGTAAGGTTCGGTTGAAGCGTTCACATGCTCCGTTGCCTTGAGGATGGTAAGGGGTGGTCCGCTCGATGCCATACATACGATACAGTTCTTCCATCACCTTGCCTTAGAAACATGTACCTTGGTCAGAGTGGATGCGCTTTGGCACCCATATACCCGGATGAAGTCTTGACATATGGCTCGCGCCACCAATTCCGCAGTGTGATCTCTAGTCGGGGTGACTACTGCAAACTTAGAGAAATGATCGGCCATTACCAAACAGTACTGTAGCCCCGGGCCAAATGTCCCACGAGGAGATAGTCGATCATCAAGACTTCTAGAGGCTCCTTAGTTTTGTATGGTCTGGATGGGTGCCCTCTGTTTGGTACTCTTAATGAGGTCACATACTCGACATTGCCGGCAAACTTCTTCCACCACAGACTCCATCCGGGTGCAATACACTTACCGCTGTAACCATTGGCAGGTCTTTGTGGGCCCGAAGTGAGCTCCAAATTTGTGGGCTTCTTTAGCTACTTCTTGAGCCATTCTTCCTGGGATGACCACCTGCCACCTTACTTCCATATCTTTTGGCTGTTGTCTCTTACGATATAGCACTGTCTCTCGCACTTCCAGTCTATCCCACTGGTGTAACATATCATCTCTCTCTTGTTTGCCAGGCTTCCGCTTCTGAGTTACCCACCACTTCATCTGTCTCAGCCCTTCGTCTCCATCCTGAACATGTCCCCATTCCTCATTGGTTCTCCCCAGAAAAGGGTAATGCGCAGGCCTCCCTTCTTGACTGGGCCGCAACCACTGGGGGCTTAAACTTATGAAAGTCTGGGGTTTCCTCCTCTTCGAGTTGCTCATCGAGATCCCCCATTGGAGTCTCCGCAGTCACTCTTGACAGCCCATTAGCATTTGCGTTTTCGGTAGCAGAGCGATAAAGGATGGTAAAGTCAAACTTGGCTAGGCGAGCCACCCACCGTTGTTCTAAGGCCCAAAATTTAGCATTCTCAAGGTGGGCCAGGGGATTATTGTCTGTTCGAACTTGAATCTTGGTCCCTGTCAGGAAGCCCGCAAACTTCTCTGTCATGGCCCACACCAGGGCCAGGAGCTCTAACCAGAAGGAGCTGTAATTGTGAGGGTTTCTTTCCTGTCTCGCAGGGACCTGCTAGCATACCCAATGACTCTCTTATGTCCATCCTGTATCTGAGAAAGTACTGCACCGAGTCCATGAAGGCTACCATCTGTGTACAACAGGAATGGTTGATTGAAGTCTGCGTAGGCCAAAATCAGGGCTGAGGTAAGAGCATTCTTTATAGCCTAAAAGGCCTCATCTTGTCTATGGGCCCAAAGGATGTACTGGGTCTTCGGTACTCCAGCGGTCCTCCTCAGCAGCTCATTGAGAGGACCCGCCACCTTTGCGAGGTCTTTAACAAACCGGTGGTAGTACCCGGTGAGCCTCCGAAAGGCCTGGAGTTCAGATTCAATATATGTCACACAAGCAAATGCAAACCGTAAACAAATAATGATGCTACTCTACGTATAACCTCCGTGGCCTCTACTAAGCAGGCCACACGGCTCCTATGTACTGACTACTGAAGCCTACACTAGGCCCTAACATGTGCACAAAACAGGAACAAACTCACGGTGATGTTGGGGACTCAGATCCAGTCTTGGGGGGCTCCCAACAGTCTAGTACGGTGGTGCGCACGGCTTTCTGACAGCTCTGTGAAACGTGGTCTTCTCCTTGCTTCTGGGTCCTGCAGGTGCTCCTGGAAACTGTAAATCCCATTCTCGGTATCTTGCTTCTCAAACTCACACAGGACAGCCACTCTCGCTGCACCCGGAAAAGTCTGTAAAATCTCACAAGTCCACTCCGTTACAGCCTGTGGGTCTTCTCTTGCAGAAACAGCACAAAGTTCTCTCTGCAGCAGCTTCAGCTCACACAGGCTGTTCAGGCTCCACCCCTGCCATCTGCACAGTCCATCTCATTCACACAATCTATTGCAGGGGAGAAGCAGAACATTCCATCACACCATACAAGGGGGTCCAGTCTCTTAAAGTGACAGCGTGTTCCTTACTGTCCATAACAGCACCACCCTCTTACATTACAACCTTTATTGATACACACATCTCAATTATGCCAATTAATAATTAAAGATTTTAACTGATTGAATCAGCTAAAGCCTGTATACTTTTGCATAGAATTATTTTCTTTACGGTTCATTTGCTTCCTAACTGACAAATTAGGGAACTTTGATAAAAGTCATCATAAAAAATTTACAGTGGATATATAAAAATCTACACACCCTTGTTAAGTTTTTGTCATGTAAAAAAATCATTCCAAGAAAAATAATGTCAGAACTCTGTCCAGCTCGAAATCTGTACAAATCCATTGAAAATAATTTTGAGGGGGGAAATTAAAATAAAATACACCCTCTTATGATGTGGTTGTCTCCAGAATTAGCCAGTCAAATTTAAACTTATATTAAATAGTAGTCAGTACACGGCCACCACCATTTACACTGATTCTGATAAACTCTATATAAAGTATTGCTGTTTTCACTGGTCTTTCCTGACATTTTCTTGCAATTTACAGCAAAAGCCATGGTCCTTACAACATAGCAATGGCATCTCATTCTTGAAAAGGTACGACAGTAAATCCAAGGCATTAGATGTAGCATGGAACACTGTGAAGATGGTCAAGAAGTGGTTTATATTTGGCATATCAGGGAATTTACTTAGAACATAATGACCTTCAAAAATTGATGAAAAAAGTAAGAATAAAACTGGTCTTGAAGGCTGTGAAGAGGAATGCAACAACATTAAAGAAGCTACAGGAATTTCTGGCAAATACTGTTTGTGTACTGAATTTGACAACAATTTCCCATATTCGTAATATGTCTGACTTGCAAGGTACAATAGCAAGATGGAAGCATTTTATTAGACAAAAAAAAACAAACCTGGCTATTTTCTGCCAAAATCTACATCAACTATGCCAAAATGATGTGGGAAAACATGTTATGGCCCGATGAGACGAAAGTTGAATTTTTTGGCTATAATTCCAAATGTTTTTTGGCACAAAAGTAATACTGCACATCAGTAAAAGCACACTTTACCCACAGGGAAGAATGGTGGAGGCAATATTACACTTTTGGGCTGTTTTTGCCTGATAACTTAGCTACTGAAAACATCAGCCCCCTGGAAATATGCAGAGTTACATTCAACCTATTCTACCACGACCATAAAATATGAAACTACGATCAGTCTGAAAACTGTTTACCAGTGGGTCTGAAAATGAATAAAGGAATGGAGATTACAGATAAAATTTTACTACCCAAAATAGCCACACATATATGTGAAAATCATTTTTGCAATGTCATGGTCCATGGCTATTAAATTACTGTAACTGTTCTAGTGTTTGTTGTTGTGCTGCTCAAGAGACTTTTGCCACAAAGAGTAACAGACAAGCTTTGCTCTTCATCTAGAGCAGGGGTGTGGAATCTCAGGCCCCAGGGTCCCTTAATGACCTTTTATCAGGTCCCCGAGCAGATTCTCAGGGACCGCATTCTTGGGCAGCACGGTGGCGCAGTGGTTAGCACAGCAAATTTCCATTTTTTTAACAAATAAATGCAATTCATATCAAAAAAATGTTACACTCTCATGAAGTACAATATGTCATGAGAAAACAATGTCAGAATTACGGGGATCCATAGAAGCGGTCCAGAGTTATAACCTCATAAAGGGACAGTGGTCAGAAATTGAATTGTAAAAATTGGCCTGGTCATTAACACGCAAATCACCCTTGAGGGTAAAGAGGTTAAAATACGCCCTTAACTGCACAAAGAAGAAAACCTTTAAAAAATATGTCAGTCTATAGTGTTAGGGGTCGAGTTCCTGCCTCTGCACGGGGGAATCTCGAGCCATCTCCGCAGCGGTCTCCCATTCTTCTCCTGCTGCAGTGGAGCCTGCTCAGCGGAGGCGTCGGTCCCAGTGTCTCGCTCAGTCTGATACTGTGCAAAGGGTTACTGCTGCCTTTCCAGCTTCTGCCATTGTAGCCAGTACTGGTCAGCGGCGAGCAGATGTCTTTGGGACTAAGTCCTACTTTTGCCCTTCTGAGTATGCCCAGGGTAAGATCTCATGCTCAGGTACTGCAGCAACTCCCATTGGTCCTCTAGGAAGGTCCTGAAATTGCTCAAGTTCTGTGGCAGCCTCCCATTGGTCCTTCTGGGAAGGTCCTGAAGTTGCTGCAGCTATAAAAGGTTTGCATGACCGCACGGCCATGCACTAGTATCAATCTATGTTATGTGCTTTGCGCTAGTGTGGTCTTGTGTGTATGTATTTAGGGCCCCAGCTGAATTAAGACCCTAGAATACTGACACCTCCGGTGAGGAGTTTGTGTGTGTGCAAGACCACTGACTGCTATCAGCTCAGCAGTTAGCTGAGTGTACTCCTGTAAGTCTAACAGGGCACAGTGCTTTCTTTTGTCGGCGACTCTGTGAAGTAACAGAGTTCGCTTTTATCGCCATATAGTGCCATTTGCTAGCAGCAGGTTCCTCCTTCACGGTGGACCCCGGGCTGCGGACTCACCAATAACTTCATCTATTTGCTCGGTGTGCTCCACTAGCCCTAACAGAATACTAGCGCCAGGGTCTGGCTAGTAAAAGGCAGACGATCAGCGTCTACAGCGGTACATCCTGCAGCTGGTGGGTAGGTTGGCAGCTCTATAACGCACAACCTCAGCTGTGGACGTTACCACAGTCGCTGTTCAGGCTGCTAGTGTGGCTGCAGCCAGTTTGTCCTCTGCCACTCCTGCTCCGACTTTATCCCGTCTCCCGCTTCCAGACAAGTTTGCTGGTGACAGTAAGCAATGTCGGGGATTCGTGAGTCAGTGCTCCATACTTTAAGAGCTTCTGGCTGCACGCTTTCCTACGGAACGGGTGAAAGTGGGTTTTATCTTATCCCTTCTGTTGGGCAGGGCGTTGGATTAGGCTACGCCGCTGTGGGAGCGCAATGATTGTGTGGTGCAGAGTGCTCCTCTCTTCCTGGGCTCTCTGAAACAGGTCTTTTTAGGACCTCATGTCACCCAAGATATGGTGCTCCAACTGTTGGCAATAACACAGGGTTTGTCCATGGTCAGCCAGTTCGCCGTCCAATTCAAGACTTTGGCCTCAGAGCTGGAGTGGCCGGATAAAGTCCTTATACCGGTGTTCTGGAAAGGACTGGCAGACCATGTGAAGGGCGCCTTGGCTGCCAGGGAGATTCCCGCCACATTGGAGGAGCTCATTACAATATCTACCCTTATCGACATCCATTTTAACGAGCGGCGGTTAGCGCGGACCCAGTGTAGGCAGAGGTTCAGGCTGGCTCCCACCTTCACCAGACCTCTAGAATCTTCCGTTCAGGCGTCCGACTCCCATGAGGCCATGGAGGTTTCTCGAGCAGGACCTAAGTCCCGGGCCGCTCGAGTACCCATGGTTTGTAAAATTTGCCAACAGTTAGGACATTATGCTAATAAATGTCCACAGCGGTCGGGAAACGATCGCGTCTAGTAACCATTGGAGGAGGTTCACTACACACAGCAGCATTTTCCTCCAAGCTGTCCTTTAAAGGGACAATCACTTTAGGCTCATCCACTCTAACAGTCGAGCTTTGTGTGGACTCAGGAGCAGAGGGGAGTTTCATGTCCTCTGCCTTTGCTCACCGCCACGCAATACCTCTGGTGATGCTCGCCAAACCGGTGACTGTTCAAGTAGTGAATGGGTCGACACTGCCCTCACAACTCACACATCAGACTATACTTTTCACATTATCCATGTCCCCTTCCCATCAGGAGATTATTTCCCTTCTTGTCATTCCCAAGGGAATAGATGAGATTCTGTTGAGAATACCCTGGCTCCATTTCCACTCCCCACATATTGAGTGGACCTCTGGGTGGATATTGGGTTGGAGTGAATCATGTAAGGGCAGAGGTGTGAGGGAGTGCGTTCAGGTTACCACTACAGAGACACCCGCAGATCTTAATTCCCTTCCCAAGCGCTATTGGTCCTATGCAGACGTGTTCTCCAAAAAGGCTGTGGAGAACCTTCCGCCTCACCACCCCTATGACTGTCCTATTGATCTCATGCCTGGAGCAGAACCTCCTTGGGGATGGGTCTATCCCCTCTCTCTTCTGGAAATGGAGGCTATGTCCCAATACATCCAGGAGAATTTGGCAAGAGGGTTCCTTAGGAAATCACCTGCAGGGGCGGGGTTCCTTTTCGTGCAGAAGAAGAACAACGGAGAATTACGTCCATGCATAGATTACAGGGGTCTTAACGCCATCACCGTTAAGAATAAGTACCCTGTTGCCCCTGATTTCTGAGCTCTTTGATAGGCTACGGGGAGCAAGGGTATTTACCAAATTAGATCTGCGGGGTGCTTATAACCTGAAGACGGCTTTTAATACCAGGGATGGGCACTATGAATATCTGGTGATGCCCTTCGGGCTCTGTAATGCCCCAGCCGTTTTCCAAGACTTTGTTAACAATATCTTCTGGGATATGCTGTCCACCTCTGTCGTAGTCTATCTGGATGATATTCTCATCTTCTCTCCAGATATTGTCTCCCACCGGAGAGATGTTGGCAGAGTCTTCGACCTCTTACAGGCAAATTCCCTCTATGCAAAGTTGGAGAAATGTGTGTTTGAGCAGGAATCTTTACCTTTCCTGGGCTCTATCATCTCTGCCCAGGGATTGGCTATGGATCCTGCCAAACTATTGGCTGTGATGGACTGGCAAGAACCCCATTCTCTTAAAGCGGTGCAGCGCTTTATGGGGTTCATTAATTGCTATCCCTGCAGTGGAGCATGCTCAGCGGAGGCGTCGGTCCCAGTGTCTTGCTCAGTCTGATACTGTGCAAAGGGTTACTTCTGCCTTTCCAGCTTCTGCCATTGTAGCCAGTACTGGTCAGCGGCGAGCAGACGTCTTTGGGACTAAGTCCTACTATTCCCCTTCTGAGCATGCCCAGGGTAAGATCTTTCATTGGAGATCAAGGGTCACATCCTCAGGTACTGCAGCAACTCCCATTTGTCCTCTAGGAAAGTCCTGAAGTTGCTCAAGTTCTGTGGCAGCCTCCCATTGGTCCTTCTGGGAAGGTCCTGAAGTTGCTGCAGCTATAAAAGGTTCGCATGACCGCACGGCCATGCGCTAGTATCAATCTATGTTATATGCTTTGCGTCAGTGTGGTCTTGTGTGTATGTATTTAGGGCCCCGGCTGAAATAAGCCCCTAGAATACCGGCACCTCTGGTGAGGAGTTTTGTGTGTATTTATTCAGGGTCCCGGCTGAAATAAGCCCCTAGTATACCGACACCTCCAGTGAGGAGTTTGTGTGTGTGCAAGACCACTGACTGCTATCAACTCAGCAGTTAGCTGTGTACTCCTGTGAGTCTAACAGGGCACAGTGCTTTCTTTTGTCGGCGACTCTGTGAAGTAACAGAGTTCGCTTATACCGCCATATAGTGCCATTTGCTAGCAGCAGGTTCCTCCTGCACGGTGGACCCAGGGCTGCAAACGCACAAATAACTTCATCTATTTGCTCGGTGCGTTCCGTTAGCCTTAACATATAGTGGAGTACATTGAGCAAAAAATAGTGACTTTTAAAAACGTCACAAATGATGAATTAGAACATCTGGAATTTGCTAACCATGTCCCTCAGAGCTTGAAAAGGAGCAAAACAGATAAGGAATTAAGAGAAAAGAAAAACAGCAAAATAAAAAAGAAAATCACTCCAAAAATGGGCAAAAGTTCAGTGATGAATCGTCCCCATAATGCTTCACAGATATAAAAATATACCAAAGAATTTAGTTGTCGGTATGAAACTTGTATTATATCTGCGTAGGCAGCCTATTGGATTGTCCTCATGGATATGGACACAAATTTGTTGCATTTCCTGCACCTACTGTGTATGATTTACTCCCTCTCACAAGCCTCTGTTGTGTGATAATAAGAGTTAGCCAAGGACAGAGTGTGCAGAGTTCATAAATTATTATTAAGAGATCTACCAGTCACACGGATGTCTCCAATCACTTGTCATGATCCAACTAAATATTAAATTATGTTTGTATTTTTATTTTAATATTCTGAATGATGTCTTTTCCGGAATGTGAGATATTTTTTGAAAGTTTTTTTTTTCATTTTTGGCTCCACTGACGTTCTGGACACATAATATTTTAAGTGGAACCTATGCGATGGTAGAACTGTTTCTTGGTTCATGTTTTTGTAGTTTCTACTTCCCGCGATGTTATTTTTGTTATTTTTATGACCATTTGTAATGAGGCTTTTTTTAAGGGTTCTGCTCTACGCTTGTAAATAGGCAACACAGTATTTCACATGTGCTCGAGTTAATAAATTGTTAGTACAAGATTCGAGGGTGGGTTTCAAAGTGTGCGATCTGTTTTCAATTGAGAAAACAGGTGTCTTTTTCAAGTTTGAGACTCTTCCAAATAAAGAGAGATAAGTTTTGGAACAGCGTGTGCATTATATAATGTGGTAATGCGCAATATTGAGTATGCCTACAATATAAACATATGGTGTGCTGCAAATAAGGTGTGCTGTTACAGAGAGGTGGGATGGAGTGCATTGCACGAGTGCCATCAATCATGAAGTGCAGTTTTATCCGACCTCTTCCCTGGTAATGTTCATCTCGTCCACATTTCATTTCATTCCCAGATGTTGGTGATGTCAGAACTATGAGTCATATTCTGTATATACGGGGAAAATAAGCAGCCTGTCTCTTGAAGATTAAGAACCGATTCGACAGGCGTGTTTGCCCTTTATATATAGATACAATACTTGCAAACCATTATTCTTTTTTAAGTTTTGTCTTTCTTCCTTCACTAAGTCTTTGGCTATTGGGGGTATTGATATAGCAATGAAAGCAGGCTTACAAAGGAACATTACAGCTGTAGGTCGGTAGATTTATTACGGAATTCACTTTTTAAATTTAGAGGGTTAATCTTGGCAAAACTCAAAATCTGATCCCTGGTATTTTCCTATCACAGCTTTACCACTCCCACCTCCCACACACCCACTACCTGAACTTTAAATCTTCCACTGCCTTCCTTCTAACTCTTTCAGCCCAAAGGGAAGTATGTAAAAATTTGACCAAAATATTTCTATAACGTAGAAATATATATTCAAAATGAGGAAATATCCTGTAGTAAGTAAATAAATAGAACATGTAAGTAACATAGGGGACTTTGTTTTGATAAAATAAAACATAAAAGCCATCCCACCGCGAAGAGGTGTACCTAGAGGGGAACCCACGCCATTTAAAAAAAAAATATTTATTTATTTATTGTGTAGGTGCCGGCTAAATAAAATTCCAATCAGGCTCCACTTGCTCTCTGTTATCAGTGACAGCAGGCATAGGCTGATGGTAATAGTACTCCGATCAGCAGTCGCCTGTGACCGGAGGTAAACTTTTTACTGCCGGTCTCAGCTGCGGGCTCACGCTGTCATCTGACAGTGTGGAAACCGTAGCTTTCTGACCAGCAGTAATAATATTATAGCCAATCAGAGCCAGTGTTTGCCGCGCTATCACGCAGATGACTACATGGCAAACAATGGATGTTTTGCCCCCCCCTTCATCTGAATGGGGTCTGGGTTCGAGTTTGGGTACTGGTCTGATATCCGAACCAAACTTTTAACTGTTCGGCCAAACCCGCTGGACCTGAACGTCAAGATGTTTGCCCATCACTACACTTTAAGTGTCTTAGGTAATGATATATGCCAAAGAATTATTTTGTATTTCAATTTGTAGGCTTACCATGCTATAAAAGTGACAAAACCAAAGTCATATTCTTAATCAGCACAATAAACTTAAAATAAAACTGCTCAGACATCGTGGGCACCAAAATTACCGTATACCAGTGTAATCATTCTTTTCATCTTGGTATTCGTCTGCCCTTGAAATGCCTATTAAGTGAGTGCCAATCAATTTGTGTGTAGTTGATCAGCGTTTATTAAACACTAGATGGTGGCCCGATTCTAACGCATCAGGTATTCTAGAATATGCATGTCCACGTAGTATATTGCACAGCCCACGTAGTATATTGCCCATTCACGTAGTATATTGCCCAGCCACGTAGTATATTGCCCAGCCACGTAGTATATTGCCCAGCCACATAGTATATTGCCCAGTCACGTAGTATATTGCCCAGCCACGTAGTATATTGCCCAGCCACGTAGTATATTGCCCAGCCACGTAGTATATTGCCCAGCCACATAGTATATTGCCCAGTCACGTAGTATATTGCCCAGCCACGTAGTATATTGCCCAGCCACGTAGTATATTGCCCAGCCACGTAGTATATTGCCCAGTTACATAGTATATTGCCCAGTCACGTAGTATATTGCCCAGTCACGTAGTATATTGCCCAGCAACATACTATATTGCCCAGTCACGTAATATATTGCCCAGCCACATAGTATATTGCCCGGTCACATAGCATATTGCCCAGCCACGTAGTATATTGCCCAGTCACATAGTATATTGCCCAGTCACGTAGTATACTGCCCAGTCACGTAGTATATTGACCAGCCATGTAGTATATTGCCCAGCCACTTAGTATATTGCCCAGTCATGTACTATATTGCCCAGCTAAGTAGTATATTGCCCAGTGACGTAGTATATTGCCCAGCCACTTAGTATATTGCCCAGCCACGTTGTATATTGCCCACTCACGTAGTATATTGCCCAGTCACATAGTATATTGCCCAGCCACGTAGTATATTGCCCAGCCACATAGTATATTGCCCAGCCACGTAGTATATTGCCCAGCCACGTAGTATATTGCCCAGCCACGTAGTATATTGCCCAGCCACGTAGTATATTGCCCAGTTACATAGTATATTGCCCAGTCACGTAGTATATTGCCCAGTCACGTAGTATATTGCCCAGCAACATACTATATTGCCCAGTCACGTAATATATTGCCCAGCCACATAGTATATTGCCCGGTCACATAGCATATTGCCCAGCCACGTAGTATATTGCCCAGTCACATAGTATATTGCCCAGTCACGTAGTATACTGCCCAGTCACGTAGTATATTGACCAGCCATGTAGTATATTGCCCAGCCACTTAGTATATTGCCCAGTCATGTACTATATTGCCCAGCTAAGTAGTATATTGCCCAGTGACGTAGTATATTGCCCAGCCACTTAGTATATTGCCCAGCCACGTTGTATATTGCCCACTCACGTAGTATATTGCCCAGTCACATAGTATATTGCCCAGCCACGTAGTATATTGCCCAGCCACATAGTATATTGCCCAGTCACGTAGTATATTGCCCAGTCACATAGTATATTGCCCAGTCACATTTTATATTGCCCAGTCACGTAGTATATTGCCCAGTGGCGTAGTATACAGCACAGAGCCACGTAGTATATTGCACAGTGATGTAGTATACAGCACAGAGCCACGTAGTATATTGCCCAGCCACGTAGTATATTGCCCAGTCACGTAGTATATTGCCCAGTCACGCAGTATATTGCCCAGTCACGTAGTATATTGCCCAGCCACATAGTATATTGCCCAGCCATGTAGTATATTGCCCAGTGCCGTAGTATACAGCACAGAGCCACATAGTATATTGCACAGTGACGTAGTATACAGCACAGAGCCACATAGTATATTGCCTAGCCACGTAGTATATTAGCCAGCTACGTAGTATATTGCCCAGCTACATATGTCACAGGTTAAAAAATAAAAAATAAACATATACTCACCTTCCGAGGGAGCGCTTGTAGTCATGTCCCCTGTGTGTGGTGGACTCGGCAGCTTCTGGTCCCAGGGTTGGTAGCGCAGGACCCTAGCTGACGTCATGGTCACATGACCGTGACGTCATGGCAGGTCCTTGTCGCATACCATACTTGCCATCTGAACCTGCCACTTGCATGGAGCAGTTACCGGAGCGTCGCGAGGAGAGGGAAAGGTGGCGGAAGGTGAGTATATAATGATTTTTTTAAATTATTATTCTTAACATTAGATCCTTTTATACTATGCATAGGCAGCATCAATAGTAAAAACTTGGTCACACAGGGTTAATAGCGCTGGTAACGGAGTGAGTTACCTGCGGCATAACGCGGTCCGTTACCGCTGGCACTAACCCTGTGTGAGCGGTGACTGCGGGGAGTATGGAGCGGGCGCCGGGCACTGACTGCAGGGGAGTAGGGAGGGACTAATCGGACTGTGGCCATCGCTCATTGGTCGCGGCAGCCATGACAGGCAGCTGGCGAGACCAATCAGCGACTTGGATTCCATGACAGACAGAGGCCACGACCAATGAATATCCACGACAGAAAGAAGGGCAGACAGAAAGACGGAAGTGACCCTTAGACAATTATATATAGTAGATCATGAGGTTGGCATGTCTAAATGCACCTCTAGACAACACCTTTAAATCTGACAGTGCAGAAATAGAATGTAATTCCTCAAGGGCTGCTACATTCTCAGATTATCTATAAACATTTTGATGAATACTGTATGGCATAGATCAGAATTTTACATTTCTAATTGACTTAAAGGTCTAAAGTTTTGTGAAGAATTTATGGACAATGGGTCATAAAAAGAAAAAAAAATAGAACTGTTTAAATAGGTTGTCCACTAGTATTTTACATTAGGCAGGGATCCGCAAGTATGGCGGGGGCTCAGGAGCTGAGCTCCCTCTACACATAGTAGATGGCGGCCATGTTATATACCATGGTTGCCAAGGGCCTGCTGAAGACTCCCATTGCTGAGATCTTGACACTCCTGTGAAGCGTAGTCACAGGCTAAGCTTCATAGGTGACCATAATTTTTCTCATATGCTTCAATACTGTGGTATTGCAGTTACTAGAAAATGCAATGAAATGGTTTACATGCATCCTCTAAGGGGACTAAAGTAATAAAAAGTAAAAAAAAAGTTTTAAAATACATGAATAAAAAATAATAAAAACCAAAATCAACTCTCTATTCTGCATTTAAAAATAAAGAAAAATATATAAAATTATTTAGGCCACATGGTAAACACCATAAAAAGAAAACTAACCTCCTGAATTATGTTTTTGATCACTTGACCTTCCTAGACAAAAAGAAAAATGCTCTCAAAAAGTTCTTTGTTCTCAAAATTGGTGTTAATAAAAAAAGTTGACTCACCATGAAAAATGCCAACACTCATTCAGTCCCATCAATAGAGAAGTAAAAATGTTACATGCCTTAGAAAATGGTGAATCAAAGTAAGAAAAACAAGATTTTTTTATTACAAAATTCAGATTTTTTTTTTGCATTATTTAAATTGCAGAAATGAAATCCAACGTGGACAATCATGTTTTCATGGCATTTTTACAGCACAATGAATGCTATAAAAACAAAACCCCCAAAAAACAAGGGCGTAAATGTATTTTTTTTATCATTTCATTCTGCTTGGAATTTTTTAATACATTTTACGGCAAAAAAATGGCGTCTTTCAAATCCGCAGCGTATCCTAAAAAACAAAAACATGAGAACTCAATGAAAAAAAAAAGTCTTGGCTCTTGGAAGAAGGGAAAAAGCTAAAAAAAAAAAACTAAAAATTCTCCAGGTCATTAAAGGGCTAAACAGAAATAAAAAGTATAACATAAGAAAACTTGCATTGTGGAAAGTATTTTTACTATAGTTTCCGTAATTGTACATGGATCTCTATCAAGCTCATACATCTTGTCTAAGCAGAGCTTGTGAAGTGTAACCTGGGATTAGATCCAACGCAGAACATTCTTCTCACACCTTCAGGTGATGTTGCAGAAACAACTAAAAATACGTTACAAGAAACATTGGAAACAAAAGTTTTATTGCCACCTTTAAATTCTCTCCGGTGACCTCCATGGCCATACAAATCTTAGGAAGATGAGAGATAGAGAATGCATTTTTTCGTAAAGTCAAAGGCGTAACAAGAAAACAGACGACAATCAGACGTGTTTCCTGGTTTATAGATCAGGGATGCTGATTCACATATCCCATTCTTTTGGTTTATGACACAGTATCAAGAGAATGAATGAACACTTAAATTAAATTCACATCTTGGCTTGTTGCTCAGGTTCTGGAGAACACATTTATCCATTATCTAACCAAAGAGGCAAGTGGTAATAGTGTTAGTCAAAAATACAGTAGATGTTCCCGGGGTCTGCGTAGGATTAGCAACAACATGACAAAGAGCAGGACATTTCATTTTTAATTAAATAATAAAATGTTGGAATAAAATTATTCCCAAAATGCGTTGTACAGGTTTTTCTTCTTAAGCTTCAATACCCCAGACAGCACAAGGAGGTTCTCAAAAAGAGGAGGTCAAAAATATAGTGAAGATATTTCTATTTTACATGGTCGTTTAGCTCCCAAGGGCAAAGTAAAAGGAGGAACTCAATGATATCAAGCTTTCTATGCGTTTGAGTATGTGTTTTTAAAGCTGACTTTTACTGCTAGGTTACTATACAACAAAGAAGGAGCCAGAAGAACCGAGAACCTGTAGAGGTCACTAGCGGGACAGGGAATTTGAAGCACATGAGTGTTTCACAGTGGTTGTAATCTACAATTTCTATAACCTCCTGGGCTTTTGTGAGATGTTCGCAAGAATTTTCCTGAAAATATCTGTACCAGAAATAAACATTAAAACAAACAATTTTAAATTCAGTTTCAAGGATAGCAAATGCACTATGATATATATATATATATACAGTGGGGCAAAAAAGTATTTAGTCAGTCAGCAATAGTGCAAGTTCCACCACTTAAAAAGATGAGAGGCGTCTGTAATTTACATCATAGGTAGACCTCAACTATGGGAGACAAACTGAGAAAAAAAAATCCAGAAAATCACATTGTCTGTTTTTTTAACATTTTATTTGCATATTATGGTGGAAAATAAGTATTTGGTCAGAAACAAAATTTCATCTCAATACTTTGTAATATATCCTTTGTTGGCAATGACAGAGGTCAAACGTTTTCTGTAAGTCTTCACAAGGTTGCCACACACTGTTGTTGGTATGTTGGCCCATTCCTCCATGCAGATCTCCTCTAGAGCAGTGATGTTTTTGGCTTTTCGCTTGGCAACACGGACTTTCAACTCCCTCCAAAGGTTTTCTATAGGGTTGAGATCTGGAGACTGGCTAGGCCACTCCAGGACCTTGAAATGCTTCTTACGAAGCCACTCCTTCGTTGCCCTGGTGGTGTGCTTTGGATCATTGTCATGTTGAAAGACCCAGCCACGTTTCATCTTCAATGCCCTTGCTGATGGAGGGAGGTTTGCACTCAAAATCTCACGATACATGGCCCCATTCATTCTTTCATGTACCCGGATCAGTTGTCCTGGCCCCTTTGCAGAGAAACAACCCCAAAGCATGATGTTTCCACCACCATGCTTTACAGTAGGTATGGTGTTTGATGGATGCAACTCAGTATTCTTTTTCCTCCAAACACAAGTTGTGTTTCTACCAAACAGTTCCAGTTTGGTTTCATTAGACCATAAGACATTCTCCAAAAACTCCTCTGGATCATCCAAATGCTCTCTAGCAAATTTCAGATGGGCCCGGACATGTACTGGCTTAAGCAGTAGGACACGTCTGGCACTGCAGGATCTGAGTCCATGGTGGCGTAGTGTGTTGCTTATGGTAGGCCTTGTTACATTGGTCCCAGCTCTCTGCAGTTCATTCACTAGGTCCCCCCGCGTGGTTCTGGGATTTTTGCTCACCGTTCTTGTGATCATTCTGACCCCACGGGGTGGGATTTTGCATGGAGCCCCAGATCGAGGGAGATTATCAGTGGTCTTGTATGTCTTCCATTTTCTAATTATTGCTCCCACTGTTGATTTCTTCACTCCAAGCTGGTTGGCTATTGCAGATTCAGTCTTCCCAGCCTGGTGCAGGGCTACAATTTTGTTTCTGGTGTCCTTTGACAGCTCTTTGGTCTTCACCATAGTGGAGTTTGGAGTCAGACTGTTTGAGGGTGTGCACAGGTGTCTTTTTATACTGATAACAAGTTTAAACAGGTGCCATTACTACAGGTAATGAGTGGAGGAAAGAGGAGACTCTTAAAGAAGAAGTTACAGGTCTGTGAGAGCCAGAAATCTTGATTGTTTGTTTCTGACCAAATACTTATTTTCCACCATAATATGCAAATAAAATGTTAAAAAAAAAACCAATGTGATTTTCTCGATTTTTTTTTCTCAGTTTGTCTCCCATAGTTGAGGTCTACCTATGATGTAAATTACAGACGCCTCTCATCTTTTTAAGTGGTGGAACTTGCACTATTGCTGACTGACTAAATACTTTTTTGCCCCACTGTATATATATATATATATATATATATTTCCACCTAGCATTGACTCTTGGCAGGATCAGGAGAAGCTTCTAGAGAAGATTCAAGGGCAGCTGACCCAAAGAATAAACCCTAACTTCCTCACGACACCAGAAAAACAAATCACATATGAGACTATTGAGTCAGTAAGAATTGACCTGGCTAGTAACTTCGGACAAGACCTTGACTAGGACTTGTAAGGTTAGACTGAACAAAAATGTAGAGCCAGTGAAGACAAATGAAACCAAGATCCTGGAGTAGTGAGGCTAGATAAATACAAAGTTGAAGACTAGTTAAATCAGATAAAACCAAGTTAACGGACACATGAAACAACATAAAATGAGGAAAACCTATAAGGAAAGGAAGCTGATGCCCAATCAAATCTAAAGAATCTTTATTAATCCAAGAGACAATAAACACACGTATACTGTATATTAGTGATGAGCGAACGTGCTCGCCACTACTCGTTACGCGCCCGAGTATCGCTATGCTCAGTATCCTCGGCGAGCAGCGAGCATTTCCGATATTATTCGGCTGTAACTGCAGTCTCCACCCAGCAGTTTTGGTGGACTTTAGAGACCCAATCACGGTGAAGGGATTGTCTGCCAGGCCATGAAACGACGCAGCCATCTTTGTTGTGGTCGTGCAGTGATTGGCTGGGCCGTGCAGCATCATCCTAAGTATAAGAGACCTGGCGCTGCCCTGCTCGCCGCATTGTGTTCCTGTTTCAGCAAGAGTAGGGAGAGCTGCTGCCGAGATAGGGTCAGAATCGTGGTTTTAGAGTTAGTGTAGGTCTGCAACTCTTACATCCACAACTCTTTAGAAACCAAAAGTCCTTAGGCATGAGTAAGACCGATTAAGGTCGAAACGCGTTGCCATTACCATCACAAACACCTGTTTGGTCCACCAAATGTAAGGATTGCTGTTTTAACCATTTGGTTAGTTCCACGCTTTCTCCCCATTATTCTTACTGATATGCTTTTTTTTACAAAAGACACTTTCGCATCTTATACCCTTCCCACTCCTCTCTTTTCTCCCCCCATTCGCCACACCTCCTCCCAGATGACAGGCAGGGAGAGTTCCACACCTCCCTTGGGAGACCTAGCAACTGCACAGCACATTACAGAGACTCCAAGCCTCTCTCTCATCCCCCATAGTGTGCTGGCACTATTCATTAAGGGCTCACATACAGCGTTTCACACCTCCCTTTGGGAGCTACAGCCTCGGATTGAATAGGTGCTATAAATAGAGGCACTATTTCCCATGCAGACACACATGCCCAAGACCTGACACCACAACAATAGGAGGTTGGTGACTCATCTGTTTTTTCTACCAGGACCCCATTACTTTTAATCTTGCATCTTCTCACAAGGAACCCTCTCTCCTCTTTGTTTGCAGCCTTTAAAGGGACCACACTTCTTATTTTTCACATTATCTAGAAAACGCAGGTCAGTGCTTCTCTATATCATGTCCACCACTGGGTATAACGTTACTTCATTTTGTACCTAATTTTGTACCTATTTTTTGAGCTTTACTGGTCAGACTGGACTTTGTTCCCAGTCTCTATAATAGAACTTTATGTTAGGAACAGCACCCCTTATAGACCTTGTTTAGGTTCTCTATTTTGACAGCGATATCTCATAAAGATACTTTTCAGATGGGATCCTTATTGTATATTGTTTTCTGTAAATAATGATTATGTTCATCTGTCTTTATTTTTATGTTCACCTGGTTTTGTCTTTATGTAAAGCACCCCATATGTATATAACACTAATTGTTATTTGTGTTTGATTACAGTTTGAGAAAGACCCGAGGCAGGGTCGAAACGTTACTACTCCGTTTATACTCCCTGCTGTGTGTGTGTATATATATGAAAATTTTGTCTCAACACATGTGAATAAATACATCACATTTTTGCAAAGATATACCATAAGAGTGCGGCTGATTTTTCTATATCTACAGATCGGCCTGCTCTTTCAGAGCTGTCCAGTGTCCACAAATCTTCATCATTGTGCGGGTTGTCACCTAAGCATATCAGCTTCAGCACAGCCTATTGCCGCTTGGCTGAGGCAATGCTGCAGTGCTTCCAGCTTGTGACTGATGTGCTACTTTTGGAAATGGAGGCTGAAGAGGAGGAGGTGGAGTAGCTGAAGATTGTGGGGGCAACCCAGATTGACTAAGGGCTTGCAATACTCATGGTTGGTTGGACGTGCACCATCCCAAGGTCGGACTGGGTCATGGCTTCCTCTATGCTAACCCAGCATGCTGTCAGTGAGATATACCGTCCCTGCCCACATGTACTTGTCCACGTGTCCGTGGTTAGGTGCACTTTCCCTGTAACAGCATTGTTGAGGGCCCGGGTAATGTTGTGGGACATGTCGTTGCTTGTGTAATGTTGTGATGGCAGACCAGGCAAAATTGTGACAGCTGGGTAGCGAGTACCTTGTGATGGTCACCGCCATCAGGTTGCTGAAAGCTTAGGCCTCACATGGGCCTAAAATGCAACAATTTGAGCGCCTGCAGATGAGAAATGTGTGAATTTAGTACTGTGGCGTTGCGTGCGTATTTCCACTTGCGTTCCAAGGACTGGGGTATGGACAACTGAACTGTGCCATGGGACAAGGACGTGGACATCCTTGTTGATGGTGGTAGTTGAGTTTGTGTGCAACTGCAGATGCAGGGCATGAGGCATGTTTGCATGCAGCATGGACAGGGGATTGGCTTGCACACACAACATCGGAAGAAGCAGTGGCATCACCTGACACACATTGTTCATGGAGCCTTGTGTTCAGCCCACAAAGTCAGGTGCTTTCCTGCCATGTGCCTGATCATGATTGTAGTGGTTAGGATGGGAGTTTTGCTACCCCTGCTGATGCGGCATGGCCGGTGGTGCAAATGGCCTTTTTGTGGTTATCAGCAGAGTCTGTGTAACAGATGCGAGTGTTAGACTCGGCCTAAAAAATTCCTGTCAAAAATATGTTGCCAAAGACGCACGTGTCTGTCTAAAGGGCAAAGTGCAACATGTTCGAGAGATGCTGAATTAGAGAAAGCAGATCAGTGTGGTAAGAAAACGAAACAAAATGATGAATGCTTGTGAAAAACAAAGTTTAAAGAGCAGTGCATTGTCCGTAACTATAAATACACCCGTGGCACAAGCTTCTTCATCTTCACCCATACATATTGCTAATAATATCCAAATGTCACAGTCAACAATTCTTTTTTCTAGTGTAATGAACACTGTTAAAGGAATTCCACAAAATGTACATAACCACGACTCTGGGAAACACCAGATTTCCTCTTTCTGAGATATGGACGATAATGGTTTGGATGAACACTTTGAAATTTACTACATCCACACCAAGAAGATGAAGATCACAGCTGCAAAAAATGTGCAAAAAAGGCCGTGAATGTCTGGGAAATCATTTTCTCTTGGGCAAACTTTCCCTCTTGCTAAAGTGGTACCGAATTATGCATACACAGCTCTCGTGTCTATTTAGCCTGAGATGGTTGAAAGATGATGTATTCTGTTTGGTGCATGAGCACTTTTTGAAAGCGAGCACAAAAGAAGGATGAATTAGCGGGAAGACGTGTTATTTTGGATGGTAAGGAGGTGATGTCAGGTACAGATAGGTAGATACGCATTGCAAACCGTGCCATTACATCAGCTGGCCCAGGCCAAAGGTGTAGATGGTGTTATGAAAGGCAATTCAGTACCACAATGGACATAGCGGTCAGAGCACATACAGTGATCTGACAATTACCCAAAATCATAGAACGAGCTCTGAGACGTGGGAACTCTGCAGACCGCAATCCCTAATCCTCTCCAAACAACACTAGAGGCAGCCGTGGATTGCGCCTAACTCAGCCTATGCAACTCGGCACAGCCTGAGAAACTAACTAGCCTGAAGATAGAAAATAAGCCTACCTTGCCTCAGAGAAATACCCCAAAGGAAAAGGCAGCCCCCCAGATATAATGACTGTGAGTTAAGATGAAAAGACAAACGTAGAGATGAAATAGATTCAGCAAAGTGAGGCCCGACTTTCTTAACAGAGCGAGGATAGAAAAGGCAACTTTGCGGTCTACACAAAACCCTAAAGAAAACCACGCAAAGGGGGCAAAAAGACCCTCCGTACCAAACTAACGGCACGGAGGTACACCCTTTGCGTCCCAGAGCTTCCAGCAACAAATTAGACAAGCTGGACAGAAAAAATAGCAAACAAATAGCAAAGAAGAACTTAGCTATGCAGAGCAGCAGGCCACAGGAATGATCCAGGGAAAAGCAAGTCCAACACTGGAACATTGACAGGAAGCCAGGATCAAAGCATTAGGTGGAGTTAAGTAGAGAAGCACCTAACGACCTCACCAGATCACCTGAGGGAGGAAACTCAGAAGCCGCAGTACCACTTCCCTCCACCAACAGAAGCTCACAGAGAGAATCAGCCGAAGTACCACTTGTGACCACAGGAGGGAGCTCTGCCACAGAATTCACAACAAGATGGAGAAGAATAGGGGTCCTAGAACTATGCCTTGGGAAACATCAAAAGACCGGGGTCAAGGTGAGGAGGTGGTGTGTCATCTGATGAAGATAGGAGGTGCCGTGCCGGACCGGACCGTGACACCCATCAGACTGGACCAGCAGCGGGACCGCCCCTGGGTGAGTATAATCTAACCTCTTTTTCTCATCTTTTAGGATACATCGGGGCTTATCTACAGCATTCCAGACTGCTGTAGATGAGCCCCTGATGACGGTGGGGTTCCCTTTAACTCTGTCTCCTGCAATGTGTCCTTTAACTGCCATTAGATCACCAGGGTTGACGTGCTCTGTACTCTTATGGGCCACAGAATTTTGGGCAAGGGGGCTGTGATGGCACTATTTTAATAAGTCCAAAAAGGACACCAGATTGGGGAATGGGGCATTACATTACATTGGGCCTACTTCTTAACTCTGTCTCCTGCAATGTGTCCTTTAACTGCCACTAGATCACCAGGGTGAACGTGCTCTGCACTGTTATAGGCCGGTGAATTTTGGGCAAGGGGCCTGCAATGACACTAGTATATTTTTAAAAAAGGTACCCCACATTGGTGAAAACACATCCTTGTTGGCAAAGACTTCATAACATTTGTGTACCTTAAAGAGCTCCCTTACAAAGATCCTTTTTGTGTTACCTGGTTGCTCAAATTGGACACAATACACGTCATATAAATTTGATAAAGCAATGCTGTTAGTTTGGCTCAGTAGTTCATTAAAAATATTTCTTTGTCGATTACATTAGTTTCTCTCCTTGAGAGCCATAGCTTTGGCTGCCTCAAATGTACGAATGGCAAATATACAAATGGCGATTTGTAATGAAGATTTAAAGACTGTATATCGAATGCATTCAGACAATCACATAGCTGCATTTTTTGTAAAACATTTTCAGATGTGACAGACAATGCTCATAGTGACACAATCTTGATAAATGTTTGTTTACTCACTTCACAAACAGTTCTATGCCTCTATATGTTTGCTGTTTGTCATTGTAAAACATTAAGGTTTACTGAAACTATGCCGGTGGTGGTTTGATCTAAATCCTTGTGGCTTTTATTTTTTAGGGGATTATGGCCCCTCGTCTGATGACTCCATAATATCTCAGTTTTATCCAACCTTGAAAAGTGGCCACTTGAAGGTCTGGGTGAAACTAGAGTTACTACATAGTGTAAATCACTATATAAGACCAGAGAAACATGACTAAGACAGATGCCAAAACTGGGGTATCTGTACATGTACAGTATGCTGATACCTGCATAATTGGGGACGCCCATGCAGTGTAGGTAATCTCCCAGGGGTTCTCTGTCTTCTCTGATTTTCCAGACGGATGATGTCCCCTTAAGCCCCGAAGGTGGTTTGCACGTTAATGACTGGGCCAATTTTTACAATTCTGGCCACTGTCCCTTTATGGGGTTATAACTCTGGAACGCTTCAATGGATCCTGGTGATTCTGACCTTGTTTTCTTGAGACATATTGTACTTCATGATAGTGGTAAAAAAAATTTGATATTACCTGCGTTTATTTGTGAAAAAAACAGAAATTTCGCAATTTTCCAACTTTGAATTTTTATGCTCTTAAATCACAGAGATATGTCACACAAAATACTTAATAAGTAACATTTCCCACATGTCTACTTTACATCAGCACAATTTTGGAAACAACATTTTTTTGTTAGGGTGTTATAAGGGTTAAAATTTGACCAGCAATTTTCTCATTTTTACAGCACCATTTTTTTTTAGGGACCACGTCACATTTGAAGTCATTTTGAGGGGTCTATATGATATAAAATAACCAAGTGTGACACCATTCTAAAATCTGCACCCCTCAAGGTACTCAAAACCACATTCCAGAAGATTATTAACCCTTCAGGTGTTTCACAGGAATTGTTGGAATGTTTAAAAAAAATGAACATTTAATTTTTTTCACAAAAAATTTACTTCAACTCCAATTTGTTTTATTGTACCAAAGGTAACAGGAGAAAATGGACCCCAAAAAAGTTGTTGTACAATTTGTCCTGAGTACACTGATACCCCATATGTGAGGGTAAACCACTGTTTGGGCGCATGGCAGAGGTCGGAAGGGAAGGAGCGCCGTTTGACTTTTCAATGCAAAATTGGCTGGAATTGAGATGGGACGTGATGTTGCGTTGGGGAGCCCCTGATATGCCTAAACATTGAAACACCCCACAAGTGACACCATTTTGGAAAGTATACCCCCCTAAGGATCTTTTCTAGATGTGTTGTGAGAGCTTTGAACCCCCAAGTGTTTCACTACAGTTTATAACACAGAGCCGTGAAAATAAAAATTCTTTTTTTTCCCACAAAAATTATTTTTTAGCCCCCAGTTTTGTATTTTCTCAAGTGTAACGAGAGGAAATGGACCCAAAACGTTGTTGTCCAATTTGTCCTGAGTACGCTGATATCCCATATGTGGGGGTAAACCACCGTTTTGGCGCATGGCAGAGCTCGGAAGGGAAGGAGCGATATTTGGAATGCAGACTTAGATGGATTGGTCTGCAGGTGTCACGTTGCATTTGCAGAGTCCCTGATGTACCTAAACAGTAGAAACCCCCCACAAGTGACCCCATATTGGAACCTTGACCCCCCAAGGAACTTATCTAGATGTGTTGTGAGAACTTTGAACCCCCAAGTATTTCACTACTATTATACTGCCTCTACTACTACTACTATTATACTGCCTCTGTACAAATCCCTAGTTAGACCGCACATGGAGTACTGTGTCCAGTTTTGGGCACCGGTGCTCAGGAAGGATATAATGGAACTAGAGAGAGTACAAAGGAGGGCAACAAAATTAATAAAGGGGATGGGAGAACTACAATACCCAGATAGATTAGCGAAATTAGGATTATTTAGTCTAGAAAAAAGACGACTGAGGGGCGATCTAATAACCATGTATAAGTATATAAGGGGACAATACAAATATCTCGCTGAGGATCTGTTTATACCAAGGAAGGTGACGGGCACAAGGGGGCATTCTTTGCGTCTGGAGGAGAGAAGGTTTTTCCACCAACATAGAAGAGGATTCTTTACTGTTAGGGCAGTGAGAATCTGGAATTGCTTGCCTGAGGAGGTGGTGATGGCGAACTCAGTCGAGGGGTTCAAGAGAGGCCTGGATGTCTTCCTGGAGCAGAACAATATTGTTTCATACAATTATTAGGTTCTGTAGAAGGACGTAGATCTGGGTATTTATTATGATGGAATATAGGCTGAACTGGATGGACAAATGTCTTTTTTCGGCCTTACTAACTATATGTTACAGTTTATAACGCAGAGCCATGAAAATAAAAAATCATTTTGGTCCCACAAACATGTTTTTTTAGCCCCCCAAATTTTTATTTTCCCAAGGGTAAAAAGAGAAATTGGACCACAGAAGTTGTTGTCCAATTTGTTCTGAGTACGCTGATACCCCACATGTGGGGGGGGGAACCACCGTTTGGGCGCATGGCAGAGCTCGGAAGGGAAGGAGCCCCATTTGGAATGCAAATTTAGATGGATTGGTCTGCAGGCGTCACGTTGCATTTGCAGAGCCCCTGATCTACCTAAACAGTAGAAACCCCCCACAAGTGACCCAGTATTGGAACCTAGACCCCCCAAGGAACTTATCTAGATATGTTGTGAGAACTTTGAACCCCCAAGTATTTCACTACAGTTTATAACGCAGAGCCATGAAAATAAAAAATCATTTTTGTCCCACAAAAATGTTTTTTTACCCCCAAAATTTTTATTTTCCCAAGGGTAACAAGAGAAATTGGACCCAGGAGTTGTTGTCCAATTTTTCCTGAGTACGCTGATGCCCCATATGTTTGGGTAAACCCCTGTTTGGGTGCACGGGAGAGCTCGGAAGGGAAGGAGCACTGTTTTACTTTTTCAACACAGAATTGGCTGGAATTGAGATCTGACGCCATGTCGCGTTTGGAGAGCTCTGATGTGCCTAAACAATGGAAACCCCCAATTCTAACTGAAACGCTAACCCAAACACACGCCTAATCCCAACCACACCCCTAACCCCAACCCTAACCATACCACTAACTCCAACACACCCCTAACCCTAATCCCAACCATAACCCTAACCACACCCCTAACCCTGATATACCCCTAACCCTAATCCCAACCGTAAATGTAATCCAGACCCTAACCCTAGCCCCAACCATAACCCTAGCCCCAACCCAAACCCTAGGCCTAACCCTAGCCCTAACCCTAGCGGGAAAATGGAAATAAATACATGTTTTTAATTTTTTACTTTTCCCTAACTAAGGGGGTGATGAAGGGGGGTTTGATTTACTTTTAAAGTGGGTTTTTTAGCGAATTTTTATGATTGGCAGCTGTCATACACTAAAAGACGCTTTTTATTGCAAAAAATATTTTTTTTGCGTTACCACATATTGAGAGCTATAATTTTTCCATATTTTGGTACACAGAGTTATCTGAAGTCTTGTTTGTTGTGGGACGAGCTGACATTTTTATTGATAATATTTTCGGGCATGTGACATTTTTTGATCGCTTTTTATTCCGATTTTTGTAAGGCAGTATGACCAAAGACCAGCTGTTCATGAATTTCTTTTTTGGGGCGGCGTTTATACCATTCCGCGTTTGGTAAAATGGATAAAGCAGTTTTATTCTTCGGGTCAGTACAATTACAGCGATACCTCATTTATATCATTTTTTTAAATGTTTTGGCGCTTTTATACGATAAAAACTATTTTATGGAAAAAAGAATCATTTTTGCATCGCTTTATTTTGAGGACTATAACTTTTTTATTTTTTCACTGATGACACGGTATCATGGCTCGTTTTTTGCGGGACAAGATGACGTTTTCAGCGGTACCATGGTTATTTATATCTGTCTTTTTGATCACGTGCTATTCGACTTTTTGTTCGGCGGTATGATAATTAAGGGTTGTTTTTTGCCTCGTTTTTTTTTTATGGTGTTCACTGAAGGGGTTAACTAGTGGGAAAGTTTTATAGGTCAGGTCGTTACGGACGCGGCGATAGTAAATATGTGTACTTTTATTGTTTTTTTTTTATTTAGATAAAGGAATGTATTTATTGGAACAATATATATATATTTTAATTTATTTAGTTTTTTTTTTTTTTTACACATCTGAAAATTTATTTTTTTACTTTTTACTTTGCCCCAGGGGGGGACATCACAGTAAAGTGACAGATGACTGATCTGACACTTTGCTGTGCGCTGTGTCAGATCAGCGATCACACAGGCACAGCAGGGAGGCTTCCCGGCCCTTGCATTGAGCAGGCGCTTGTAAGCCACCTCCCTGCAGGACCCGGACGCAGCCCCGTGGCCATTTTGGATCCGGGGCCTGCAGGGAGCAGACGCTCGGTACAAGGTGAGCACATCGCCTTGTACCAAGGGTCTCAGGGAAGCCCGCAGGGAGCCCCCTCCCGGCGTGATGCTTCCCTATACCCCCAGAACGCTGTGATCATGTTTGATCGCAGTGTGCCGGGGGTTAATGTGCCGGGTGCGGTCCGTGACTACACCTGGCACATAGTGCCGGATGTCAGCTGCGATAGTCAGCTGACACCTGGCCGTGATCGGCCGCGCTCCCCCCGTGAGCGCGGCCGATCGCTATGACGTACTATCCCGTCCCTGGGAATTAAGTCCCAGGTCACCTTGACGGGATAGTACGTCAATGCATATGACTGACTATGCAGCAGGGCTGGCCTTGCTGGCAATGTGTAAAACCAAGGAGTACGGGAGTACAAAATGCATCTTGTGAAGTAGATTTTCATGGGCCCATCCATTATGTGGGTTCCAAGGCCTAATGGGGTGTATATGACTATGCAGCAGGGCTGGCCTTGCCGCCAATGTGTAAAACCAAGGAGTACAGGAGTACAGAATGCATATTGTGAAGTGGATTTTCATGGGCCCATCCACTATGTGGGTTCAAAGGCTTATTGGGGTGCATATGAATTGGCAGCAGGGCAGGCCTTGAATTCAATGTAACATTTTTTCAGTAGGCCCTTCTGGACATCTTATAAAAGGGGTATTGCGGTGCGTTGTAATTGTTGGCAGCCCATCCACTCGCAGCATAGGCTACAACAGCTTAGGAGACCCACTGTTTCATAATGGTCCTTTAAGAAGATTAATGCCACCTGATGCACCAGTAAAAATAGGCCCTGTGACTTTAAGAGTCCCTCCTTCGTAAATGAAACAAGATGGGTCTGCTTATGTGTCACACACCACATGGCCAGCTAGGGTTGTTTAATGTTACAATGACATTTCCCAGTGAATGCATTTGTAGTGGTTCAAAGCAAAGTTAAAGTTGAAAAACGCTTCAAATACGCTGCGTCTGAACTAAGCCTAAGTGGGAGAGGAAATTTTCGGTCTGGGGTTAAATATTTGGCCTTAGATGAAAGTCATTAACCTGCAAAGGATGTACCTTGACATATTTCCAAGCAAAACCCGTTTTGGTTTCGTTGTAGTGTGTTTTTTGTGGCATTGGGAAAAATGGCATGAATCTCGGAAAAAAATTATTAATGCTGTGACCTAGGAGTCAGGAATGCTTCCAGGGGCGATCCCCATGATGTCCCTGTGTCATTTGAGCAATGTTTTCATCATTTTCAGACATTTGTAGACCTTAAAAGGACCCCCGTGGGGATCGCGGTAAAAATACTCGGGTCTCCCATAGACTTGCATTGGGCTCTTTGTTCTGGCCGAGCACCCTAGTATTCCAATTTGCTCGACCCGAGCAACGAGCACCCGAGCATTTTAGTGCTCGCCCATCACTAATATATATACAGTGGGGCAAAAAAGTATTTAGTCAGTCACCAATAGTGCAAGTTCCACCACTTAAAAAGATGAGAGGCGTCTGTAATTTTTCATCATAGGTAGACCTCAACTATGGGAGACAAACTGAGAAAAAAAAATCCAGAAAATCATATTGTCTGTTTTTTTAACAATTTATTTGCATATTATGGTGGAAAATAAGTATTTGGTCAGAAACAAAATTTAATCTCAATACTTTGTAATATATCCTTTGTTGGCAATGACAGAGGTCAAACGTTTTCTGTAAGTCTTCACAAGGTTGCCACACACTGTTGTTGGTATGTTGGCCCATTCCTCCATGCAGATCTCCTCTAGAGCAGTGATGTTTTTGGGTTTTCGCTTGGCAACACGGACTTTCAACTCCCTCCAAAGGTTTTCTATAGGGTTGAGATCTGGAGACTGGCTAGGCCACTCCAGGACCTTGAAATGCTTCTTACAAAGCCACTCCTTCGTTGCCCTGGCAGTGTGCTTTGGATCATTGTCATGTTGAAAGACCCAGCCACGTTTCATCTTCAATGCCCTTGCTGATGGAAGGAGGTTTGCACTCAAAATCTCACGATACATGGCCCCATTCATTCTTTCATTTACCCGGATCAGTCGTCCTGGCCCCTTTGCAGAGAAACAGCCCCAAAGCATGATGTTTCCACCACCATGCTTTACAGTAGGTATGGTGTTTGATGGATGCAACTCAGTATTCATTTTCCTCCAAACACAACAAGTTGTGTTTCTACCAAACAGTTCCAGTTTGGTTTGATCAGACCATAGGACATTCTCCCAAAACTCCTCTGGATCATCCAAATGCTCTCTAGCAAACTTCAGACGGGTCCGGACATGTACTGGCTTAAGCAGTGGCACACGTCTGGCACTGCAGGATCTGAGTCCATGGTGGCGTAGTGTGTTACTTATGGTAGGCCTTGTTACATTGGTCCCAGCTCTCTGCAGTTCATTCACTAGGTCCCCCGGCGTGGTTCTGGGATTTTTGCTCACCGTTCTTGTGATCATTCTGACCCCACGGGGTGGGATTTTGCATGGAGCCCCAGATCGAGGGAGATTATCAGTGGTCTTGTATGTCTTCCATTTTCTAATTATTGCTCCCACTGTTGATTTCTTCACTCCAAGCTGGTTGGCTATTGCAGATTCAGTCTTCCCAGCCTGGTGCAGGGCTACAATTTTGTTTCTGGTGTCCTTTGACAGCTCTTTGGTCTTCACCATAGTGGAGTTTGGAGTCAGACTGTTTGAGGGTGTGCACAGGTGTCTTTTTATACTGATAACAAGTTTAAACAGGTGCCATTACTACAGGTAATGAGTTGAGGAAAGAGGAGACTCTTAAAGAAGAAGTTACAGGTCTGTCAGAGCCAGAAATCTTGATTGTTTGTTTCTGACCAAATACTTATTTTCCACCATAATATGCAAATAAATTGTTAAAAAAACAGACAATGTGATTTTCTGGATTTTTTTTTCTCAGTTTGTCTCCCATAGTTGAGGTCTATCTATGATGTAAATGACAGACGCCTCTCATCTTTTTAAGTGGTGGAACTTGCACTATTGCTGACTGACTAAATACTTTTTTGCCCCACTGTATATTAGGAAAAACAAATACAGAGTGTATACTACATTACTCAGAAAAATAGTTGCAACAATCTTTCCCAGATGGACTCCGACAGAAAGGAGTAGTACCAGAATTATTAATGTAAGTCAAATTTCCTAATATATAAGTAGAATGAAAAGGTCATAGTCCTATATAAAAATTGCACAGTATAGCTGACTGCACAAATAATGGATCAGTCAATAAAGGGCAATGTAAAAATAATTGAACATATCATAATCTATTCATAAAGCCGTGTGGTCATTAGTAGAGATAATTGTGCAAATTCATTTACATATGCACTATTAACAGAATAACACGCATACATGTTTGTAGTAAAAATGTATACATAAGTCACATAGAGAATGTGCACACAGTAAATAAATATAAAGTGTTTGAGCATGGCTCTTAAAATATTAATTGATTACACAAATAAAGTATGGTACAAAAATATCCTCCGTCCCAGGGACCAAATATAATGATATGTCATAATGGGTACATGGACAACACAAGTAGATCACAGGAGTAAAGTGTGGTGCAGCGGCACAGTACAGAGGCTTATAGGAGCAAAGTGGTCAAATGTATTGATAAACATTAATTAATAATTACCTGATTGAAAGCAAGATGATGCACGTAAAGGTGCTTCTCACAAAATTAGAATATCATCAAAAAGTTAATTTATTTCAGCTCTTCAATGCAAAAAGTGAAGCTCATATATTATATAGAGTCATTACAAACAGAGTGATCTATTTCAAGTGCTTATTTCTGTTAAGGTTGATGATTATGGCTTACAGCCAATGAAACCCAAAAGTCATTATCTCAGTAAATTAGAATATTTTATAACACCAGCTTGAAAAATTATTTTAAAATCCGAAATGTTGGCCTACTGAAATGTATGTTCAGTAAATGCACTCAATCTTTGGTTGGGGCTTCTTTTGCATCAGTTACTGCATCAATGCGGTGTGGCATGGAGGCGATCAGCCTGTGGCACTGCTGAGGTGTTATGGAAGCCCAGGTTACTTTGATAGCAGCCTTCAGCGCATCTGCATTGTTGGGTCTGGTGCCTTTCATCTTCCTCTTGACAATATCCCATAGATTCTGTATTTGGTTAAGGTCAGGCGAGTTTCCTGGCCAATCAACTACAGCGATACTATTGATTTTAAACCGGGTATAGGTTCTTTTGGCAGTGTGTACAGGTGCCAAGTCCTGCTGGAAAATGGAATTTCCATTTCCGGAAAGCTTGTCAGCAGAGGAAAGTGCTCTAATTTTTCCTGGTAGATGGCTACACTGACTTTGGTCTTGATAAAACATAGTGGACCTACACCAGCAGATCACATGGCTCCCCAAACCATCACTGATTGTGGAAACTTCACACTAGACCTCAAGCAGCTTGTACTGTGGCCTCTCCACTCTTCCTCCAGACTCTGGGACCCTATCTCTAACTGCAACCTTAACCCTAGCCACAGTGATCAAAATGAACCAATAGGAAAAATCTCCTATTGTTGCCGGGTGCCAGCCGGCAGATCTCGGTTGGTGCACTTCGCTTGCGCCCACCATTTTCTTCCTGGAAGAAGACGCTGATGGCCGGGGGACAGGACAGGGGGATGCAGGAGGTGCTGGAGGTACTGTGGGGGTCGGGGTACACCATTCCTCTCTCCTCTGATGTGCTAGAACATATCAGAGGAGAAATAAATAAATAGGAAATCAGACTTTTTTTGCGGTCCCTATTTTTTGGTGAACAATGGTGATCGCAACACTGGGGACAGTAAAAACCAACCCGAATCATGTTCTCCGGGGTCTCAGCTACCCCCGCAGCCGAGACCTTGGAGTTTTTCCAACACTGAGGGGGGCACTTACTTCTCAGCGCTGTTAAAAAGCAGCGCAGAGGAATAAGTACCCTTAAGTGCCACCATTAAAAGGCATATCGGCAGTTTAAAGGGGTTAACAGTGTCTTTGGTGATGAAATGTCCCATATAATTATTTTGCATTTCAATTTGTAGGCTAAGAATGTAATAAAAGTGACTTTTTGAAGCCAGAATTTTACAGTAATTAAATAATTATCTATTAGATTACTCAAAAACTAGAGTCAACCTTGCAAAACCGAAGTCATATTCTTAATTAGCACCATAAACGTGATATAAAACCGTTCAGAAATTGTTGGCACCAGAATCACTGTATACCAGTGAATAGCTATAGATACATATACAGTTGAAGCCAGAAGTTTACAAACACGATATAAAAAGACACATCTGCATGTTTTTCTCAATAGGTGACATGAAATCAGAATAAATCTTTCCCGCTTTAGGTCAATTAAGATTAACATAATTATTAATATTTGCCAAATGCCAGAATAATGAGAGATAGAATGTTTTAAAGCATTTTTAATTTGACTAATAAAAGAGGTATGCAAAACATTATCTCTCTTTTTGTTTATAAAATGTACACCATTCCCATCACCCACCTATAGAAAAAAAAATTGTAACCAAAAAAAGCTACGATGCCTGGTAGATATATTGTAAATTCAGAAAGGAACACACAGTAACACAGTATTCTAATGGGGTGTACAGTAGTTCATTCCTTTCGTAAAACAGGTATGTAAAATGAGTACTTTATGTTTTTAAGACTCCAGAGTTGGATTTTCTCTGGGGTCTCCGTTGCCGGGGATAGCTGAGACCCCAAAGAACATGATTCGGGGATTTTTTACCGACCCCGAGGTGTCATCGCCGGTAATTAAACGTTTACCGGCGGTCGCAAAAAAAACACCAAAACGCGATTTCCCATTTAATTTCTCTGTCCTCCGATGTGATCGCACATCAGAGGATAGAGAAATGGGGTCCCTGATAGCCCCCCAATACTCACCTGTCTCCCACGGTGCTTCCGATTGGCTCCGCCATCTTTTTCCGGCCAAGCCTGGGAGCTTTCTAGGTAATTTCCCACGATCTATGAACAGCCAGCAGAGGGCGCCTCACCGCCAATGAAGCTAACTATAGATCATTGATCTATTTCTAGCCTCATTCCCTGGGGTTTTGCAGCGAGGAGCAGCCTGCATTAGCACAGCTCCTTGCTGCAAAATGTTTTAACCCCTTCAGAAGGATTTACATCGTTGGACGTTACAGATCTGCGGAGGGTAAGTATATTGTTGGTTTATTATGTTTTTTTACTCACAGAATGAGGGTCTTCAGTGACTGGATTGGGCGTTGAATAAAATACTGCAACAACCATTGTTTTTATTTCATTAAAATAATTTTAAAAAATGTGTTTGTGTTTTATTTAACCCTTTACTAGTATTGGATTAATAATGGATAGGTGTCATAATTGACGCCTCTCCATTATTAATTAGGCTTAATGTCACCTTACAATAGCAAGGTGGCATTAACCCTTCATTACCCCATATCCCACCGCTACACGGGAATGGGAAGAGAGTGGCCAAGTGCCAGAATAGGCGCATCTTCCAGATGTGCCTTTTCTGGGGTGGCTGGGGGCAGATATTTTTAGCCAGGGGGGGGCCAATAACCGTGGACCCTCTCCAGGCTATTAATATCTGCCCTCAGTCACTGGCTTTACTACTCTGGCGGAGAAAATTGCGCGGGAGCCCACGCCAATTTTTTCCGCCATTTAACCCTTTATTTTAAGAGCTAGAACGGCCAAATTTTGCAGATACACACTACTGACATTAGTAGTGTGGAATCTGCAAAAAAAATGGAGAGAAGACATGGTTTACTGTATGTAAACCATGTCTCAAATCATGTCGGGTTTTAGGAAGGAGAAGGAAAAAGCCGGTAATTGAATTACCGGCTTTCAAGCTGTCTAGCGCTGGAATAAATATTAATATATATACATATATGTGTCTCACTGACATATATATATATATACCTATTCTATGTGTACACATTTATTCTACCTATTCTACTGTAATCTGTCAGTGTGATTTTACTGTACACCGCACTGAATTACCGGCTTTTCTCTCTAATATATGTGTCTACTGACACATATATATATATATATATATATATATATATATAGACAGTATATATATATTTTCTTTTCTTTTTGGGACACATGGATCACTTCTATAGCGGTATGTTGGTTTTGCTAGCCTGCGAGAAAACCACGCAGTACGGATGCCATACGGATTACATACGGAGGATGCCATGCGCAAAAAACGCTGACACACCCTGCCTACGGAGGAGCTACGGACCACTTTTTTCGGGACTTTTCAGCGTATTACGGCCGTAATATACGGACCGTATTGTTTTACGCTGTGTGTGACGCCGGCCTTAGAGTTGGGATTAGGGTTAGGGTTGGTATTAGGGTTGGTAGTAGGGTTAGGGTTGGCATTGGGGTTATGTTTGGAATTAGGGATAGGTTTTGGATTAGGGTTGAGAGTAGGATTAGGGGTGTGTTGGATTTAGGGTTTTGATTAGGGTTGAGATTAGGGTTGTTTTGGGGTTAGGGTTGTGAATACCGTTAGGGTTGTGATTAGGATTATGGATCAGGTTGGGATTAGGGTTAGGGGTGTATTGGGATTAGGGTTAGGTTTGAGGTTAAGATTTAGATTAGGTTTAGGGGTGTGTTGGATTTAGGGTTTTGATTAGGGTTATGGTTAGGGTTGAGATTAGGGTTGTTTTGCGGTTAGGGTTGTGATTATCTTTAGGGTTGTGATTAGGATTATGGATCGGTTTGGGATTAGGGTTAGGGGTGTGTTGGGGTTAGAGTTGGAGTTAGAATTGGGGGATTTCCACTGTTTAGGTATATCAGGGGGTCTCCAAATACGACAGCCAATTTTGCGCTCAAAAAGTCAAATGGTGCTCCCTCCCTGCTGAGCTCTGCCGTGCGCCCAAACAGTGGTTTACCCCACATGTGGGGTACCAGCATACTCAGGACAAATTGGACAACAACTTTTGGGGTCCAATTTCTCTTGTTACCCTTGTGAAAATAAAAACTTGAGGGCTAAAATATATTTTTTTGTGGAAATTTTTTTATTTTTTATTTTCATGACTCTGCATTATAAACTTCTGTGAAGCACTTGGGCATTCAAAGTTCTCACCACACATCTATATAAGTTCCATGGGGGGTCTAGTTTCCAAAAATCTACTGTTTAGGGACATCAGGGGCTCTCCAAACGCGACATGGTGTCCGATCTCAATTCCAGCCAATTCTACATTGAAAAAGTAAAGCAGCACTCCTCTTACAAACTCTGCGGTGCGCCCAAACAGTGGTTTACCCCCACA
The DNA here is from genome assembly GCF_032444005.1 of Ranitomeya imitator. Classification (NCBI taxonomy): domain Eukaryota; kingdom Metazoa; phylum Chordata; class Amphibia; order Anura; family Dendrobatidae; genus Ranitomeya; species Ranitomeya imitator. The sequence goes on from NC_091282.1 coordinate 80,638,301, forward strand.
TATCTGGTATTGTGGTACTCAGGAGAAATTGCACAACAACTTTTGTGGTCTAATTTCTCCTATTACCCTTGTGAAAATAAAAATTGGGGGGCAAAAAGATCATTTTTGTATAAAAAATGTGATTTTTTATTTTCACGGCTCTACGTTATAAACTTCTGTGAAGCACTTGGGGGTTCAAAGTGCTCTCCACACATCTAGATAAGTTCCTTAAGGGGTCTAGTTTCCAAAATGGTGTCACATGTGGGGGGTTTCCACTGTTTAGGCACATCAGGGGCTCTCCAAACGCGACATGGCGTCCGATCTCAATTCCAGCCAATTCTGCATTGAAAAAGTCAAACGGCGCTCCTTCACTTCCAAGCTCTGCGGTGCGCCCAAACAGTGGTTTACCCCCACATATGGGGCATCGACATACTCAGGAGAAATTGCACAACAACTTTTGTCATCTAATTTCTCCTGTTACCCTTGTGAAAATAAGAATTTGTATGCAAAATTTCATTTTTGTGTAAACAAATGCGATTTTTTATTTTCACGGCTCTACGTTATAAACTTCTGTGAAGCACTTGGGGGTTCAAAGTGCTCACCACCATCTAGATTAGTTCCTTAAGGGGTCTAGTTTCCAAAATGGTGTCACTTGTGGGAAGTTTCCACTGTTTAGGCACATCAGGGGCTCTCTAAACGTGACATGGCGTCCGATCTCAATTCCAGCCAATTCTGCATTGAAAAAGTCAAACGGCGCTCCTTCACTTCCAAGCTCTGCGGTGCGCCCAAACAGTGGTTTACCCCCACATATGGGGTATTGGCGTATTCAGGAGAAATTGCATAACAAAATTTATAGTTAAATTTCTGTTTTTACACTTGTGAAAATAAAAAAAATGGTTCTGAAATAAAATGTTTGCAAAAAAAGTTAAATGTTCATTTTTTCCTTCCACATTGCTTCAGTTCCTGTGAAGCACATAAAGGGTTAATAAACTTCTTGAATGTGGTTTTGTGCACCTTGAGGGGTGCAGGGCCGCGCTTAGTAACCCGATATTTACCCTGGTTACCATGGTAAATGTAAAAAAAAAAAAACCACTACGGTCGGCCGTAAAGCAGAGCACAGCTGACGCCGGGGGACGCGACAGACACCGAAATGTAAGTATGTAGTGTTTTTTTTTTTTACATTTACAATGGTAACAAGGGTAAACATCGGGTTACTAAGCGCGGCCCTGCGCTTAGTAACCCGATGTTTACCCTGGTTACTCGGGGACTTCGGCATCATTGGTCGCTGGAGAGCTGTCTGTGTGACAGCTCTCCAGCGACCACACAACGACTAAACAGCGATGCTGCAGCGATCGGCATCGTTGTCTATATCGCTGCAGCGTCGCTTAATGTGACGGTACCTTTACACTCTCATTTCGTATGTTCCTCAGCATTTCAGTGGAACACTGCACTCCGTTTTAGGCATTTCTATCCCTATCTCTAATGATGAGCTACGTGCTCTCATCTCCTATTCCCAAGGCTGTAAAACACTAAAATGGCCACTGCTTTCCCTGCCTCATCTTTTGCAGTGGCTGTGATAGTCGTCCCTGATTGGCCGTGCTAGACCATGTGATGCTATAGCTGCGAGGCATTCTCTGGCTGATGCATTCTTCAGCAATTGTGAAATAGTACACTTTTTGGGCAATAAACTCAAATTGCAAATTGTCGCTGGAAATTGTGAATTTCATGAAACTTGAGTCGTAAATTAATTCATGATATCTAGTGAAAAGCCTCGTGAGGCAGATGCTAATTGTTGCCCCCTTTAAAGGGAATAATTCCTTCTAGCCAACCAGACTAGTTCCTTGGATCAATGTCCCATCACAGAATTCAGTCCTGCTCCATACCCTCTTTATTAGGCTTTGTTAATATACGACCATTATATCCTGCAGCACTTTACAAGTATTGTCACTGCTCTCTCCATTGGGGCTCCCATTCCACATTCCCGATCAGTATGTCTTTGGATGTCGGAAGAAACCCACACAAACTCATGGAGAACAAACAAACTCCTTGCCGATATTGTGCGTGGTGGGATTTGAACTCAGGACCCCAGTGCTGCAAAGAAACAGTACTAACAACTGAGCTAACATGCTAACCACTGAGCCAACAGTGCTAACCACTGAGCCACCCTGCTGCCCAGTAATATATTGCCAAGAAAGGCAAACTGTCATGATACTGCTTTCACCTATTACTTTAGCATCCTTGGTCGCTTTAGTCTGTAGCTGCTGTAGTAATCAGTGTTCTTCAATCTTTACTCTCGTGTCCTTGTTTCCCAAAACATGATTCCTAATTGGGCAAAACTAGGAATAAATACAACCGTGGCCCATTATTTGCAATATAAGGAACTAATAGAGTAATTGTACACCCTTACGGGGTGTTGTTGATTAGAATTTAATATTAGTTTTAAATAAGAACAATTCATGTTATGCCTATAAAATACCTTTTAAGAGCCTGATTAAATCGTACAAGTCTATTCTTAGGACCTTTAATCGCTGTGAGCCGTAATAGAACAATACTGAGGACTGGGGGACCTTCGATACTTTCAAAATGAGCATTTGTAACTTGGCAATATCTAAATCAGCATGTGGGAATTATTCCAAATGTTCAATATTACATAAAAGTAAAACATAATATAAAATCAAACTCAGCACAAAGAACCCATTGCTTCAATGCATCTTCTACCTAGACTTTTATCTGCGGCTGCCAGATAGGATTTACTTGCCGGTATTGTTTTACAGTATTTTTGTTAGTCTACAGAGAATTTGACCAAGACCACCATTAAGTTTCCCGAATTCCGACATATATCAGACATTGTAAAATATGGGAGCTGATCCAATCTATTACTTCTCATTGCATTTTTTTCTGGTACAGTTTTACCTGTTCCATATTAAAATATTCAATTCTGGATAAAGGAAAGCAGATGGCAACTATTGTATTTGTGCTGAGTAGAATAAGCAAATGAAGAGCGGGGATATGGAATCGTTCAGTAATTTTTTTTTTTTTCTCAAGGAATTATGCAGACATGTTTATAAAACTTGCAGGAACAGTTAATTCAATTCTCATGGGGTTTTGAGAAGCATTAAGCATAACAAATTACCTTTAATTCAATGCAATATAGTCTAAATGAGATCATTGGATTAATGTAATCACTGGATGCTTAAAGCCTTCATGATTCAGGATAATTAAGATCCTCTACATTATAACTATACAAGCTCTATGTGTCTAGGACTTAAGAATGACCATGTTCAGCATGTTCCTGGTGGAAACTTTGAGGAAAGACATCATGTAACCTAAGGTATATTCTTCTGGAAGAACCAGGATCAGCTAGAAGAAAAGTCAACATATCTACAAAATTAGCAAAGTCTCACCTCCATCTTTTGTACTAGATGTTATTTCTTGGTCAATAAGTAAGCGTTTCTTTTTTTTTTTAAGAGCTCTGGAAGAACCAACATCAGCCAGGAGAAAACTCAATGTAACTACAATATTAGCAAAGTCTCCTCTCCATCTTTTCTACTAGGTCTTATTTCTTGGTCAATAAGTAAGAGTTTTCCTTTATTTTTTGAAGAGCTCTGGAAGGACCAGAATCAGCTTGGAGAAAAGTCATCGTATCTGCTACATTAGCAAAATCTCCTCTCCATCTTTTCTACTAGATCTTATTTCTTGGTTAATAAATAAGTGTTTTCCTTTTTTTTAAGAGCTCTAGAAGAACCAGCATCAGCTAGGAGAAAAGTCAACATATCTACAAAATTAGCAAAGTCTCACCTCCATCTTTTGTACTAGATGTTATTTCTTGGTCAATAAGTAAGCGTTTCTTTTTTTTTTAAGAGCTCTGGAAGAACCAACATCAGCCAGGAGAAAACTCAATGTAACTACAATATTAGCAAAGTCTCCTCTCCATCTTTTCTACTAGGTCTTATTTCTTGGTCAATAAGTAAAAGTAAGTTTTTTTGAAGAGCTATGGAAGAACCAGAGTCAGCTTGGAGAAAAGTCAACGTATCTACTATATTAGCAAAATCTCCTCTCCATCTTTTCTACTAGATCTTATTTATTGGTCAATAAGTAAGAGCTTTCCCTTTTTTAAGAGCTCTGGAACAACCAGAATCAGCTTGGAGAAAAGTCAATGTATTTACAATATTAGCAAAGTCTCACCTCCATTTTTTGTACTAGATGTTATTTCTTGGTCAATAAGTAAGAGTTTTTCTTTTTTTGAAGAACTCATTTATCATTATGAGAAGGGATGTCTCCTCAATTCAGCCAAGTACTAGATAGAAGCGTTTTATTATAAGGACTCGCTCACACGAGTGAATCGGATTGCGTAAATCACCCTCGGCTCAATCTCTGATCAGAGTTTGATCAGTGTCAGCTAAGTGTGATCTGATTTCTTGGATGAGCGGATCGTATTACAGGTGAGGACTGAGAAGAAGATGAAAAAAAAATATTTTTCCATCTCGTCCATTCTGTGAGCGTGAGGAAATCACACGTCACTCGGATGCCATCCAAGCATCTGATGATTTCCACGCACCAATAGACTAGAATAAGTAAGTGTGTTCCAATCTGCACAGAAACTTACAGCATGAGCTCCTGATCAGCACAGCCCCATAGTATAACATTGGTCCGAGTACTATCCGATACAACATCACATAGCACTCATGAACGTGCCCTACGTACGACCGATCTTGTTTGTTAGTAAAGTCACCACTTTCAGAGGCCTGGAGGTTATGAGTAGGATTGGTAAATGTTTCTTTAAGGTCATGTTTTCCCGGGCACGCTCTGGTGGTCTCTGAGTATTTATGACTGCTGGGAGATTTAGTTTTCCTTGCCAGAGCTGGATGATTTACAGCTACTAGCCAGCTTGATTACATGTGGGAGTTCTCTAGAACCAGGCAACCCCCACATGTACTCAGGCTTGGTAATAGCTGTAAATCATTCAGCTGCCACGATGAAAACTAAATCTGCGAACACTAACAAATACTCGGAGGACACCCGAGCGTGCTAGGGAAATCTCGAGTAACGAGTACACTCGCTCATTACTAGTAATGACTATGTTTCAACCTATTTTTGAAAATGATGATAATTACTGTCTGGACCTTATCATTGATTACTCATACACTTTGGGCAGCACGGTGGCACAGTGGATAGCACAACAGCCTTGCAGCGCTGGGGTCCTGGGTTCAAACCCCACTAAGGACAAGATCTGCAAAAGAGTTTGTATGTTCTCTCCGTGTTTGCATGGGTTTCCTCCCACATTCCAAAGACCTACTGATAGGGAATTTAGATTGTGAGCCCTAATGGGGACAGCGATGATAATGTGTTTTACAGAATATGTTGGCGTTAAATAAAAATAAAGATTATTATTGACAATAATACTAAAAAATGTGTAACTTTGTGTACGCATAGGTGATGCTTTGAGGTTGTTTTGAAAGCAAAAGGCAATCACACCAAATATTAGCTTAATTAAGATTTCTAATTTCTATTTTCTTCATTCACTTTGCATTTTGTTAGTTGATATATGAAACTGTTTACACTGCTATTTTTAATAGCGTTTTTACTTTGCAACATTTTTTCTATTTGCATAAAACTTCATGGTGGCCAGACACAGTAAATGATTCTTAGCAGACTGGAGTGATTTTTGCTGTCAATTTAAGACTATTTGAAATATCTTTGCCCAGTTCAGTAAAATGATCAATACAATTTACTTTTGACAATCTCCTATTGTCATCTTCGCTGGAGAGAATACTGTCAAATAAGCTGGTCTAATGTTGACATGTGATTGGCCATTAAACAGGGTCTGTGTGTTTTGTGCGTTTCTTATACTGTAACTGTGGGAGTCACAAACAGTGGCAAAGAGCAGATGACGATTGAGTGCGATCCTTCCATACTGTCATCAACATGAAAACCCACCTTATCTATAGAGGTACAACCTGTGCATTTGCTAAGGTCACATCAGCTGTCCTTGCACGGACTGGCACCCCATGCTTGCCACCACCATCAATCCTGACTACAGTAAATATACAGTGGTTTTATATAGACATTGCATAAGACTGATACTTAAACGTATGTATATTGAATGTCTGTGCATTATATGGTGGTACATTTCTGCTACTATACTCATAAAATTGGGGTACTTAGAACTTAAATTATCCACTGTATTACCTGTACACTGATACTATATACAGAGCTCCTGTGTATAATGTCACTGCTGATCACTGTATTATCTGTACACTGACACTATATACAGAGCTCCTGTGTATAATGTCACCAGTGATCACTATATTACCTGTACACTTACACAATATACAGTGCTCCTGTGTTTAATTTCACTGGTGATCACTGTATTACCTATATACTGACACTATTTACAGACTTCCTGTGTATAATGTCATTGGTGATCTCTGAATTACCTATACACTGTGTATTATATACAAAGGTCCTGTGTATAATGACACTTATGGTAAAATTAGTATTGTGTTTTTTATTAATGAATTCGGTCACTATGTGGTGGTAATATGTGTTCTGGTCATGGTATGGCAGTATTTGTTCCTTGTATGTGGTCTTAGGCTACGTTCACATTCGCGTTGTGCGGGGCTGCGTTGGCGACGCAACGCACAACGCAAACAAGAACGCATGCAAAACGCATAGTTTTGCGATGCATGCGTCCTTTTTTTGCCGGATTTTGGACGCAAAAAAATGCATCTTGCTGCGTCCTCTGCGCCCTAACGCTTGCGGCACAAAAGACGCATGCATCGCAAAACGCATGCAAACGCATGTCCATGCGCCCCCATGTTAAATATAGGGGCGCATGGCGCATGCGTCGCCGTGGCTGCGCCCGACACAGCTCGGCAGAACGCTAATGTGAATGTAGCCTTATTTGGTCGCTATGTGGTGGTAATATGTGATCTGGTCATGGTATGGTGGTATTGGTTTATTGCATGTGGTATTATTCTGTCACTATGTGGGGGTAATATGTGGTTTGATAATGTTGTAGTGGTATTTGTTCCATGTATGTGGTATTATTCAGTCACTATATGGTGGTAATATGCGGTTCGGTCATGGTGTGAATGTATTTGTCCCTTATATGTGGTATTATTGTTCATTTTAAAAAATGTATGTGACACATTCCCTTAAATAAACATAAATAAAAATATAGATGCTTTAAACAATTAATATCTGCGCTAGAGAACACTCCTCGCTTATTATGTGGGCTGATAGATAGTGCAGATGCGAAACATGATTAGAAGCCAAAACGGAAACAGCCAAATAAAAGGTAGGATTATCCTAATAAAACAAATGCCACTGCAGAAAAAATTGTAAGATACAATAGAGTCTTAGAAATATCAAGCATACATGATTGAGAAACAGCTTCAGGTATGGATGAGAGAGATTTACCTGATATGCTTGTGTATGTTGCGTGATGTCCTCTTGTGTGCTGTTTGCCTGTGTGGAGTGTCCGTTGTTGGAGGTCCGGTATGAGTCCTTCAGATATTGGCACTATTACCTCTGCCCCGGCCGGTGGCAGGATGCCTCTGAAGTTTTTACCGGCGTGTAGTGAATACACGTTGCGCTGTACAGCCACTTGGTACACTGTGAGTACAGGACCTTGCGTGATGTCACGGTCATGTGATTGCTCATGTGACTGGCTAAGGGGAGCGCGGTGGACCAATTCCTACACGTTTCAGAATAAACGTATTCCTTCCTCCACCTAAGGCTGGAGGTGTTGAGCCAGCGTCATCATCTGGCTACACAAGGCCTCGAAGGCTCCCTTATCTGGGAGTAGGAAAACGGCTTTTAAAGCCGGAGCAGCAGGAAAAGGTTTTGGCTTTCCTTGCTGAGTCAGCCTCTATCTCTTTCGCCTCCTCTTCAGAAAGTTCAAAATATAAAAGCAGCGAGTCATCAGTGGATGCTCCCGGTCAGGAACAAGATGTTTCCTTGTGTCCTTCACACAAACCAAAAGTGAAGGATGCGTCAGGCAACCCTACAGGTTACTTAGAATGGGAAATTGTTATCTGCCCATTACAAGATGAATCGGACATGGAGTGCACTGATGCACAGCCACAGCTAGATTATTATGCTGTTCCATTGACTCAGATCACTAAATTGCCCTCGCAGTGTACTGAGCCAGAATCTGACCCTGATGAGACTATGGTGCCCCATCCCGAACGCTATAGCACCTTACACGGTGACACAGAGGAAGGTGCACATGACATTGAAGAGGAGGTGATAGATGACCCAGTTGTTGACCCAGATTGGCAGCCATTGGGGGAAGAGGGTGCCGCTGCCAGTAGCTCTGAAGCGGAGGAGAATGATCCGCAGCAGCCATCTACATCGCAACAGCTGTCATCTGGCTGGCCCGTATCAGGCCAAAAACGTTTGTCAAAAACAAAAACAGTTTTAGGACAGCATGGCCATCTTGTGAAAGTAGCACAGCATGCAATGCCTGAAAAGGTTTTCCATAGTAGGAAGAGTGCAGTGTGGGAATTTTTTAACCAAGATCCGAATGATCAGTCAAAAGTTATCTGTAAGAAATGCTCAAAGACCTTTAGCAGAGGGAAGAATCTTCAAAATTTAAATACAACGTGCATGCTTAGACATTTAACCAGCATGCACTTGCAAGCCTTGACTAACTACCAAACGTTCCGTACTGTTGGTGCACCTGCTCAGAATGAAGGTAGTCAGCAATGCTACATTGCTTCCCTCACTGTAAGCCCATTGGTTAGGACAACACCAGCAGCAAATGTGGAGGTATCGTCACAAGGCCAAAGCAGTCAGGGAATCACAAGTTTATTGGTAGGAAACAATGTATGTAGGCCAACATCGAGAATACCATCAGCAACCCTCTCTCAATCCACCATGTCCACCACCACCACCACTAGTTCCACCATATGCACCTCTCCAGTCCAGTTCACCCTACAAGAGACTCTCGTTAGGAAAAGAAAGTACTCATCCTCTCATCCGCATACACAGGGTTTGAATGCCCACATTGCTGGACTAATCTAGTTAGCGATGATGCCCTACCGGTTGGTTGAAAGCAAAGCTTTCAAAGCCTTGATGGCCTACGCAGTACCAAGCTATGACCTACCCAGTCGACACTTCTTTGCGAGAAAAGCCATCCCAGCCCTCCACCAGCATGTCAAAGACCGCATTCTCCATGCACTGAGGCAATCAGTCAGTAGAAAGGTGCACCTCATAACAGATGCATGGACCAGTAGGCATGGCCAGGGACGTTACTTGTCCATCACGGCACACTGGGTTAATGTGGTGGATGCAGGATCCACAGGGGACAGCCATAGTGGGGCAGTTCTGCCTAGCCCATGGTCTAGGAAACAGTTGGCTGTAGGCATTCGCCAACCCCCCTCCTCCTCCAGAAGCGAAAGCTCGTCCACAGAGCGCAGTCGCACGACCACTCCATCCGCAGCTGCCAGTGTTGCACACGAGGTGTCCCATTTTCGAACAGCTAGTGGTAAGCGTCAGCAGGCTGTGCTACAAATAAAGTGTTTGGGCAACAACAGACACACCGCGGAAGTACTGGCCGAGTACTTGCAGCAAGAAACTCAGTCATGACTGGGCAGTGTACATCTTGAGGCAGGCAAGGTAGTCAGTGATAATGGAAGGAATTTTATGGCTGCCATAGCCCTTTCAGAACTGAAACACATACCTTGCCTGGCTCACACCTTGAACCTGGTGGTGCAGTGCTTCCTGAAAAACTATCCGGAGTTACCAGCCTTGCTCCTGAAGGTGCGAAGACTTTGCTCGCACATCCGCCAGTCGCCCGTACACTCCAGCCGTATGCTGAACCATCAGCGATCGCTGAATCATCCCCAACACTGCCTAATAATCGACGTTGCAGCAAGGTGGAACTCCACACTGCACATGCTTCAGAGGCTGTGCGAACAGAGGCATGCTGTAATTTATTTGTGGGAGGATACACATACACGGGCAGGCAGTTGGATGGCAGACATGGAGTTGTCAGGTGTGCAGTGGTCGAAGCTACAAGACCTCTGTCAAGTCCTTCAGTGTGTTGAGGAATGCACATGGCTGGTAAGTGCAGACGACGCCATCATAAGCATGAGCATCCCACTAATACGTCTGCTGATGCAAAGTTTGATGCACATTAATGAGCAGGCGTCTGCAGCCGAGGAGGAGGGAAGCCTTGATGACAGTCAGCCATTGTCTGCTCAGGGAACTCTCCTGGACGAGGTGGCAGATGAAGAGGAGGAGGATGATGGGGATGACTATTTATGGGAGGAGGATGCTTCTCTGGGGGCAATAGAAACTGGTGGCGTTGCAAGGTCAGGTACAGGGTTTTTGTGGGCCACAAGTGATGTTGATTTGCAAGAAAGTGCTCCTCAACCCAGCACAAGTAGTGAATTGACACCTGGAACATTGGTCCACATGGCTGAGTATGCCTTGCGTATCCTAAAAAGGTACCCCCGCATTATCAAAATGATGACCGATGACGATTACTGGTTGGCCTGCCTCCTGGATCCAAGATATAAAGGAAAATTACAAAATAGTATGCCACATGAGAAATATTTAGGAATAGGAAATATTTGCTACCAAACAAGCAACTCTTGTAGACCGTTTGGTTCAGGCATTCCCAGCACACAGCGGCGGTGATGGTTCTCACACGAGCTGTAGGGGGCAACATGGCAGAGGTGTTAGAGGTGCACAAACCTGAAGTGACGTTGGACAGAGGGGTTTTAAGACCAGGTTGTGGAGTGATTTTGCAATGACCGCAGACACGACAGGTACTGCTGCATCAATTCAAAGTGACAGGAGACAGCATTTGTCCAGTATGGTTACCAACTATTTTTCCTGCCTTATCGATGTTCTCCCTCACAGGTCATTCCCCTTTGATTACTGGGCATCTAAAATAGACACGTGGCCTGCATTGGCATAATATGCATTACAGGAGTTCGCTTGCCCAGCTGCTAGTGTGCTATCAGAAAGAGTATTCAGTGCTGCTGGTTCAATACTGACCAAAAAAAGGACACGTCTGGCTACCACAAATGTTGATGATCATTAAAATGAACCAATCATGGATTTCAAATTATTTTGCCCCACCTTCCCCTGCTGACACGTAGCTTGCCTGAAAAATGTCTTGCTTTTGGCCTCTTCTTACTGACTGCTCAAATTTCTCCATTTGCTGCTGCTGAATGTCCACCATAGGCCATTTTTATACCTCCCTAAATGGGCTGACTCCCCCCACAGGGCCGTGGTTATCACTTGGCGCAAGCACCCGTGCGAGTGCCATTTGCCTGGACAGGTGGGTGGGCCCACTCTTGGGCGACGGCACTGGCACAGGGTCCCTCATAGCACAAAGAAGTGTCTCAGATGGTGGTGGTGCACAACCAACGTCAGACACACCGTCGTAATATGAGGGGCCCTGTGCCAGCACCACCGCCCATGAGAGAGTGTACCCCCCAGCTCGAACAGTGCTCTACCACATGCAAAACTTACCTCTCCCTGCTCCACCACTGTGTAGTCTGTGCTGTTAAATCCTTCAAAGGCACTGCCAATACAAATTTGTTGAAATGATAGATGATAGTATAAATATACAGGGGCCCTGGCCTCCATTTAGACCAGTTAATACTTTACGATAACTACCACTATCTGCAACTCAGCAGAGGAGCCCACTCCTGTACCTAGCTTTGCCACCAGTTTATTTATGAACAATTTTTTGGCAGACATTTAGCCCACTTTATTATTTTGGCCTACTAACTGTGTCAGCCACTCATTACAGTTGTCCTCCACTGAACAAAGCTATGCCGCCTGTGTACTCCTGTTACCAATTTTGAACTGCATTTAGCCTACTTTTTTATTTTCGGCCTACTAACTGTGTCTGTGCCACTCATTACAGTTGTCCTCCTCCACTGAACAAAGAAATGCCGCCTGTGTTCTCCTGTTACCAATTTTGAACTGCATTTAGCCTACTTTTTTTTATTTTAGGCCTACTAAGTCTGTCTGCACCACCCATTACAGTTGTCCTCCTCCACTGAGCAAAGCAATGCTGCCTGTGCACTCCTGTTACCAATTTTGAACTGCATTTAGCCTACTTTATCATTTGGGCCTACTAACTGTGTCTGTGTGTCTGCCACTCATTACAGTTGTCCTCCACTGAACAAAGTAATGCCACCTGTTTAGTCCTGTTACCAATTTTGAACTGCATTTAGCCTACTTTATCATTTGGGCCTACTAACTGTGTCTGTCACTCATTACAGTTGTCCTCCACTGAACAAAGCAATGCCGCCTGTTTAGTTCTGTTACCAATTTTGAACTGCATTTAGCCTACTTTATCATTCGGGCCTACTAACTGTGTCTGTGACTGCCAATCATTACAGTTGTCCTCCACTGAACAAAGCTGAGCCGCCTGTTTACTCCTGTTACCAATTTTGAACTGCATTTGGCCCACTTTAATACTTGGGCCTACTAACTGTGTCTGCCACTCATTACAGTTGTCCTCCACTGAACAAAGCAATGCCGCCTGTATAGTCCTGTTACCACTTTTGAACTGCATTTAGCCTACTTTATTATTTGGGCTTATATCTGTGTTTCCTCCTCATCCTGCCCATTGGCCAGCCACTGCTAGATCAGTCTGCTGGTTGACTGACCCAGACCACTACATTCCCCTTGCACTCTACACAGCCAGAATCTGACCCTGCTGACAGTCAGGTTCCCCTTCCCGCATACTATACCACCTTACACGGGGACAAAGAGGAAGGTGCAGATGAAAGTGCAGGTTCCTTCATCAGGTGGGGGGGCATACTCGTTGGCACTGGCACAGGGCCCCTCATAGTACGCAAAAGTGTCTCTGGCAGTGGGAGGCGCCGCCCGCCGTCAAACACACCGCCGTACTATGAGGGGCCCTGTGCCAGTGCCAACTAGTGGGCCCCCCTGCTTGCTCAGGATCGCAGCACTTGCAAAGTTGAAATACTTACCTCTCCCTGCTCCACCGCCGTGACGTATTCCGCGTTTCTTGGGCCCACGAAAATCTTGAGCCAGCCCTACCCCTCACAACTTTAGCCATATGAGCCCCTGTTTTCAATGCCTAACTATTATTATAAAGTAAATTAAGATTGACAAGCTTCAGTAATACGAATTGATGTTTTTGGCATTAAAATGGGCACTGTAGGTGTTTTCCTATCCTCCACTCACTGCCAACTTTCATTCCCCATTGACTTGCATTGGGTTTCGTGTTTCGGTCGGCCACCGACTTTTCGCAATAATCGGCCGATTTCACCCGACTTTTGAGAAAGTCGGGTTTCGCGAAACCCGACTCGATCCTAAAAAAAGTAAAAGTCGCTCAACTCTGGTGGTGATGATTACTAAAGTTGTTATTTCTTTGTATATAGCTGGATGGATAGATAAATGCTGTGTTAAATCTATAATTTCTGCAGTTAACTGCTGCCTAAGGTTAGGTTCACACAAGCATATAAAAAGTAGTTCAGTTTTATCCAGAAAAGAGGGATGATTTTTTTTATCACTTGTCATTCGTATACAATATGTTTTTTTACTCAGCATCTAGTAATCATTTACAGTTTCCTATGTTAAAGAATTGCAATGTATCCATAAATATCGGATATTATACTGTGGCTCCTTATGGTATCTGATTTTTGTTTCTCGCACCCTTGAGTTTGAGTGAGTCTCATCCGATTTCAGCAAGAAAATCGCAGCATGTTGGGATTTTTTTCCCCCAAATTCAGTAAGTGAAAAAAAATCGCTCATCTGCACTGCCCCATTGAATAACGTGGGTCCGAGTGTGATCCGTTTTTTTTAACTGATGGCACACGGAAAATACGGTCGTGTGCACGATCCTTAAAAGTGATTATTCAATATATCTTAACTTAGATAAACAATGTATAAAAAAAAATCTCCAACTACACAAGTACTGACTAAAGGGAGAAAATGTGGGAAGAAATAGGACTAAGGGCTTTTAATGATAAAGGATGTCTGTATAATATGCTCTGCCGGCTGGGGCCGAGGCCTCTCATTGACGTTTTGTTCTCACGTATCGGGACAGTGTGTGCCTCTTTTAGGAGACGTCTTTTGTGGAACGCTTTTCTTTCCTAGTTAATATTATCTCATTAGAATATCTATACACTATTACCAGGAGTAATTTTCTGATTGATTTCTTTGTTCCTGCTTGGCCGTGAATGATTCCAATATGTCAGTATCTCGGCATTCAGGCTTCTTAAATAAGTCATTGTAATGTGTCCTGGCACTTTTCAAATGACTTATTCACATTTACTGAAGGGGAACTCGTCCGGCTCCGGTATAGATCTTAACACAGTGTTGGTAAAAATGTATATAGGATGACATTTTTTATTTTTTACATATTGCTCGAAAGGAGAAAAAAAATAAAAATGTAGAATTTGAGTTCTTGATTCCATTCATATCAGTCATTTCCAATTTTGCAGAGGAAAGATCGGAGATTGCATAGGCAGCACATCTAAATAGGGTATGGTGGGAAAATGCGGGAGCCCACCCTCCAATGTATGTATACAGTAAAAACGTTCATGAGAAAACAAAGGCACTGACGAGTTCCCAGCCAAGCTAAAAAGCTAGCAATTCTTGCTTTAAAGCCAAGCAAGCAAAATCCAGAGACATGCAAATGATATGCAAATTACCATATTGTATGCTTTTTTTTTGTCTTACGGATATTCCATGCCGGCTATTTCTTTGCACTATTCCCACTTCAAGTAGATCCATCCCTACAGCCACATGTAAACTTTTTTTTTTCCCGTCTGGTGCCATATGGGTGGCCAAGGCTTTGTGTCTGGGGCGTGCAGACAGCACCATAGACTTTTTACTGAGAACTTTTTTTTTTTTTAATTGAGCGTCAAGGATTTTTGACACTAAAAAGTACAAAATGCTTATATTGACACATCAGATGACATCACGTGCCGTAATCGTGACTTACACGAGATATTACCTCCACAAGTATGGAAATGACTGCGTTGAATTGAGTTCAATGAGAGTCAACGTCTTCATGGCATCTCGGAGTTTCTCTTGATCCTGGTCTGTTTTGTATCTAGCCAAAGTTCCTTTATAGTTTTCTGTCAGCAGAAACCCAAACACGAGGTCTTAAGTTTAAGTGCATGGAAGTTTTGAACCTACTGTAGCCTCTTCTCGGCACTAAACAGACTGCCGCTTTCCATTAACCGAATTTAATTTAAGCTGTTCTGCTCAGTGTATCCTTTCAATAAAATTGTCCCGCGTTTCGGGGGCTTCATAACTCAGTTTGCTTAATTGATTTATTTACTTAGTCACCGCGAAAGTAAACAAATAAATCAAAACGTTACTTTAGTTTTACCCGTTCTGTCCGCGTTCCAGATAATTTCATTGTAAATCATTTGTATATTTGTGTCTAGTCGAGTGGTGGAGGCGCTGAAGTCATCGGAAGTCTTAGACCAATGCTAATAAGTAATACTGGACTCGTCACTGTCTCTGATGGTTTTTATACATACACTTTTGCAAACGTTTCTTTTGGCAAGAAGACACTGAATAAAAACACATTTGTAAGGCATCATTCAGATGTTTACGTGTTCAATCCATGTTTTTCACAGATAATACCCAATATATTCTATTGAGCTGTTCATAAAACTGTTTTTGTTTTGCAGTCAGTGAAAAAAATCAGAGTCATGTCCAGTTTTAATCCGAGTCGCAGATAAAAATCACCCGTCACCCGGATGCCACCCATGTGCTATCCATGTGCTGAGCATTAAAGGGGTTGTTCTAGACTTTAAAGGGAACCTGTCACCTGAATTTGGTGGGACCGGTTTTCAGTCATATGGGCGGGGTTTTCGGGTGTTTGATTCACCCTTTCCTTACCCGCTGGCTGCATGCTGGCCGCAATATTGGATTGAAGTTCATTCTCTGACCTCCGTAGTACACGCCTGTGCAAGGCAATCTTGCCTTGCGCACGCGCAGTATCCTTGGCCAATTGCGGGCAAAGCCGAAAAGCAATAGTACACATGCGCCAGTGCACTATGTCCCAGAACACAGCGAAATACTTCCGGGACATAGTGCACCGGCGCATGCGCACTAATGCTTTTTGGCTTTGCCCGCAGTTGGGCAAAGCATACTGCGCGTGCGCAAGGCAAGATTGCCTTGCGCAGGCGTGTACTACGGAGGACAGAGAATGAACTTCAATCCAATATTGCAGCCAGCATGCAGCCAGCGGGTAAGGAAAGGGTGAATCAAACACCCAAAAACCCCGCCCATATGACCGAAAACCGGTCCCATCAAATTCAGGTGACAGGTTCTCTTTAAAATTGATGGCCTATCCTTAGGATAATTCCAATGAAAGAAGAAAACTGAGAGCACTCACCATCCTAAAAATCAGTCCTTTATTGCAACGGAAGAATCTTCAGCAGGGGAGAATGTGAACTGTGACAGACAGCTGTTTCGCGCTACTGCGCTTCCAAGGGTCCTACTGGTAGGACCCGTGCATACTTTTTTCAGATTGAGCACCCGATCCTTTTGGGGCGTTTATGGCACGTGGCTGTAGTGAGTGTGAGGTGCAGTGAACCCTTGTTGCAGTGGTGCAGATTCTTTGCTCTTTTTTTGTGCCTATCCTTGGGATAGGTCATCAATGTCTGATCGGCAGGGGTGCGACATGTGGCACTCCCAACAATCAGCTGCTTCCGATGTCGGTTGGAGCTGCACAGCTCTGTTGTCAGAATAGTGGCCACAGCCGGGTACTAAACATCCACCTCCTATTGGTTTGAATAGGGGGTGGATGGGCAGTACCCAGCCACGGCCACTATACAGTTGTGGGAGCTGTTAAATATTAAAATCCCAGACAACCCCTTTAACATTGTAATGGCTAGGAGAAGCTTTGCATTTTTTTTATTTGCATATGAGAAATTCATTGCTAAATCCTTGATGGTAAAAATCACACACATACCAAACGTTGATGAAAATTTTGATCCAAAACACTACTGAAAATCTTTGTGTTTTTGAACATCAAAAATGCGAGTGTCTGAATGAGGCTGAATGTATCACAATAAATTTATTCTACTGCTTTATGTATACATATATATGTGTTTTACATAGTAAAGACTTGCTCAGATGTCAATTTATCATGTAGTTGTTCTATCCATGTTCTAGTCTATGTGGTTATTCTCATGTCCGTTTATCATCTGAGTCATGGATCAAAATCACCTAAACAAGTCTACGTGTGAAAATCACTGTCAGCTCACAGGGGCCAACCTTGTACAATCTGTTTGTGTTATGATACTGGGGTAGCACTACTGGAATCCGCACGAGCATGGGACAGCAAGGGGTAATAGAGATCCTTGGAGGGAGCAATGGAGTTGTAGGAAACAATCCAGAGATAAATGAGAATAGTCTGCATAAGAAAGTTCAGGAGCTGGAGACTGGAACTAGCGTGGGATCCATGTGACTTTAAATAGGCCCAAACAGGAAACAAGATGGATGTCATGGTTGTGGACAGGGTTCCTTCCCTGTCATCTCGGGATTAATTTGTTTAGCCTCCTTCTGGTTTGGGGGGGGCTATATTTATCCGCCTTTATCTGAGGATCCTTGTCAGTGATACATCTGTTATGGCTGTGTGTCTCACCCCCTGGTGTGCTTGCATCCTTTTTGTCCATATGCTTTCTTGTGTATGACTCGGTCTGTTTTCTCGTTCTGTGATTTGCCTTGTGACTCTGTGCTAATTGTCTTTTTCTAGCTCTGACCTTCGGCTTGGTACTTTAACTTCCCTCCTGTCTGCCCCGTTTGTACTGCACCGCTATCTTCGGCTTTCCGACCTTTTTGCTACATCCCGATCACTCTTACGTCTCACCCTTTTGGCACTTCATCGACCTCCCAGCTTGACTTCGGCACATTCAGTCTACTCTCAGGCTCCACCGGTCACCACCGCTACTCGGCATCTGGCTCTGCCTCCATCCACTCCTCCGGAGGTCATGTGTTTCAGGTCCTGCGCTCTGGCAGATAAGCTCACCACAGTGCTCCTTACTCTCTCTGTCCTTCTGTGACACACGCACAGACGTCTGCTGTAAGTCTGCAGCAGGGCTCTCGATAATGGATTCCACAGGTACAGAATCTGCCATCTTAGCAATGGGCAATTGCAGAACACAACAACAGCCTCCAGTGGTAAAGAGTGGACCTGCAGGACAATTATCAAGGTGAACAATAGTAGCCACTAGTGGACAACTGTAGAAGGAGAACAGGAGTCCTGACAGTTTGATGTCCTTTTTAACATTATATGGGGTATTAGAAGCTTTGCAATTTTTATTTTTTTTAAACTATATGAAAATAAATCCGTCATGAATCGATAATGGTAAAAACTGACCCACTGACCAAACACTGTTGAAAATCAGATCCAAAACACTAATGAACATTGCTTTTTTTGCGTACACGAAAAAACACCAATTTCTGAATGAGACATTACTTTTTGTAGTCTTATTCTGCTGAAATGCTTCTTTTCATTTATTCAACATTTTGGCTTAATATTTGGACCACACTGTCACTTTCCAGTATTTCTTATCCATATGCCAATGGTATATCCTAACACCAATGTCACCTTGGCTCAGGCCTCCGTGATACCCATATTCTGGATGCCACTGCAATATTTGGATGCCTCTGCCACTTTGGCTTTTGATGACTCTGCAAGCGCTGTTTCCATGTTTCCGAGATAGACAATGGTAGACACTGGAATGGCCCCGGTTGTGCTTCTCCTCAACCAACTAAGTACTAAACTGATTTAAACTGTAAAGCGCTGTGGAATATTTCGGCTATATAAATATTGATTATTATTATTATTATTATTAAGTACTGAGTAGGAGAGGTAGATGTCTGGCTGTCAAGCATTGAACTGCACCTTTCTTTAGATCCTTTTTGAGTTTTAGTGGTCCTAACCTACAGACCCCAAGGGCGAGCCTCTGTGGACAAGCTTGCCTATAAGCCCCTAGCAATTTCCTCAAAGGATTCAGCCAGGGCTAAGTATTGGGTAGGTGAGTGGGCATGATTGTTGGTGGTTTTCTACTATCTGTATTTGGAGGAAAAGCATCTGGATAGTAACCTAAGGCTATGTTCACACTAGGTTTCTTTACTGCATTTTTTTATACAAATGTTCAGCTGTGTTTTACAGTAGCAGTAAAGTCTATGAGATTTCAGAACTCTCATGCACATACATTGTTTTTTTTTGCTATCAGTATTTTGTGATTTGCATGGTTTTTTGGACATGTCATTTCTTTCAGCGTTTTTTCAGTGTTTTTCACCCATTCACCCATTGACTTGAATGGGTGGTGAAAAAATGCTGAAAAAACGCATGTATCATGCTTTGCTACATTTTTTTGTGCCAAAATCTTATTCTATGGAATAGAACTTTTTTTCTCAACACTAAATTTTATCAGCATGCAGAAGAGACAAATCCAGAATGCCAAAACCGCAGCAAAAAAATGCAAGAAAAAACAAGGAAAATATACTTTTCTCTGCAGCTTCTTTCCTGCCAAGAGATCAGGTTTTGCTGCAGAAAAAAAGAAAACTTAAAAACATGCCTAGTGGGAACTTACCCTGAGGGCTCATTCTCACTTGCGATGAAATCGGACAAATGCAATCCGATAAAAAATCAGATTGAATTCGGACCAATGTTATTCTATGATTGTGTCTTCATCTGCGTTTTTTCCCCAGCTCGGATCGGATCACGATAGGACTGGAAAAAAGTTGCAGCATGCTGCGATTGTAATCAGAATTCGGATCACATCCCGCAATAGAAGTCAATGGGTGTGAGAAAAAAACACACAGCAGTCGGACCATGTGAGTGCTGTCCGATTTTTACACACCTATCGTATTTGAAAAGCCGGCAATTCATATGCGGGTACAGTAAAATCACACTGAAAGGTTAGAATAGAATAGATAGAAAAGATATATACACATAGAATACATATATACTGTATATAGATGTCACACATATATATGTATTTATGATAGATAGATAGATAGCTAGATAGATAGCTAGATAGATAGCTAGATAGATAGATAGATAATAGATAGATAGATAGATAGATAGATAGATAGATAGATAGATAGATAGATAGATAGATAGAAGAAAAGCCGGCAATTCAGCAGCCGCGGTAGTGTAAAATCACAGCAGGAGCCAACAGTATAGAAGAGATGGATTACATACAGTAAATACATATAGAAAAGGTAGATATACAGATGTCTGTGATAAATACAATTAGAACAGTGTGTGTGCAGCCTATTGTACATGTATTAAATTAAATATTATTTTTTAGAATAATTTTCATAACCAGCAGAGGGAAAGCCGACTGCTGGGGGCCGATGTTTATAGCCTGGGAAGTTGGTAATACCCATGGAGCTTCCCAGGCTATTAATATCAGCTCACAGCTTTAAACTTAGCCTTTACTGGCTATTAAAATAGGGGACCCTAAAAAAAATGATGTAGGGTCCCCCTATAATTAATAACCAGCAAAGGCTATGCAGATAGCTGCGAGCTGATGGATACTGGCCCATGGATACTGGCCCCGACCAGGCTAAAAACATCAGCTCTCAGCCACCCCAGAAAAGGCGCATCTCTAAGATCTGCCAATTCTGGAACTTAGCCTCGCTCTTGCCACTTGCTCTGTAGTGGTGGCAAGTGGGGTAATAGTTGGGTGGCTGATATCACCGTCAGGTGACATCAAGCCCCGAGGATAGTAATGGAGAGGTGTCAATAAAACACCCCCATTACTAACCCCATAGTCACATTGTAAGAAAACACAAACACCCAGAAAAAAGTCCTTTAATTGAAAAAAAGACACGAACTCTTATAATATTGGTAATTAAACCATACTTATGACCTCACCTATTCCCCAATGCCCTCATCATCTGTAAAAGAGTTAAAAAAAACAGTATTCCTCACCTTTCCGCAGAGATGCTTTAAATCCATTTGTCCCATGATGGGTCCAGCTCTGCTACATCTAGATGGAAGGCTGCATGATGCGACCATGCAGCCTGTCATTCAACAGACACGCTCAGCACCATGTGCTGAGTGTGTCTGTGTGAACTGCTATTCCGTGTCTGAGGGCACCATAAGTGTGAGAAAGTTCTCCTGCTCGTGGTGCCGTCTGACGGGTCCTGGAAATTCACAGCCAGTGAACTCACTTCACCTTTCTGACGCCAGTGCAAGTGCCGTGGGAAAATTTCCCATGGCGCTTGCGCCGACATCACATGGGTGAAGTGTGTTCATTGGCCGTGAACACTTATTATTTTTATATTTTGTTGATTTTTTCTGAACGCAATAATACCACATGTGTATTTTTTTTTTTTTTAAAGTATTAGGCCGCCCTCACACTAGCGAGTTTTACGGACGTAAGAGAGGTGCAAAAAATACGGATTGCATACGGTACAATGCTTCTCTATGCCCCTGCTCCCATCAGCCGTATTTTACTGATCCGTATTATACAGTCTTCTACGGCCGTAGAAAATCGCAGCATGCTGCGTTTGTCACCGTATTGCGCAAAAAATCCGCATATAAAAGTCTATGGGGGCCAGAAAAATACGGATTACACACGGACCAGCAGTCTGACTTGCGAGAAATACGCAGCGCTGTTAGAGAGAAAAGCCGGCAATTCAGAGCGGTGTACAGTAAAATTACACTGACAGCTTACAATAGAATAGGTAGAATAAATGTGTACACATAGAAAAAGGTATATATATATATATATATATGTCATTGAGACACATATATGTATATATATTAATATTTCATACAGCGCTAGATAGCTTTAAAGCTGGTAATTCAATTGCCGGCTTTTGCTATCTCCTTCCTAAACCCGACATGATATGAGACATGGTTTACATACAGTAAACCATCTCTTATCCCCATTTTTATTGCATATTCCACACTACTAATGTTAGTAGTGTGTATGTACAAAATTTGTGCGCTCTAGCTATTAAATTTAAGGGTTAAATGGCGGAAAAAATTGGTGTGGGCTCCCGCGCAATTTTCTCCGCCAGAGTAGTAAAGCCAGTGACTGAGGGGAGATATTAATAGCCTGGAGAGGGTCCACGGTTTTTGGCCCCCCCTGGCTAAAAACATCTGCCCCCAGCCACCCCAGAAAAGGCACATCTGGAAGATGCGCCTATTCTGGCACTTGGCCACTCTCTTCCCATTCCCGTGTAGCGGTGGGATATGGGGTAATGAAGGGTTAATGTCACCTTGCTATTGTAAGGTGACATTAAGCCAGATTATTAATGGAGAAGCATCAATTCTGACACCTATCCATTATTAATCCAATAGCATGAAATGGTTAATAAAAACACACACACATTATTAAAAATTATTTTAATGAAATGAACACAGTTTGTTTGAATATTTTATTGTTCTCTCAATCCACCTGAAGACCCTTGCTCTGTAACAAAGGAAACATAATAAACCAACAATATACATACCTTCCGATGATCTGTAACGTCCCACGATGTAAATCCATCTGAAGGGGTTAAAATATTTTACAGCCAGGAGCTCTGCTATAATGCAGCTGTGCTCATGGCTGTAAAACCCCAGCGAATGAATGGAAACTAGGTCACTGACCTGTAGTTACCTTCATTCGCGGTGAGGCGCCCTCTGCTGGATGTCCTTTGAGCGTGGGAAAAAAATCAGACAAGTTCCCAGGCTCGAGTTCATATGAGGACAACCAGCAGAGGGCGCCTCACCGCGAATGAAGGTAACTACAGGTCATTGACCTACATTACCTTCATTCCCCGGGGTTTTACAGGCACGAGAACGATGAGAGCGGGCTTCAGCGCCTGCCGCAGGGGAACAGCGCTTACTGTAATGGTTCTTCCCCGGCGGCTGTCCGTGTGATACTGATCTGTGTGCAGTACGTGTTTACACGGACCCAATGACTTGAATGGGTCTGTGTAATCTATGCAGCTGCACAAAAACGGACATGTCTATGCGTGGGTCACTCGGACACACAGTCCGTGAAAAAACACAGATATGTGCACAGACCCATTCATTTGAATGGGTCTATGTGTGTCAGTGTCTCCGGTATGTGTGGAAACTGTCACCACACGTACTGGAGACACTGACGTGTGAAAGAGTCCTAAGTCCCCTTAGTGGGCTATAACCAGGGAACGTCTTATTGCTTGTGCTATATACAGCGATGCCACAGTATTGCTGCATATAGTGAGAATCACAGTCCCCTTAGAAGCCTGACCTCAGGCAAGGTTTCAAGGGAGCTCTGAAATGACAAGAATTGGGGTCTTCAACAGACCCCCCAACTGTCACAGCAATTCACCCATGATCACATCACGGGAGGGCTAATGGGCTTATAGAATTACACGCTCCTATGCGTCTGACAGCGGCATTTAACAGGTTGACAATTGCGGGTGGCAGGCAGGTTAGTGATTAGGGGCAGGTTCTGGTTGTAACGCCCAGCCGTTACCTGCCTAGTATGGGGTGAGCTCACCCCGAGAACCCATTCCATACACCCACTGCTGACATGTATGGCAGATGTCGGTAAGGGGTTAATGTAAAAGTCTTTTGCAAAATCATAATAATCTGTATAAAAAAAATTCTCCCAGGTGCAAAAGGAAATATCAGTAGAAATCCCTCCTTGCTACTGGAAAAATATTTTCTATCTGATATCTATTTTACCCACTTTATGTTCCGAACATAATTGCTTGATATGTGATTCAAGATGTTAGGATTGGGATTTTAATAAAATATTCAGTTTCCCATGGTGTGTAATATTAGATAGGTTATATAGGAGGTGTTTGCCCACTTCCTCTGTACATATCATATTCCTTTCCATACCCGACCCACACAGGCTTGCGCGCCAATGGATGTTCTTCCCTGCGTAACATAATTACATACAGACATATTTTACCCTCGTGTACAGTCGATCTTACAAACTAATGATGGTGGTTAATTGTTTACATATAATAAGGACATTCGGCCACATAGGATTGCCAAGATCTCTGTATGCTCTCCCGTTATCCTCAATCCCGGTATCCCCGTCTGACACATAGCAATACAAATGCAGATAACATGTGGGAAAAATATATTCAGAATATTAGCAAACAGAAACCGTAAAGCTACAAAGTTTGGCCACACTTCAGCCAATCTATCATTTTTTACCATAGTATTTTTATTTTTCTAATATATTTATATTCACATTTTATTGCAGTGGTTTCTTATAATGTTTGTCATTAATATACCTATACATATTCCATATAGATATACATATTTTTATTATTAATTTTAATTATATTCAATTTTGTTAAAATGTAAGTTATATAATCATCTAGTATATAATTGTCTAAGGGTCACTTCCATCTGTCTTTCTGTCACGGATATTCATTGGTCGCGGCCTCTGTCTATCATGGAAATCCAAGTCGCTGATTGGTCGCGGCAAAACAGCCATGACCAATCAGCGACGGGCACAGTCCAGAAGAAAATGGCCGCTCCTTACTCCCCGCAGTCAGTGCCCAGCGCCCGCATACTCCCCTCCAGTCACCGCTCACACAGGGTTAATGCCGGCGGTAACGAACCGCGTTATGCCGCGGGTAACGTTACCGCTGCTATTAACCCTGTGTGTCCCCAACTTTTTACTATTGACGCTGCCTATGCGACATCAATTGTAAAAAAATGAAATGTTAAAAATAATAAAAAAACAAAAAACCTGCTATACTCACCCTCCGTTGTCCGCCGAGCCGCTCGCGCCAGCCGCCGCTAAGTCATCTGGGTAATTTCGCAATGCATCCTGGGAACGGAAGATGGCGGCAGCCGTGCGCGTATCGCCGGAGCTTCGGTGGATCCCAGGGGTAAGTATATAACTATTTTTTATTTTAATTATTTTTTTAATAGGGATATGGTGCCCACACTGCTGTATACTACGTGGGCAGTGTTAGATACCGCGTGGCTGCTATATACTACATAGGCAGTGTTATTTACTATGTGGGCTGCGTGATATACTCCGTGGGCTGAGCTATATACTACATAGGCAGTGTTATATACTGCATGGCTGCTATATACTGCGTGGGCTGCGCAATATACAACGTGGGCTGTGCAATGTACTACGTGGGCTGGGCAATATACTACGTGGGCTGCACAATATACTACGTGGGCTGATCAATATACAACGTGGGCTACGCAATAAACTACATGGGCTGCACAATGTACACCTTGGGCTGCACAATGTACTACGTGGGCTGGGCAATATACTACGTGGGCTGCGCAATATACTACGTGGGCTGCGCAATATACAACATGGGCTGTGCAATATACAACGTGGGCTGCGCAATATACTACGTGGGCTGCGCAATATACAACGTGTGCTGCGCAATTTACAACGTGGGCTGCGCAATATACTACGTGGGCTGCGTAATATACAACGTGGGCTACGCAATATACTACATGGGCTGCACAATGTACACCATGGGCTGCGCAATGTACAACGTGGGCTGCGCAATATACTACGTGGGCTGGGCAATATACTACGTGGGATGCGCAATATACTATGTGGGCTGCGCAATATACAACGTGGGCTGCGCGATATACAACGTGCACTGCGCAATGTACTACATGGGCTGGGCAATATACTACGTGGGCTGCACAATATACTACGTGGGCTGATCAATATACAACGTGGGCTACGCAATAAACTACATGGGCTGCACAATGTACACCTTGGGCTGCACAATGTACTACGTGGGCTGGGCAATATACTACGTGGGCTGCGCAATATACTACGTGGGCTGCGCAATATACAACATGGGCTGTGCAATATACAACGTGGGCTGCGCAATATACTACGTGGGCTGCGCAATATACAACGTGTGCTGCGCAATTTACAACGTGGGCTGCGCAATATACTACGTGGGCTGCGTAATATACAACGTGGGCTACGCAATATACTACATGGGCTGCACAATGTACACTATGGGCTGCGCAATGTACAACGTGGGCTGCGCAATATACTACGTGGGCTGGGCAATATACTACGTGGGATGCGCAATATACTATGTGGGCTGCGCAATATACAACGTGGGCTGCGCGATATACAACGTGCACTGCGCAATGTACTACATGGGCTGGGCAATATACTTTGTGGGCTGTGCAATATACAATGTGTACTACGTGGGCTGTGCAATATACTACGTGGGCTGTGCAATATACTACGTGGGCTGTGCTATACACTACGCATACATATTCTAGAATACCCGATGCGTTAGAATCGGGCCACCATCTAGTAAGTAATATTTTTATACTTTTTAAAAATGTATTTCATCAATTCTTTTCTACATATCTTTAGTACAATACATTGCAATACTTCTTATTGCGGACTATTTAGATATCATCTATAAAATCATGCCTGTAGTAGTGGTGGAGAAGGGGGAGTGATGGGGTTCAGAGAGATGACAGCTAATCTTTATAGATTGGAGCTACAGTAGCTCTTGCTAGTTAATAAAAATGTGTCAGAGGTGTGGTACACTCGGCACCCACTTGGTATGGAGCAGGCTCATCCCTATAAATTCACAAGGACTCATATACAGTGTCTTGAGAAAGTATTCATAGTTCATACCACATGAACTTTTCTACATTTTTTGACATCACACCCCCAAGTTTAAATCTATTTTATTGGGATTTTATGAGATATACCAACCCAAAGTAGCAAGTAATTGTAAAGTGTAAAGGAAATGATGCTTGGTTTTCTAATTATTTCAAAAATATAATAATTGTGCAGTGCATTTGTATTCAGCCCCCCTTTCGTCTGATACCCTTAAATAAAGTCCTGAGTGACCAATTACCTTCATAAATCACATAATTAGTAAATTGAGTCCACCTGTGTTTAATTTATTCTCACTGTAACTACAGCTGCACTGTGAAGGCTTCAGAGGTTTAAGATTAGCCTCATGAAAACCAACGCGCACACCAGACAGGTTAGGGATAAAGTTGTAGAGAAGTGTAAAAGAGAGTTACCGTATATACTCGAGTATAAGCCGAGATTTTCAGCCCAAATTTTTGGGCTGAAAGTGCCCCTCTTGGCTTATACTCGAGTCAAGGTGGGTGGCAGGGTCGGCGGGTGAGGGCGCTGAGGCATACTTACCTGCTTCCAGCGATCCTGACGCTCCCCCTGCCGTCCCATGGTCTTCGGTGCTGCAGTTCTTCCCCTCTTCAGCAGTCACGTGGGACCGCTCATTAGAGAAATGAATAAGCGGCTCCATTTCCCATAGGGGTGGAGCCGCATATTCATTTCTCTAATCAGCGGTGCCGGTGACCGCTGATAGAGGAAGAGGCTGCGGCACCGAAGACAGCTGTGACAGGCAGAGGGAGCCGGACGCCGGGACCAGGTAAGTATTTTATATTCACCTGTCCGCGTTCCAGCCGCCGGGCGCCGCTCCATCTTCACGGCGCCGCTCTGTCTTCGCGTCCTCTTGCTCTGACTGTTCAGGTCAGAGGGCGCGATGACTAGTGTTGAGCATTCCGATACCGCAAGTATCGGGTATCGGCCGATACTTGCGGTATCGGAATTCCGATACCGAGATCCGATATTTTTGTGATATCGGGTATCGGTATCGGAAGTGTAAAATAAAGAATTAAAATAAAAAATATTGTTATATTCACCTCTCCGGCGGCCCCTGGACATCAGCGGGAGGATCCGGCGTCCGGCACGGCTTCTTTCTTCAAAATGCGCGCCTTCAGGACCTGTGGAATGACGTCCCGGCTTCTGATTGGTCGCGTGCCGCCCATGTGACCGCCACGCGACCAATCAGAAGCCGCGACGTCATTCCTCAGCTAAAGTCCTAGAATGAGCGCCTTCTAGGACCTGAGGAATGACGTCGCGGCTTCTGATTGGTCGCGTGGCGGTCACATGGGCGGCACGCGACCAATCAGAAGCCGGGACGTCATTCCACAGGTCCTGAAGGCGCGCATTTTGAAGAAAGAAGCCGTGCCGGACGCCGGATCCTCCCGCTGATGTCCAGGGGCCGCCGGAGAGGTGAATATAACAATATTTTTTATTTTAATTCTTTATTTTACACTTTAATATGGATCCCAGGGCCTGAAGGAGAGTTTCCTCTCCTTCAGACCCTGGGATCCATGAGGATACATTCCGATACTTGATGTCCCATTGACTTGTATTGGTATCGGATATCGGTATCGGCGATATCCGATATTTTTCGGGTATCGGCCGATACTATCCGATACCGATACTTTCAAGTATCGGACGGTATCGCTCAACACTAGCGATGACGCATATAGTGTGCGCGGCGCCCTCTGCCTGATCAGTCAGAGCAAAGAGACGCCGGGACCGGACGCTGGGAGCTGCAAGCAAGAGAGGTATGTGTTTTTTTTTTATTGCAGCAGCAGCAGCCATGGCACAGATATGTGTGGAGCTCTATGGGGAAATATGAACAGTGCAGAGCACTATATGGGGCACAGATATGGGAGAATATGAACAGTGCAGAGCACTATATGGGGCACAGATATGGGGAAATATGAACAGTGCAGAGCACTATATGGGGCACAGATATGGGACAATATGAACAGTGCAGAGCACTATATGGGGCACAGATATGGGACAATATGAACAGTGCAGAGCACAATATGGGGCACAGATATGGGGAAATATGAACGGTGCAGAGCACTATATGGGGCACAGCTATGGGACAATATGAAAGGTGCAGAGCACTATATGGCACAGATATATGTGGAGCTCTATGGGGAAATATGAACAGTGCAGAGCACTATATGGGGCACAGATATGGGAGAATATGAACAGTGCAGAGCACTATATGGGGCACAGATATGGGACAATATGAACAGTGCAGAGCACTATATGGGGCACAGATATGGGACAATATGAACAGTGCAGAGCACTATATGGGGCACAGATATGGGGAAATATGAACGGTGCAGAGCACTATATGGGGCACAGCTATGGGACAATATGAAAGGTGCAGAGCACTATATGGCACAGATATATGTGGAGCTCTATGGGGAAATATGAACGGTGCAGAGCACTATATGGGGCAGAGCTATGGGGAAATATGAACGGTGCAGAGCACTATGTGGCAGAGCTATGGGGCAATAATGAACGGTGCAGGGCACTATATGGCACAGCTATGGGGCAGTATGAACGGTGCAGAGCACTATATGGCACAGCTATGGGGCAATAATGAACGGTGCAGAGCACTATATGGCACAGCTATGGGGAAATCTGAACGGTGCAGAGCACTATATGGCACAGCTATGGGGCAATCTGAACGGTGCAGAGCACTATATGGCACAGCTATGGGGCAATAATGAACGGTGCAGAGCACTATATGGCAGCTATGGGGCAATAATGAACGGTGCAGAGCACTATATGGCACAGCTATGGGGCAAGAATGATCTATTTTTATTTTTGAAATTCACCGGTAAATGCTGCATTTCCACCCTAGGCTTATACTCGAGTCAATAAGTTTTCCCAGTTTTTTGTGGCAAAATTAGGGGGGTCGGCGTATACTCGGGTCGGCTTATACTCGAGTATATACGGTAGATTATAAAAAAAATAGCCCAAGCTCTCAGAGCATTGTTCAATCCATCACCCAAAAATGTCAGGATTACGGCACAACTGCAATCCGAGCAAGACATAGTCATCCACCTTAACTAAAGCAAGGGGAACACTGATTAGAGAAGTAGCTAAGACTCTCATGGTCACTCTGGTCGAGCTGCAGAGATCCACAGATTAAGTGGGAAATTCTGTCCACAGGACAACGATTAGTAGTATACTACACAAATCTGGCATTTATGAAAGAGTGTCAAGAAGAAAGACATTTTTGAAAGCAGGCCATAACAAGTCCCTTTTGTAGTTTGCACAAATCCATGTATGGGACACAGCTAGCATGTGAGAGAAGGTGCTCTGCTCAGACGATCACATAAAAAAAAAATTTAAGTTTGTGGATCTAATGTGAAAAAAATGTGGAAAAGTTTACGGTGTATGAATACTTTTTAAAGACACTGTATGTGACAAAAATGTGCACCACATGCCGGAAAAGGATTAAGAAATTAAAGCTGCACTGTCACTAATTGCTGTTGGCCAAAAATCCAAAGCTGTGTGGTATATCATATATCCTCCTAATGACCAACAAAAACTACCAGGCACCTACAAAAGTAAAAAAGAAAAAAAAATTACATTGAAAATGTTACAAAAACCTATACCTTAGGGCTCTTTCAGACATTAGTGTGTTTGGTACGTGAGGCAACAGTTTTCACTCAGACCAGCGACACATGTAGAGCCACTCAAGAGAATGGGTCTGTGTACGTGTCAGTGTGCTTCCACGGACCATGTATTCATGGGCAAAATATGCTGACATGTCCATTTTTTAACAGCAGCACGGGCTGCAAAACGTCTCGCACATGTGCAGACTGATGACATATGGATGACTGGATGACACTGCAGCAGTACAGTTAGCACTGTTCCCCAGTGCTGGGTGCTGAAGACCAGTCTCACCATTCTCCCCTGCTCTGCTGGCGCTCAGCTATTCTGATCTACTCAACTGATAACAGCGAGAGCAGGCGGCGGCAGATGGGACTGCTACTCCCATCAGCCTATACCTTCTGCCGCTAACAACAATGAGAGCAGTAGAGGCTGATGGGAGTATTCTTCAGCCACCGCCTGTGCTATAAATAGACAAATTAAAAACAGTGTCGAGTCCCCTGTGTTTCTGATAACCAGTCAGTTAAAATTGACAGCTGCGAGCTGCAACCCTCAGCTGTCAGCTTCAACAAGGCTGGTTATCTGGAATAGAGGGGTCACCACTTCGATTTTTTTAATTATTTAAATAAATAATTAAAAAAACAGTGTGGGGTCCCCCCAATTTTTGACAACCAGCCTTGGTAAAGCAGACAGTTGGGGGCTGGTATTCTCAGGCTGGTAAGGGGTCATGGATATTGAACCCCACAGCCTAAAAATAGCAGCTCATAGCCACCCAGAAAATACTGGAACTTTGCATGGCTGTTCTCACTTGCCCTGCAGCGGTGGCAAGTGCGGTAATATTCGTGGGGTTGATGTCACCTTGTTCGGTGACATCAAGCCCACGGCTTAGTAATGGAGAGGCATCTATAAGACACCTATCCATTACTAATCCTATAGTTATCTGACCAATAAAGACACAGCCAGAACAAAAGTCCTTAGAAATCAAAACAAAACACACTTTTCCATTTTTATTTAACCCCTTTCTGACCTCGGACAGGATAATACATCCGAGGTCAGATCCCCCGCTTTGATGCAGGGTTCCGGCGGTGAGCCTGCATCAAAGCTGAGACATGTCAGCTGTTTTGAACAGCTGACATGTGCCCGCAATAGCAGTGGGTGAAATCGCGATTCACCCGCTGCTATTAACTAGTTAAATGCCGCTGTCAAACGCTGACAGCGACATATAACCGGTGCTTCCGGCCATCCGGACGGAAATGAGCGCATCGCCGACCCTGTCACATGGTCGGGGGTCAGCGATGCATCAGAATGGTAACCATAGAGGTCCTTGAGACCTCTATGGTTACTGATCCCGGCTAGCTGTGAGCGCCACCCTGTGGTCGGCGCTCATAGCAAGCCTGTTATTAAGCTACACTTAAGCTTTCCCACTCGAGCGTGGGAAAATATTCTGAAAAGTTCCCAGGCTCAAGTTCATATGAGTTCATCCAGCAGAGGACGCATCACCACGACTCGAGGTAACTACAGTACATTCCCCTGCATTCCATTCATTCACCAAGTTTTACAGACATGAGCACAGCTGCATTAGCAGAGCTCCTGCGTGTAAAATGATTTAACCCCTTCAGATGGATTTACAGCGTGGGACAAGACTGTAACGACGGAAAGTATGGAATATTGTTGTTTGTTTTTTTATCTTTGTTTCAGGTGACAAGGTTCTTCAGGTGAATTAAGAGTATAATAAAATATTTAAACACCATGTGTCTTTATTTCATTAAAATACTTTTTAATAATGTGTGTGTGTTTTATTACCCATTTCGTACTATTTGATTAATAATGGATAGGTGTCATAATTGACACCTCTCCATTATTAACCTGGCTTAATGTCACCTTACAGTAGCAAGGTGACATTAACTCTTCATTACCCCATATCCCACCACTACACGGGAGTGGGAAGAGAGTGGCCAAGTGCCAGAATAGGCGCATCTTACAGATGTGCCTTTTCTGGGGTGGCTGGGGGCATATGTTTTTAGCCTGGGGGGCCAATAACCATGGACCCTCTCTAGGCTATTAATATCTGCCCTCAGTCACTGGCTTTCCCACTCTGGCGGAGAAAATTGCGCGGGAGCCCACACCAATTTTTTCCGGGATTTAACCCTTTAATTTAATAGCTAGAGACCCCAAATTTTAAATAGAGACACTTATTACATTAGTAAAGAGGAATATGTAATAAAAGAAGGGATATGAGATGGATAACTGTATGTAAACCATGTCTCATATCCTGTTGGGTTTATGAAGGAGATAGGAAAAGCCGGCAATTGAATTACCGGCTTTTCTGCTATATAGCGCTGCATTAAATATGAATATATATATATATATATATATATATATGTCTCACTGATATATATATATATATATATATATATATATATATACAGTCATGGCCAAAAGTATTGACACCCCTGCAATTCTATCAGATAATACTCATTTTCTTTCTGAAAATAATTGCAAATACAAATTCTTTGGTATTATTATCTTCATTTAATTTGTCTTAAATGAAAAAACACAAAAGAGAATGAAGCAAAAAGCAAAACATTGATCATTTCACACAAAACTCCAAAAATGGGCCAGACAAAGTATTGGCACCCTCAGCCTAATACTTGGTTGCACAACCTTTAGCCAAAATAACTGCGACCAACCGCTTCCGGTAACCATCAATGAGTTTCTTACAATGCTCTGCTGGAATTTTAGACCATTCTTCTTTGGCAAACTGCTCCAGGTCCCTGATATTTGAAGGGTGCCGTCTCCAAATTGCCATTTTTAGATCTCTCCACAGGTGTTCTATGGGATTCAGGTCTGGACTCATTGCTGGCCACCTTAGAAGTCTCCAGTGCTTTCTCTCAAACCATTTTCTAGTGCTTTTTGAAGAGTGTTTTGGGTCATTGTCCTGCTGGAAGACCCATGACCTCTGAGGGAGACCCAGCTTTCTCACACTGGGCCCTAAATTATGCTGCAAAATTTGTTGGTAGTCTTCAGACTTCATAATGCAAAGCACACGGTCAAGCAGTCCAGTGCCAGAGGCAGCAAAGCAACCCCAAAACATCAGGGAACCTCCACCATGTTTGACTGTAGGGACCATGTTCTTTTCTTTGAATGTCTCTTTTTTTCTCCTGTAAACTCTATGTTGATGCCTTTGCCCAAAAAGCTCTACTTTTGTCTCATCTGACCAGAGAACATTCTTCCAAAACATTTTAGGCTTTTTTAGGTAAGTTTTGGCAAACTCCAACCTGGCTTTTTTTTGTCTTGGGGTAAGAAGTGGGGTCTTCCTGGGTCTCCTACCATACAGTCCCTTTTCATTCAGACGCCGACGGATAGTACGGGTTGACACTGTTATACCCTCGGACTGCAGGGCAGCTTGAACTTGTTTGGATGTTAGTCGAGGTTCTTTAGCCAACATCAGCACAATCTTGCGTTGAAATCTCTTGTCAATTTTTCTTTTTCGTCCACATCTAGGGAGGTTAGCCACAGTGCCATGCGCTTTAAACTTCTTGATGACACTGCGCACAGTAGACACAGGAACATTCAGGTCTTTGGAGATGAACTTGTAGCCTTGAGATGGCTCATGCTTCCTCACAATTTGGTTTCTCAAGTCCTCAGACAGTTCTTTGGTCTTCCTTCTTTTCTCCATGCTCAATGTGGTACACACAAGGACACAGGACAGAGGTTGAGTCAACTTTAATCCATGTCAACTGGCTGCATGTGTGATTTAGTTATTGCCAACACCTGTTAGGTGCCACAGGTAAGTTACAGGTGCTGTTAATTACACAAATTAGAGAAGCATCACATAATTTTTCGAACAGTGCCAATACTTTTGTCGACCCCCTTTTTTATGTTTGGTGTGGAATTATATCCAATTTGGCTTTAGGACAATACTTTTTGTGTTTTTTTCATTTAAGACAAATTAAATGAAGATAATAATACCAAATAATTTGTGTTTGCAATCATTTTCAGGAAGAAAATGAGTATTATCTGACAGAATTGCAGGGGTGTTAATACTTTTGGCCATGACTGTATATATACCTTTTCTATGTGTACACATTTATTCTACCTATTCTATTCTATTCTGTCAGTGTGATTTTACTGTACACCTCACTGAATTCCCGGCTTTTCTATAGAACACCGCTGCGTTTTTCTCGCATGTCACACTGCTGGTCCGTGTGTAATCCGTATTTTTCTCACCCCTATAGACTTTCATAGGCGCTTTTTTTTGCGCAATATGGTGACAAACGCAGCATGCTACGATTTTCTACAGCCGTACAAGACCGTATAATACGGATCTGTAAAATACGGCAGATAGGAGCTGCCCCATAGAGAATCATTGGGCCGTGTGCAATGCGCATTTTCTGGACGTATTTTCTGCGCTCATACGTCCGTAAAACTCGCTAGTGTGACGCCAGCCTAACTGTTGTCCTTTATTTGCGATTAGCAGGTTACATTTTTCTGCGGCGGCTGGTGAGTGCCACTTTTTCTTCTCTAATTTACTAAAAAAAAGGATTAACCTGATCACTAAATGGCATAGCGAGAAAAAAATTTGAAACGCCAGAATTATGTTTTTTTGTTCACCGCAACATTGCATTAAAATGCAATAACGGGCGATCAAAAGAACGTATCTGCACCAAAATGGTATCATTAAAAATGCCAGCTCGGCACGCAAAAAATAAGACCTCACCCGACCCCAGATCATGAAAAATGGAGACGCTACCGGTATCGGAAAATGGCGCAATTTTTTTTTTTCAGCAAAGTTTGGAATTTTTTTTCACCACTTAGATAAAAGAGAACCTAGACATGTTTGGTGTGTATAAACTCATAATGACCTGGAGAATCATAATGGCAGGTCAGTTTTAGCATTAAGTGAACCTAGCAGAAAAGCCAAACATAAAACAAGTGTGGAATTGCACTTTTTTTGCAATTTCACCGCACTTGGAATTTTTTTCCCATTTTCTAGTACACGACATGCTAAAACCAATGATGTAATTCAAAAGTACAACTTGTTTCACAAAAAATAAGCCCTCACATATTGACGGAAAAATAAAAAATTTATGGCTCTGGGAAGGAGGGGAGCGAAAAACGAACACGGAAAAACGGAAAATCCCAAGGTCATGAAGGGGTTAAAAATAACAAACACAGTTATATTCATCTAACTCCCATTCCAATGAAGCAAACGTCTCCTGTAGTGATGAGCGAGTGTACTAGTTGCTCTGGTTTTCCCGAGCACCCTTGGGTGACCTCCGAGTATTTATGACTGCTCGGAGATTATGTTTTTATCGGGGCAGCTAAATAATTTACAGCTATTAGCCAGGCTGGGTACATGTGGGGGTTGCCTGGTTGCTAGGGAATCCCCACATGTATTCAAGCAGGCTCCTAGCTGTAAATCATTCAGCTGCCGGGATGAAAACTAAATCTCCGAGCAGTCATAAATACTCGGAGCATGCTTGGGAAAACCCGAGCAATGAGTACACTCGCTTATCACTAGTCTCCTGCAATAAAACAAAAATAAGAAAACAACAATATCTGTCACCTGTCTGTCGTTTTGTCCCACACCATAATCCATGTCTGGGAATAAATAGTTTTTAACCTGGACAGTGCCAAGAAGCAACAGTCCAGGCTGAGAACCATCAAGGTTACTGCGGGTCACTGATGCTGCGTTCCTAGCCGGGCTGAACTACGTTGACCTCGGCATCGTGAGGAAAAGTCAATGAGTTCACCTCAGTTCAGTTCAGTGAGTTAATCGCAGATCTTTATTTATAGTGCAGGCGGCGGCTAATGAATACTCCCATCAGCCTTTGCCTGCTCTCACAGATATTAGCAGCAGCAGGTGTAGTAGTCCCATCAGCCGCATGCTCTCCTTGTTATCAGTTGAATATAACTCTCAACGTTCTCCCCTGTTCGCACTGATCGCCGGCAGCAGGGGAGAATGATGAGAGCTGTCTTCAGCATCGGGGAACAGTACTAACTATACCGCTAACTATACCGCTACTTCGCAGTCGCTGGTACATGTGGAACTGATGTGGCACATGGACGGCACACGGTTGTCACATGTATGCCACAAGTATTACACACATGGACGCGGATATCTCCGGTACTGGTTTTTCCTGTACTGGAAATATCAGGATGTGTGAAACCGGCCTTAGTCAAAATTGACACTTTCATGTTTTAAACTGACAGTATACAGATGCCACACTAATGACATCCTTGTGCTGTTCGTTTGATAAGTAGACCCTATCATTAGAACTGGCCAGTTTGGTTTGCATATAAGACAAGTGTGCTCTTTTTGAGGATGGAAGAGTTGGGGTTGATGCAAATGTGGTATCCCGGTACCAGGTCTAGTGCTGCTGAGTGAAACAGTTGTAGTGTGGCAGTAGATTTGCTCCAGTGTGCCAGATTTACTGGTCACAGTGAGTTAGGAGATGTAATACATTGCATGTGCGTACACTGAGGAGTCATAAATGTGCACTGTAATTTGTACATTGCTGCCATATACTCGTCAATGTATGCATATGAAAGTTAGGCAAATAATCTCCTCACAACAAGCTGCCATAGAAATGGCTGAGCGGAGCCTCCTAGCTCAGTGCATATGTGTACTGTGAGCTGGTACAAAGCAGTCTAGTCCAGGGAAGAAAGAGAAATGAAGCAGTTCTGCTCCCTGAATGCATTCCAGTCCACATTGAGGGAACATCATCCTCCACATAGTCACCTCCACAAAGGAGTGAAGCCTTAAACAGTCAGGAAAGATAAGGCTGAACAACTGCTCTCCTGCCCACTGGTCTTCCTATGTGCTTCTAGCCAGAAACCAAATCCACATTTCTGCCATGCCACAAACTTTGTCTGACCTATACCCTGCAATAAGGAACAGTAGGGCCAAAATCGTGAGTACTTCCATAACCACTTGTGTCACCACGGGGAGCTGTTGTGAATTCTGTGGCAGAGCTCCCTCCTGTGGTCACAAGTGGTACTTCGGCTGATTCTCTCTGTGAGCTTCTGTTGGTGGAGGGAAGTGGTACTGCAGCTTCTGAGTTTCCTCCCTCAGGTGATCTGGTGAGGTTGTTAGGTGCTTCTCTACTTAACTCCACCTAATGCTTTGATCCTGGCTTCCTGTCAATGTTCCAGTGTTGGACTTGCTTTTCCCTGGATCATTCCTGTGGCCTGCTGCTCTGCATAGCTAAGTTCTTCTTTGCTATTTGTTTGCTATTTTTTCTGTCCAGCTTGTCTAATTTGTTGCTGGAAGCTCTGGGACGCAAAGGGTGTACCTCCGTGCCGTTAGTTCGGTACGGAGGGTCTTTTTGCCCCCTTTGCGTGGTTTTCTTTAGGGTTTTGTGTAGACCGCAAAGTTACCTTTTCTATCCTCGCTCTGTTAAGAAAGTTGGGCCTCACTTTGCTGAATCTATTTCATCTCTACGTTTGTCTTTTCATCTTAACTCACAGTCATTATATGTGGGGGGCTGCCTTTTCCTTTGGGGTATTTCTCTGAGGCAAGGTAGGCTTATTTTCTATCTTCAGGCTAGTTAGTTTTTCAGGCTGTGCCGAGTTGCATAGGCAGAGTTAGGCGCAATCCATGGCTGCCTCTAGTGTTGTTTGGAGAGGATTAGGGATTGCGGTCTGCAGAGTTCCCACGTCTCAGAGCTCGTTCTATGATTTTGGGTTATTGTCAGATCACTGTATGTGCTCTGACCGCTATGTCCATTGTGGTACTGAATTGCCTTTCATAACAGTACAGGAAGCCCAAAGTATTAATGATTCTCAATAGAGGGAAAAAAGAAGTTCTGAGACCATTTTTTTTTCTTTGCACTGTATTTTGCCTTTTTTTTCCCCTAGACATTTGGGTGGTTCAGTACACAGGTGTAGCGATGGACATTAGAAGTCTGTCTTCATTTGTGGATCAGCTCTCGGCAAGTGTACAAAAGATTCAAGACACTATTGATCAGAAATCTATGTTAGAACCAAGAATTCCTATTCCTGATTTGTTTTTTGGAGATAGAACTAAGTTTCTGAGTTTCAAAAATAATTGTAAATTATTTCTGGCCTTGAAACCTCGCTCCTCTGGTGATCCAGTTTAACAGGTTTTGATTGTTATTTCTTTTTTGCGCGGCGACCCTCAGGACTGGGCGTTTTCTCTTGTGCCAGGAGATCCTGCATTGAGTAATATCGATGCGTTTTTCCTGGCGCTCGGATTGCTGTACGATGAACCTAATTCAGTGGATCAGGCAGAGAAAAATTTGCTGGCTCTTTGTCAGGGTCAGGATGAGGACACAAAAGAGAATGGTAAAACCAAAAACACTCAGTTTGAAAAAATGTTTGCAGTAATCCGCAAGTGCTAGTAAAAGATGTAAATAACAGGGTATTTGGTTGATACGTTTTTTGCAAAAAATGTATACTAAGCTGCTCTACCAATCTTCACGGTATACCCATATCAGAGCAGTCCTAACTAATGTATGCAATCCCTATCTGATGTATTTAAAAACCTGATCATCTGTATATTACCTGTGTGAACAGGGTTCAGAGAGGAAAAATCCATGTGTGCATACAGGGCAGAACAGCTTTTGTGCAGCTAGCCCAAGAGGAGTGGTGGAACCCCCAGTCTTGTAGACACAAGAGAACAATCATGGAAACAGGAACACATGGGCTACTTGCACAGTGAACAAGTCTGTAAGAACATGTTCACACACCACCAAGAAACCTGAAGACACAAAAGAGAATGGTAAAACCAAAAACACTCAGTTTGAAAAAATGTTTGCAGTAATCCGCAAGTGCTAGTAAAAGATGTAAATAACAGGGTATTTGGTTGATACGTTTTTTGCAAAAAATGTATACTAAGCTGCTCTACCAATCTTCACGGTATACCCATATCAGAGCAGTCCTAACTAATGTATGCAATCCCTATCTGATGTATTTAAAAACCTGATCATCTGTATATTACCTGTGTGAACAGGGTTCAAAGAGGAAAAATCCATGTGTGCATACAGGGCAGAACAGCTTTTGTGCAGCTAGCCCAAGAGGAGTGGGCTAGCTGCACAAAAGCTGTTCTGCCCTGTATGCACACATGGATTTTTCCTCTCTGAACCCTGTTCACACAGGTAATATACAGATGATCAGGTTTTTGAATACATCAGATAGGGATTGCATACATTAGTTAGGACTGCTCTGATATGGGTATACCATGAAGATTGGTAGAGCAGCTTAGTATACATTTTTTGCAAAAAACGTATCAACCAAATACCCTGTTATTTACATCTTTTACTAGCACTTGCGGATTACTGCAAACATTTTTTCAAACTGAGTGTTTTTGGTTTTACCATTCTCTTTTGTGTCTTCAGGTTTCTTGGTGGTGTGTGAACATGTTCTTACAGACTTGTTCACTGTGCAAGTAGCCCATGTGTTCCTGTTTCCATGATTGTTCTCTTGTGTCTACAAGACTGGGGAGTTCCACCACTCCTCTTGGGCTAGCTGCACAAAAGCTGTTCTGCCCTGTATGCACACATGGATTTTTCCTCTCTGAACCCTGTTCACACAGGTAATATACAGATGATCAGGTTTTTAAATACATCAGATAGGGATTGCATACATTAGTTAGGACTGCTCTGATATGGGTATACCGTGAAGATTGGTAGAGCAGCTTAGTATACATTTTTTGCAAAAAACGTATCAACCAAATACCCTGTTATTTACATCTTTTACTAGCACTTGCGGATTACTGCAAACATTTTTTCAAACTGAGTGTTTTTGGTTTTACCATTCTCTTTTGTGTCTTCAGGTTTCTTGGTGGTGTGTGAACATGTTCTTACAGACTTGTTCACTGTGCAAGTAGCCCATGTGTTCCTGTTTCCAGGGTCAGGATGAGATAGAGGTATATTGTCAGAAATTTAGAAAGTGGTCCGTGCTCACTCAATGGAATGAATCTGCGCTGGCAGCTATGTTCAGAAAGGGTCTCTCTGAAGCCCTTAAGGATGTCATGGTGGGATTTCCTATGCCTGCTGGTTTGAATGAGTCTATGTCTTTAGCCATTCAGATCGGTCGACGCTTGCGTGAGCGTAAATCTGTGCACCATTTGGCGGTATTACCTGAGCTTAAACCTGAGCCTATGGAGTGCGATAGGACTTTGACCAGAGTTGAACGGCAAGAACACAGACGTCTGAATGGGCTGTGTTTCTACTGTGGTGATTCCACTCATGCTATCTCTGATTGTCCTAAGCGCACTAAGCGGTTCGCTAGATCTGCCACCATTGGTACAGTACAGTCAAAATTTCTTCTGTCCGTTACCTTGATCTGTTCTTTGTCATCGTATTCTGTCATGGCATTTGTGGATTCAGGCGCTGCCCTGAATTTGATGGACTTGGAGTATGCTAAGCGTTGTGGGTTTCTCTTAGAGCCCTTGCAGTGTCCTATTCCATTGAGAGGAATTGATGCCACGCCTTTGGCCAAGAATAAGCCTCAATACTGGACCCAGCTGACCATGTGCATGGCTCCTGCACATCAGGAGGTTATTCGCTTTCTGGTGTTGCATAATCTGCATGATGTGGTCGTGTTGGGGTTGCCATGGCTACAAGCCCATAATCCAGTATTAGATTGGAAATCCATGTCGGTGTCCAGCTGGGGTTGTCAGGGGGTACATGGTGATGTTCCATTTCTGTCAATTTCGTCATCCACCCCTTCTGAGGTTCCAGAGTTCTTGTCTGATTACCGGGATGTATTTGATGAGCCCAAGTCCGATGCCCTACCTCCGCATAGGGAGTGTGATTGTGCTATCAATTTGATTCCTGGTAGTAAATTCCCAAAAGGTCGACTGTTTAATTTATCCGTGCCTGAGCACGCCGCTATGCGCAGTTATGTGAAGGAATCCCTGGAGAAGGGGCATATTCGCCCGTCATCGTCACCATTAGGAGCAGGGTTCTTTTTTGTAGCCAAGAAGGATGGTTCGCTGAGACCTTGTATAGATTACCGCCTTCTAAATAAGATCACGGTTAAATTTCAGTACCCCTTGCCATTGTTATCTGATTTGTTTGCTCGGATTAAGGGGGCTAGTTGGTTCACCAAGATAGATCTTCGTGGTGCGTATAATCTGGTGCGAATCAGGCGAGGAGATGAATGGAAAACTGCATTTAATACGCCCGAGGGTCATTTTGAGTATCTAGTGATGCCATTCGGACTTGCCAATGCTCCATCAGTGTTTCAGTCCTTTATGCATGACATCTTCCGAGAGTACCTGGATAAATTCCTGATTGTGTACTTGGATGACATTTTGATCTTCTCGGATGATTGGGAGTCTCATGTGAAGCAGGTCAGAACAGTTTTTCAGGTCCTGCGTGCTAATTCTTTGTTTGTGAAGGGATCAAAGTGTCTCTTTGGTGTGCAGAAGGTTTCATTTTTGGGGTTCATCTTTTCCCCTTCTACTATCGAGATGGATCCTGTTAAGGTCCAAGCCATCCATGATTGGACTCAGCCGACATCTCTGAAAAGTCTGCAAAAGTTCCTGGGCTTTGCTAATTTTTATCGTCGCTTCATCTGCAATTTTTCTAGTATTGCCAAACCATTGACCGATTTGACCAAGAAGGGTGCTGATTTGGTCAATTGGTCTTCTGCTGCTGTGGAAGCTTTTCAAGAGTTGAAGCGTCGTTTTTCTTCTGCCCCTGAGTTGTGTCAACCAGATGTTTCTCTTCCGTTCCAGGTCGAGGTTGATGCTTCTGAGATTGGAGCAGGGGCTGTTTTGTCGCAGAGAGCTTCTGATTGCTCAGTGATGAAACCATGCGCTTTTTTTTCCAGGAAGTTTTCGCCTGCTGAGCGAAATTATGATGTGGGCAACCGAGAGTTGCTGGCCATGAAGTGGGCATTCGAGGAGTGGCGTCATTGGCTTGAAGGAGCTAAGCATCGCGTGGTGGTATTGACTGATCATAAGAACTTGACTTATCTTGAGTCTGCTAAGCGGTTGAATCCTAGACAGGCTCGTTGGTCGCTGTTTTTTGCCCGTTTTGACTTTGTGATTTCGTACCTTCCGGGCTCTAAAAATGTGAAGGCGGATGCTCTGTCTAGGAGTTTTGTGCCCAACTCTCCGGGTTTGTCTGAGCCGGCGGGTATCCTCAAGGAAGGAGTAATTGTGTCTGCCATCTCCCCTGATTTGCGGCGGGTGCTGCAAAAATTTCAGGCTAATAAACCTGATCGTTGTCCAGTGGAGAGACTGTTTGTCCCTGATAGGTGGACCAATAAAGTTATCTCTGAGGTTCATTGTTCGGTGTTGGCTGGTCATCCTGGAATCTTTGGTACCAGAGAGTTAGTGGCTAGATCCTTTTGGTGGCCGTCTCTGTCGCGGGATGTGCATGCTTTTGTGCAGTCCTGTGGGATTTGTGCTCGGGCTAAGCCCTGCTGTTCTCGTGCCAGTGGGTTGCTTTTGCCCTTGCCGGTCCCGAAGAGGCCCTGGACACATATCTCTATGGATTTTATTTCTGATCTTCCCGTTTCTCAAAAGATGTCAGTCATTTGGGTGGTCTGTGATCGCTTTTCTAAGATGGTCCATCTGGTGCCCTTGTCTAAATTGCCTTCCTCCTCTGATTTGGTGCCATTGTTCTTCCAGCATGTGGTTCGTTTACATGGCATTCCAGAGAATATCGTTTCTGACAGAGGTTCCCAGTTTGTTTCAAGGTTTTGGCGAGCCTTTTGTGGTAGGATGGGCATTGACTTGTCTTTTTCCTCGGCTTTCCATCCTCAGACTAATGGCCAGACCGAACGAACCAATCAGACCTTGGAAACATATCTGAGATGCTTTGTTTCTGCCGATCAGGATGACTGGGTGTCCTTTTTGCCTTTGGCTGAGTTCGCCCTTAATAATCGGGCCAGCTCGGCTACCTTGGTTTCGCCATTTTTCTGCAATTCTGGGTTCCATCCTCATTTCTCTTCAGGACAGGTTGAGTCTTCGGACTGTCCTGGTGTGGATACTGTGGTGGACAGGTTGCAGCAGATTTGGACTCATGTAGTGGACAATTTGACCTTGTCCCAGGAGAAGGCTCAACGTTTCGCTAATCGCAGACGCCGTGTGGGTCCCCGACTTCGTGTTGGGGATCTGGTTTGGTTATCTTCTCGTCATATTCCTATGAAGGTTTCCTCTCCTAAGTTTAAACCTCGTTTCATTGGTCCGTATAGGATTTCTGAGGTTCTTAATCCTGTGTCTTTTCGTCTGACCCTTCCAGATTCTTTTTCCATACATAACGTATTCCATAGGTCATTGTTGCGGAGATACGTGGCACCTATGGTTCCATCTGTTGATCCTCCTGCCCCAATTTTGGTGGAGGGGGAATTGGAGTATATTGTGGAGAAGATTTTGGATTCTCGTGTTTCTAGACGGAAACTCCAGTATCTGGTTAAATGGAAGGGTTATGCTCAGGAAGATAATTCCTGGGTTTTTGCCTTTGATGTCCATGCTCCCGATCTTGTTCGTGCCTTTCATGTGGCTCATCCTGGTCGGCCTGGGGGCTCTGGTGAGGGTTCGGTGACCCCTCCTCAAGGGGGGGGTACTGTTGTGAATTCTGTGGCAGAGCTCCCTCCTGTGGTCACAAGTG
The DNA here is from genome assembly GCF_032444005.1 of Ranitomeya imitator. Taxonomy (NCBI): domain Eukaryota; kingdom Metazoa; phylum Chordata; class Amphibia; order Anura; family Dendrobatidae; genus Ranitomeya; species Ranitomeya imitator. The sequence continues at coordinate 80,682,081 of NC_091282.1, forward strand.
GTACTTCGGCTGATTCTCTCTGTGAGCTTCTGTTGGTGGAGGGAAGTGGTACTGCGGCTTCTGAGTTTCCTCCCTCAGGTGATCTGGTGAGGTCGTTAGGTGCTTCTCTACTTAACTCCACCTAATGCTTTGATCCTGGCTTCCTGTCAATGTTCCAGTGTTGGACTTGCTTTTCCCTGGATCATTCCTGTGGCCTGCTGCTCTGCATAGCTAAGTTCTTCTTTGCTATTTGTTTGCTATTTTTTCTGTCCAGCTTGTCTAATTTGTTGCTGGAAGCTCTGGGACGCAAAGGGTGTACCTCCGTGCCGTTAGTTCGGTACGGAGGGTCTTTTTGCCCCCTTTGCGTGGTTTTGTTTAGGGTTTTGTGTAGACCGCAAAGTTACCTTTTCTATCCTCGCTCTGTTAAGAAAGTCGGGCCTCACTTTGCTGAATCTATTTCATCTCTACGTTTGTCTTTTCATCTTAACTCACAGTCATTATATGTGGGGGGCTGCCTTTTCCTTTGGGGTATTTCTCTGAGGCAAGGTAGGCTTATTTTCTATCTTCAGGCTAGTTAGTTTTTCAGGCTGTGCCGAGTTGCATAGGCAGAGTTAGGCGCAATCCACGGCTGCCTCTAGTGTTGTTTGGAGAGGATTAGGGATTGCGGTCTGCAGAGTTCCCACGTCTCAGAGCTCGTTCTATGATTTTGGGTTATTGTCAGATCACTGTATGTGCTCTGACCGCTATGTCCATTGTGGTACTGAATTGCTTTTCATAACAGGGAGCCATCTATGTAGCATTACCTGGACGGTGCATATTATTTCCTCCAATAGCAAGTGAAGAGAACTGTGCTCCAGCCGCCCTGAGAGGCCCTATACTTGCTTGTTTCATAAGGAGAACACACCTTTCATACACACAATATGCAGTGTAAGCTATACTGTGAACTACCGCCACTTTGCCTTTAAGAGAGAGACTGTACCCAGCTTTCTGCTTCAGTAAAGTGTTACGTTTAGAAGTTCACCCATGGGTCTGGCTGCTTCAAACTGCAGGAACATCTGTAACAAGGGCAACTGGGGGGAAGGGGCTAGTTATGGCCGAGGTTGGTTAAAGGCACAGTTCACAGACAGAGTGAACCCCGGTCCCTTGTACATAAATTTATGAGACTGACACAGCTTTTCCCACAGTTTACCTTGTTCTCTCTGTTGTCCAACAGGGAATAATATTTAATGAACAGGGATGGAATAGAATGAGAGTACAACACTGGATTTCCTGATCTCTCCCTGCACTTGCTATGGTCGTACCCACAACAGCTGCAGCAGCCGAAGATCTGCAGTAGTCCACTCGTTGGGATCTGGGCTCCTAAAACCCGTTCAGTGGGGGCCCTTCCAGAGTCCTGGGGCCCGTGTTGCAGTCCTTAGCCCTTTTGTCCAGTCCTTGGTCCTTAGCCCAGGGCAACAGACGTCTCCTGTCCAGGGTGTCTGGAAGTGCCTCATCTGTAATACACGTCTGCCCTGGCCAACCTATTCGGGCAGTTCTGAGGAAGCAACAGCTTCCTCTGTGGCTGCAAGTCAAGCCTCCTATTTTAACTATTGCCTGTCCCTAACTCTGCAATAGTGACACATAAATAACATTATACATTGCATATACAACACTTAAAGAGAAACATCCCAATTCATTACAGGTACATAACACTTACAGCATAATGACACAATAACATACAGGGTATATCACATACATTGCAATAATGAACATATCTATATCAAGTGCATGCAAGGTCACAAGGACGGAGGAGGGGGCACTACTGAGGGGACCGGTCACCTCCTTACGCTCCCCCCCTCCTTAAACATGGCCATCCCCGGCCATGATAACTTGGGCAAAATGCATAAAGAACACAGTTTTTAAGGCACACATTGTCCTATATTGGCCGGTCATCCCTTTAACATGGGTGGTCACACTCTTTGAAGTGTGACGCTTTCAGACCTAACAGTCCTTTGGAGAACAACCTCCTCCTTCCTTCTTTAAGCAGATCACAGACCCTTTTAACGATGGTGGGCTGCTTTTGTAAACATGGAGCTAATCCAAGGGTTGAAGCAGGGCAAAGTTCAGGAGCATACAGTCCAGAAGCCACATCCGGAGTCCACTGCTATTAATCCCATGGGGTCCTGGTCCCATGATCCAGCAGGGGGGACACCAATAGGTGTAAACAAAAAACTGGGAGGATGGGAAAAACAATAATGCATGGCCACTAACCAGTGGGCACGTCAGATGCCATTGTCCTCAAGTGCCATATAGAGCTTACTACCCTCTTAAGGACGCGGAATATAGAGCTTACTGCCCTCTCAGGGGCGGCCAGAGTCCTGGGGCCCATGTTGCAGTCTTTAGCCCTACTGCCCAGTCCTTGGTCCTTAGCCCGGGTCAACAGACCTCTCCGGTCAGGAGGGGTGTGGCAGTGCCCCATCTGTAATACACGTCTGCCCTGGCAAACGTATCCGGGCAGTTCTGAGGAAGCAACAGCTTCCTCTCCCCTCCTGGCTGCAAGTCCAGCCTCCTATTTTAACTATTGCCTGTCCCTAACTCTGCAATAGTGACACATATAGGAACATTATACATTGCATATACAACACTTAAAGGGAAGCATCCCAATACATTACAGGTAGATAACACTTACAGCATAATGACACAATAACATAAAGGGTACATCACATACATTGCAATAAGGAACATATCTATATCAAGTGCACGGAAGGTCACAAGGAAGGAGGAACGGGCACTACTGAGGGGACCGACCACCTCCTTACGCTTCCCCCCTCCTTAAACATGGCCGTCCCGGCCATGACAATTTAGGCAAAATGCATAAAGAACACAGTTTATAAGGCACACGTAGTCCTATATTGGTCGGTCATCCCTATAACACGGTGGTCACACTCTTTGAAGTGGGACGCTTTCAGACCCAACAGTCCTTTTGAGAACAACCTCCTCCTTTAAGTGGATCACAGACCCTTTTAACGGTGGTGGGCATATCTATATCAAGTGCACTGAAGGTCACAAGGAAGGAGGAGGGGGCACTACTGAGGGGAACGACCACCTCCTAGCACATCATGGGCACTCCAACACCTGCACCTAGTCACTCACCACGCCTGCAGTAGCGCCCTCAGGGGGTCTTATACCATTTCTGCAAATGCCACCTCCCTCTATTGACAATTGTTGTGGACATAAGGGAAGTATTTAGGGGTCCTGCGACCCACTTCAGTTACTGTGACATTAAAATCCACTGCTAGTGGAAATACATGTCTCAGCTGGCCCCACTGCAACATCGGACATCTCCCCCATGGCTCACTGCACAAACATGTTTATTGGTGGTCTTGTGGGCCTCTGGTTAGACTGGGACTGAAATACATATGACCCCCTGAGGGCGCTACTGCAGGCATGGTGAGTGACTAGGTGCAGGTGTTGGAGTGCCCATGATGTGCTAGGAGGTGGTCGTTCCCCTCAGTAGTGCCCCCTCCTCCTTCCTTGTGACCTTCAGTGCACTTGATATAGATATGCCCCCACCACCCATCTCACCACCTGTGCACTTGACCCACTCCCATCCCACCTCATCCCAAACCTCACCACAATCTTCATCCCAACCCTAACCCATCTCTTCAACCTATCACTAACAACTGGTGTTTTCCCCTCAAGCTTTAAACATGCCTCCATCACACCTATCCTCAAAAAGCCCTCTCTTGACCCATCCTCTGTATCTAGCTATCGCCCTATATCACTTCTCCCCTATGCCTCAAAACTACTGGAACAACACGTCTACCTTGAACTGTCCTCCCATCTCTCTTCTTGCTCCCTCTTTGACCGCCTACAATCTGGCTTCCGGTCACACCATTCCACCGAAACTGCCCTAACTAAAGTCACCAATGACCTCTTAACCGCCAAGAGCAAGCAACACTACTCTGTCCTCCTCCTCCTCGACCTGTCGGCTGCCTTTGACACAGTGGACCATTCCCTATTATTACAAACCCTCTCATCCCTTGGCATCGCAGACTTGGCCCTATCTTGGATCTCATCATACCTAACAGACCGGACATTCAGCGTCTCCCACTCACACACCACCTCCTCACCTCGCCCCCTATCTGTCGGAGTCCCACAAGCTTCAGTCCTTGGGCCCTTGCTCTTCTCCATTTACACCTTTGGCCTGGGACAGCTCATAGAATCTCATGGCTTTCAGTATCACCTCTATGCTGACGACACACAGATCTACATCTCTGGACCAAATATCGCCTCCCTTCTAACCAGAATCCCTCAATGTCTGTCCACTATTTCATCCTTCTTCTCCGCTAGATTTCTGAAACTTAACATGGACAAAACAGAATTCATCATCTTTCCCCCATCTCACGCGACCCCCCCAACGAACCTATCCATTACAGTAAATGGCTGCCCACTCTCCCCAGTCCCACAAGCTCGCTGCCTCGGGGTAATCTTTGACGCTGATCTCTCCTTCAAACCACATATCCAAGCCCTTTCCACTTCCTGCCGACTTCAACTCAAAAATATTTCACGAATCCGTTCATTCCTCAACCATGAATCTGCAAAAACCCTAGTCCATGCCCTCATCTCTCGCCTTGACTACTGCAACCTCCTGCTCTGTGGCCTCCCCTCTAACACTCTCGCACCCCTCCAATCTATTCTAAACTCTGCTGCCCGACTAATCCACCTGTCCCCCCGCTATTCCCCGGCCTCTCCCCTCTGTCAATCCCTTCACTGGCTCCCCATTGCCCAGAGACTCCACTACAAAACCCTAACCATGACGTACAAAGCCATCCACAACCTGTCTCCTCCATACATCTGTGACCTCGTCTCCCGGTACTTACCTACCCGCAACCTCCGATCCTCACAAGATCTCCTACTCTACTCCCCTCTTATCTCCTCTTCCCACAATCGTATACAAGATTTCTCTCGCGTATCACCCCTACTCTGGAACCCTCTACCACAACACATCAGACTCTCGCCTACCATCGAAACCTTCAAAAAGAACCTGAAGACCCACCTCTTCAGACAAGCCTACAACCTGCAGTTACCACCGATCGACCAAACCGCTGCATGACCATCTCTACCCTCACCTACTGTATTCTCACCCATCCCTTGTAGATTGTGAGCCTTCGCGGGCAGGGTCCTCATTCCTCTTGTACCAGTTATGACTTATATTGTTTAAGATTATTGTACTTGTTTTCATTATGTATACCCCTCCTCACATGTAAAGCGCCATGGAACAAATGGCGCTATAACAATAGATAATAATAATAATAATAACATAACAAAAACACAAAGGTCATATAAAATAAAAAACAAACTAAAAAATTATATTTCATTGTGAATTTTCCAGAGGTAATACATGCTATATGCTAAATATAATCCATTGGCTAAATCAAACACAACAGTGTCAGGCTGCAGCCCCTTAGAATCTGCTTACTCTCCACATTTAGCTCCTCACTCTCAGCCAACACTCTTGGCTGTGTTCTCGTTTTGCTCAATTTCCAAATTTTATGAGCTATGTCCTCCGAGAATTGCTAAGACAACATGAGGGCGCCGGGTGACAAGTAGTAAGAATCTAGAGTTTTATTACTTCTATCTGCCAAATTTAGTGCAAACAGAAAAATCTCCCATCAATTCCAAGATTATTTATCATAGGATGTATACAGATGCACATACCCTAAAGTTATAGAATGAAAGGAATTATAGAATTCAGATGAGTGGAAGCATGTGACCAAAAGAAGCAAGAAGACCATGGAGAAATCACCAACCACACAACTGAAGAACCGATATCAAATCTTTGTAGAGGATGAAGATGGCACACCTAAGAATGAAGCAATACCAGCAAGCAAAAAAGAAAAGGGCACACAGCAACAAGTGACAGCAAAAAGTACAGCCAAGAAGCAACGAAGAGTGGTGGTGGTGGGAGACTCACTACTGAGAGGCACCGAAGCAGCCATCTGCAGACCGGACATAACTGCAAGAGAAGTATGCTGCCTTCCAGGTGCGATGATCAAGGATGTGACCGATAGGATACCAAAGCTCTTCAGCTCCAAGGACGTCCACCCATTTCTTCTGATACATGTTGGCACCAATGACACGGCAAGGAAGGACCTACCGACAATCTGCAAGGACTTTGAAGAGTTGGGGAAGAAAGTAAAGGAACTGGATGCACAGGTAGTTTTTTCTTCTATCCTTCCAGTAGACGGGCATGGCACCAGGAGATGGAACAGGATCCTTGATGCAAACAACTGGCTAAGACGATGGTGCAGACAACAAGGATTTGGATTCCTGGACCACGGTGTGAATTACTGGTATGATGGACTCCTCGCCAGAGACAGACTACACCTCAACAAACCTGGGAAACACACATTCGCCAGAAGACTCGCTACACTCATCAGGAGGGCGTTAAACTAGAAGAAGAGGGGACGGGAAGAAAAACATTAGACTCGAACAAAGACGACCCAGGAAAACATACTCAGAAGGGAGGTAAGAACATTTCTAAAACAATCCACAGTGAGGAGATTGGAACAAAACAAAATCCTCTAAACTGCATGCTCGCAAACGCCAGAAGCCTGACAAACAAGATGGAAGAACTAGAAGCAGAAATATCTACAGGTAACTTTGACATAGTGGGAATAACCGAGACATGGTTAGATGAAAGCTATGACTGGGCAGTTAACTTACAGGGTTACAGTCTGTTTAGAAAGGATCGTAAAAATCGGAGAGGAGGAGGGGTTTGTCTCTATGTAAAGTCTTGTCTAAAGTCCACTTTAAGGGAGGATATTAGCGAAGGGAATGAGGATGTCGAGTCCATATGGGTTGAAATTCATGGAGGGAAAAATGGTAACAAAATTCTCATTGGGGTCTGTTACAAACCCCCAAATATAACAGAAAGCATGGAAAGTCTACTTCTAAAGCAGATAGATGAAGCTGCAACCCATAATGAGGTCCTGGTTATGGGGGACTTTAACTACCCGGATATTAACTGGGAAACAGAAACCTGTGAAACCCGTAAAGGCAACAGGTTTCTGCTAATAACCAAGAAAAATTATCTTTCACAATTGGTGCAGAATCCAACCAGAGGAGCAGCACTTTTAGACCTAATACTATCTAATAGACCTGACAGAATAACAAATCTGCAGGTGGTTGGGCATTTAGGAAATAGCGACCACAATATTGTGCAGTTTCACCTGTCTTTCACTAGGGGGACTTGTCAGGGAGTCACAAAAACATTGAACTTTAGGAAGGCAAAGTTTGACCAGCTTAGAGATGCCCTTAATCTGGTAGACTGGGACAATATCCTCAGAAATGAGAATACAGATAATAAATGGGAAATGTTTAAGAACATCCTAAATAGGCAGTGTAAGCGGTTTATACCTTGTGGGAATAAAAGGACTAGAAATAGGAAAAACCCAATGTGGCTAAACAAAGAAGTAAGACAGGCAATTAACAGTAAAAAGAAAGCATTTGCACTACTAAAGCAGGATGGCACCATTGAAGCTCTAAAAAACTATAGGGAGAAAAATACTTTATCTAAAAAACTAATTAAAGCTGCCAAAAAGGAAACAGAGAAGCACATTGCTAAGGAGAGTAAAACTAATCCCAAACTGTTCTTCAACTATATCAATAGTAAAAGAATAAAAACTGAAAATGTAGGCCCCTTAAAAAATAGTGAGGAAAGAATGGTTGTAGATGACGAGGAAAAAGCTAACATATTAAACACCTTCTTCTCCACGGTATTCACGGTGGAAAATGAAATGCTAGGTGAAATCCCAAGAAACAATGAAAACCCTATATTAAGGGTCACCAATCTAACCCAAGAAGAGGTGCGAAACCGGCTAAATAAGATTAAAATAGATAAATCTCCGGGTCCGGATGGCATACACCCACGAGTACTAAGAGAACTAAGTAATGTAATAGATAAACCATTATTTCTTATTTTTAGTGACTCTATAGCGACAGGGTCTGTTCCACAGGACTGGCGCATAGCAAATGTGGTGCCAATATTCAAAAAGGGCTCTAAAAGTGAACCTGGAAATTATAGGCCAGTAAGTCTAACCTCTATTGTTGGTAAAATATTTGAAGGGTTTCTGAGGGATGTTATTCTGGATTATCTCAATGAGAATAACTGTTTAACTCCATATCAGCATGGGTTTATGAGAAATCGCTCCTGTCAAACCAATCTAATCAGTTTTTATGAAGAGGTAAGCTATAGACTGGACCACGGTGAGTCATTGGACGTGGTATATCTCGATTTTTCCAAAGCGTTTGATACCGTGCCGCACAAGAGGTTGGTACACAAAATGAGAATGCTTGGTCTGGGGGAAAATGTGTGTAAATGGGTTAGTAACTGGCTTAGTGATAGAAAGCAGAGGGTGGTTATAAATGGTATAGTCTCTAACTGGGTCGCTGTGACCAGTGGGGTACCGCAGGGGTCAGTATTGGGACCTGTTCTCTTCAACATATTCATTAATGATCTGGTAGAAGGTTTACACAGTAAAATATCGATATTTGCAGATGATACAAAACTATGTAAAGCAGTTAATACAAGAGAAGATAGTATTCTGCTACAGATGGATCTGGATAAGTTGGAAACTTGGGCTGAAAGGTGGCAGATGAGGTTTAACAATGATAAATGTAAGGTTATACACATGGGAAGAGGGAATCAATATCACCATTACACACTGAACGGGAAACCACTGGGTAAATCTGACAGGGAGAAGGACTTGGGGATCCTAGTTAATGATAAACTTACCTGGAGCAGCCAGTGCCAGGCAGCAGCTGCCAAGGCAAACAGGATCATGGGGTGCATTAAAAGAGGTCTGGATACACATGATGAGAGCATTATACTGCCTCTGTACAAATCCCTAGTTAGACCGCACATGGAGTACTGTGTCCAGTTTTGGGCACCGGTGCTCAGGAAGGATATAATGGAACTAGAGAGAGTACAAAGGAGGGCAACAAAATTAATAAAGGGGATGGGAGAACTACAATACCCAGATAGATTAGCGAAATTAGGATTATTTAGTCTAGAAAAAAGACGACTGAGGGGCGATCTAATAACCATGTATAAGTATATAAGGGGACAATACAAATATCTCGCTGAGGATCTGTTTATACCAAGGAAGGTGACTGGCACAAGGGGGCATTCTTTGCGTCTGGAGGAGAGAAGGTTTTTCCACCAACATAGAAGAGGATTCTTTACTGTTAGGGCAGTGAGAATCTGGAATTGCTTGCCTGAGGAGGTGGTGATGGCGAACTCAGTCGAGGGGTTCAAGAGAGGCCTGGATGTCTTCCTGGAGCAGAACAATATTGTATCATACAATTATTAGGTTCTGTAGAAGGACGTAGATCTGGGTATTTATTATGATGGAATATAGGCTGAACTGGATGGACAAATGTCTTTTTTCGGCCTTACTAACTATGTTACTATGTTACTATGTTACTATGAATGAAAGATGCCAGCAAGCAAATCTGCCTGGAATAACTTGGCGGCTGCGTTGGCGTCCAAGTGACGGGATGTGCACATAACCTTAAAGTTTACAAAATAGTATTTACAAATGGACTCCAAGCTAAAACCTAACTACATTTTTTTTCTTTTTTTGCTGACTGGACTCGTATCAGACATTCTCTGAAATAATTGACACTGTTATTTTTATTAATCATATGTCATCAATGGTTATTTATGTCATCACTAATGTTGAGCATTCCGATACTGCAAGTATTGGGTATTGGCCGATATTTGCTGTATCGGAATTCCGATACCGAGTTCCGATATTTTTGTGATATCGGAAATCGGAATCGGCGTGTGCGGTGCGTATGGTTCCCAGGGTCTGGAGGAGAGGAAACTCTCCTTCAGGCCCTGGGATCCATATTAATGTAAAAAATAAAGAATAAAAATAATAAATATGGATATACTCACCCCTCCGAAGGACCCTGGCTGTCACCGCTGCGAGCGTCTGCCTCCGTTCCTGAGAATTGCAGAGAGTGAAGGACCTTCGATGACGTCGCGGTCACGTGAGCGGTCAGGTGAGCGGTTTGGACACACCCTCTCATTTTAAGATTTCTCTGTATTTTCATTACTATGAAAATTGTACATTCACACTGAAGGCATCAAAATTATGTATTAACACATGTGGAATTATATACTTAGCAAAAAAGTGTGAAACAACTGAAAATATGTGTTATATTCTAGGTTCTTCAAAGTAGCCACCTTTTGCTTGGATGACTGCTTTGCACACTCTTGGCATTCTCTTGATGAGCTTCAAGAGGTAGTCACCAGGAATGGTTTTCACTTCACAGGTGTGCCATATCAGGTTTAATAAGTGGGATTTCTTGCCTTATAAATGGGGTAGGGACCATCAGTTGTGTTGAGCAGATGTCTGGTGGATACACAGCTGATAGTCCTACTGAATAGACTGTTAGAATTTGTATTATGGCAAGAAAAAAGCAGCTAAGTAAAGAAAAACGAGTGGCCATCATTACTTTAAGAAATGAAGGTCAGTCAGTCTGAAAAATTGGGAAAACTTTGAAAGTGTCCTCAAGTGCAGTTGCAAAAACCATCAAGCGCTACAAAGAAACGGGCTCACAAGAGGACCGCCCCAGGAAAGGAAGACCAAGAGTCACCTCTTCTTCTGAGGATAAGTTTATCCAAGTCACCAGCCTCAGAAATTGCAGGTTAACAGCAGCTCAGATTAGAGACCAGATCAATGCCACACAGAGTTTTAGCAACAGACACATCTCTACAACAACTGTTAAGAGGAGACTTTGTGCAGCAGCCTTCATGGTAAAATAGCTGCTAGGAAACCACTGCTAAGGACAGGCAACAAGCAGAAGAGACTTGCTTGGGCTAAAGAACACAAGGAATGGACATTAGACTAGAGGAAATCTGTGCTTTGGTCTGATGAGTCCAAATTTGAGATCTTTGGTTCCAACCACCGTGTCTTTGTGCAACACAGAAAAGGTGAACGGATGGACTCTACATGCCTGGTTCCCACCGTGAAGCATGGAGGAGGAAGTGTGATGGTGTGGGGGTGCTTTGCTGGTGACACTGTTGGAGATTTATTCAAAATTGAAGGCATACTGAACCAGCATGGCTACCACAGCATCTTGCAGCGACATGCTATTCCATCCAGTTTGCATTTAGTTGGACCATCATTTATTTTTCAACAGGACAATGACCCCAAACACATCTCTAGGCTGTGTAAGGGCTATCTGACCAAGAAGGAGAGTGATGGAGTGCTACGCCAGATGACCTGGCCTTCACAGTCACCAGACCTGAACCCAATCGAGATGGTTTGGGGTGAGCTGGACCGCAGAGTGAAGGCAAAAGGGCCAACAAGTGCTAAGCATCTCTGGGAACTCCTTCAAGATTGTTGGAAGACCATTCCCGGTGAGTACCTCTTGAAGCTCATCAAGAGAATGCCAAGAGTGTGCAAAGCAGTCATCAAAGCAAAAGGTGGCTACTTTGAAGAACCTAGAATATAAGACATATTTTCAGTTGTTTCACACTTTTTTGTTAAGTATATAATTCCACAGGTGTTAATTCATGGTTTTGATTCCTTCAGTGTGAATGTACAAATTTCATAGTGATGAAAATACAGAAAAATCTTTAAATGAGAAGGTGTGTCAAAACTTTTGGTCTGCACTGTATAAATATATAATATATATATATATATATATACAGTGGGGCAAAAAAGTATTTAGTCAGTCAGCAATAGTGCAAGTTCCACCACTTAAAAAGATGAGAGGCGTCTGTAATTTACATCATAGGTAGACCTCAACTATGGGAGACAAACTGAGAAAAAAAAATCCAGAAAATCACATTGTCTGTTTTTTTAACATTTTTTTGGCATATTATGGTGGAAAATAAGTATTTGGTCAGAAACAAACAATCAAGATTTCTGGCTCTCACAGACCTGTAACTTCTTCTTTAAGAGTCTCCTCTTTCCTCCACTCATTACCTGTAGTAATGGCACCTGTTTAAACTTGTTATCAGTATAAAAAGACACCTGTGCACACCCTCAAACAGTCTGACTCCAAACTCCACTATGGTGAAGACCAAAGAGCTGTCATAGGACACCAGAAACAAAATTGTAGCCCTGCACCAGGCTGGGAAGACTGAATCTGCAATAGCCAACCAGCTTGGAGTGAAGAAATCAACAGTGGGAGCAATAATTAGAAAATGGAAGACATACAAGACCACTGATAATCTCCCTCGATCTGGGGCTCCACGCAAAATCCCACCCCGTGGGGTCAGAATGATCACAAGAACGGTGAGCAAAAATCCCAGAACTACGCGGGGGGACCTAGTGAATGAACTGCAGAGAGCTGGGACCAATGTAACAAGGCCTACCATAAGTAACACACTACGCCACCATGGACTCAGATCCTGCAGTGCCAGACGTGTCCCACTGCTTAAGCCAGTACATGTCCGGGCCCATCTGAAGTTTGCTAGAGAGCATTTGGATGATCCAGAGGAGTTTTGGGAGAATGCCCTATGGTCTGATGAAACCAAACTGGAACTGTTTGGTAGAAACACAACTTGTCGTGTTTGGAGGAAAAAGAATACTGAGTTGCATCCATCAAACACCATACCTACTGTAAAGCATGGTGGTGGAAACATCATGCTTTGGGGCTGTTTCTCTGCAAAGGGGCCAGGACGACTGATCCGGGTACATGAAAGAATGAATGGGGCCATGTGCCGTGAGATTTTGAGTGCAAACCTCCTTCCATCAGCAAGGGCATTGAAGATGAAACGTGGCTGGGTCTTTCAACATGACAATGATCCAAAGCACACCGCCAGGGCAACGAAGGAGTGGCTTCGTAAGAAGCATTTCAAGGTCCTGGAGTGGCCTAGCCAGTCTCCAGATCTCAACCCTATAGAAAACCTTTGGAGGGAGTTGAAAGTCTGTGTTGCCAAGCGAAAAGCCAAAAACATCACTGCTCTAGAGGAGATCTGCATGGAGGAATGGGCCAACATACCAACAACAGTGTGTGGCAACCTTGAGAAGACTTACAGAAAACGTTGGACCTCTGTCATTGCCAACAAAGGATATATTACAAAGTATTGAGATTAAATTTTGTTTCTGACCAAATACTTATTTTCCACCATAATATGCAAATAAATTGTTAAAAAAACAGACAATGTGATTTTCTGGATTTTTTTTTCTCAGTTTGTCTCCCATAGTTGAGGTCTACCTATGATGTAAATTACAGACGCCTCTCATCTTTTTAAGTGGTGGAACTTGCACAATTGCTGACTGACTAAATACTTTTTTGCCCCACTGTATATATATATATATATATGTACAAACATACATTATAGCAGAGAAATATCTGCTACTGTCATCAGGAGACGCTGTTTTCATTCTGGGGCAGTGCAGGCTCTGGCCAGCCGGAGATATTAGTTTAGCTGGGACCTATAGTACCATCCAATTTGGCAGTATGGCTTTTCAGCAGGAGTAATCACCCTGCCTAATGGAACATCATCACACCCTACTTAACACCAAGCATACTTCCAGTTATAATATATACTTGATCTGGTTTAAGTCCTTTTTCTTCAACTCCAGGTCGACATGTTTGATTTCAGATCTCGGCCCTTGTTTAAACTATTCCCTTCTTCCTAATGATTTAGTTCCTCTCCCTGAGCACCTGGTATAGATGCGGATTCCTGATGATGCTCTACCAGCCACTCCATTGGCCAGGAGCTACTCTGTGGACCCAACCCTGGGGCGTCCATAAACCCAGATCCCTAGGTTAAGGGTGAAGGCCAAGATAACTCTCGTAGACAGAGTCTGTGAAAGCCCTATTGAAAGCAGCTCAAACAGTGCTCCAATGACAATAATTCACTCGGAAATACTTTTAGAATCCATTTTAATAACAGACACAGACAGATTTTGCTGCAGCTTTCTGGTGTTTCGTCTCACCCCTGGATTCACAGCTACTCTGCACTGTACTCTGTTGTATAATGTCTTCCATGCTGCTGCTCCTGAATACTTTCTGCATAGAAACAAGAGAGAAGGAAACCTTCATGTATCTGTGTACTGTGTATGGCGGATGTTTCCACCCTCCCAGAGACAACTGAACATTAGATAGCGAGCCTGCAGAGAGGAAAACTGCCCGGAAGTATAATGGCGTGAAGTAGTTTTATTCCTCATGTACACGCACATGACAGTTTACTCTGAAACAGTCATTAGAAATGACAGCTACACTTTAAGGGGGCTCCAGCTGTTGTGCATCACTGAGTGACATGTTAAAAAATGTTTAAAATCCAAAACTGAATTCTGAATCTTCAGAAGGGGCTGAGGGGGTTGAGGAGGAGGAGGAGAGATTATAAACTCTGTGAGTCAACATATTTGTTGAAATTGGAAACCCTTTAACTATTTATCTATCTATCATCTATCTATGATCTATCTGTCATCTATCTATTATCTATCTATCTATCTATCATCTATCTATTATCTATCTATCTATCTATCTATCATCTATCTATTATCTATCTATCTATCTATCTATCTTTTATCTATCTATCTATCTATCATCTATCATCTATCTATTATCTATCTATCTATCTATCTATCTATCTATCTATCTATCTATCATCTATCTATTATCTATCTATCTATCTATCTATCTATCTATCTATTATCTATCATCTATCTATTATCTATCTATCTATCTATCTATCTATCTATCTATTATCTATTGGTCTATTATCTATGTATCTGATATCTATCAATAAGAAATAAGGAATTGGAGTTTGAGGAAGACTCAGTGTTTGAGCTGAGATGTCACTACTGCACAAGTCTTTTCCTGAATTATTTATCTATCTCTATCATATCTCACACATTTATGTATATCATTAATAGCTCACTGTAACAGGCCCCTATCTCATAGTATTACGTACAGTGTTTTCAGTCTCTCGAGTTCCGCTGCCCTATTACGTATTTGCTTAAGTTGTGCAACTTTTATTGCTGTTCATAAATAAATGTTTCTTCTTTTAACATGGACAATTGCCTGGAATCCCCTATTTAGTTATAAATGGACTAGTTTATGTCTCTGGCTGTTAATTTACTGTACATTCATAAAAGTGTGACAGTGCCATCTAGTGGAAAAAGACTACACAATGAAAAAGCCTGACTTACCAATGTGAACATATGATATCCCAAATGTGCCAGGGAGGCAATCTCTCAATGTCTCAGTGCATTATACTTACGCTAAGTTCACACTTAAAGTTCATAACTCCATTGTTATACTCTGACATAGAACAGAAAAATAAGAGGAAAATATCAGAAAATTACCAATTTTATAATCAGGTTTTTGTGTTAAAAGCGTTGGTCACTAGATAAGCACTTTACTAACTACTATGCTTCATTAAATCCTTCTGCAACCTGAGCTGCTCTTCTGGTCACATGATCTCAGGCTGACAATCTCCTGCTTCCAGACTACTCCTGTAGCAGACACCGCTCCCCTGCAGACACCGCTCCCCTGCAGCCACTGCTCCCCCTGCAGTCACCGCTCTCCCTTGTAGACCTACAGACACCACTCTCCCTGCAGACATCACTCTCCCTGCAAACACCGCTCTCCCTGCAGCCACCGCTCTCCCTGCAGTCACCGCTCTCCCTGCAGACACCGCTCTCCCTGCAGACATCACTCTCCCTACAGCCACAGCTCTACCTGCAGACACCACTCTCCCTGCAAACACCGCTCTCCCTGCAGCCACCGCTCTCCCTGCAGTCACCGCTCTCCCTGCAGACACCGCTCTCCCTGCAGACATCACTCTCCCTACAGCCACAGCTCTACCTGCAGACACCACTCTCCCTGCAGACACCGCTCTCCCTGCAAACACCGCTCTCCCTGCAGCCACCGCTCTCCCTGCAGTCACCGCTCTCCCTGCAGACACCGCTCTCCCTGCAGCCACCGCTCTCCCTGCAGACACCGCTCTCCCTGCAGACACCGCTCTCCCTGCAGACATCACTCTCCCTACAGCCACAGCTCTACCTGCAGCCACCGCTCTCCCTGCAGACACCGCTCTCCCTGCAAACACCGCTCTCCCTTCAGACACCGCTCTCCCTGCAGACACCGCTCTCCCTGCAAACACCGCTCTCCCTGCAGACACCACTCTCCCTGCAGACACCGCTCTACCTGAAGACACTGCTCTCCCTTGTAGACCTACAAACACCACTCTCCTCTCCCTGCAGACACCACTCTCCCTGCAGCCACCGCTCTACCTGCAGACACCACTCTCCCTGCAGACATCACTCTCCCTACAGCCACAGCTCTACCTGCAGACACCACTCTCCCTGCAAACACCGCTCTCCCTGCAGTCACCGCTCTCCCTGCAAACACCGCTCTCCCTGCAGCCACCGCTCTCCCTGCAGACATCACTCTCCCTGCAGACACCGCTCTCCCTGCAGACACCGCTCTCTCTGCAGACACCGCTCTCCCTGCAAACACCGCTCTCCCTGCAGCCACCGCTCTCCCTGCAGACACCGTTCTCCCTGCAAACACCGCTCTCCCTTCAGACACCGCTCTCCCTGCAGACACCGCTCTCCCTGCAGACACCGCTCTCCCTGCAGACACCGCTCTACCTGAAGACACCGCTCTCCCTTGTAGACCTGCAAACACCACTCTCCTCTCCCTGCAGACACCACTCTCCCTGCAGCCACCGCTCTACCTGCAGACACCACTCTCCCTGCAGATACCGCTCTCCCTGCAGATACCACTCTCCCTGCAGACACCACTCTCCCTGCAGACACCACTCTCCCTGCAGACACCGCTCTCCCTGCAGACACCGCTCTCCCTGCAGTTACCGCTCTCCCTTGTAGACCTGCAAACACCACTCTCCTCTCCCTGCAGACACCACTCTCCCTGCAGCCACCGCTCTACCTGCAGATACCACTCTCCCTGCAGATACCACTCTCCCTGCAGATACCGCTCTCCATGCAGATACCACTCTCCCTGCAGACACCGCTCTCCCTGCAGTCCCCGCTCTCCCTTGTAGACCTGCAAACACCACTCTCCTCTCCCTGCAGACAGCCACTCTCCCTGCAGCCACCGCTCTACCTGCAGACACCACGCTCCCTGCAAACACCGTTCTCCCTGCAGATACCACTCTCCCTGCAGACACCACTCTCCCTGCAGGAACCGCTCCCCCTGCAGACACTGCTCTCCCTGCAGACACCGCTCCCCCTGCAGGAACCGCTCCCCCTGCAGTCACCGCTCTCCCTTGCAGACTCTGCTCCCCCTGCAGACACCGCTCCCCCTGCAGGAACCGCTCCCCCTGCAGTCACCGCTCTCCCTTGCAGACACTGCTCTCCCTGCAGACACTGCTCCCCCTGCAGTCACCACTCTCCCTTGCAGACCTGCAGACACCTCTCCCCCTGCACTCTCCCTACAGGAACCGCTCACCCTGCAGAAACCGCTCACCCTGCAGGCACCACTCTCCCTGCAGACACTGCTTTCCCTGCAGACATTGATCTCCCTTGCAGACACCGCTCCCCCTGCAGTCACCGCTCTCCCTGCAGACATCGCTCTCCCTTGCAGACACCGCTCCCCCTACAGTCACTGCTCTCCCTTGCAGACCTGCAGTCACCTCTCCCCCTGCAGACACCAATCTCGCTCCTGCAGCTCCTCCTGCAGGCACCACTCTCCCTGCAGGAACTCCTCTCCCTGCAGACACCGCTCCCCCTGCAGGAACCGCTCCCCCTGCAGTCACTGCTCTCCCTTGCAGACACTGCTCTCCCTGCAGACACCGCTCCCCCTGCAGTCACCGCTCCCCCTGCAGTCACCACTCTCCCTTGCAGACCTGCAGACACCTCTCCCCCTGCACTCTCCCTACAGGAACCGCTCACCCTGCAGAAACCGCTCCCCCTGCAGGCACCACTCTCCCTGCAGACACTGCTTTCCCTGCAGACATTGCTCTCCCTTGCAGACACCGCTCCCCCTGCAGTCACCGCTCTCCCTGCAGACATCGCTCTCCCTTGCAGACACTGCTCCCCCTACAGTCACTGCTCTCCCTTGCAGACCTGCAGTCACCTCTCCCCCTGCAGACACCAATCTCGCTCCTGCAGCTCCTCCTGCAGGCACCACTCTCCCTGCAGGAACTGCTCCCCCTGCAGTCACCGCTCTCCCTTGCAGACACTGCTCTCCCTGCAGAAACCGCTCCTCCTGCAGTCACCGCTCTCCCTTGCAGACACCTCTCCCCCTGCACTCTCCCTACAAGAACTGCTCCCCCTGTAGACACCACTCTCCCTGCAGATACCGCTCCCCCTGCAGTCTCCGCTCTCCCTTGCAGACACTGTTCCCCCTGCAGACACCTCTCCCCTGCAGACACCACTCTCCCTACAGAAACCGCTCCCCCTGCAGGCACCACTCTCCCTGCAGGAACTGCTCCCCCTGCAGACACCACTCTCCCTGCAGACATCGCTCTCTCTGCAGACACTGCTCTCCCTTGCAGTCACCGCTCTCCCTTGCAGACACCACTCCCCCTACAGGAACCGTTCCCCCTGCAGACACCACTTTCCCTGCAGGATCTGCTCCCCCTGTAGACACCACTCTCATTGCAGACACCGCGCTCCCGGCAGACATTGCTCTCCCTTGCAGACACCGCTCCCCCTGCAGTCACCACTCTCCCTTGCAGACCTGCAGACACCACTCTCCCTGCAGGAAGAGCTCGCCCTGCAGACACCGCTCTCCCTGCAGACACTGCTCTCCCTGCAGTCACCGCTCCCCCTTGCAGTCACCGCTCTCCATTGCAGACCTACAGACACTGTTCCCCCAGCAGACACCGCACCCCTGCAGACATAGCTCTCCCTGCAGGAACCGCTCTCCCTGTAGACACTTCTCCCCCTGCAGTCACCACTCTCCCTTGCAGATCTGCAGACAATTCTCCCCCTGCAGACACCACTCTCCCTGCAAGAACCGCTCCCCCTGCAGTCACCGCTCTCCCTTGCAGACCTGCAGACACCTCTCCCCTGCACTCTCCCTACAGGAACTGCTCCCCTTGCAGACACCACTCTCCTTGCAGATACCGCTCCCCTTGCAGTCACCCCTCTCCCTTGCAGACACCGCTCCCCCTGCAGTCACCGCTCTCTCTTGCAGACACCACTTTCCCTGCAGGAACAGCTCCCCCTGCAGACACCACTCTCTCTGCAGACACCACTCTCCCTGCAGACACCGCTCTCCCTGCAGACATCGCTCTCCCTTGCAGACACCGCTCCCCCTGAAGACACCGCTCTTCCTTGGAGACACCGCTCTTTCTTGCAGATCTGCAGACACTGGTCTCCCTTGTATCTTTATGTGTATAGCAGGATATATATATATATATACAGTATGTACGCAAACTGCTCTATACTCTGTAATGTATATGCACCCTCTATTTCTTCTATTTTATGACTATATTCATATCTCTCTCCCCATCTGTCATTGAGGGTGAATAGCTGTAGCCTTGCCAGGGCTGCTGTTCTGCTACTTTGTGCATTAGGCCTCTTTCACACTTGAGTCGTGTTAGACCAGTCGCAATGCGTCGTTTTGGGAAAAAAACGCGTCCTGCAAATGTGCCCGCAGGATGCGTTTTTTTCCCATAGACTTGTATTGCCGACGGATCGCGACGTATGGCCATACGTCGCGTCCCTCGTGCACTGGATGCGCCGTGTTTTGGCGAACCGTCGGCACAAAAAAACGTTCAAAGTAACTCCGCCCCCTCCTCCCCGGGACATTGAATGGGCAGCGGATGCATTGAAAAACTGCATCCGCTGCCCACGTTGTGCCGAATTTGCACAACGTACGTCGGTACGTCGCGCCGGACACGGCCCCGTACCGACGCAAGTGTGAAAGAAGTCTTACTTCAATTCCCTGTACCAATATCCTAAACAGGCGATTGGGCTGTTGCTGTGTGTGATGCAGGTAGAGGAGTTGCAGCAGTTTAGGTAGAGTTTTCAGTGTGTGCTCACTGCTGTTTTCCAGCCCAGCACAAGGGATGATGGCAAATTTAGTCATAAGGGAGCAAAGGATTTGGATGAGAAAGCCTGTGCCAGGATACAGGCAGTAAACCTAAAAGGCATAAAATAATATGAAATTGGCAAAAAAAAAAGTATATTGGGACAGTTAAAGGGATTTTCCTTATCTTTTTTAGCAAAATGAAAAAAAACAGTGACTGAGTTAGGGTAGTACTAGTGGGCAACATTTTTAACTGTATTTTTATAAAAGAAATAAATTAGCAATGGTATTTTTTTTTTCTTCATATCATGTTCTATTTTAAAAAATAACTATTTGAACTACTGTTGAAAACTCTTCCTGAAAGGGCAGGAAGTATGTGTGCAAAATGCCCTTTCAGGAAGAGTTTTCAACAGTTTCTTTATTGATCCAGCCAGGATCACAATGACAGGGAGCACCTCTCTACACAGCTGATACCCACCAATCACAACAGGTGATATCATCGCTGACTCTGTTCACCCTTCCTACACAGTGACCGTTGCACATGTTTATTAGATGCTTTTTTCAAAAGATCAGGTCGGAGTCTGTCTAATGCTGCTAATGTACATGTAGATTTCCCAAACCAACAGAAAGTTGTAGAGTCTAATAAAGCCTCAGTGAGAGGTGTGAATATTGCAATTTTTCAAATTTTTATTTTTAATACAGATTATCATTAGAGATCATGTTCAGAAAACGTTCGCCAATCTCAAACTCGGCACGAATGTAGCACATTCAGATTCATGTTCGGTTTCCAGAGCATTTTTCCTCAAAGTCGGCAAAACTAAGGTTGTGAAACAGCAGACAAGAGGGGAAGGGTATATACAACATGAGTGGGAAAAAGTGAGCTCGTGGTAGAAGGGGCAATAGGTTTGATATTCAACATGTATGTGGGTTAAGTGTTAATGTTAATGAAAACTCAACTGAACAACCACCTTCTCATCCTATCCTCAGACCACTGAGAACATCCGTTACTGGATGGGCTACTCCTCTCCCTTTCTTTGGCAGCCACACAGTGTTATGCCAGAGATGGCATCCCAAACACCGTTGTTCCTCCTTCCCCCCCGTCACAAATTTCCAAATGCCCAACTGACTGTGTTGAACCACAGATGGGCTATTCTTCAGAGCTGTTCACACATTCTATTCCATGGGCATCAGAGGTCTGCCCCAATTCACAGAATCCAGAAGAGGAAAGCATCTGCACCGATGGCCAAAATTTTTTCATGTTGAATCCTGGGCAGGACGAAAAAAGGTCCAAACAGAATGCAGACCATTGTCACCAGAGTTTAACCACTGGGGATGGTGGTGATCCTGATGAAACTTAGATACCAGAGGGGCACGCAGGCTGGGCAGGGAGAGCAGGAGGGCGACTATCAGGGTGAGGACTATGAGAACAGAGCGGATGATAATGAGGTTGTAGATCCCACTTGGTGTGATCCCTGAAGTAGGCAACTGTGTAGCTCGGCAGAGGTGGAGGAGGAGGAAGACGAGGTTACATTGTGATTTTCCGCACAGACAAAGAGTGCTGCAACCATGACAAGCACTGCATCCTCAGCCACAAATCTGGCGGTGGCCAGCATCACTTGAGAGAGTGCAGTTCGCAGGGGCAGCAAAAGTTGCCTATCCTGTGCCTTTATTGAGACCAAAAAGGAGGATCCAACTCACATTATCTGTCAAGTTTGCTAAAAAAAACTCAGTAGAGGCAAAAACTTCAATAATTTGACAACTACGTGCATGAACCGGCACATGCGCAATCAACATGCCTTAGTCTGGGAATTTAACTGTGCTAAAATGCTGACTAGTGGGCCTCACCAACCACTTGCCGTCCCATCAACCATATCTGCTGCTTTTTCCTCTCTGCCACAATGCCAAGTGTTCTCACACAGTTTTCTGGGCGCAGAAACTCTGCTTGTTTACCCCCTACAGATGAGGTGAGTGAGAGCCCAAGTTATGGAAGTGGACATGCCTGCTGTTTTGCTTCACCGAGCACACCACATCTTTCTCAATCCATCATAACATCTCCGCCTGCACTGCATGCATAGTCCAGCAGTTTGTCATGTTCACACTATTCCACGCTCTCTTAGCATAGAAGCCAGCCTTAAGTCCAACAGTTGTGGTCCCATAAAAGAAGGTTTCCTCCATTACATGTCAAAGCTAAGAGTTTGAACTGCACCATCTCCAATCTGTTGGCCACCGAAATGCTGCCTTTTTGCCTGATGGATGCAGTTTCCGAAAGTTGATGGCCATCGCATTCCCCCAGTACCAGTTGCCCAGTTGGCATTACTTCTCTAAGAATGCTGTGCCCCCGCTACAACAGCATGTCACTGACAACATTACCCACTGCCTGAAAAAATATATGTCTGTCAGGGTGCATGTCTCCACTGACACCTGTACGAGTAAACATGAGCCCCTGCTATACATCTTGCTGATTGGGCACTGGGCGACTCTGGTGGCTGTGGGGTCAGGTGGTCAAGGGCCTGCTCCACATATCTTGGAATTGCCAAGGCTTGCACAACAAACCTCTGTATCTAACACTTCCTCCACTGCTTCTACCTCCTCCACCCCTTCTAGGGCCTGCACCTGTGCTATCAATCTCACTTTTAATGAGGCACACATTCCAACAGTGCATAGAGAATACCCCCACCTTCATACTAAGCAGCCAGGGCTCACCACAATCAGGTAGTGTTAAAATTAATATGCCTTGTTGATAGCAGTCTCACAACTCAATAGTTGTGGACACCTATCCAGTCTGACTTAGAGCAATGGCTGTCTCCACTGAACCTTGAGCCAGGGAAGGCCGTGTGCGATAATGGTTCAAACCTGGTGGTGGCCCTATGCCGGGTCAGCTTCACAGACATGCCTTGCATGGTTCACATGCTCAACCTAGCGGTACAGCAATTTTTCCACCACTATCCCAGCCTGGATGCGCTGCTGCAGAAAGCATGGTCGTTGTGTGCTCACTTCCAATGGTCGGACCTCGCAGGTCATCAACTTGCATTGCTACAGAGGTCTTTTGGCTTACCGGTTAACCATTTGATTTGCAATGCTCCAACACAGTGGAATTCCACTTTACACGTGTGGCAGCAATGAGCACTGGTGCAGTATGTCCTTTTGCATTGCCTGGTCCAACACAGTACAGACATGGGGCAAATCACACTTGCTATGCTGGTGAACACTTTGAATAGTCTACATGAGGAGGTGGTCCCAGAGGACGAGGTGGAAGCAGAGGAGGATTTGGAAGGGATTGTAATATCTCCAAGTTCTGTCGTAACACAGACAGGTGCCATGGGAGTGCGGATTACAAGGGCTCATGGTATCAGACAAACTGTTAGTAAAAGTGCAGGAGCCGAGGAACAAATTGAGGAGGATGCACAAAAGTCAGGAGATGAAGAGGATAATGATCCTTTCTCTGTTGTCCGTGTTTGGCGAGAGGGGATGGAGGGAGCAACTTTGAGTGTTACCCCGCCACCAACACAGTATGGACTTGGATCTCATTGAATCGCCCGACACATGAGCACCTTTTTGCTGCACTATCTTCAACATGATGCCCGTATTGTTAGGATTAGAAATAGTGCTGACTACTGGGTTGTCACTCTGTTAGATCCATGGTACAAGAATATATTTTGCCAAATACTTCCTCCCCAGGAAAGATGCATGCATGTTGGAGTATCAAAACACGTTTGTAGACATTCTTAAAATTGTTTTTTTCTTCTCCAAGACAGCAGTGAGGCACACAGTGTGCATTGCAGTTCTAGAATTCCAACCCCAGGAACGTCAAGGTGTCATCTCAAAAACATTACCAGCAGCAGCAGTGTTAGTGACATAAGCAGTTTCTGTGAGTCATTTCACACATTTTTTGGACCAGACCATGCACCAGCAGAACAGAGTACAAGTCTGACACGTTGTGAACGACTGGAGAGGATGGTGCAGGAATATCTTGAGCTCAATATCAACGGCATCAAGGGAAATTTGGACCCTTTTGCATCTTAGTCATCAAAAATGGAAGAGTGGCTTGAACTCACCTGTCACGCCTTGGAGGTTTTGTCATGCCGCACAGCCAGCGTTCTCTCAGAACGTGTCTTCAGAGCTGCTGGTGGTGCCCAGACAGATAAGTGCATCCGGCTGTCCCTTAAAAGTGTAGACCACCTAACTTTCATCAAAATGAACAAGTCATGGGTCCCCAATGACCTTTGCATCCCAGTCTCAGACTGAGCAGTCTAAGCAATGACGTTTATTTTAGTGTCATGCATTGATCTCGCGTTATTGAAGTCTATGCCACCTTTGTTGTGGCTTCTGTGCCTGCTGTTGCTAGTGCTGCTGATGTTACAATTTTTTGAAATGTAAAGACTTGAAGTTGGGGAGCAGAGAATGATCACTGATCTCTTCTAACACAAATGTCTTTATATCACCCTCTATTGCATTATATAAATGTTAATGCACTTTAGTACTAAGATGCAGATATTTTATGCTGTCATATAACAGAAACTCATGTTTACACTAGTATGCTCAGGATAATACTGGGTTAACAATATGTTAAATTGTTAAGCCCCATTCCCACATTCAGTATTTGGTCAGGATTGAACATCAGTATCTGAAACACGTCACTGTGGCACCGCAGGGTCTTGGTCGTCACAGTAGCATTGCTTTCCTCACGGGGAGAGTGATGTTGCGCTTGAAGGCAAGAAGGGATAACTGTAACCAGGTGACACAAGCATGCAACACATTTACACTCCAGGCCACCAGTGGAAGCTTTTGATCCTATTTACTAGGTGACTCCCCATATATAAGGTAGTTTTGGAGGGAAAGTAGTCAGTCAGAGCTGGGAACAGTTCTTGCCAGGAAACAGACTGGATCAGTCTGAGGCAGAGGAGGGTTTTACGGAGCAGTGTAGCCGCAGTGCAGCAGTTCCTGGAAAGAGACATTCAGAAAGCCGAATTGATTGCAGTGAACGTGCAGGAGAGCAAAGCACAGGAGAGGATATCAGGGGGAGACCAGCCCCGAGCAGGCTGCATCCTTCTGAGGCGCAGAGACCGATAGCCGGAACACCGAGGTTGTAAGGACCTCTATGACTTACATCAGAGACCGGCAAGATAGCTGAACTCCAAGTTACCTGTCCGACCTAATACCCAGGAGGCACGGTGGCACCCCTCAGAGGCTGGGGTGTGCTAGAGTCCCTATAAGCCACCTCAAGCCACCAGTCATACAGGTCATGTCCTATCCTAACCGGGGGGACAGAGAAAGAGATAACATCTGTGAGGACCTTATGTGAAGCCATAGGCAGTAAGGAACTACGCCACCACAGTGCTAGAGGAAGGCTTTGATTTCCACTTAGATAAGGGGACTTCTAACTTGCCTTCAAACCGGCTGGACCCTGCCTGCCCTGTGATCCGGTGCCCTGGACTGTGGCTGCCTGAAGTCGACAGTAAACAATGTAAAGAGACTGCAAACCTGTGTCCTTATTCTTTACTGCACCATTCAACATCTGCCATCTACACACCAGGAGCCCTGGGGATACACTTCACCTGTGGGAAGGTATACCATCTAGCTGCCATAACATCACCCCAGAGGACCCTTTAAAGCAGCATCGCTCCCCACAGACCGAATACCACAGGTGGCATCACGAACATAAACTTTATCCCCTTTAAAGACCTTCCCCTTTTACATGGGTGCCCTGGGCCACGGACCGGGTCGCCACCGTGACATCCCCCTGTGAACTCAGGACCCGGTACCGAGTACCCCACGGCTCAGGCGGGGCGACCAATCACCACTTCTGTATTTTTCACCCACTCCTGGTTGTGGCTTACAAATACCTTACCAAATGCTGAATGAGTGCACACGACCTTCCACTTTTCACAAAAGTTCTAGAAACAAACTGTACATGAAAACTATATCAGCTCATTACTGTACACCTGCCCCCTTACGAGTGTCATGCGAGTACAATGTGATTTTTCTTAACTAGCATTCATATGACATTGTACTGAATCGATGGACGTAGTGGGATCTCTATTATGTATTATGTTAGAGCTGCAGGGGATGGATTTTTTATTAATAAATTGGTGAATGAGGGAGTGTTTCTTGTTTTTATTTCTTTACATCTTTCTTTTTATGTCTTTCATGTTCCTATTTTTGGACTACTTCGTATTTGATGGACTAAGTTGGATCTTCATCTATATAAACCATTAACCCGATTGCCACTTCACCACGGCAATCGGAAAGAGCCGGGTCATGCATCAGAATTGGAGCATATTATATGAAACGCCAATTCTGGGGCTGCTGAAGGTTTGTATTTTTAGGCTGGGAAAGGCAAAATAATCAGGGACCTTCCTAGCCTGATAATATAAGCCTGCAGCTCTCTGCTTTACCTTGGCTGGTTATAAAAAACAGGGGAAACCCCACATCATTTTTTTTTCATTTATTTATTTAATGGGTTAAATAAGGTTAAACACCCTTTAGTGCCACACGAAAGGCACTAAAGGGTGAAAGTTTATTATATGTAGGGGGCTGGTGACATTAAATATCTATAGAACATCTTGCTTCGCTATCTATCAATCATTATATCTATCAATCTATATATTTATTATATTCTAATGGTTCTGGTTGTGAATTTACTGTACTTGGCTGAGGAAATTTGGTGGTTTCCTTTGAAATGTGCATAAAAATCAGATGGCACTCGCATGGTCCGTGTGCTGTGCGATTTTTTTTTTTCTTGCTCCTATTGACTTGCATTGGCGAGTGCAATCCTATCGCATCCACTCACATGCGATATTTTCTTGCATTGCAATTGTCCGATTTATATGCTCAATGTGATGCTGCTGCAGTGCAGTGTAACGCAACCTCCACCAGAGGGAGCTTGAAAGGAAAGTGAGACTGCGTACTCAGAGTAGCTCCACAGAGCAGCAGCACAGGCGCCACCAAGTGGCGAGAGAGTGGTCAGACAAGCCAAGTCAATAAACGTTCAGAGGCAAAGTACAAAAAGGAGTAAGCAATATACGTGGTCAGGAGCAAGCCAGGTGGGTCAGCAATGGTCAGAAGTGGATAAGACAAAGACAGAAAGCAGAAGCGAGTCCGAATACAGGCCGAGTCAGAAACCAGATAAACAAACCGAGAAACAGAGAAAACGCTGGGAAAAGGGCAGACAGAGGAAGACCGCAAACACGGGGCAAGTCTGGGATCACAGCAGGACAAATCAAGGGTTACCAGCAGGGCTGCCACTAGGAATTTCGGGGACTCATACTGGCAAAATTTTCGGGCCCCCCTTGTGACTCCGCCCAGGCTCCACCCCAGCTCCAAATCCACCCTCGTACCATCCACAGTCCCTCTGCCCTCTCTTGCAAAAACTCCACTTCCGCACAACATCCCCACCAATCACACATTTACAGTTCCCATCACCACATACATGGCCAGCAGCTTTTGTTTTGGCCAAAAGATTTTTTAATCCACCACCAAGACAAGGTAGACTCTTCTGGCCGGACTCTACTGTAACTTACAAAACATTTGTTAAAATATCCAATACAATTTAGGTATATTTTCATTTATTTTTCAATTTTTAAATGACCAATAATATCACAAACAAGGAAAAATACCGCCACACCATGATCAGACACCATATTACTACCACATAGTGACCTATAATACCACATACAAGAAACAAATACCACCACACCATGTCCAGATCACATATTACCACCACATGGTGACCAATAATACCACATACAAGAGACAACTACCACCACACCATGACCAGACCACATATTACCACCACAGTGACCAAATAATATCACATACAAGGGACAAATACTGCCACACCTTGGCCTGACAACATGTTACCACCACATAGTGACTGAATACTGCAATACTGATCATTAATTTAAAAAAAACAATACTATCACTATAAGTGCCATTATACACAGGAGATCTGTACTTAGTATGCAGTGTCTGTGTACAGGTAACACACTAACTCACCAGTGACGTTTCTTGGTGAAGTCCTTCAGCCTCGCTTTCCATCTTCATCCAGCACAGACCGCCATCACTTCTTCCAACCAGGGCTCGTCTCTGCAGGAAATAACATAGTTATCTAGAGCTCCGCTTGCAGAACACAATGCAAGCAATGAAGAATATCCTCGTAAAGCAAATAGATGAACCTGCGACTCAAGGAGAAGTCATTATTATGGGGGACTTCAGCTACCCTAAAATAGATTGGGGAACAGAAACCTGCAGTTCCAGCAAAGGTAATCGATTTTTGACAACTATGAGAGACAATTACCTTTCACAACTGGTTCAGGACCGAACAAGGAGGGGGGGCACTGCTAGACCTAATATTAACCAACAGGCCAGACCGCATATCAAATATAAGGGTTGGGGGTCACTTGGGGAATAGTGATCACAAAATAATAAGTTTTCATGTATCCTTTAATAAGATGTGTAGTAGAAGGGTTACAAGGACACTAAACTTCAGGAGGGCAAATTTCCAACGGATGAGAGAGGATCTTGGTGCAATTAACTGGAACGATATCCTGAGACATAAAAATACAGAAAGAAAATGGGAGACGTTTATTAGCATCCTGGATAGGACCTGTGCACAGTATATACTGTATGGTTATAAACATACTAGAAATAGGAGGAAACCAATATGGGTAAATAAGGATGTAAGGGGCGCAATAAGTGACAAAAAGAAAGCATTTAGAGAATTAAAGGACGTAGATAGTGATGAGGCATGAAATAAATACAAAAAATTAAATAAATTCTGTAAAAAGTAAATAAAGGCAGCTAAGATTGAGACAGAGAGACTCATTGCCAGAGAGAGTAAAAATAATCCCAAAATATTCTTTAACAACATAAATAGTAAGAAACTAAAAAATGATAGTGTTGGCCCTTTTTGGCCCTAAAAAATGATAGTGTTGATGACTTTTTTTCATCAGTATTTACAAAAGAAAATCCCATCGCAGACAATATGATCAGTGATAACAAAAATTCCATATTAAGTGTCACCTGCTTAACCCAGCAGGAAGTACGTTGGCGTCTAAAAATCACTAAAATTGACAAATCTCCGGGCCCGGATGGGATACACCCTCGAGTACTGCAGGAATTAAGTACAGTCATTGATAGACCATTATTTTTAATTTTTAAAGACTCCATAATAACAGAGTCTGTACCACAGGACTGGCGTATAGCAAATGTGGTGCCAATATTCAAAAAGGGGACAAAAACTGAACTCGGAAATTATAGGCCAGTAAGCTTAACCTCTCCTGTGGGTAAAATCCTGGAGGGCATTCTAAGGGATGCTATACTGGAGTATCTGAAGAGGAATAACCTCATGACCCAGTATCAGCACGGGTTTACTAGGGACCGTTCATGTCAGACTAATTTGATCAGTTTCTATGAAGAGGTAAGTTCCGGACTGGACCAAGGGAACCCAGTGGATGTAGTGTATATGGACTTTTCAAAAGCTTTTGATACGGTGCCACACAAAAGGTTGATACATAAAATGAGAATAATGGGGATAGGGGAAAATATGTGCAAGTGGGTTGAGAGCTGGCTCAGGGATAGGAAACAAAGGGTGGCTGTTAATGGAGCACACTCGGACTGGGTAGCGGTTAGCAGTGGGGTACCACAGAGGTCAGTATTGGGCCCTCTTCTTTTTAACATATTTATTAATGACCTTGTAGGGGGCATTCAGAGTAGAATTTCAATATTTGCAGATGACACTAAACTCTGCAGGGTAATCAATACAGGGGAGGACAATTTTATATTACAGGATGATTTATGTAAACTAGAAGCTTGGGCTGATAAATGGCAAATGAGCTTTAATGGGGATAAATGTAAGGTCATGCACTTGGGTAGAAGTAATAAGATGTATAATTATGTGCTTAATTCTAAAACTCTGGGCAAAGCCGTCAATGAAAAAGACCTGGGTGTATGGGTGGAAGACAAACTCATATTCACTGGCCAGTGTCAGGCAGCTGCTACAAAGGCAAGTAAAATAATGGGATGCATTAAAAGAGGCATAGATGCTCATGAGGAGAACATAATTTTACGTCTATACAAGTCACTAGTTCGACCACTTAGAATACTGTGCACAGTTCTGGTCTCCGGTGTATAAGAAAGACATAGCTGAACTAGAGCGGGTGCAGAGAAGAGCGACCAAGGTTATTAGAGGACTGGGGAGTCTGCAATACCAAGATAGGTTATTACACTTGGGGCTATTTAGTTTGGAAAAACGAAGACTAAGGGGTGATCTTATTTTAATGTATAAATATATGAGGGGACAGTACAAAGACCTTTCTGATGATCTTTTTAATCATAGACCTGAAACAGGGACAAGGGGGCATCCTCTACGTCTGGAGGAAAAAAGGTTTAAGCATAATAACAGATGCGGATTCTTTACTGTAAGAGCAGTGAGACTATGGAACTCTCTGCCATATGATGTTGTAATGAGTGATTCATTACTTAAATTTAAGAGGGGACTGGATACATTTCTGGAAATGTATAATGTTACAGGTTATATACACTAGATTCCTTGATAGGGTGTTGATCCAGGGAACTAGTCTGATTGCCGTATGTGGAGTCGGGAAGGAATTGTTTTCCCCAAGGTGGAGCTTACTCTTTGCCACATGGTTTTTTTTTACCTTCCTCTGAATCAACATGTTAGGGCATGTTAGGTTAGGCTATGGGTTGAACTAGATGGACTTAAAATCTTCCTTCAACCTTAATAACTATATAACTATGTAACTATGTAACATTGCTTAATTTTTTCCCGACTTCTATACTACACCAGATGAAGAAAAAAAGGCGACCTAGTGTCCCCTGTGGTGTTTCCATTCCTGCCCCCTGTGGTGTTTCCATTCCTGCCCCCTGTGTTTTCATTCCTGCCCCTTGTGGTGTTTTCATTTCTGCCCCCAGTGTTTCCATTCCTGCCCCCAGCATTTCCATTCCTGCCCCCAGTGTTTCCATTCCTGCCCCCAGTGTTTTCATTCCTGCCCCCTGTGATGTTTCCATTCCTTCCCCCAGTGTTTCCATTCCTGCCCCCTGTGTTTTCATTCCTGCCCCTTGTGGTGTTTCCATTTCTGCCCCCTGTGGTGTTTTCATTCCTGCCCCCAGTGTTTCCATTCCTGCCCCCAGCATTTCTATTCCTGCCCCCAGCATTTCCATTCCTGCCCCCAGTGTTTCCATTCCTGCCCCCTGTGATGTCTCCATTCCTGCCCCCAGTGTTTTCATTCCTGCCCCCTGTGGTGTTTCTATTCCTGCCCCAGTGATTCCATTCCGCCCCCAGTGTTTTCATTCTTGCCCCCTGTGGTGTTTTCATTCCTGCCCCCTGTGGTGTTTCCATTCCTGCCCCCAGTGGTGTTTCCATTCCTGCCCCCAGTGTTTCCATTCCTGCCCCCTGTGGTGTTTCCATTCCTGCCCCCAGTGTTTCCATTTCTGCCCCCAGTGGTGTTTCCATTCCTGCCCCCAGTGTTTCCATTCCTGCCCCCTGTGGTGTTTCCATTCCTGCCCCCAGTGTATCCATTCCTGCCCCCTGTGGTGTTTCCATTCCAGCCCCCAGTATTTCCATTCCTGCCCCCAGTGTTTCCATTCCTGCCCCCTGTGGTGTTTCCATTCCAGCCCCCAGTGGTGTTTCCATTCCAGCCCCCAGTGTTTCCATTCCTGCCCCATGTGGTGTTTCCATTCCAGCCCCCAGTATTTCCATTCCTGCCCCCAGTGTTTTCATTCCTGCCCCCAGTGTTTTCATTCCTGCCCCCAGTGTTTTCATTCCTGCCCCCAGTGTTTTCATTCCTGCCCCCAGTGTTTTCATTCCTGCCCCCTGTGGTGTTTTCATTCCTGCCCCTGTGGTGTTTCCATTCCTGCCCCCAGTGGTGTTTCCATTCCTGCCCCCAGTGTTTCCATTCCTGCCCCCTGTGGTGTTTCCATTCCTGCCCCCAGTGTTTCCATTTCTGCCCCCAGTGGTGTTTCCATTCCTGCCCCCAGTGTTTCCATTCCTGCCCCCTGTGGTGTTTCCATTCCTGCCCCCAGTGTATCCATTCCTGCCCCCTGTGGTGTTTCCATTCCAGCCCCCAGTATTTCCATTCCTGCCCCCAGTGTTTCCATTCCTGCCCCATGTGGTGTTTCCATTCCAGCCCCCAGTATTTCCATTCCTGCCCCCAGTGTTTTCATTCCTGCCCCCAGTGTTTTCATTCCTGCCCCCTGTGGTGTTTTCATTCCTGCCCCCTGTGGTGTTTCCATTCCTGCCCCCAGTGGTGTTTCCATTCCTGCCCCCAGTGTTTCCATTCCTGCCCCCTGTGGTGTTTCCATTCCTGCCCCCAGTGTTTCCATTTCTGCCCCCAGTGGTGTTTCCATTCCTGCCCCCAGTGTTTCCATTCCTGCCCCCTGTGGTGTTTCCATTCCTGCCCCCAGTGTATCCATTCCTGCCCCCTGTGGTGTTTCCATTCCAGCCCCCAGTATTTCCATTCCTGCCCCCAGTGTTTCCATTCCTGCCCCCTGTGGTGTTTCCATTCCAGCCCCCAGTGGTGTTTCCATTCCAGCCCCCAGTGTTTCCATTCCTGCCCCATGTGGTGTTTCCATTCCAGCCCCCAGTGTTTCCATTCCTGCCCCCAGTGTTTTCATTCCTGCCTCCAGTGTTTCCATTCTTGCCCCCCTGATTTTATTCCTGCACCCTGTGTTTTTCATTCCTGTCCCCCTGATTTCATTCCTGCCCCCTGTGTTCTTTTCTTGTCTGCCCCTGTGTCCCCCATCCTTCCCTCCTGTCTTTATCATGCCCCGGGCTTGCCGCATTCAGTAAACAAACAAAAAAAAAAAACACCTCACCTGGCCGATGTCCAGCGCCGACATCCATCCCGGGCACTTCAGAGCGGACTCGCCAGCGAATGACGATGATGTCATACACTGGCGATGTGCGTGCTGACGTCAGCTGCCAGCCTCCGATTGGCTGGCGGCTTTAACTGTTGCCTTGCGTCTCAGATGCAGGTTCAGTGTACTGTCGGAGCCTGCCGCTGGGGCCCGGGCCCGATGGGCAGATGAGACGGGGCCCGATGCGGGCCCACTCTGCCCACCGGGAGCCAAACGCCAGTCAGGGCAGTAATGCCCTGATGGCGGCCGTGGTTACCAGGGTCCGGTTCACACGTCGAATGCAGAAGAGCAAAGTTAACCCTTGGCATGATCCGCCCGGAAAAAGAGCAGACAGGATTAAACCCTGGAACGGAGCATGACACTCGTGGGAGCTAGCCCTAAGTAGAAGACAGAGAAGTGTGTGATGGAAGAGGCTTGGCAGATATGTGATGTCATGGATCTAAGGAAATAAGCTATATATCCTGACCTCCTTCTCCTCTGCAAACATAAAACCTGAAGGAGTTGTTGAAGTGCATAAGAGGGAGTCCATAGCTCCCGTACGTAAAACACCAAGGTCTACAGATAGTTGTGGACAACGATTTTACACAATATGCAGATAAGAGGAGCTGAGGAATCATTGCACCTCATACAGTACTGCATCAAGGCAGTGTCTGAGAATCACCACCTCACTGGATCGTAACTTTGTTTGCTGCAATAGAATGTAACCTCCACACAATAACTTATATGCTGGATGAGCCCATCTATTCTTACACGTAAATAGTTGCAATTATCCCTGGGTCATCCCAGTTTTCAGGACTATTCATAGTGCACCTCATTACACCACCACACTGCCAGGAATCAAAGGTTAAATGAGAGCACCCTGGCATCACAAGCTTTTGATTTTGTCACTGTCTTGGTGGAGTAGTAACTTTCGCACACTACATGGTACTAAACACACGATTAGCAAGTTGTCAGCTGTTCCATTGATAGGCAATAAGTTGTTATGATGGGCTAATCCCTTAACCATCACCACTTTTTAATGCCGCTCAGCTGCTTTTACTGCTGGGGAAATATTGCATGGAGGAGATTAGCATTATTTGGATAGAGGAAAGTAAGACACTAATTCAGAAATTATAGGCCGTGACCTGTGCTGCCAACCATCCAGAAATTCCAAGACAGTCAGTAAAAATAGGGTAATTTTGCCCTCTTCATATAAAAAGTGTAAGGCGTTCTCATGAATTTTTTTGAAACTGATACAGATTATTTTGATTGTAATTATTATAATTTTAGAGTTTACAGGACTCCAGCTGATGTTTTCATTTCATAAGAAAGCAATAGAGCTGGAAGAAGTAACATCGCCCGGAGACGTCGCAGTTTTTGGACCTCAGCAAACAGAGAATACCATGATTAAGGCTCTTAGCCGACACACGTTGCTTGTTCATCCCAGGTTGTGGGGACCTGGATCCATGTCTTTTTTTAATGTACTATTGTACCGACTAAAAGTTTTTCATTTTTTTACAAAAAGATAACTTTCCCTTTTTATTTCATCCCTGGAGGTTCTCTTCCCCCACCGTTTTTATATCAGAATTATGAGCTGTAGACATGTATCATTTATAATCATAATGATTTATTATGGTTTTTCAATGTGTCTGTGAAACATATTGTCTGTCTGTGATTATTTTTATAAGCTGTGCAGAAAAAAAATAAAAAGTCAAGTTGGCAACCCTGGCTGTGACTATTAAGTGAACAGCCGCAAAAGATTCAAATGTTATAAACAGTGCAACAATTACGAAAATTATCTTTCAGCGAGGGCCATAAATTGCAACACTAAAAAAAACCCTAAAATTATAATCCTTCCAAAAATTCCAAGATACGCCTTAGTAATAAAGCCGTATAGTGTCCTAATAATAACAATCCTATATATTAAATGGATAACGGTGCCAAGATACATAGTATTCAGGCCTGTTGGTGTGAGGATTGATAGGTTTAAAAAAAGTAAAACATATAAAAACATTTACTAAAATAAAACTCATAAAAATGATAAAAATGTAAGTAAAACAGGGTTTAAAGAAAGTAAATAAAACAGTCTGGTGGTGATCTTACTGTACTATGGACAGGACTATGTGAACCAGGAGACATTTAGATCAATCTTTTATTATTTAGTTTCCTTGAAGTAAAGATCAGGATTTAACACATAGTCACTCAGATCTGAAGAATAAATTATGCAAATCTATAGAGTTTGTTGAGGAAAATAGTGGTAGAAAGTGCTGTTAGCCCCTTATAGGGAACGTGTCTCCAGAAAATGTTTTAATCAAGCCTTTATGCTAAATACAGAATATGTACAGCATATACCGTATTTTTCGGACTATAAGGCGCACCGGACCATAAAATGCACCCCAAATTTTCAGAAGGAAAATAAGGAAAAAAATTAATGTGTAAAATGGGGGTCCGTCTTACAGTCCGAATTCAGCTTACCTGGGGGGATCAGCCGAGCTAGTGGAGCGGGGTCACAGGGGGTTTTCAGTGGTCCAGAAATATGACTCCCATCCCAGGCTGGTGCGGTGGTGGTGCTCGGTGGTGTAGGGGGAGTCTTCCGGCATCTTGTCAAAGCCCAGAGGCCCCGCATATCCATTGTTGTGATGCGGTGGCCTTCGGGAAATTAAAAACAGGGTGGCACATGTTAAGGAGCTGAAACTCCTAAACCCTTCATCCAATTTTAATGTGGATACCCTCAAATGAAAGCTGAAAGTCTGAACTTCAACTGCATCTGAATTGTTTTGTTTAAAATTCATTGTGGTAATGTCTATAACCAAAATTAGAAAAATGTTGTCTCTGTCCAAATATATATGGACCTAACTGTATATATATATATATATATATATATATATATATATACTTCCTTCTCACCCCCAAAGGGGTTGTCTTTGTTGTCCTTTCTCATTCTCGGGTCCTCTACCAGAGGTCTGGGAGTTTGAGGGTTCTGCGCAGGATCTTAGTTGTTCCCAGCATTGCGCTTTTCTGGACACAGAGTTCAGATGTTGCTCCTGGGATGTGTTGTAGCCATTCTTTCAACTTAGGGGTCACTGCTCCAAGTGCTCCTATCATCACTGGAATCACTGCTGCCTTCACCTTCCACATCTTCTCCAGTTCTCTTTTGAGGCCCTGGTATTTCTCCAGCTTCTCATATTCCTTTTTTCTGATGTTGCCATCACTTGGCACTGGCACAGCTATTATCATTGCTGCCTACTGATCCTGGTCTACTATCAGGAAATCTGGTTAGCCAACACCTGCATGGGGTGGTAGTCCTGACCTAGCTCACCCACTAAACACAGAAGAGTTACCTTCTCTTCTCTGGTAACCATAGTCCAGGCAATGAGAGTCCAAGAATGCAACTGTTTTTCCAACTGGGAAATAACTTTTAATGAACAATGAGGAGATATAGACAAAAGAGATATTTCCAACACTGGATTCCTTGTTATGAAAGGTAATTCAGTACCACAATGAACATAGAGGTCAGCGCACATACAGTGACCTGGCAATAACCCAAAAAACAAGAACGAGCTCTGAGACGTGGGAACTCTGTTGACCGCAATCCCTAATCCTCTCCAAACCACAATAAAGGCAGCCGTGGATTGCGCCTAACGCTCCCTATGCAACTCGGCACGGCCTGAGAGACTAGCTAGCCTGAAGATAGAAAATAAGCCTACCTTGCCTCAGAGAAATACCCCAAAGGAAAAGGCAGCCCCCACATATAATGACTGTGAGTTAAGATGAAAAGACAAACGTAGAGATGAAATAGATTTAGCAAAGTGAGGCCCAACTTTCTGAACAGAGCGAGGGTAGGAAAGGTAACTTTGCGGTCAACACAAAACCCTACAAAAACCACGCATAGGGGGCAAAAAGACCCTCCGTACCGAACTAACGGCACGGAGGTACACCCTCTGCGTCCCAGAGCTTCCAGCAAGCAGTAAAAAACAAATTGACAAGCTGGACAGAAAAAAACAGCAACAAAATAGCAAAGAGGAACTTAGCTATGCAGAGCAGCAGGCCACAGGAACGATCCAGGAGGAAACAGGTCCAATACTAGAACATTGACTGGAGGCCAGGATCAAAGCACTAGGTGGAGTTAAATAGATCAGCGCCCCGCGAGGAAGCAATACATGCGAAACGCGCGTCGGGGCTCCCTCTCCCGCACACGGATCCAGGTCGGTACCCTATCTATGCATATTGTACTTCTCAGATACTTCAGGCATACTCTGCACTAAGCACTTTATTTCTGCTTACTTTTTGCATATCCTAGTATATATCGTCCACTATAGCTTGGCTTTATTTTGGCTTATCTTGTGCCGTATTACATATTCTGCCACTCTTCCTATGGTATGGATTACCTTTGAATATATAGATATATATATCTTGCACTAGGCACTTTATCACTGTTTTCTTTTTGCATATCATAGTGTATATCGTCCTGTATTAATATCTCTGGGAGCACACATACTATACATTACTTGCCATAGATTCATATATTTTATTCTACTAGCCGGTCCTTTCTCTATCTGCATTTATGCATTATACATGACTTTCAGTGAGGACTGTCTCTTATATATATTTTATATATACTTTTTACATTGGTAATGTGGTAGAACTACATATAATCTTAGTCTTTGTGTTGCCCCTATAGTACATCATTTGCTCCGTGTGCGGCACTAGTGTCGCCTCTCTTATTTTATTCTTTTGTGCATCTTGTTAAATAAGCTTTTTACTTCTCTCTATTGTTTAATAATTATACATAATAAAAATTGTTATATTTTAGCTCACTGTGTCCATTTCTCTTTTGGGTTATTATGGAGTTAAATAGAGCAGCACCTAACGACTTCACCACATCACCTGAGGAAGGAAACTCAGAAGCCGCAG
Organism: Ranitomeya imitator; assembly: GCF_032444005.1. Lineage (NCBI taxonomy): Eukaryota > Metazoa > Chordata > Amphibia > Anura > Dendrobatidae > Ranitomeya > Ranitomeya imitator. The sequence continues at coordinate 80,719,794 of NC_091282.1, forward strand.
TACCACTTTCCTCAACCAACGGAAGCTCACAGAGAGAACCAGCCGAAGTACCACCTGTGACCACAGGAGGGAGCTCTGCCACAGAATTCACAACAGTACCCCCCCCCCCTTGAGGAGGGGTCACCGAACCCTCACCAGAGCTCCCAGGACGACCAGGATGAGCCATATGAAAGGCACGAACAAGATCGGGAGCATGGACATCAGAGGCAAAGACCCAGGAATTATCTTCCTGAGCATAACCCTTCCACTTAACCAGATACTGGAGTTTCCGCCTTGAAACACGAGAATCCAAAATCTTCTCCACAATATACTCCAACTCCCCCTCCACCAAAACCGGGGCAGGAGGATCAACAGTTGGAACCATAGGTGCCACGTATCTCCGCAACAATGACCTATGGAATACGTTATGTATTGAAAAAGAATCTGGAAGGGTCAGATGAAAAGACACAGGATTAAGAACCTCAGAAATCCTATATGGACCAATAAAACGAGGTTTAAACTTAGGAGAGGAAACCTTCATAGGAATATGACGAGAAGATAACCAAACCAAGTCCCCAACCCGAAGTCGGGGACCCACACAGCGTCTGCGATTAGCGAAACGTTGAGCCTTCTCCTGGGACAAAGTCAAATTGTCCACTACATGAGTCCAAATCTGCTGCAACCTGTCCACCACAGTATCCACACCAGGACAGTCCGAAGACTCAACCTGCCCTGAAGAGAAACGAGGATGGAACCCAGAGTTGCAGAAAAACGGTGAAACCAAGGTAGCCGAGCTGGCCCGATTATTAAGGGCGAACTCAGCCAAAGGCAAAAAGGACACCCAGTCATCCTGATCAGCAGAAACAAAGCATCTCAGATATGTTTCCAAGGACTGATTGGTTCGTTCGGTCTGGCCATTAGTCTGAGGATGGAAAGCCGAGGAAAAAGACAAGTCAATGCCCATCCTAGCACAAAAGGCTCGCCAAAACCTCGAAACAAACTGGGAACCTCTGTCAGAAACGATATTCTCTGGAATGCCATGTAAACGAACCACATGCTGGAAAAACAATGGCACCAAATCAGAGGAGGAAGGCAAGTTAGACAAGGGTACCAAATGGACCATCTTAGAGAAGCGATCACAGACCACCCAAATGACTGACATCTTTTGAGAGACGGGAAGATCTGAAATAAAATCCATAGAGATATGTGTCCAAGGCCTCTTCGGGACCGGCAAGGGCAAAAGCAACCCACTGGCACGAGAACAGCAGGGCTTAGCCCGAGCACAAATCCCACAGGACTGCACAAAAGTACGCACATCCCGCGACAGAGATGGCCACCAAAATGATCTAGCCACTAACTCTCTGGTACCAAAAATTCCAGGATGACCAGCCAACACCGAACAATGAACCTCAGAGATAACTTTATTCATCCACCTATCAGGGACAAAAAGTTTCTCCGCTGGGCAACGATCAGGTCTATTAGCCTGACATTTTTGCAGCACCCGCCGCAAATCAGGGGAGATGGCAGACACAATTACTCCCTCTTTGAGGATACCCGCCGGCTCAGATACACCCGGAGAGTCGGGCACAAAACTCCTAGACAGAGCATCCGCCTTCACATTTTTAGAGCCCGGAAGGTATGAAATCACAAAGTCAAAACGGGCAAAAAACAACGACCAACGAGCTTGTCTAGGATTCAACCGCTTGGCGGACTCGAGATAAGTCAAGTTCTTATGATCAGTCAAGACCACCACGCGATGCTTAGCTCCTTCAAGCCAATGACGCCACTCCTCGAATGCCCACTTCATGGCCAGCAACTCTCGATTGCCCACATCATAATTTCGCTCAGCAGGCGAAAACTTCCTGGAAAAGAAGGCGCATGGTTTCATCACCGAGCAATCAGAACTTCTCTGCGACAAAACAGCCCCTGCTCCAATCTCAGAAGCATCAACCTCGACCTGGAACGGAAGCGAAACATCTGGTTGACACAACACAGGGGCAGAAGAAAAACGACGCTTCAACTCTTGAAAAGCTTCCACCGCAGCAGAAGACCAATTGACCAAATCAGCACCTTTCTTGGTCAAATCGGTCAATGGTTTAGCAATACTAGAAAAATTGCAGATGAAGCGACGATAAAAATTAGCAAAGCCCAGGAACTTTTGCAGACTTTTCAGAGATGTCGGCTGAGTCCAATTATGGATGGCTTGGACCTTAACAGGATCCATCTCGATAGTAGAAGGGGAAAAGATGAACCCCAAAAATGAAACCTTCTGAACACCAAAGAGTCCCTTCACAAACAAAGAATTAGCACGCAGGACCTGAAACACCGTTCTGACCTGCTTCACATGAGACTCCCAATCATCCGAGAAGATCAAAATGTCATCTAAGTACACAATCAGGAATTTATCCAAGTACTCTCGGAAGATGTCATGCATAAAGGACTGAAACACTGATGGAGCATTGGCAAGTCTGAATGGCATTACTAGATACTCAAAATGGCCCTCGGGCGTATTAAATGCAGTTTTCCACTCATCGCCTCGCTTAATACGCACAAGATTATACGCACCACGAAGATCTATCTTGGTGAACCAACTTGCCCCCTTAATCCGAGCAAACAAATCAGATAACAATGGCAAGGGGTACTGAAATTTAACCGTGATCTTATTTAGAAGGCGGTAATCTATACAAGGTCTCAGTGAACCATCCTTCTTGGCTACAAAAAAGAACCCTGCTCCTAATGGCGACGATGACGGGCGAATATGCCCCTTCTCCAAAGATTCCTTCACATAACTCCGCATAGCGGCGTGCTCAGGCACAGATAAATTAAACAGTCGACCTTTTGGGAATTTACTACCAGGAATCAAATCGATAGCACAATCACAATCCCTATGCGGAGGTAGGGTATCGGACTTTGGCTCATCAAATAAATCCCGGTAATCAGACAAGAACTCAGGAACCTTAGAAGGGGTGGAAGACGAAATAGTCAGAAATGGGACATCACCATGTACCCCCTGACAACCCCAGCTGGACACAGACATGAATTTCCAATCTAAAACTGGATTATGGACTTGTAGCCATGGCAACCCCAACACGACCACATCATGCAGATTATGCAACACCAGAAAGCGAATAACCTCCTGATGTGCAGGAGCCATGCACATGGTCAGCTGGGTCCAGTACTGAGGCTTATTCTTGGCCAAAGGCGTAGCATCAATTCCTCTCAATGGAATAGGACACTGCAAGGGCTCCAGGAAAAACCCACAACGCCTAGCATACTCCAAGTCCATCAAATTCAGAGCAGCGCCTTAGTCCACAAATGCCATGACAGAATATGATGACAAAGAGCAGATCAAGGTAACAGACAGAATAAATTTTGACTGTACCATACCAATGGTGGCAGACCTAGCGAACCGCTTAGTGCGCTTAGGACAATCAGAGATAGCATGAGTGGAATCACCACAGTAGAAACACAGCCCATTCAGACGTCTGTGTTCTTGCCGTTCAACTCTGGTCAGAGTCCTATCGCACTGCATAGGCTCAGGTTTAAGCTCAGGTAATACCGCCAAATGGTGCACAGATTTACGCTCGCGCAAGCGTCGACCGATCTGAATGGCCAAAGACATAGACTCATTCAGACCAGCAGGCATAGGAAATCCCACCATGACATCCTTAAGGGCTTCAGAGAGACCTTTTCTGAAAATAGCTGCGAGCGCACCTTCATTCCACTGAGTGAGTGCGGACCACTTTCTAAATTTCTGACAATATACCTCTATTTCATCCTGACCCTGACACAGAGCCAGCAAATTCTTCTCTGCCTGATCCACAGAATTAGGCTCATCGTACAGCAATCCAAGCGCCAGGAAAAATGCATCGATATTACTTAATGCAGGATCCCCTGGCGCAAGGGAAAATGCCCAGTCCTGAGGATCGCCACGCAAAAAAGAAATAACGATCCTAACTTGTTGAACTGGGTCACCAGAGGAGCGAGGTTTCAAAGCCAGAAATAGTTTACAATTATTTTTGAAACTCAGAAATTTAGTTCTATCTCCAAAAAACAAATCAGGAATAGGGATTCTCGGTTCTAACATAGAATTCTGAACCACAAAGTCTTGAATACTTTGTACTCTTGCCGAGAGCTGATCCACACATGAAGACAGACCTTTAATGTCCATTGCTACACCTGTGTCCTGAACCACCCAAATGTCTAGGGGAAAAAAAGGCAAAACACAGTGCAAAGAAAAAAAAATGGTCTCAGAACTTCTTTTTTCCCTCTATTGAGAATCATTAGTACTTTTGGCCTCCAGTACTGTTATGAAAGGTAATTCAGTACCACAATGAACATAGAGGTCAGCGCACAAACAGTGACCTGGCAATAACCCAAAAAACAAGAACGAGCTCTGAGACGTGGGAACTCTGTTGACCGCAATCCCTAATCCTCTCCAAACCACACTAAAGGCAGCCGTGGATTGCACCTAACGCTCCCTATGCAACTCGGCACGGCCTGAGAAACTAGCCAGCCTGAAGATAGAAAATAAGCCTACCTTGCCTCACAGAAATACCCCAAAGGAAAAGGCAGCCCCCACATATAATGACTGTGAGTTAAGATGAAAAGACAAACGTAGAGATGAAATAGATTTAGCAAAGTGAGGCCCAACTTTCTGAACAGAGCGAGGATAGGAAAGGTAACTTTGCGGTCAACACAAAACCCTACAAAAACCACGCAAAGGGGGCAAAAAGACCCTCCGTACCGAACTAACGGCACGGAGGTACACCCTCTGCGTCCCAGAGCTTCCAGCAAACAGAAAAAACAAATTGACAAGCTGGACAGAAAAAAACAGCAACAAAATAGCAAAGAGGAACTTAGCTATGCAGAGCAGCAGGCCACAGGAACGATCCAGGAGGAAACAGGTCCAATACTAGAACATTGACTGGAGGCTAGGATCAAAGCACTAGGTGGAGTTAAATAGAGCAGCACCTAACGACTTCACCACATCACCTGAGGAAGGAAACTCAGAAGCCGCAGTACCACTTTCCTCCACCAACGGAAGCTCACAGAGAGAACCAGCCGAAGTACCACTTGTGACCACAGGAGGGAGCTCTGCCACAGAATTCACAACATAGTACGTCATAGCGATCGGCCGCGCTCACGGGGGGAGTGCGGCCGATCGCGGCCGGGTGTCAGCTGACATCCTGCACAATGTGCCAGGAGTGGTCACGGACCGCTCCTGGCACATTAACCCCCGGCACACCGCGATCAAACATGATCGCGCTGTGTCGGCGGTACAGGGAAGCATCGCGCAGGGAGGGGGCTCCCTGCGTGCTTCCCTGAGACCCCCGAAGCCCCCCGAAGGTCTCTTACCTCCTTCCTCACTGCAGGCCCCGGATCCAAAATGGCCGCGGCATCCGGGTCCTGCAGGGAGGGAGGTGGCTTCACAGCGCCTGCTCAGAGCAGGCACTGTGAAGCCTGCAGCTGTGCATGTCAGATCGCTGATCTAACACAGTGCACAGCAGTGTCAGATCAGTGATCTTACACTATAACATGATGCCCCCCTTGGGGCAATGTTATAGTGTAAAAAAAAAATTTCACATGTGTAAAAAAAATTAAAAAAAAAATTCCCCCAAAATCTTCCCCCCCCAAAAAAAAATCTTGTTCCTATAAATACATTTCTTTATCTAAATGAAAAAAACAATAAAAGTACACATATTTAGTATCGCCACGTCCGTAACGACCCCACCTATAAAACTGTCCCGCTAGTTAACCCCTTCAGTGAACGCGGTAAAAAAAATAAAAATGAGGCAAAAAACAACGCTTTATTACCATACCGCCAAACAAAAAGTGGAATAAAACGCAATCAAAAAGACAGATATAAATAACCATGGTACCGCTGAAAACGTCATCTTGTCCCGCAAAAAACGAGCTGCCATACAGCATCATCAGCGAAAAAACAAAAAAGTTATAGTCCTCAGAATAAAGCGATGCAAAAATAATTATTTTTTCTATAAAATAGTTTTTATCGTATAAAAGAGCCAAAACATAAAAAAAAATATAAATGAGTTATCGCTGTAATTGTACTGACCCGAAGAATAAAACTGCTTTATCCATTTTACCAAACGCGGAACAGTATAAATGCCTACCCCAAAAGAATTTCATGAATAGCTGGTTTTTGGGCATTCTGCCTCACAAAAATCGGAATAAGAAGCGATCAAAAATTGTCATGTGCCCGGAAATGTTAGCAATAAAAACATCAACTCGTCCCGCAAAAAACAAGACCTAACATGACTCTGTGGACCAAAATATGGAAAAATTATAGCTCTCAAAATGTGGTAACGCAAAAAATATTCTTTGCAATAAAAAGCGTCTTTCAGTGTGTGACGGCTGCCAATACTAAAAATCCGCTAAAAAACCCGCTATAAAAGTAAATCAAAACCCCCTTCATCACCCCCTTAGTTAGGGAAAAATTAAAACATTTAAAAAAATGTATTTATTTCCATTTTCCCATTAGGGTTAGGGCTAGGGTTAGGGTTAGGGCTAGGGTTAGGGCTAGGGTTAGGGCTATGGTTAGGGCTAGGGTTAGGGTTAGGGCTAGGGTTAGGGTTAGGGCTAGGGTTAGGGCTAGGGTTAGGGCTAGGGCTAGGGTTAGGGCTAGGGTTAGGGTTGGGGCTAGGGTTAGGGCTAGGGTTAGGGTTGGGGCTAAAGTTAGGGTTGGGGTTAAAGTTAGGGTTTGGATTACATTTACGGTTGGGAATAGGGTTGGGATTAGGGTTAGGGGTGTGTCAAGGTTAAGGGTGTGTTTAGGGTTACCAATGAGATTAGGGTTAGGGGTGTGTTTGGATTAGGGTTTCAGTTATAATTGGGGGGTTTCCACTGTTTAGGCACATCAGGGGCTCTCCAAACGCGACATGGCGTCCGATCTCAATTCCAGCTAATTCTGCATTGAAAAAGTAAAACAGTGCTCCTTCCCTTCTGAGCTCTCCCGTGTGCCCAAACAGGGGTTTACTCCAACATATGGGGTATCAGCGTACTCAGGACACATTGGACAACAACTTTTGGGGTCCAATTTCTCGTCTTACCCTCGGGAAAATACAAAACTGGGGCCTAAAAAATAATTTTGGGGGGAAATTTTTTTTTTATTTTTACGGCTCTGAGTTATAAACTGTAGTGAAACACTTGGGGGTTCAAAGCTCTCACAATACATCTACATTAGTTCCATAGGGTGTCTACTTTCCAAAATGGTGTCACTTGCGGGGGGTTTCCACTGTTTAGGTACATAAGGGGCTCTGCAAATGCAATGTGATGCCTGCAGACCATTCCATCTAAATCTGCATTCCAAATGGCGCTCCTTCCCTTCCGAGCCCTCCCATGCGCCCAAACGGTGGTTCCCCCCCACATATTGGGTATCAGCGCACTCAGGACAAATTGGACAACAACTTTTGGGGTCCAATTTCTCCTGTTACCCTCGGGAAAATACAAAACTGGGGGCTAAAAATAATTTTTGTGGGAAAAAATTTTTGTTTTATTTTTACGGCTCTGCATTATAAACTTCTGTGAAGCCCTTGGTGGGTCAAAGTGCTCACCACACATCTAGATGAGTTCCTTAGGGGGTCTAATTTCCAAAATGGTGTCACTTGTGGGGGGTTTCAATGTTTAGGCACATCAGTGGCTCTCCAAATGCAACATGGCGTCCCATCTCAATTCCTGTCAATTTTGCATTGAAAAGTCAAACGGTGCTCCTTCCCTTCCGAGCTCTCCCATGCGCTCAAACAGTGGTTTACCCCCACATATGGGGTATCAGCGTACTCAGGACAAATTGTACAACAACTTTTCGGGTCCAATTTCTTCTCTTACCTTTGGGTAAATAAAAAATTGGGGGCGAAAATATAATTTTTGTGAAATAATATGATTTTTTATTTTTACGGTTCTGCATTATAAACTTCTGTGAAGCACTTGGTGGGTCAAAGTGCTCACCACACCTCTAGATAAGTTCCTTAGGGGGTCTACTTTCCAAAATGGTGTCACTTGTGGGGGGTTTCAATGTTTAGGCACATCAGGGGCTCTCCAAACGCAACATGGCATCCCATCTCAATTCCTGTCAATTTTGCATTGAAAAGTCAAACGGGGCTCCTTCCCTTCCGAGCTCTCCCATGCACCCAAACAGTGGTTTCCCCCAACATATGGGGTATCGGCGTACTCAGAATAAATGGGACAACAACATTTGGGGTCCAATTTCTTCTCTTACCCTTGGGAAAATAAAAAATTGGGGGCAAAAATATAATTTTTGTGAAAATATATGATTTTTTATTTTTACGGTTCTGCATTATAAACGTCTGTAAAGCACTTGGTGGGTCAAAGTGCTCACCACACCTCTAGATAAGTTCCTTAGGGGGTCTTCTTTCCAAAATGGTGTCACTTGTGGGGGGTTTCAATGTTTAGGCACATCACGGGCTCTCCAAACGCAACATGGCGTCCGATCTCGATTCCGGTCAATTTTGCATTGAAAAGTCAAATGGCGCTCCTTCGCTTCCTAGCTCTGTCATGCGTCCAAACAGTGGTTTTCCCCCACATATGGGGTATCGGCGTACTCAGGACAAATTGTACAACAACTTTTAGGGTCCATTTTCTCCTGTTACCCTTGGTAAAATAAAACAAATTGGAGCTGAAGTAAATTTTTTGTGAAAAAAAGTTAAATGTTCATTTTTATTTAAACATTCCAAAAATTCCTGTTAAACACCTGAAGGGTTAATAAACTTCTTGAATGTGGTTTTGTGCACCTTGAGGGGTGCAGTTTTTAGAATGGTGTCACATTTGGGTATTTTCAATTATTTAGACCCCTCAAAATGACTTCAAATGAGATGTGGTCCCTAAAAAAAATGGTGTTGTAAAAATGAGAAATTGCTGGTCAAATTTTAACCCTTATAACTCCCTAACAAAAAAAAAATTTGGTTCCAAAATTGTGCTGATGTAAAGTAGACATGTGGGAAATGTTACTTATTAAGTATTTTGTGTGACATATCTCTGTGATTTAGTTGCATAAAAATTTAAAGTTGGAAAATTGTGAAATTTTCAAAATGTTTGCCAAATTTCCATTTTTTTCACAAATAAACGCAGGTAATATCAAAGGAGTTTTACCACTATCATGAAGTACAATATGTCATGAGAAAACAATGTCAGAATCACTGGGATCCGTTGAAGCATTCCAGAGTTATAACCTCATAAAAGGACAGTGGTCAGAATTGTAAAAATTGGCCTGGTCATTAACGTGCAAACCACCCTTGGGGGTAAAGGGGTTAAAACCCCTTCAGCTGGGGACCCTTCCAAAGTCCTGGAGACCTGTGTTGCATTCCTTAAATCCTTTAATCATTGAGTCCTTAACTCCTTTTTAGTCCTTTTGAGCCTGGGGCAACAGATCTGTCCCTTCCGGAAGTCTGGCAGTGCCCTGTCTCTTCAGCATGTCTGCTCTGGGCTAATGTACCTGAGCTTCTGACAAGGGAGCAGCAGTTACCTTCCCCCTCTCTGCTGCTGACCCAGACCACATCTTTAACCTATTATTATCCCTGTCTCTAACATAAGTACAGGCTTAGCAGGTACAGAGCAAATCACATACATTACATACCACAACAGAGGGGTACCCCAGGAATACATTGCGATGTATAACTTTCGGGTGCAACATATGGCGGTACACACTTTGCAATCACAACACTACATTACAGATTTTCACAACCATATGCAAGTTTTATAAAAAAATTAGGTTGCATAGGTTCCATGTGGAGGAGGGGCAGATGAGGGGTTCTGCCTCCTCCTTACACTATCGCACGGATGGATTGTTTCTTTATTTTCAACCTAATGATGGTCTGTTTCACTTCCATTGAGATCTTCTTTGACTGAATGTTGTGGGTTCACAGTAACAGCTTCCAAATGCAAATGCCACACCTGGAATCAGAGCCAGATCTTTTACCTATTTAATTGCTGATGGGATAATGAGAGAAAACCCATGCAATCAATCAAAAAACTTTTGAGATAATTGTCATATTACTTTAGCTCCTTGAAAAAGAGGCAGCTACATATTGAACGGCTGCAATTTCTAGACTCCTTCTCCAATTAGGATATGAACACTCTCAAATTAAAGCTAATAGTCGGTACTTTAAGCCTATATTGGTGTATGACCATATCTTGAATGTGTTTTGGTGCTTTAGTAAACAGCTAAATGCCAAAACTTGCTTCACTGTCCAAATATTTCCATACCTAACTGTATTTTTATATAAATCCAAATAGTTTAAATGAATTATTATATAGATGTTAATTTTAGTGTTGCTACCATCTTTACTCACTTGTTCTGCTTTCACTTTTTCTCCTTTTATTCCAGGGCTACCACTGGAGTCCCTTTATAGTCGCCATCTCTCTCCCCACACCCCAGAATCCGATGGCACTGACTGACTGCCCACTTGGAGAGTGCAGTAAATGCTCTTTCCTTGCCACTTCGTGTTCCTTTATAACCGCTATTCTCGAGAACACCGCTTTGTGTTGGTGCCTTCTTTTGTAGGTTATATATTTATACTCTATATACAGTTGTGCTCAAAAGTTTACATACCTGAAATTTTGCTTTCTTGGCCTTTTTTTCAGAGAATATGAATGATAATATCAAAACATTTTCTCCACCACTCAAGTTTAGTGGTTGGGTGAAGCCATTTATTGTCAAACTACTGTGTTTTCTCTTTTTAAATGATAATGACAACCCAAAATATCCAAATGACCCTGATCAAAAGTTCACATACCCCATCTCTAAATACTGTGTATTGCCCCCTGTAACATCATTGACAGCTTGAAGTCTTTTGTGGTATTGTGGATGAGGTTCTTTATTTTTTCAGATGGTAAAACTGCCTGCTCTTCTTGGCAGAAAGCCTCCAGTTCCTGTAAATTCCTGGGATGTCTCTCATGAACTGTGCGTTTGAGATCCTGAGTATTTTATCAAGGTGACTATGTAAGACAGCTGTCTTTAATGCAGGCAACGAGTTGATTAGGAGCATCTAACTGGTCTGTAGGAGCTAGAACTCTTAATGGTTGTAAGGGGATCAAATACTTAATTCCCACTGCAAAATGCAAATACATTTCTATAATTTATACAATGTGATTTTCTGGATTTTATTTTTGATATTCTATATCTCAATGTTAAATTAAGTCTACCCTTAAAATTCTAGAATATATATAATATATATACATATATATATATATATATATATATATATATATATATATATATATATATATACATTAGCTGTACTACCTGGCTTCGCCCGGGTTAATAACTGCTGTTAGCAAAATAGAATGTGTTAACAAAAATTTATTTTGCACACACTCCTCAGAAAGTTCATTGGCCCTTGAAGAAGCAGCTCTTCTTTTCATGTCTGGAAGCCTAGCTTCCCTCTCCTCAGAAAGTTCATTGGCCCTTGAGGAAGCAGCTCTTGTTCTCTTGTCTGCAAGCCTTGCTTTCCTCTGCTCAGAAAGTTCATTGGCTCTTGAGGAAGCAGCTGCTGTTCTCATGTGTGTCAGCCTTGTTTCTCGGTGTTCACATTTTTCATTGGCCCATAATGCAGCTTTTCTTTTCGCATCAGCTTATATTCGTGCCATGGAATTCCTTTTGTTATGAGGCATTATTGTGGTAAAAATAGTCTGTAACTGGCAGTTTCTATATCCTCTAACATAGAGGTAATGTGACTGACATCAGCCTTCCCACCAACACACCCTAACTGACATGCTATTACCTCACACAATCTTTGTTATACTGAGAATGTCCTTTGTTTCCTATATTAAACAATCAGAGCTCAGATTAATTAACTGTAGCAAAATAGATACTGAGCTGTGATTGGTTGCTATTTGCAGCCTGATAAATCCCCAGCCAAAAGGAAGCCCTCCCCCCTGGCAGTGTATACTGTATTAGCTCACACATACACATAATAGACAGGTCATGTGACTGACAGCTGCTGTATTTCCTATATGGTACATTTGTTGCTCTTGTAGTTTGCTTATTAATCAGATTTTTATTTTTGAAGGATAATACCAGACTTGTGTGTGTTTTAGGGCGAGTTTTATGTGTCAAGTTGTGTGTGTTGAGTTGTGTGTGGCGACATGCATGTAGTGACTTTTGTGAGATGAGTTTTGTGTGGCAACATGTGTGTAGCAACTTTTTGTGTGTCGAGTTGCATGTGACAGGTTAGTGTAGCAAGTTGTGTGCAGCAAGTTTTGCGCGTGGCGAGTTTTATGTGTGGTGCGTTTTGAGTATGTGCAAGTTTTGTGTGAGGCAATTTTTGCATGTGTTGCAACTTTTCTGCATGTGGCAATTTATCCACTTGTGCAAGTTTTGCATGTGGCGAGTTTTCCATGAGGTGAGTTTTGCATGTGTGGCGAGTTTTGCGTGAGCCTAGTTTTGCATGTGGCGAGTTTTGCAAGTGGCAAATTTTGCGCGCGGCGAGTTTTGAGTGGCGACTTTTGTGTTTAGACTTTTATGTGGCGAGGTTGGTGTATGTGTGGTGAAATGTGTGCTGAGGGTGGTATATGTGTTCTAGCACGTGGTAGTGTGTGGCGCATTTTGTGCGTGTGGTGAGTATCCCATGTCGGGGCCCCACCTTAGCAACTGTATGGTATATACTCATCGCTCTCATTCTTTAAGTCCCCCTTGTTCACATCTGGCAACTGTCAATTTGCCTCTAACACTTTTCTTTTCACTTTGTCCCCATTAGGTAGATTGGGGCAAAATTGTTTGGTGAATTGTAACCCGTGAGGTTAAAATTTCGCCTCACAACATAGCCTATGACGCTCTCGGGGTCCAGACGCGTGACTGCAAAATTTTGTGGCTGTAGCTGCGACGGTGCAGATGCCAATCCTGGACATACATACATACATACATACATACACACACACACACATTCAGCTTTATATATTAGATATACACTGCTTAAAAAAATAAAGGGAACACTTAAACAACGGAATATAACTCCAAGTAAATCAAACTTCTGTGAAATCAAACTGTCCACGTGGGAAGCAACACTGTTTGACAATCAATTTCAATTTCACATGCTGTTGTGCAAATGGAATAGACAACAGATGGAAATGATTGCCAATTATCAAGACACACTCAATAAATGAGTGGTTCTGCAGGTGGGGACCACAGACCATATCTCAGTACCAATGCTTTCTGGCTGATGTTTTGGTTACTTTTGAATGTTGGTTGTGCTTTTACACTCGTGGTAGCATGGGACAGACTCTACAACCCACACAAGTGGCTCAGGTAGTGCAGCTCATCTAGGATGGCACATCAATGCGAGCTGTGGCAAGAAGGTTTGCTGTGTCTGTCAGTGTAGTGTCCAGAGGCTCGAGGTGCTACCAGGAGATAGGCCAGTACACCAAGAGATGTGGAGGGGGCCATAGGACAACAAGACAGCAGCAGGACTGCTAACTCTGCCAGTTAGAAACTGACTCCATGAGGATCGTCTGAGTGCCCGATGTCCACAGATGGTTGTGATTTACGTTCATCATTTTTATGTTTTATTGTTCTCAACACATTCCACTATGTAATGAATAAAGATTTACAACTGGAATATTTCATTCAGTGATATCTAGGATGTGGGATTTTAGTGTTCCCTTTATTTTTATGAGCAGTGTATACAATATATATATATATAGAGAGAGAGAGAGAGAGAGAGAGAGAGTAATTATTATGTAGCTATTAATTTTAGTGTTGATACTTCTAGTTTCTCAATTTACAACAGTCCCTTTGGGATGTCGGTTGTGTAATATAGAAGATGTTATACTCTTGGCATCCTGATGCTGTACATTTGTAAGATGAGGGGGACACCTTGATATAATCTTTTTTATTGAACTTGAATTGTCGGAAGATAACCACAATCTAAGAACAGAAATTACGGAGTATCAGATTATGGAACTTCAAAATAGTGTGTCTTATTAAAATTGCCTCAATGTACTTGAAAAATCTGCATCCTTAAACTGGAGCAATATACTCTGTCGTAACGTACTGTTACATAATAGAAACTAAAGTTGCTGGTACAGCAGGTGCTCCCTATATGTCTCAAGGTTCCCCTGCCATTAATTGGCTTGGCTGACTTGATCATGCACTTTTATTTCTTTCTCGTCTGAATTCTTAGGAGACAACATAGGGTTCCAAACGTTTTGTAGAAACTGCTGTAACGTCTCTCTTTTTGGCATCTTTGGAGAGTGGAAGCTACCTCTACCCTCTTGTTTTGCTCTAACTTTTTTCCACTTGTTGCAGTGCTGCCAGTGTAGCCTCTCTGTAGTCACCGTCCGACTCTCCACAACTCCGAATCCAATGGCACTCAATTTCTGTTCTTCTATAAACACTATTCTTGGGAACACCGATTTGTGTTGATCGTGCCTCCATTTGTAGGTTACACATTTATGCCATGTATAGCTGTATTAGTACTTAGGAGTATCACCTATAGTTTTTTTTTCTATTATACGAACTAGTAATTAGAGGTCCCAGAAATAATGATACAAATGTCTAAATCTAGGATTGGTGACAAATGTAAGACAATGCAGATTGGTGACTGACACGTACAATGTGAACTTCTCCGGTGTGAAGGTTGGCAGGAGAGTTGTAAAAAACAAAACAAGCTCTTCTGGCTTTTGGGTCAGCCTCTTTTACCGTTAGATTCTAAGCTCTTGCAAATAGCGCCACCGCTCCTCTTGTTATTTTTTTTACTATACAATGTGCGATATTATTTGTAAGTATTCCCTCTAAATTGCATAATGTCAACATATGTACTGAAAGATTTCAATGAGCTTAAGCAAAAATATTATGCTGATTTGGGGAATTAATGGATGATAAATTCTAATATTGGTGCAATTAAAGTAAAGCAATGTATTTACAAAGGTACTCAAAATTTCATGTACATACAGTGCCTTATGAATGGACCATACAGCGATACATTGAACCACACAGACTCCATATGCCTCCTTAGAAGCTGCCCATGAGGCCTTACGCAAAGCTAAACTGTTAGTTGGCATTGAATAGAGTCCAATGGTTTTGAATGAAAAGGAAACCTAAGCTACACTACATGTACAAAAGTATTGAAACCCCTCCACATTACACCTACAGGATCATTTATGATATTCTATCCTTAGTCCATAGACATTAATATGGAATTGTTCCTCCGTTTCCAGCTAAACAGCCTTCTGGGAAGGCTTTGTAGCACAATGCTCTCGTGATGTTGTGTTGGCCTACTAGTCAGAAAGGTTGGAAGAGATTCCGGTAGGTAGGAGATGGTTTGTAGGGCTCTGGCCCAGTTGACGCGAAGTAGTAACTTAACCGCTGGACTCAACTCTATCCAAAATGTCTCTGCAGTTATTGAGAACATTGGCAACTTTTATGCACTCAGCACTTGATAACTTCAACTTTACATACTGTCCATTTTGCGGCTGAGTTGCTGTGGCTCCTTAACGCTTCCACTTCTGAATAATGAACAAATCTAGTAGTGGGAAACAGAGCGCACAATAGGATGATGCCCAATGGAGGGAGAGTAGGAGAGTGCTGGTTATGCTCACCTGGTTGTGAAAGACATAACTCCTTTAGGGTGGAAGAAATTTCATGTCTTGACTTGTTACCCTGGGGGCTCCTACTACAGGACCGCACTGGTATGAGTGAGCACTGCACCACCAGCCATTGTGTCACATAAAGGCAGATGGCATGGTGAGGGGCCGGATGTTCAATAGGACTGAATGATGAGGAGGTGGGACCCAATACGTTTGTCCATATAGTGTATATATAAACTGGTGTTATGTTACCATTATTTATGGTTCCAAATATGCTGACTGCAATACCATAGAACATGGGCCAGTGATTTTCATTAGAAGACACTCTAAATGCTCTATGACCCGACATTTATCTGAAATTTGCATACTTTTCTGCTTCACAATTGTTGTGTTGCATTTTTAGCATTTGCTCGGCTGCCAAATTCAACACAATTTCTGTTTTGCAATAATGATGTTTTCTCTACACATATACAAAGGAGGCCCCGTTTACTTTACTACAGATGGTAAAAGTCTGTGGCCAGAATCATTTGCCAGAATGTGCCACAGATCCAAAAGCAACTTGCAAAAGCTTCTTGAATGAAAATAAACAGACACATGAATTATTGGAAAACAGATCAAAACACATTCGATTTCCATGGATCGCAACTGTTTGATGCATCCTAAAACATCAAATTTTCCTCCATTATGCAAAGCAATTGTCCTGAGCCGCAACCCAGACATATAATAGAGAATAGATTGCACAAACTACGGGGCTCTGTGGAGTAAGACGATCTCTATTACCACCTGTGCAACATTAAAAACAGGATACTGAGAGTCCCATAGACTAAACATCATCCAAATAATATGACTATTAGCTAATGGCCAGGTCTACCGTTATATATACCATCAGTGTATACTGTGCAAAGTAAATGGAGGCACGAAAATGTGCTCACGCTGCAATATAAACTGCTCGTAGTTTGTGGCTTTCTTTAGTTTTCTCTACATGGACTAATTTTGTCACATAATAGGGAATAAAAAGCAAAAATTCCACCAATTAAAGAAAATAAAACAGACACGAAAGTCACAATGTGCAATAACATTCTGACAACCTGGAATTTATTATCCCACCAAGGTGATAGATTAGCAAATAGTTTGGACTGTTGAACTCCCTGTGGTCTAGAATTATGCAAAATAGGAGGTCTACTAAAATAGGACCTGCTTACAAGGAGAAATAAGAGCTTTCTTGGGTAATAAAGGTAAAAGCCAAAGTTTATTTGAAAATTCACATAGCATATCATAAACAATTACCAGGAAAAAATCAGATCATATGATACATGTGCAGACGCAATACCAGGGTAACCAGGAGCCACCAATAGCATTTGCCCCTTAGTGCAAAACAGTCCATCTAATCATAAAGTGCATGTGCAATAGAGTATAGCACAGGTAAGTTACCTAGCCCAAATTGGATCTTACGTATGTGATGACAAAAGACATTGTGATCTGGCCTCAGGATAAATACGAGCGTGAGGCCCTCAGACAATTGAGGAACTCCGACACATATTCCAGATTATCCTATAATCCTCTGGTTAGCTTCTCTCTCGATCTACAGGGCATTTTGGCTCGAGCTCTGGACAGAGATATTATCACTAAACAGGTGTTGGAGGGTCTAACGGTGAAATTTCCAAAAATCCCAACCTACCTGCTTCCTAAGATTCACAAGAATGCCCTCGACCCCCCAGGGTGTCCTATTGTGTCTGGCATTGGGGGTCTCTGTAATCCGATCTGTCAATTTATTGACTTTTATCTCAAACCTTTAGTAGAGACACTACCGTCATATGTACGGGACACGACGGATGCCCTGGAGAGTGTCGACGGCATTCTTGTGGACCATGATACTTTGATGGTGACCGCCGATGTGGAGAGCCTTTACACTTGTATTGACCACCAACATGGTATTGATGCGGTCCGCCTCTTCCTGGGGGCCTCCGACCGTGACGGCCCTTTATGTGATTTTATCCTCGAGTTGATGCACTACGTCCTTACCCTTAATTTTTTTGTCTATAAGGACTGTTTTTATTTACAGAGGCGTGGCACAGCCATGGGCGCGGCCTGTGCACCTTCGTATGCTAATCTCTTCTTGGGAGCCTGTGAGAGATCCATTTTTGGCGACGAGGGCCCACGGGCCGCCTCCCATGTGCTGTGCTGGCATAGGTATTTGGACGATGTTTTCTTTCTGTGGGATGGGACGGTGCAGCAGCTCGAGGAATTTATGGGGACGCTGAATCGGAATTCTTTGAATATATTCTTGACCTTGTGGTGCAGTGACAAGTGTTGCAGCCAGGGGGCGCTGCATGTGCACTTCGGGATGCACATGGAGACATAATTGGGTTGAAACAGCAACTGGTCATGTGATTGATGGACGCTATGTATCACAGAGGTAGGTGGCCCTGTGATGGAAGCCTGGGTATGTTTTGCTCAAGCAGATCTACTACTGAGGGATTTGTTTACATTGGGAAGGCTTCCAGGTGATTGGAGAGATGGGTGGGTCTAGTCACCTACAAACCCACCCAAAGAGG
Source organism: Ranitomeya imitator (assembly GCF_032444005.1). Classification (NCBI taxonomy): domain Eukaryota; kingdom Metazoa; phylum Chordata; class Amphibia; order Anura; family Dendrobatidae; genus Ranitomeya; species Ranitomeya imitator. The sequence continues at coordinate 80,737,886 of NC_091282.1, forward strand.
CGTGTCTGAATACGTAAGTTGGTTTTGTGTTGAAGGACCTGTGGTGATGTCACACTCACCTGACTAGCCATGTGACAGGTACCTGGGTGTGGTTACACCTATGAAAAGTAGGTGTGTGTAGCACATGGTGGGAGTGTTTGGGAGACTGCAACTGTGGACAGACTTCCATGTGTCCTGGCTGGACACTACAGAGTGGCCTGGGTGCTGCAAGGTCCTGGACGGTCGGTGTTGGAGGCTCCTAGGAGTGGAGTCCTCCTGGAAGCACCTGGAGACCGTATACCTGGATGGTCTGTGTTGAGGACCTGGGACTGACGTGAAGTCGGTGTGAGGAGTGAACTCCTGAAAGGTAACCCCGGACTGGGGGAATTGTAATATACAGCAGAGAAGCCTATCTGCTACATGTACTGTCTGATGTCCTTTAATGTTTCGTGGCTGGATTGCAATGGACTGTACATCATATAGTTTATGCAGTTTAATAAACCAGACTCATGTGAGGTACCGTGCCTGAGTGCTTGAATCATGTGCCAAGCGAGTGTCCCCCAACACACTCAGGTAGCGTAATCTCACAACCTATAACTATGATGTCAAAAGGGTCAACTTTTTGGATGTCAGTTTTGAAGTGGACTCAGATAGGTCAATTCAAACGGATGTATACCGTAAACCGATATTTGTGAATTCTTTGATTCATGCGTCCTCAGCTCACATTTCTTCTACTATTAGGGCCGTCCCGGTCGGACAGTTCCTCCGGATGAGGCGGATCTGCTCGTCTGATGCAAAATTTGAAGTACAGGCCTACGATCTTAAGTCCAGATTTGCTGCACGCGGTTACTCCAACCGGTGCATCAAACAGGGATATCGGAGAGCACGGGCGACTCCACGTGGCGACCTCCTCAAAGGTACCAGAACTCGGCCACGTACCACCGAGAATGGACCCATTCGGTTCATATCAACATTCAACCATGAATGGGAGGATATGCGGCAGATCCTTTCTAAACATTGGTCAATTCTGAACACTGAGCCTTCCCTGGGAACATTTTTGGGTGATCACCCTTCAATGACTGCACAAAGATCCAAAAATGTAAAGAAAAACGTGATCTACTATGCTACATGTGGGTGCTCCAAAATTTAAGTGGGACTCACATCAAGAGAGCTTAGAATAAGGGTGCGAGAGCATGTGCGGGACATTTGTGCGGCCAAGACAGCGACCGACGTCACCCTCCTCAAAACCATCCCCCGTCACTTTAGACAATACCACAATTGTGAACCATCTTCATTTAAGGTGAGGAGGAGAGATGTAATCCACCTTGGTATAAGAGGGGGGGACTATAAGAAAGCTTTGGCGCAGGTTGAAGCTAAATGGATTACACTATTAGACACACTGACCCCTAGGGGGTTGAACGAATCCTTGTCTTTTTCCTCCTTTTTGGGATCCTGATTATTTATTTCTTATTCTTTTTAAATGATTTTTCATGTTATGTGTAATTTTATTATATCTATAACCTTGCAGTGGGACCTAAAAAGTCTGTGGCCTCTTTTCTTCACTTAAGTTGGACTCAGGATATAAACCTCTACCGTCTGTGTCACTTATCAACGGCCCGGAAGATGTATGATATAATATCATGTGAAATTGGCGGACGGAGAACTATCTTTGGAACGACTTAAATCTGATTGCTGTACTGTCTGTAATTTGTGACACAATTGTTGTTCCATTATGGTTTCTATGATGCCATTTATGTGCTCAATTTCATTGTTTAGATATTTTATTTTACACTCTCTGCATTTCCGGTGCAGTGTAGCAGTTTCTGTAGCTTACATTGGTGATGTAGTGGTCGTGCGCATGCGCGCCGGTGCCCGGGATTCCTGCTGTGCGACGGCGTGAATTTCTGCCTTGCTCGCACGCCTGGGGATCTCCCTATACTCCCCGCGCGTGTGCAGTAATGCTGACGCTCTGTTGCACTGCTAGGACTTGTGACATGCGGTGCGCATGCGCCGCTAGTCGGCCACTTTGATTGGCCCTGGACGGGCATGTGATGTACTCTTTGACCTTAAAAGGTCCTCCTGCATGGGTTATCCTCACTTCCCTTGAGAAAGCGGTCTATTGGAGACGCGAAACGCGCGTCGGGCTTTTTCTACACCCGGCCCAGGTTCCCCCCAGCTTTTTGCCCGTGGTAAGTGCCTATTGGCCCTATAGGGTACTACATTCTGTATACCCTTTTCTCATCACATACGTAAGATCCAGTTTGGGCTAGGTAACTTACCTGTGCTATACTCTATTGCACATGTACTTTATGATTAGATGGACTGTTTTGCACTAAGGGGCAAATGCTATTGGTGGCTCCTGGTTACCCTGGTATTGTGTCTGCACATGTATCATTTTATCAGATTTTTTCCTGGTAATTGTTTATGATATGGTATGTGAATTTTCAAATAAACTTTGACTTTTACCTTTATTACCCAAGAAAGCTCTTATTTCTCCTTGTAAGTATGTCTTCTTGAGTGGGTATACTCTCTCTTGTTGTATGGGCTAACTGTAGCCTTCTATGCTGACAGAATTTTGTCAAAGAGGTTGTTGTGGTTATTAAAAGAGGACCTGCCATTAAGTCAAAATGTCCTGCTTTTCTATAAGGGTCCGCTCACATCTTTGTATATAAAGTAGCTGAGATTCTCAGCCAGAAAAGTTGGAGACTATCATGCTAATGTCATGCAATTTAGACTCAACTACCATCCGTATTTATTATTATTGTTATTATTATTATTATTATACATTTTTATAGCGCCATTTATTCCATGGCGTTTTACATGTGAATACGAGGCAAATATAGACAAGTACATTAAACATGAGCAAATAAGGCACACGGGTACATAAGAAGGGAGGACCCTGCCCGCGAGGGCTCACAGTCTGCAGGGGATGGGTGATGAAACACTAGGAGAGGGTAGACATGCGTATGACATGCGTATGCAATCCGTATAAAATGCGTTTTTAACATCACCTTTTACATACAGGAATTCTCTGTCATTTCAAGCTACCGTATATACTCGTGTATAAGCCAACCTGAGTATAAGCCGAGGCACCTAATTTTGCCTCGAAAAACTGGGAAAACTGTTTGACTCGAGTATAAGCCGGGTATGCCTTGTCCCCTCATCCCCATCCTGGTATGCATGGCTCTTTATCCCCATCCTTGTCTGCATGGCTCCTTACTCCCATCCTTGTCTGCATGGCCCCTTATTCCCATCCTTGTATGCATGGCTCCTTATTCCCATCCTTGTCTGCATGGCTCCGTATTCCCATCCTTGTCTGCATGGCCCCTTATTCCCATCCTTGTATGCATGGCTCCTTATTCCCATCCTTGTCTGCATGGCTCCTTATCCCCATCCTTGTCTGCATGGCCCCTTATTCCCATCCTTGTATGCATGGCTCCTTATTCCCATCCTTGTCTGCATGGCTCCTTATTCCCATCCTTGTCTGCATGGCTCCTTATTCCCATCCTTGTCTGCATGGCCCCTTATTCCCATCCTTGTATGCATGGCTCCTTATTCCCATCCTTGTCTGCATGGCTCCTTATTCCCATCCTTGTCTGCATGGCCCCTTATTCCCATCCTTGTATGCATGGCTCCTTATCCCCATCCTTGTCTGCATGGCTCCTTACTCCCATCCTTGTCTGCATGGCCCCTTATTCCCATCCTTGTATGCATGGCTCCTTATTCCCATCCTTGTCTGCATGGCTCCTTATTCCCATCCTTGTCTGCATGGCTCCTTATTCCCATCCTTGTCTGCATGGCTCCTTATCCCCATCCTTGTATACATGGCTCCTTACTCCCATCCTTGTCTGCATGGCTCCTTATCCTTGTCTGCATGGCTCCTTACTCCCATCCTTGTCTGCATGGCTCCTTATTCCATCCTTGCTGCATGGCTCCTTATCCCCATCCTTTTCTGCATGGCTCCTTATCTTTGTCTGCATGACTCCTCCTTCCCATCCTTGTCTGCATGGCTCCTTATCCTTATCCTTGTCTGCATGGCTCCTTACTCCCATCCTTGTCTGCATGGCTCCTTATTCCCATCCTTGCTGCATGGCTCCTTATCCCCATCCTTGTCTGCATGGCTCCTTATTCCCATTCCTGTCTCCATGGTTTTTTATTCCCATCCTTGTATGCATGGCTCCTTATCCTTGTCTGCATGGCTCGTTACTCCCTTCCTTGTCTGCATGGACCCTTATTCCCATCCCTGTCTGCATGGCTCCTTATCCCCATCCTTGTATACATGGCTCCTTACTCCCATCCTTGTCTGCATGGCTCCTTATCCTTGTCTGCATGGCTCCTTACTCCCATCCTTGTCTGCATGGCTCCTTATTCCCATCCTTGCTGCATGGCTCCTTATCCCCATCCTTTTCTGCATGGCTCCTTATCTTTGTCTGCATGACTCCTCCTTCCCATCCTTGTCTGCATGGCTCCTTATCCTTATCCTTGTCTGCATGGCTCCTTACTCCCATCCATGTCTGCATGGCTCCTTATTCCCATCCTTGCTGCATGGCTCCTTATCCCCATCCTTGTCTGCATGGCTCCTTATTCCCATTCCTGTCTCCATGGTTTTTTATTCCCATCCTTGTATGCATGGCTCCTTATCCTTGTCTGCATGGCTCGTTACTCCCTTCCTTGTCTGCATGGACCCTTATTCCCATCCCTGTCTGCATGGCTCCTTATTCCCATCCTTGTATGCATGGCTCCTTATTCCTATCCTTGTCTGTATGGCCCCTAATTCCCATCCTTGTCTGCATGGCTCCTTATCCCTATCCTTGTATGCATGGATCCTTATTCCCATCCTTGTATGCATGGCCCCTTATTCCGATCCTTGTATGCATGGCCCCTTATTCCCATCCTTGTATGCATGGATCCTTATTCCCATCCTTGTATGCATGGCCCATGCATGGCCCCTTATTCCCATCCTTGTGTGCATGGCTCCTTATCCCCATCCTTGTATGCATGGCTCCTTATTCCCATCTTTGTCAGCATGGCCCCTTATTCCGATCCTTGTATGCATGGCTCCTTATTCCCATCCTTGTCTGTATGGCCCCTTATTCCCATCCTTGTCTGTATGGCCCCTTATACCCATCCTTGTCTGCATGGCTCCTTATTTACAGCCTTGTCTGTATAGCTCCTTATTCCCATCCCTGTCTGCATGGCTCCTTATCCCTATCCTTGTATGCATGGATCCTTATTCCCATCCTTGTATGCATGGCTCCTTATTCCCATCCTTGTATGCATGGCTCCTTATTCCCATCCTTGTCTGTATGGCCCCTAATTCCCATCCTTGTATGCATGGCTCCTTATTCCCATCCTTGTATGCATGGCTCCTTATCCCGTCCTTGTCTGCATGGCTCCTTATTCCCATCCTTGTCTGCATGGCTCCTTATTCCCATCCTTGTCTGCATGGCCCCTTATTCCCATCCCTGTCTGCATGGCTCCTTATCCCTATCCTTGTATGCATGGATCCTTATTCCCATCCTTGTATGCATGGCCCCTTATTCTGATCCTTGTATGCATGGCCCCTTATTCCCATCCTTGTATGCATGGATCCTTATTCCCATCCTTGTATGCATGGCCCATGCATGGCCCCTTATTCCCATCCTTGTGTGCATGGCTCCTTATCCCCATCCTTGTATGCATGGCTCCTTATTCCCATCTTTGTCAGCATGGCCCCTTATTCCGATCCTTGTATGCATGGCTCCTTATTCCCATCCTTGTCTGTATGGCCCCTTATTCCCATCCTTGTCTGTATGGCCCCTTATACCCATCCTTGTCTGCATGGCTCCTTATTTACAGCCTTGTCTGTATAGCTCCTTATTCCCATCCCTGTCTGCATGGCTCCTTATCCCTATCCTTGTATGCATGGATCCTTATTCCCATCCTTGTATGCATGGCTCCTTATTCCCATCCTTGTATTCATGGCTCCTTATTCCCATCCTTGTCTGTATGGCCCCTAATTCCCATCCTTGTATGCATGGCTCCTTATTCCCATCCTTGTATGCATGGCTCCTTATCCCGTCCTTGTCTGCATGGCTCCTTATTCCCATCCTTGTATGCATGGCTCCTTATTCCCATCCTTGTATGCATGGCTCCTTATTCCCATCCTTGTCTGTATGGCCCCTAATTCCCATCCTTGTATGCATGGCTCCTTATTCCCATCCTTGTATGCATGGCTCCTTATCCCGTCCTTGTCTGCATGGCTCCTTATTCCTATCCTTGTGTGCATGGCTCCTTATTCCCATCCTTGTCTGTATGGCCCCTAATTCCCATCCTTGTCTGTATGGCTCCTTATCCCTATCCTTGTATGCATGGATCCTTATTCCCATCCTTGTAGCCATGGCTCCTTATTCCCATCCTTGTATGCATGGCCCCTTATTCCCATCCTTGTATGCATGGCTCCTTATCCCCATCCTTGTATGCATGGCTCCTTATTCCCATCCTTTTATGCTTGGCTTCTTATTCCCATCTTTGTCAGCATGGCCCCTTATTCCGATCCTTGTATGCATGGCTCCTTATTCCCATCCTTGTCTGCATGGCTCCTTATTCCCATCCTTGTCTGTATGGCCCCTTATTCCCATCCTTGTCTGTATGGCCCCTTATCCCCATCCTTGTATGCATGGCTCCTTATTCCCATCCTTGTCTGCATGGCTCCTTATTTACAGCCTTGTCTGTATGGCTCCTTATTCCCATCCTTGTCTGCATAGCTCCTTATCCTTAGCCTTGTATGCATGGCTCCTTATTCCCATCCTTGTCAGCATGGCCCCTTATTCCGATCCTTGTATGCATGGCTCCTTATTCCCATCCTTGTCTGCATGGCTCCTTATTCCCATCCTTGTCTGTATGGCCCCTTATTCCCATACTTGTCTGTATGGCCCCTTATCCCCATCCTTGTCTGTATGGCCCCTTATCCCCATCCTTATATGCATGGCTCCTTATTCCCATCCTTGTCTGCATGGCTCCTTATTCCCATCCTTCTGTATGGCTCCTTATTCCCATCCTTGTCTGCATGGCTCCTTATTCCCATCTTTGTCTGTATGGCCCCTTATTCCCATCCTTGTCTGCATGGCTCCTTATCCCTATCCTTGTCTGCATGGCTCCTTATTCCCATCCTTGTATGCATGGCTCCTTATTCCCATCCTTGTCTGCATGGCTCCTTATTCCCATCCATGTATGCATGGCTCCTTATTCCCATCATTGTCTGCATGGCTCCTTATTTCCATCCTTGTAAGCATGGCTCCTTATTCCCATCCTTGTCTGCATGGCTCCTTATTCCCATCCTTGTCTGCATGGCTCCTTATTCCCATCATTGTCTGCATGGCTCCTTATTCCCATCCTTGTCTGTATGGCCCCTTATTCCCATACTTGTCTGTATGGCCCCTTATCCCCATCCTTGTCTGTATGGCCCCTTATCCCCATCCTTATATGCATGGCTCCTTACTCCCATCCTTGTCTACATGGCTCCTTATTCCCATCCTTCTGTATGGCTCCTTATTCCCATCCTTGTCTGCATGGCTCCTTATTCCCATCTTTGTCTGTATGGCCCCTTATTCCCATCCTTGTCTGCATGGCTCCTTATCCCTATCCTTGTCTGCATGGCTCCTTATTCCCATCCTTGTATGCATGGCTCCTTATTCCCATCCTTGTCTGCATGGCTCCTTATTCCCATCCATGTATGCATGGCTCCTTATTCCCATCATTGTCTGCATGGCTCCTTATTTCCATCCTTGTAAGCATGGCTCCTTATTCCCATCCTTGTCTGCATGGCTCCTTATTCCCATCCTTGTCTGCATGGCTCCTTATTCCCATCATTGTCTGCATGGCTCCTTATTCTCATCCTTGTCTGCATGGCTCCTTATTCCCATCCTTGTCTGCATGGCTCCTTATCCCCATCCTTGTATTCATGGCGTCTTATTGCCATCTTTGTATGCATGGCGCCTTATTCCTATCCTTGTCTACATGGTTCCTCATCCCCATCCTTGTATATGTGGCCCCCACATAAAAGCATAAAAAAATTCTACTTACCTTCCCTGCGCACCCTTGCAGTATCTCGTTCCAGTGTCAGCAGCTCCTGTGGCCGAGTGATCACGTGTCCTAGAATGACATTCCCTATCAGTATGTCTTTGAAGAGTGGGAAGAAACCGGAGAACCCAAAGGAAACCCACACAAACACGGGGAGAACATACAATCTCCTTGGGATTTGAAGGCTGCAGTGCTAACCACTGAGCCACCGTGCTGCCCCAAGTGTTGTGGTAGGTGACACAAAAAAAGCAGTCATGTCCACTTCCATAAAAGCTGACGGGCTCTCACTCACCCCGAATGTAGGGGGTAAACAAGTGGAGTTACTGGGGCCGGAGACTTATGTGAGAAGACTTGGCATGGTGAGGGAGGAGGAAGAAGCAGCAGATGTGGTTGATGGGTGATTGGCAAGGCCCGCTATTCCGCATTTTAAAGCAGTAAAATTCCCACACTAATGCATGTTGATCGCGCATGTAGTTGTCAAATTATTGCAATTTTTGCCTCTACTGAGTATTTTGGCAAATTTGGCAAATAACATGAGTTGGGTCATCCTTCTCAAAAAAGGCTCAAGCTAGGCAACCCTTGCTTCCCCTGCGAACTGCACACTCTTAACCTGTGCTGGCCACATCCAGAGTTGTGGCTGAGGATGCAGTGCTTGTCGTGGTTCCATCACTTTGTGTCTGTGTGGGAAGCTGCAACGTCTTCCTTCTCCTCCACCTCCTCTGCTGAGCTACTCAGCTGTGTACATGAGTGCCCAAAATTGTAGGTTGATAGTCCAAGAGAAGGCATGCACAGTAAAGCTGGGACCCATCAGAGGGAGGTCAACTTGCCGTGGTTGATGGGCATACATGAATTGGCCAATTTATGCGCTAAGAACCTTCATTTTCATTCATTTCCATAAGGGAAAAAAAATTTTGAGTAGCAAAATCTAGATTATGTTTTTAATGTTTTTCTGTGTTTTCACATGGCCTGAACTTATACATAGTGCTGCTGTTCTCTCTTTTTTCTATATTATGCAGTCTGGCAGCTTGCACATGCTCACACTTAGGAGGTGCTGATCAGTCTTTTTGTATATTTAGCTATTGGATGTTGGCTGCATCCAGCCTGATTCTGCACTCCTCCCATTGACCTACAGCTCTACTTGCCCATAAATTGTAGGCTAAACCCAGGAGCAGACGTGAGTGCTCAAAATTGTAGGTTGATAGTCCAAGAGAAGGCATGCACAGTAGAGCAGGGACCCATCAGAGGGAGGTCACCTTGCCGTGGTTGATGGGCAATTTATGTGCTAAGAACCTTCATTTTCATTCATTTCCGTAAGTTTTAAAAAAAAAAATTTGGGAAAAAAAAATTTTGAGTAGCAAAATCTAGATTATGTTTTTAATGTTTTTTACACGGCCTAAACTTATACATAGTGCTGCTGTGCTCTCTTTTTCTGAATTACAGGCTTGCTATGAGTGCCGACCACAGGGTGGCGCTCACAGCAAGCCTGCATTAACAACCATAGAGGTCTTCAATAGACCTCTGGTTGTCATGCCGAAGCATCGCTGACCCCCGATCACGTGACGGGGGTCAGCGATGCGCTCATGGCCTGGAAGCGCTAGTTAAATGCATTTGACAGCGGTATTTAACTAGTTAATAGCGGCAGGTGGATCGCGATTCCACTCGCCGCTATTGCGGGCTCATGTCAGCTATTCAAAACAGCTGACATGTCACGGCTTTGATGAGGGCTCACCGCTGGAGCCCACATCAAAGCAGGGGATCTGACCTCAGACGTACTATCCCGTCCGAGGTCAGAAAGGGGTTAAAAAAAATGAAAAATTATATTTTTTCAATTAACATATTAATTTAGTCCTAAATTTTTCAGTTTCACAAGGGGAAATAGAAAAAAATAACCCCTAAATAACCCCTAACCCCACCAGATATTTACAATTTCTAACAAATGCAGCAAAACCCAATATGTGTTAGAAGATTACTGTTTTGGCACACGGCAAGGGCAGCGACGTAACTTGAACCTCGTGGGCCCAAATGCAAAAGCTTCAAAGGGGCACCCAACTATTGCAATTCTTTAATACTAATGGTCTTTTCATATAGGCCAAAGGGTTCTTTTGAGCGCAATAAGCTTCAGGGTCTGGGTGCAATTGCAACCGCACCACCTATTGTAGTTACACCACTGGGCATAGGTCAGAAAAGTAGGAGCACCATTTAATTTTTAGATAGAAATTTTGGCTGAAATAAACTACAGATATGTCGCATTTTCAGAGCTTCTGAGGTACCAAAACAGCATAAACCCTCCACAGGTGATCCAATTTTGAAATCTATACCCCTCAAGGAATTTATCTTGTGGTGTAGTGACCTACTTGGACCCACATGTGCCTCACAAAAGTTATTAACATTGAACGCAAAAATAAAAAAATTATATTTATTTCACAAAAATGTTGCTTTGGCCTAAAAATTACAAGTGTAATAACAGAAGATAAACGGCCATGATTTGTTATGCAATTTCTCCTGAATGTGGCAATATTTCATATGTGTTCAAATATCGCTACATATGAACATGGCTTGGCTCAGAAGGCAAATTTGACTGGAACAGATTGCAGTCACGTCACATTATTAGAGCCCCTGAGGTGCCAAAACAGTGGAAACACCCTCAAATGACCCCATTTTAATAACTAGTGGTGTAGTAAATATTTTTTAACCCAAAGGTGCTTCACATAATATTGTTAGATTGGAAATTAAATTTTTCTCCAGTGAAATGTTGCTTTAATCTCAAACTAAGCACAGTGATTTCCTCATTATTACTATTATTTATTTACAGGTCCTTCTCAAAAAATTAGCATATAGTGTTAAATTTCATTATTTACCATAATGTAATGATTACAATTAAACTTTCATATATTATAGATTCATTATCCACCAACTGAAATTTGTCAGGTCTTTTATTGTTTTAATACTGATGATTTTGGCATACAACTCCTGATAACCCAAAAAACCTGTCTCAATAAATTAGCATATCAAGAAAAGGTTCTCTAAACGACCTATTACCCTAATCTTCTGAATCAACTAATTAACTCTAAACACATGCAAAAGATACCTGAGGCTTTTATAAACTCCCTGCCTGGTTCATTACTCAAAACCCCCATCATGGGTAAGACTAGCGACCTGACAGATGTCAAGAAGGCCATCATTGACACCCTCAAGCAAGAGGGTAAGACCCAGAAAGAAATTTCTCAACAAATAGGATGTTCCCAGAGTGCTGTATCAAGGCACCTCAATGGTAAGTCTGTTGGAAGGAAACAATGTGGCAGAAAACGCTGTACAACGAGAAGAGGAGACCGGACCCTGAGGAAGATTGTGGAGAAGGACCGATTCCAGACCTTGGGGAACCTGAGGAAGCAGTGGACTGAGTCTGGTGTGGAAACATCCAGAGCCACCGTGCACAGGCGTGTGCAGGAAATGGGCTACAGGTGCCGCATTCCCCAGGTAAAGCCACTTTTGAGCTACAGAGAAGCAGCACTGGACTGTTGCTAAGTGGTCCCAAGTACTTTTTTCTGATGAAAGCAAATTTTGCATGTCATTCGGAAATCAAGGTGCCAGAGTCTGGAGGAAGACTGGGGAGAAGGAAATGCCAAAATGCCTGAAGTCCAGTGTCAAGTACCCACAGTCAGTGATGGTGTGGGGTGCCATGTCAGCTGCTGGTGTTGGTCCACTGTGTTTCATCAAGGGCAGGGTCAATGCAGCTAGCTATCAGGAGATTTTGGAGCACTTCATGCTTCCATCGGCTGAAATGCTTTATGGAGATGAAGATTTCATTTTTCAGCACGACCTGGCACCTGCTCACAGTGCCAAAACCACTGGTAAATGGTTTACTGACCATGGTATTACTGTGCTCAATTGGCCTGCCAACTCTCCTGACCTGAACCCCATAGAGAATCTGTGGGATATTGTGAAGAGAAAGTTGAGAGACGCAAGACCCAACACTCTGGATGAGCTTAAGGCCGCTATTGAAGCATCCTGGGCCTCCATAACATCTCAGCAGTGTCACAGGCTGATTGCCTCCATGCCACGCCGCATTGAAGCAGTCATTTCTGCCAAAGGATTCCCGACCAAGTATTGAGTGCATAACTGAACATTATTATTTGATGGTTTTTTTGTTTGTTATTAAAAAACACTTTTATTTGATTGGATGGGTGAAATATGCTAATTTATTGAGACAGGTTTTTTGGGTTATCAGGAGTTGTATGCCAAAATCATCAGTATTAAAACAATAAAAGACCTGACAAATTTCAGTTGGTGGATAATGAATCTATAATATATGAAAGTTTAATTGTAATCATTACATTATGGTAAATAATGAAATTTAACACTATATGCTAATTTTTTGAGAAGGACCTGTATATAGCACCATTGATTCCATGGTGGGTACATGAGAATGGGTTACATACAAATTACAGATATCACTTATAGTAAGCAAATTAACAATTACAGATTGATACAGAGGGGCGAGGACCCTGCCCTTGCAGGCTTACATTCTACAGGATGGTGAGGAAGGAGACAGTAGGTCGAGGGTTGCAGGAGCTCTGCTGTGGGTGAGGCGGTAGCTCCGGTAGTGGTGAGGAGGCAGCGGGGTCATTGCAGACTGTAAGCTTTCCTGAAGAGGTGGGTTTTCAGGTTCTGTCTGAAGGATCCGAAGGTGGTTGATAGTCGGATGTGTTGAGGCAAAGAATTCCAGAGGATGGGGGATATTCAGGAGAAGTCTTGGAGGTTGTTGGGTGAGGAGTGAATAAGTGTGGAGGAGAGAAGGAGGTCTTGGGAGACCTGGAGATTACATGAGGGAAAATATCGGGAGATTAGTTCAGAGATATATGGAGGAGACAGGTTATGGGTGGCTTTGTAGGTCAGTATTAGTAATTTGAACTAGATATGCTGAGGGAATGGGAGCCAGGGAAGAGATTTGCAGAGTTGGGAAGTGGAGGAGTAGCAAGGAGAAAGATGAATTAGCCGGGAAGCAGAGTTAAGGATGGATTGGAGAGGTGCAAGGTGATATCAGGGAGGCCACAAAAAAGGATGTTGCAGTAGTCGAGTTGGGAGATGATGAGGGCATGCACAAGCGTTTTAGTAGATTGACAGTTGAGGAAAGGACGGATTCTGGAGATATTTTTGAGCTGGAGGTGACAGGAGGTGGAAAGAGCTTGGATGTGCGGTTTGAAGGATAGGGCAGAGTCCAGAGTTATTCCGAGGCAGCAGGCTTCCAGTATGGGGGAGAGCGTGATGTCATTAATTGTGATAGATAGGTCAGGTAAGGAAGATCTATGAGAGGGAGGAAAGATGGTGAGTTCAGATTTGTCCACATTGAGTTTGAGGAAGCGAGAGGAGAAGAAGTAGGATATAGCTGATAGACACTCCGGGATTCTGGACATCAGAGAGTTGACGTCTGGGCCAGAGAGGTAGATCTGAGTGTCATCAGCATAAAGGTGGTACTGGAATCCATGGTACATTATGAGTTGTCCCAGGCCAAGTGTATAGATTGAGCAGAGTAAGGGTCCTCGAACAGAGCCTTGTGGGACTCCAACAGAGAGAGGGTGGGATGAGGAGGTAGTGTGGGAGTGGGAGACGCTGAATGTGCGGTTGGAAAGGTATGAGGAAATCCAGGATAGGGCTGTTAGGTGCCGAGTTCCTGCCGCTGCACAGGGGGAATCTCGAACCATGTCTGCTGCGGTCTCCCATTCTACATCGGCCGCAGTGGAGCCTCCTCAGCGGAGATGTTGGTCCCAGCATTTGGCTCAGCCTGATACTGTGCAAAGGGTTACTGCTGCCTTTCCAGGCTCTCCCTTTATAGCCAGCACTGGTCAGCGGCAAGCAGGCTTTTCTGGGACTAAGTCCTCCTTTGCACACACTGAGCATGCCTACGGGAGGACCTCTCATTGCAGGTCGGGGTCACACGCTCAGGCCCTGTAGCAGCTCCTATTGGTCCTCCAGGAAGGTCCTGAAAGAGCTGCAACTATAAATGGTTCGCATGGCCGCACGGCCAGTGGATACTTTACCACTCTTTATATACATGTAGTGTGAGACCGTAGCGCTGGGACTGTGCACTCAGGCAGGCAGTTAGCATCAATGGGGGCAATGAGCTGCTGGCTTACTTGCAAGCACGACCCTAGGTAAGGCAATAGTTTTTGTGTACAGTGCGACTCTGTGCGGCAACACAGATCGCTTTCAGTTCACACGGGGTGAAGCTTAACCCCCATGTGAGCTCAGAGTTTATGCGCCATTACTTTGCAGCAGATATCTCTGCACAGTGAACCCCGGGCTGCAAACGCACCTTGTTGCTTCCTACCTATACTCGGTGCGTTCCGCTAGCCCTAACAATATACTACCGCCAGGGTCTGCCTAAGTAATGGCGGATGAACAGCGATTGCAGGGGTACATCCAGCTGCTAGAGGGCAGGTTGGTGGCTTTCGAGAGTGCAACCTCAGCGGTGGATGTTACCGCAATAGCTCTTCAGGCTGCTAGCGTGGCTGCAGCAACTTTAACCACTGCCACCCCTGTTCCGACCTTATCCCACTTCCCGCTGCCAGAGAAATACTCTGGTGACAGTAAGTCATGTAGGGGTTTCATGAGCCAGTGCGGTATTCACCTTGAGCTCCTGGCTGCACATTTTCCCACAGAGCGGGCAAAGGTGGGATTCATTATTTCTCTTTTGTCGGACAGGGTGTTGGAGTGGGCTACGCCGCTGTGGGAGCGCGACGATCATGCGGTGCAGACTGCTCCTCGGTTTTTGAGCACTCTGAAACAGGTCTTTTTAGGACCTCAAGTCACCCATGATACGGCGCTCCAACTGCTGGCATTGAATCAGGGTATGTCCATGGTGAGCCATTTTGCCGTCCACTTCCGAACTTTGGCGTCTGAGCTGGAGTGGCCGGATAAAGCCCTCATCCCGGTATTTTGGAGGGGGCTGGCTGACCATGTGAAGGACGCTTTGGCCACTAGGGAGATTCCCGCCACACTGGAGGAGCTCATAGCTGCATCAACTCACAACAACCTTCGTTTTAACGAGCGAAGTTTGGAGCAAGCCCAGTGTAGGCAGAGGTTTCGGCTGGCTCCCACCTTCGCCAAACCTCAGGAATCTCCAGTCCAAGCGTCCGAGTTACATGAAGCCATGGAGGTGTCACGAGCAGGGTCTAAGTCCCTAAGTCCTGGACCGCTCATGCACTTAAGGTATGTCATGTTTGCCGGCAGTCAGGACACCTTGCCTCCAGGTGTTCTCAGCGGTCGGGAGAACGTCAGCATCTAGTGGTAGTTGGAGGAGGTACACTAAACACGGCAACGTTTTCCTCCAAATTGTCCTTCAAGGGGACAATTACCATAGGCCCATCCACTCTTTTGGTAGAGCTTTGCGTGGACTGTGGGGCGAAGGGCAATTTTATGTCATCTGCTTTCGCCCAACGACACGCAATACCCCTGGTGATGCTCGCCAAACCAGTGACCGTTCGAGTGGTAAATGGGTCGACACTACCCTCACAGATTACTCACCAAACCATTCCATTTACTCTTTCATGTCTCCATCTCATCAGGAGATTATTTCCCTATTAGTCATTCCCGAGGGAATTGATGAGGTACTGTTGGGGATACCATGGCTAAGCTACCACTCTCCTCATATAGAGTGGTCCTCTGGAAGAATTCTGGGATGGAGTAAATCCTGTGAGGGTAGATGTCAGAGGGAGTGCGTACAGGTTGCTACAACTGAGGTGCCCACAGATCTCTCCTCTCTCCCCAAGCACTATTGGCCCTATGCGGACGTGTTCTCCAGAAGGGCTGCGGAGACCCTTCCACCTCACCTTCATTAGGAAGTCAGTGTCACCTGCAGGGGCTGGGTTCTTCGTGCAGAAGAAGAGTGGGGAACCACATCCATGCATACACTACAGGGGTCTTAACGCCATCACCGTTAAGAATAAGTACCCACTACCCCTGATATCTGAGCTCTTTGATATGCTACGGGGAGCAAGAGTATTTACTAAATTAGATCTGCGGGGTGCTTACAACCTGATTCGCATCCGTGAGGGGGACGAATGGAAGACGGCTTTTAACACCAGGAAGGGGCACTATGTATATCTGGTGATGCCCTTTGGGCTCTGTAATGCCCCAGCCGTTTTCCAAGACTTTGTGAACGACATCTTCCGGGATAGGCTCACCACCTCGGTCGTAGTCTACCTGGATGATATTATCATCAACTCTCCAGATAATGACTCCCACCTGAGAGATGTTTGCAAAGTCTTCGACCTCTTACGGGCAAACTCCCTCTACTCCAAGTTAGAAAAGTGTTTGTTTGAGCAGGAGTCCTTGTCTTTCCTTGGCTATGTCATCTCTGCCCAGGGATTGGCTATGGATCCTGCCAAGCGACAGGCTGTGATGGACTGGCAGGAACCCCATTCTCTTAAAGCGGTGCAGCGCTTTATGGGGTTCATTAATTACTATCGCCAGTTCATTCGCCACTTCTCAACTTTGGTAGCTCCCTTGGTTGCCCTCACCAAGAAAGGAGCAAATCCCAAATTGTGGTCGGAAGAAGGTCTCCAAGGCCTTTCTCTGTATTAAGTCACACTTCGCTAGCGCTCCCATTCTACATCGCCCCGATGTAGATAAGCTGTTTAGAATTGGAGGGGGATGCCTCATCCGTTGGTGCTGGAGCAGTCCTCTTCCAAAAGGATGCTCAAGTTCGGAAGCATCCTTGCTTCTTCTTTTCCAAGACCTTTTCACCTGCGGAGAGGAATTATTCCATCGGGGACAGGGAGTTGCTAGCTATAAAGTTGGCTTTCTCAGAGTGGAGACACCTCCTGGAGGGGGCTCTTTTTCCCTTCCAAGTTTTTACTGCCCACAAAAATTTGGAGTACTTACAGACAGCCCAGCGGCTGAATTCTCGCCAGGCCAGATGGTCCCTTTTCTTCTCCCGGTTTCATTTCACCATCCATTTTTTCTCCGGGGAGAAGAACATTCATGCCGACGCTCTCTCCCACTCCGTAGTGTCATCTGAGGAGGAGGAGCCTTGGCTTATTGTCTCTTTTGAGAGCCTGAGAACTGTGGCTCCGGTTTCGCTAGAGTCTGTACCCCCAGGCAAGACTTTCGTTCCATTCAATTTGCGACCGGAGGTTCTCTCTTGGGCTCACTCGTCCAGGGTGGGTGGACATTTTGGGAACAAGTGAACACCTGAGCTTTTGACGAGGACGTACTGGTGGCCGCATGTGGCCCATGTCGTCGGGGACTATATTTGGGCGTGTGTCTCCTGCGCCAAGAATTGGTCTCCTCGGCAACGGTCTGCTGGGTAACTTTACCCCCTGCCGGTGGCAGACAGGCCTTGGGAGATGGTCGGGATGGACTTTGTGGTGGGCTTGCCCAAGTCTCGTAGCTGCACCGTTATCTGGGTAGTCACCGATCTTTTCGCTAAAATAGTGCACTTGGTGCCGCTTCTTCAGTTACCTTTTGCACGGGCCTTGGCGGCGTTGTTCATAAAACATATTTTCCGTTTACATGGCATGCCTGATAAAATTGTCAGTGACCGGGGTCCCCAGTTCACGTCTCAGTTTTGGAGAGAGCTCTGTCGGTTACTCAGCATAGAACTGAATCTCTCTTCTGCATATCATCCTGAGACGAATGTGTTGGTAGAGAGGGCCAACCAGACTATGGTGACATATTTGCGACATTTTGTCTCTGCTAGGCAGGATGAATGGGCATCTTTGCTACCTTGGGCGGAATTTGCTTTGAACAACGCCGTAGCCGACTCCACCAAGCAGACTCCATTTCTCCTTAATTACGGCCAACATCCGCGTGTCCCTGTGCCCATGCCTGTGTCATCCACCGATTCTAGGGTGGCACACTGGGCGGTGGAGGCCTCCAAGGAGAGAATGAGGGTTTCTGCCGATGCACACCGGCACCCCGCTCCGACCTTTGCTCCTGGCGACTTAGTATGGCTCTCCGCCCGTAACATCAGGCTGCGAGTTGAGTCCACTAAGTTTGCACCTCGCTACATAGGCCCTTTCAAGGTTCTGGAACAGGTTAACCCTGTGGTCTACCATTTGGCTATTCCTCCGCGCCTTGGTATCACCGACACTTTCCATGTATCCCTCTTAAAGCCCGTCTATATGTCCTGGTTTTCCGAGTCATCTGCCGGGACATCGGGTTCGTCCATGGATGAGTTCGAGGTGCAAGGTGGTACGTGGCAAAAAATGCTATCTGGTGGACTGGAAGGGTCATGGCCCAGAGGACAGAACCTGGGAACCTGTGGAGCACATTCGGGCTCCGCTGCTCATTGCAGCCTTTCAGCGTAGCGAGGCCCAAGGAGGGGGGCCCTAGGAGGGGGGGGGTAATGTTAGGTATTGCGTTCCCGCCGCTGCACAAGGGAAATCTTGAACCATGTCTGCTGCGGTCTCCCATTCTACATCAGCCACTGTGGAGCCTGCTCAGCGGAGACGTCGGTGTCAGCGTCTGGCTCAGCCTGATACTGTGCAAAGGGTTACTGCTGCCTTTTCAGGTTCTCCCTTTATAGCCAGCACTGGTCAGCGGCAAGCAGGCTTTTCTGGGACTAAGTCCTGCTTTGCACACACTGAGCATGCCCATGGGAGGACCTCTCATTGCAGGTCGGGGGTCACACGCTCTGGCCCTGTAGCAGCTTCTATTGGTCCTCCGGGAAGGTCCTGAAAGAGCTGCAACTGTATATGGTTCGCATGGTTGCACGGCCATGCGCTAGTATCAAATGTATTTGGCTTATGCCAGTGGATACTTTAGCACTCTTTGTGGTGTGAGACTGTAGCACTGGGACTGTACACTCAGGCAGGCAGTTAGCGTCAGTGGGGGCAATTAGCCGTTAGCTTGCTTGCAATCACAACCCTAGTTAGGACAATAGTTTTTGTGTACAGCGCGACTCTGTGCGGCAACAGAGATCGCTTTCAGTTCACATGGGGTGAAGCTTAACCCACCTGTGAGCTCAGAGTTTATCCGCCATTACTTTGCAGCAGATATCTCTGCTTGTTGCTTCCTACCTATAATCGGTGCGTTCCGCCAGCCCTAACAAGGGCGAGGTCTTTGATGCCAAAGGAGGAGAGGATCTGTAGTAGGAGGCAGCTGGTCAACTGTACACCAATAAAGAACTATGAAGACTCTGGATCAAAACGATAATATTAAAATCACAATTTTATTAGAAAAAATCTAAAAATACATATAGATAGTATATATAATGTAACACACTGGTGAGACGTTAAAATAAACGAATACAGGGTCAGAACAGAAGCTACAGACTAGTTCAACCCCCTAACATATATCACATAACAGGTCAAAAGTGACCATAATAAGCTAATAAATCCCTCAATGGTACTGGTAAAACAGTGATCCCACAGGACTAGATGCTGTTCCTACACTCCAATAAAACAGTATCAGCATACACGCATAAGTCTCCAAAAAATAGAAAAAAGCTAGCAGCTAGGAGTGATATCTACCTGTGGTCATACTGGAACCAGAGAGGGAGGGGTCGTACCGGCTGAGCACACCTCGACGCGCGTTTCACTGCAATGGCAGCTTCGTCAGGAGGTGATATGTACTTGTTGTTGCAGCCCTTATATACTGGACACTGATGCACAGATATCCAGCACCTGCATAGCGGCGCACCGGCGCCATGTTGCGGCGTCACCAGAGGGGACCGCGCTCAGTGTGCACGTCATCCGGTCACGTGCGCCGGTCGTGTGACCGCACACGTAACCAAGACGACAGAGCACATCCAGAGAACGCTTCCCCGCGGCGGCACCACAGCGCATGCGCGCCGTGCGCACACAGGTATCGCAAGGAAATGCTGTCACACAGACAGAAAGTGAAACTAAAAGCAGGACATCCACCCTCCCCAGAATAAAAACTACAGCCCCCTGGTAAGTAGCCTACCTACATACGCCGTATAGGACCAATGTCACCACTCAAAGATGGTAAATATGTATGGGGAATGACATGCAGAGAAATCAACGAAGCTAATACATACTCCACTGCAAATAATGTAAATCACCCCAATATTAACTAGATGACTACCACAGAAGCATGCATAGTATTACAAATATGGAAACAGGAACACATGGGCTACTTGCACAGTGAACAAGTCTGTATGATCATGTTCACACACCACCAAGAAACCTGAAGACACAAAAGAGAATAGTAAAACCAAAAACACTCAGTTTGAAAAAATGTTGCAGTAATCCGCAAGTGCTAGTAAAAGATGTAAAAAACAGGGTATTTGGTTGATACGTTTTTTGCAAAAAATGTATACTAAGCTGCTCTACCAATCTTCACGGTATACCCTTATCAGAGCAGTCCTAACTAATGTATGCAATCCCTATCTGATGTATTTAAAAACCTGATCATCTGTATATAACCTGTGTGAACAGGGTTCAGAGAGGAAAAATCCATGTGTGCATACAGGGTAGAACAGCTTTTGTGCAGATAGCCCAAGAGGAGTGGTGGAACTCCCCAGTCTTGTAGACACAAGAGAACAATTATGGAAACAGGAACACATGGGCTACTTGCACAGTGAACAAGTCTGTATGATCATGTTCACACACCACCAAGAAACCTGAAGACACAAAAGAGAATAGTAAAACCAAAAACACTCAGTTTGAAAAAATGTTGCAGTAATCCGCAAGTGCTAGTAAAAGATGTAAAAAACAGGGTATTTGGTTGATACGTTTTTTGCAAAAAATGTATACTAAGCTGCTCTACCAATCTTCACGGTATACCCTTATCAGAGCAGTCCTAACTAATGTATGCAATCCCTATCTGATGTATTTAAAAACCTGATCATCTGTATATAACCTGTGTGAACAGGGTTCAGAGAGGAAAAATCCATGTGTGCATACAGGGTAGAACAGCTTTTGTGCAGATAGCCCAAGAGGAGTGGTGGAACTCCCCAGTCTTGTAGACACAAGAGAACAATTATGGAAACAGGAACACATGGGCTACTTGCACAGTGAACAAGTCTGTATGATCATGTTCACACACCACCAAGAAACCTGAAGACACAAAAGAGAATAGTAAAACCAAAAACACTCAGTTTGAAAAAATGTTGCAGTAATCCGCAAGTGCTAGTAAAAGATGTAAAAAACAGGGTATTTGGTTGATACGTTTTTTGCAAAAAATGTATACTAAGCTGCTCTACCAATCTTCACGGTATACCCTTATCAGAGCAGTCCTAACTAATGTATGCAATCCCTATCTGATGTATTTAAAAACCTGATCATCTGTATATAACCTGTGTGAACAGGGTTCAGAGAGGAAAAATCCATGTGTGCATACAGGGTAGAACAGCTTTTGTGCAGATAGCCCAAGAGGAGTAGTGGAACTCCCCAGTCTTGTAGACACAAGAGAACAATTATGGAAACAGGAACACATGGGCTACTTGCACAGTGAACAAGTCTGTATGATCATGTTCACACACCACCAAGAAACCTGAAGACACAAAAGAGAATAGTAAAACCAAAAACACTCAGTTTGAAAAAATGTTGCAGTAATCCGCAAGTGCTAGTAAAAGATGTAAAAAACAGGGTATTTGGTTGATACGTTTTTTGCAAAAAATGTATACTAAGCTGCTCTACCAATCTTCACGGTATACCCTTATCAGAGCAGTCCTAACTAATGTATGCAATCCCTATCTGATGTATTTAAAAACCTGATCATCTGTATATAACCTGTGTGAACAGGGTTCAGAGAGGAAAAATCCATGTGTGCATACAGGGTAGAACAGCTTTTGTGCAGATAGCCCAAGAGGAGTGGTGGAACTCCCCAGTCTTGTAGACACAAGAGAACAATTATGGAAACAGGAACACATGGGCTACTTGCACAGTGAACAAGTCTGTATGATCATGTTCACACACCACCAAGAAACCTGAAGACACAAAAGAGAATAGTAAAACCAAAAACACTCAGTTTGAAAAAATGTTGCAGTAATCCGCAAGTGCTCGTAAAAGATGTAAAAAACAGGGTATTTGGTTGATACGTTTTTTGCAAAAAATGTATACTAAGCTGCTCTACCAATCTTCACGGTATACCCTTATCAGAGCAGTCCTAACTAATGTATGCAATCCCTATCTGATGTATTTAAAAACCTGATCATCTGTATATAACCTGTGTGAACAGGGTTCAGAGAGGAAAAATCCATGTGTGCATACAGGGTAGAACAGCTTTTGTGCAGATAGCCCAAGAGGAGTGGTGGAACTCCCCAGTCTTGTAGACACAAGAGAACAATTATGGAAACAGGAACACATGGGCTACTTGCACAGTGAACAAGTCTGTATGATCATGTTCCCACACCACCAAGAAACCTGAAGACACAAAAGAGAATAGTAAAACCAAAAACACTCAGTTTGAAAAAATGTTGCAGTAATCCGCAAGTGCTAGTAAAAGATGTAAAAAACAGGGTATTTGGTTGATACGTTTTTTGCAAAAAATGTATACTAAGCTGCTCTACCAATCTTCACGGTATACCCTTATCAGAGCAGTCCTAACTAATGTATGCAATCCCTATCTGATGTATTTAAAAACCTGATCATCTGTATATAACCTGTGTGAACAGGGTTCAGAGAGGAAAAATCCATGTGTGCATACAGGGTAGAACAGCTTTTGTGCAGATAGCCCAAGAGGAGTGGTGGAACTCCCCAGTCTTGTAGACACAAGAGAACAATTATGGAAACAGGAACACATGGGCTACTTGCACAGTGAACAAGTCTGTATGATCATGTTCACACACCACCAAGAAACCTGAAGACACAAAAGAGAATAGTAAAACCAAAAACACTCAGTTTGAAAAAATGTTGCAGTAATCCGCAAGTGCTAGTAAAAGATGTAAAAAACAGGGTATTTGGTTGATACGTTTTTTGCAAAAAATGTATACTAAGCTGCTCTACCAATCTTCACGGTATACCCTTATCAGAGCAGTCATAACTAATGTATGCAATCCCTATCTGATGTATTTAAAAACCTGATCATCTGTATATAACCTGTGTGAACAGGGTTCAGAGAGGAAAAATCCATGTGTGCATACAGGGTAGAACAGCTTTTGTGCAGATAGCCCAAGAGGAGTGGTGGAACTCCCCAGTCTTGTAGACACAAGAGAACAATTATGGAAACAGGAACACATGGGCTACTTGCACAGTGAACAAGTCTGTATGATCATGTTCACACACCACCAAGAAACCTGAAGACACAAAAGAGAATAGTAAAACCAAAAACACTCAGTTTGAAAAAATGTTGCAGTAATCCGCAAGTGCTAGTAAAAGATGTAAAAAACAGGGTATTTGGTTGATACGTTTTTTGCAAAAAATGTATACTAAGCTGCTCTACCAATCTTCACGGTATACCCTTATCAGAGCAGTCCTAACTGATGTATGCAATCCCTATCTGATGTATTTAAAAACCTGATCATCTGTATATAACCTGTGTGAACAGGGTTCAGAGAGGAAAAATCCATGTGTGCATACAGGGTAGAACAGCTTTTGTGCAGATAGCCCAAGAGGAGTGGTGGAACTCCCCAGTCTTGTAGACACAAGAGAACAATTATGGAAACAGGAACACATGGGCTACTTGCACAGTGAACAAGTCTGTATGATCATGTTCACACACCACCAAGAAACCTGAAGACACAAAAGAGAATAGTAAAACCAAAAACACTCAGTTTGAAAAAATGTTGCAGTAATCCGCAAGTGCTAGTAAAAGACGTAAAAAACAGGGTATTTGGTTGATACGTTTTTTGCAAAAAATGTATACTAAGCTGCTCTACCAATCTTCACGGTATACCCTTATCAGAGCAGTCCTAACTAATGTATGCAATCCCTATCTGATGTATTTAAAAACCTGATCATCTGTATATAACCTGTGTGAACAGGGTTCAGAGAGGAAAAATCCATGTGTGCATACAGGGTAGAACAGCTTTTGTGCAGATAGCCCAAGAGGAGTGGTGGAACTCCCCAGTCTTGTAGACACAAGAGAACAATTATGGAAACAGGAACACATGGGCTACTTGCACAGTGAACAAGTCTGTATGATCATGTTCACACACCACCAAGAAACCTGAAGACACAAAAGAGAATAGTAAAACCAAAAACACTCAGTTTGAAAAAATGTTGCAGTAATCCGCAAGTGCTAGTAAAAGATGTAAAAAACAGGGTATTTGGTTGATACGTTTTTTGCAAAAAATGTATACTAAGCTGCTCTACCAATCTTCACGGTATACCCTTATCAGAGCAGTCCTAACTAATGTATGCAATCCCTATCTGATGTATTTAAAAACCTGATCATCTGTATATAACCTGTGTGAACAGGGTTCAGAGAGGAAAAATCCATGTGTGCATACAGGGTAGAACAGCTTTTGTGCAGATAGCCCAAGAGGAGTGGTGGAACTCCCCAGTCTTGTAGACACAAGAGAACAATTATGGAAACAGGAACACATGGGCTACTTGCACAGTGAACAAGTCTGTATGATCATGTTCACACACCACCAAGAAACCTGAAGACACAAAAGAGAATAGTAAAACCAAAAACACTCAGTTTGAAAAAATGTTGCAGTAATCCGCAAGTGCTAGTAAAAGATGTAAAAAACAGGGTATTTGGTTGATACGTTTTTTGCAAAAAATGTATACTAAGCTGCTCTACCAATCTTCACGGTATACCCTTATCAGAGCAGTCCTAACTAATGTATGCAATCCCTATCTGATGTATTTAAAAACCTGATCATCTGTATATAACCTGTGTGAACAGGGTTCAGAGAGGAAAAATCCATGTGTGCATACAGGGTAGAACAGCTTTTGTGCAGATAGCCCAAGAGGAGTGGTGGAACTCCCCAGTCTTGTAGACACAAGAGAACAATTATGGAAACAGGAACACATGGGCTACTTGCACAGTGAACAAGTCTGTATGATCATGTTCACACACCACCAAGAAACCTGATTGCATACATTAGTTAGGACTGCTCTGATAAGGGTATACCGTGAAGATTGGTAGAGCAGCTTAGTATACTTTTTTGCAAAAAACGTATCAACCAAATACCCTGTTTTTTACATCTTTTACTAGCACTTGCGGATTACTGCAACATTTTTTCAAACTGAGTGTTTTTGGTTTTACTATTCTCTTTTGTGTCTTCAGGTTTCTTGGTGGTGTGTGAACATGATCATACAGACTTGTTCACTGTGCAAGTAGCCCATGTGTTCCTGTTTCCATAATTGTTCTCTTGTGTCTACAAGACTGGGGAGTTCCACCACTCCTCTTGGGCTATCTGCACAAAAGCTGTTCTACCCTGTATGCACACATGGATTTTTCCTCTCTGAACCCTGTTCACACAGGTTATATACAGATGATCAGGTTTTTAAATACATCAGATAGGGATTGCATACATTAGTTAGGACTGCTCTGATAAGGGTATACCGTGAAGATTGGTAGAGCAGCTTAGTATACATTTTTTGCAAAAAACGTATCAACCAAATACCCTGTTTTTTACATCTTTTACTAGCACTTGCGGATTACTGCAACATTTTTTCAAACTGAGTGCTTTTGGTTTTACTATTCTCTTTTGTGTCTTCAGGTTTCTTGGTGGTGTGTGAACATGATCATACAGACTTGTTCACTGTGCAAGTAGCCCATGTGTTCCTGTTTCCATAATTGTTCTCTTGTGTCTACAAGACTGGGGAGTTCCACCACTCCTCTTGGGCTATCTGCACAAAAGCTGTTCTACCCTGTATGCACACATGGATTTTTCCTCTCTGAACCCTGTTCACACAGGTTATATACAGATGATCAGGTTTTTAAATACATCAGATAGGGATTGCATACATTAGTTAGGACTGCTCTGATAAGGGTATACCGTGAAGATTGGTAGAGCAGCTTAGTATACATTTTTTGCAAAAAACGTATCAACCAAATACCCTGTTTTTTACATCTTTTACTAGCACTTGCGGATTACTGCAACATTTTTTCAAACTGAGTGTTTTTGGTTTTACTATTCTCTTTTGTGTCTTCATAGTATTACAAATAGTCCGGAAAAAATGCTTTAACCATAGATGATTTCTTCATTGTATCTTGAGGATGTCTCTGTTGTCCAACGGTAGTGCTTGCATTACCATACATGCGAGATGATCCTTAGTATGGTCAGGCTTGACCAAAAACCACCAAACAGTGTAAAAAACGACACTATGGATAAAGTAGGGACAGGAATCATAATTATGCACAACTGTGTTGAAAGCAGAGGACAGGCTCATAACTGGTTGGATACTACTGTTGGGTTCACAACAAGGTTTGGATCGGAAGGAGCTCTATTTGTCTTTTGGAGTACAGTTTTGGCTGGACTAGATTGTTGATGCCATGTCGCATTAGCAAAGCCCATGAGATAGCAGAATAGCAAAAAAAATACATCAATAGTGGTTTCCAGACATTGTGATGGAAGAATCCAGTAGGCAATATGTAGAGAAATGCAGTCTACACGTTTCAAAGTTCACAGACCTCTTCATCAGGACCAACAACAAAACCACAATTCTATACATATCGCCTCCTGGATAATAGCCTATATCAACTACTGCAGGAGTTATATGGGGAAGAAGAATTCTTTTCATCATGACACCAACACATCGACTTTATTAAACTAGAGATAATAAAGTAGAAGTGTTTAATGTCACTTTGAATTTGTTTTCTTGTTCTGTAACACATCAGCAAATACGGAAGAAACAATATTTTACTGTTTATTTTTACATGATATGCCAAAAAAGTAAAGCTAAAATCCTGTCTAATGATAGTGTCCTTTATGGTGTCACATATTCAGTGAAGGTTTCTGTAATATTTGTATTTTCTTGATGGAATATTTTTGTGACTTTACTTACTATCAGTACTTAGATAATACATGGTAATGCAATGCAGAAGAATCAGTCAATCTGTTTTCGATTACCAAGACAATGAAACAGAGATGGACTTGGCAAGAACAATTTCTTGGAGAACGTTAACGTTATGTGAATTGTGTCGTTTGCAGGAATGTGCGCACAATGCTTATTTTTTGGGGGGAATCTTTGTTAAAATTCACACTGGACACTTATTTTACTAATCCATAAGTTTATTTAAAAGCCATTGTTAATTGGCCATTGCATTCCATATCAACTGCCAAAGCCAGTAGCATATAAAGTACGGAGCACAGGAGCTGGGTGGGGATAGCAGATTAGACAGTAGCTATGAATGCGGGAAGTTTAAGAGCACAGGTCATTTCAGATGGCCACACACGCTTTGGTAATTCTACTTATATTTGGCTATTGACCTAAAATATTATTTTTGTGGTCCAAAAATAAGATAAAGATTACAGTAAGACTACTGAATTTGCTAAGGTGCTACAGTTATGCCAGAGGAAAGCATCAATGATGGAGATCATGGCCCTGATTCATCAAGACCGGTGATTTTCTCACACAGCTTGTTGAGTGGGAATGTAATAGTCAAACGCTCCCTATTCATTAAGAGACACACAGAGCATCTGACAAGTTGTGGGCTTCTGTATTCGTCTCTCTACAAATATTACTCCTGTCGAGTAAGATTTTTGTTAAAAGAAACGCCACAGCTCTTCATGAACTGGACAAGTTGTGGCATCCCTCTCCCCCGCTCCCTTGTCCCATTCCAGTTGCACTCATTTTGTTGTGACTGGGGTGAAAATGCCAAAAGTCACGTTTTGCGCAAATCCGAATTGCCTAAAAATGTTGTAACATATCAAAGCATTGAGTTAACGGGTCTGCTGTAATTTAAATGTTTTTTCCTTTTGGTACAGCCAGAGTTAATGTTAGTCTCTTGCTGTAAGTTCTTTTTGGTTGGTCAGCTGATTTTTGGTTGGTAACCACTTCCACCTCCCTTTAAATAGTCATATAACTTACCAGCTGATCGTCGGTTATAGAGTTACTTCTATGCAGACCAGCTAGGGGTGTGGAGTTCTCCTGTGACGGTTGTGTTGCTGCTGTTTGAGTTCTGATTCCTGTTGCTGTTTCTCTCCTGCTGTGGAGCTTAGCAGCAGAGATGGGGTGAGTAGTTTCCTTACTGTCTGTCCTCTGTTTGTCTCTTCCCCTATGTGTTACTATCTGCAGTGGTGAGGCTAGAGTCCTTGCCGGCCAGTGTCTTTCCCAGGGTCAAAAGAGGTGACAGGGAGTAGGCACATGACGGCGGCAGGGGGAAGGACTCACATAGAGTGTTAGGGGAGCTTGGGGACAGGCACAGGTTGGTGTCAGGAGGTGTCCCATCCCTCGCTCCCTATCTTTAGGGCCTTCTCCTTTTTCCACCCCACCATATTTATATGCTGTGTCGTCCGCCGCACTTACCTATGTCCAAGCGTGACAGATTTACTCTAGAGTTCTGGTTAAACTGCTTTTATTAACTGGGTCCCATATTTCAGATATATTTGACTACATGGGTGGACACAAATAAGTGTTATAACCTTGGCTTTTTGTAAATACAACAATTTGTTGGTGTACATGGACTTTAAAGAGGGCCGATTTCTTATTGCCACCCCCCTCTGTCAGTTGAGACAGCAGATCTCATTCTGCTTCCACCTTCCACGTGCCAAGTTCTCTTTATGTGACTAATGCAGCCAAACAATGGCCTCATAATATCGCAGAAAGAGCTGATACTTACCAATAAAATGGCACACTTAGATGCCAACTCCCACTAGCATGTAGAATCCATAATGCTACACCAAACATTCATGAAAGGGTGGCTGCTTAATACTCATACATAAGGCTTCTGTAGGGTGCCAGTCATACGGCTACGTGTATTGCATTATGCCAGCTTACAGTCTATACTAATAAATCTTGAAGTTGCAATTATGACTTGAGATATATTCACATAACCACTGTAGCCAGTCATTTATCTCAGTGATGATGCTTGCATGCAGAGTGGCTTGCAAAAGTATTCACCCCTCCTTGCCATTTTTCGTGTTTTGCTACCTCACAACCTGGAATTTCACTGTGTTTTTTGAGGGTTTGCAACAGTTTATGTAAAGAACATGCCTACAACTGTGAACATGTGGTTTTCTTTTTATTGTGAAGCAAACAACAAAGAGGACAAATTAACTTCAGTGTGCATAAAGGCACTACTTCGTAGAGCCTCCCTTTGCTGCAGTTATATCTGCAAGTTGCTTTGGATAGTCTCTATGAGCATTCCACTTCTTGCCTCTGGGATTTCTGCCCATTTCTCAAGGCAAAACTGCTACAGCTCTTTCATGGTTTCATCTGGTGCACAGCAATATTCAAGTCTGACCACAGATTCTCAATTGAACTAAGGTCTGGGGTTTGACTAGACCACTCCAAGACATTTATACCTTTCACCTTAAACCACTCAAATGTTGCTTTAGCAGTATGCTTTGGGTCAGTGTCTTGTTGAAAGGTGAACATCTGTCCCAGTCTTAAATCACTGACAGAATGAACAGGATTTACTCAAGAATTCTCCTGTATTTGACACTATCCATTTTTCCTTCAACTTTGACCATTTCCCTGTTTCTGCTGACAGAAAAACATCCTCACAGCATGATGCTGCCACCACCATGTTTCACTGTGGGGGTGATGACCTTTGTTGGTTTGGCTCCAGACATAGCGTTTACCTTGGTGGCTAAGAAGTTCCAGATTGGTCTCATCTGACCACAGCACCTTCCTCCATACATTTAGGAAGTCTAACTCATGTCTTTTGGCCAACCCAAATTGAGCCATACAATTTTTGTGTCTAAGGCTGGTTTCACATTTGCGTTTTTTGCCGCTGCGTTTTAGTGCAAAAAAAATTCATGCATTTTTTTTCTATACTTAACATTAAAAACACATGCATTTTTTGCATGCGTTTTGCCGCGTTTTGACGATGCATGCATCGTTTCTATGATTGCGTTTTGTTGCGGAAATGCAACCTGTAGTAATTTCTAGCGGTGTTTTTTTGCTGCAAAAAACGCATGCTAGAAATTACAACCCTAACCCTAGCTATTTATGTTTATAGTGGGTTTTCTAGTTGATTTTGATGATTGGCAGCTGTCACACACTTCTCATCATGCGTTTCAAAAATGCAAACGCAGGAAAAAACGCATGTAAGCGCGTCAAAACGCTACGTTTTTTTACCACATGCAAAAACGCATGCGTCTAAAAAACGCAGCATTTGCACGCATTTACATGCGTTTTTTGCAGCACCTGCGTTTAACGCTAATGTGAAACCAGCCTTAATAAAGTCTTTATGAAGTGTGTGACTTATTGTGGTCATATGAAAAGATATTCCAGTCTCTGCTTGCAAATTATGCAGCTCCTTTAGGTAAGCTTTGGTCTCTGTACTGCCTAACTGATTAATGCCCTCCTTTCCTGGGCTGAGAGTTTTGGTGGTCGGACGTCTCTTGACAGATGTGTTGTGGTACCATGTTCTTTCCATTTGATGATAATGGATTTAATGGTGCTCGGAGGGGAACATCAGAGATTGGTATTTTTGTGTATTATTATTGTTATTTATTATTATTATAGGGCCATTTATTCCATGGCGCTTTACATGTGAAGAGGGGTATACATAATAAAAACAAGTACAATAATCTTAAACAATACAAGTCATAACTGGTACAGGAGGAGAGAGGACCCTGCCCACGAGGGCTCACAATCTACAAGGGATGGGTGAGGATACAGTAGGTGAGGATAGAGCTTGTCGTCCAGTGGTTTGGTCGATCGGTGGTTACTGCAGGTTGTAGGCTTGTCGGAAGAGGTGGGTATTCAGGTTCTTTTTGAAGGTTTCGATGGTAGGTGAGAGTCTGATATGTTGTGGTAGAGAGTTCCAGAGTAAGTGTGATACGCGAGAAAAATCTTGTATGCAATTGTGGGAAGAGGAGATAAGATGGGAGTAGAGAAGGAAATCTTGTTAGGATCAAAGGTTGCGTGCAGGAAAGTATCGGGAGACAAGGTCAAAGATGTATGGAGGAGACAGGTTGTGGATGTCTTTGTATGTCATGGTTAGGGTGTACTGGAGTCTCTGGGTAATAACCCAATCCTGACTCGTACTTCTCAAAATTTTGTCCCTGACTTGTTTGGAGATCTCATTGGTCTTCATGGTGTTATTTGGTTAGTGATGCCTCTTACTTAATGGTGTTGCAGCCTCTGTGGCTTTTCAGAAAAGGTAAAGTGTATATACTGACAGACCACGTGACACTTAGATTGCACACAGGTGGACTTCCTCTCAGCAATCATGTGACTTATGAAGGTAATTGCTTGCACCAGAAATTTTTAGGGGCTGCGTAGCAAAAGGGGTGAATACATATGTAGATGCCAATTTTTTGCTACTTGATCCTATAAATTTAATTTATGGCTATATTTTTCTCACTTTGCTTCACCAACTTAGATTATTTAGTGTTTAGTGCTGAGGTATCAAACACAAATCGGACTACAAAAACAATGAAACACGGGTTATAATGTAACAAAATAGATGTGTGTCCTGTGGGGTTTTACATATATATATATAGAGAGAGAGAGAGAGAGAGAGAGAGAGAGAGAGAGAGAGAGAGATGGTGCCTTGCGAAAGTATTCAACCCCCTGGAACTTTTCAACCTTTTCCCACATATCATGCTTCAAACATAAAGATACCTATTGTAAATTTTTGGTGAAGAATCAGCAACAAGTGGAACACAATTGTGAAGTTGAACAAAATATATTGGTTATTTAAAATTTTTGTGGAAAATCAAAAACTGAAAAGTGGGGCGTGCAATATTATTCGGCCCCTTTACTTTCAGTGCAGCAAACTCACTCCAGAAGTTCATCATGGATCTCTGAATGGTCCAATGTTGTCCTAAATGCCTAATGATGATAAATATAATCCACCTGTGTGTAATCAAGTCTCCGTATAAATGCACCTGCTCTGTGATAGTCTCAGGGTTCTGTTTGAAGCACAGAGAGCATCATGAAGACCAAGGAACACAACAGGCAGGTCCGTGATACTGTTGTGGAGAAGTTTAAAGCCGGATTTGGATACAAAATGATTTCCAAAAGTTTAAACATCCCAAGGAGCACTGTGCAAGCGATCATATTGAAATGGAAGGAGTATCATACCATTGCAAATCTACCAAGACCCGGCCGTCCCTCTAAACTTTCATCTCAAACAAGGAGAAGACTGATCAGAGATGCAGCAAAGAGGCCAATGATCACTCTGGATGAACTGCAGAGATCTACAGCTGAGGTGGGACAGTCTGTCCATAGGACATCAATCAGTCGTACACTGCACAAATCTGGCTTTTATGGAAGAGTGGCAAGAAGAAAGCCGTTTCTCAAAGATATCCATAAAAAGGTGTTGTATAAAGTTTGCAGCAAGCCACCTAGGAGACACACCAAACATGTGGAAGAAGGTGCTCTGGTCAGATGAAACCAAAATCGAACTTATTGGCAACAATGCCAAGCGATATTTTTGGCGTAAAGGCAACACAGCTCATCACCCTGAACACACCATCCCCACTGTCAAACATGGTGGTGGCGGCATCATGGTTTGGGCCTGCTTTTCTTCAGCAGGGACAGGGAAGATGGTTAAAATAGATGGGAGCCAAATACAGGACCATTCTTTAAGAAAACCTGTAGGAACCTGCAAAAGACCTGAGACTAGGACGGAGATTTGTCTTCCAACAAGACAATGATCCCAAACATGAAGCAAAATTTACAATGGAATGGTTCACAAATAAATGTATCCAGGTTTTAGAATGGCCAAGTCAAAGTCCAGACCTCAATCCAATCGAGAATCTGTGGAAAGAGCTGAAAACTACTGTTCACAAACAATCTCCATCAAACCTCACTGAGCTCGAGCTGTTTGCCAAGGAAGAATGGGCAAGAATTTCAGTCTCTCGATGTACAAAACTGAAAGAGACAAAGAGACATACCCCAAGCGACTTGCAGCTGTAATCGCAGCAAAAGGTGGGGCAACAAAGTATTGAGTTAAAGGGGCCAAATAATATTGCACGCCCAACTTTTCAGTTTTTGAATTTCCACAAAAATGTAAAATAAACAATAAATATTGCTCAACTTCACAATTGTGTTCCACTTGTTGTTGATTCTTCACCAAAAATTTACATTTGGGAGCCGAATACTTTCGCAAGGCATTGTGTATATAAAATATATATATATATATATATATATATATATATATATATATATATACAGTACAGACCAAAAGTTTGGACACACCATCACATTTAAAGGCTTTTCTGTATTTTCACGACTTTGAAAATTGTATATTCACACTGAAGGCATCAAAACTATGAATTAATACATGTGGACTTATACACTTAAAAAGTGTGACATAACTGAAAATATGTCTTATATTTCAGTTCTTCAAAGTAGCCACCTTTTGCTTTGATGACTGCTTTGCGCATTCTTGGCATTCTCTTGATGAGCTTCAAGAGGTAGCCACCGGGAATGGTTTTCCCTTCACAGGTGTGCCCTGTCAGGTTTAATAAGTGGGATTTCTTGCCTTATAAATGGGGTTGGGACCATCAGTTGTATTGTGCAGAAGTCTGATGGATACACAGCTGATAGTCCTACTGAATAGACTGTTAGAATTTGTATTATGGCAAGAAAAAAGCAGCTAAGTAAAGAAAAACGAATGGCCATCATTACTTTAAGAAATGAAGGTCAGTCAGTTCGAAAAATGGGGAAAACTTTGAAAGTGTCCTCTAGTGCAGTGGCAAAAACCATCAAGCGCTACAAAGAAACTGGCTTACATGAGGACTGCCCCAGAAGAGGAAGACCAAGAGTCACCTCTGCTTCTGAGAATAAGTTTATCCGAGTCACCCGCCTCAGAAATCGCAGATAAACAGCAGCTCAGATTAGAGGCCAGGTCAATGCCACACAGAGTTCTAGCAGCAGACACATCTCTACAACAACTGTTAAGAGGAGACTTTGTGCAGCAGGCCTTCATGGTAAAATAGCTGATAGGAAACCACTGCTAAGGACAAGCAACAAGCAGAAGAGACTTGTTTGGGCTAAAGAACACAAGGAATGGACATTAGACCAGTGGAAATCTGTGCTTTTTGTGTGAGTCCCAATTTGAGATCTTTGGTTCCAACCACCGTGTCTTTGTGCGACGCAGAAAAGATGAACGGATGGACTCTACATGCCTGGTTCCCACCGTGAAGCATGGAGGAGGAGGAGTGATGGTGTGGGGGTGCTTTGCTGGTGACACTGTAGGGGATTTATTCAAAATTGAAGGCATACTGAACCAGCATGACTACCACAGCATCTTGCAGCGGCATGCTACTCCATCCGGTTTGCATTTAGTTGGACCATCATTTATTTTTCCACAGGACAATGACCCCAAACACACCTCCAGGCTGTGTAAGGACTATTTGACCAAGAAGGAGAGTGATGGGGTGCTACGCCAGGTGACCTGGCCTCCACAATCTCCAGACCTGAACCCAATCGAGATGGTTTGGGGTGAGCTGGACCGCAGAGTGAAGGCAAAAGGGCCAACAAGTGCTAAGCATCTCTGGAAGACTATTCCCGGTGACTACCTCTTGAAGCTCATCAAGAGATTGCCAAGAGTGTGCAAAGCAGTCATCAAAGCAAAAGGTGGCTACTTTGAAGAATCTAGAATAGAAGACATAATTTCAGTTGTTTCACACATTTTTGTTAAGTATATACAGTAACTCCACATATGTTAATTCATAGTTTTGATGCCTTCAGTGTGTATATACAGTTTTCATAGTCATGAAAATACAGAAAAATCTTTAAATGAGAAGATGTCCAAACTTTTGGTATATATATATATATATATATATATATATATTTATTTATTTATATATACACACATATTGATAGCCTAATTTTGCTGCCACTATAACTAAAGTTTATTGTTCCAGGGAGTCTGGCTATATTTTTCCCAGAGGCATTATGCCTCGTTAAGAATTACTGGCAAATTTTTCTCTTACCCTTTATGGCAAACAAATAATATAAATTCTTATTTGTCTCAATTCATGTTATTAAAAAAAAGATTTTAGGCAATATTATTCACAATTTATTTTTTCACCAAATCATTTTTTTTTCTGTAATCACAAGAAAAGAGAAAATAAATGGAAGATTCATTTTGAACTTGGCCCCTTTTCCTGAAAAAAAATCAACTTTCTAAATCCATCTTAAAGGAATGTGGGAATTTCAACTTTCCCTGCACTTTTCCCTCCTCTAAATAATCCCTTCAGGAGTGATACAACCCAATGTCTTCTAAAAGTGATACTTCAACCAAAGAATTCTTTGAATTTTTGCCATAAATCTATCACCACGTCCATCTCACCACTCTTTAAGGTCTCTTGTGTGGCAAGGTGCTATATTCTATTTAACAGTGTAGAAGAAACTGGAAATACCTGCTTCAAAGATGACTCCGACTCTCATACTGAATAACAATTTAATCAAATTATCTTTTGGGGAGCTTTTAGGAAAGCCAAGAAAACAGTGACATAAAAAATAAAAGGGGAAAAGAAATGAAAAAAGTTGTTATGTCAGAAATTCACTGATTATTTTTTAGGTTATTGTTCCAAAATAAGTTTAAAGCTTTGAACACATTGCAATAAATCATGGTGACAATTTACCATCCTTAACCTGTAAACAGGGTGATAGCTTCCAATGTGGCAAGAAATATGCGAATGTGACTTGTATACAATAATAAAGATTTCCCTAAGAAGTGTTTATGCTAAACTACTCAATAAGTAAACTGTTTAGCTAAGAAACATAATAAATTATTTCTACGTTTCTAAGAATTCATCTGTGTATTTTCGGATTCAGTTTTCGAGTCTATAAAAACTAAGGACTTAAGCAGAAGTCTGTGCTAAGGCCTCTTTCCCACTTCAGTCTTTTGGCGTCAGTTTGAAACCGCCATTTTCGTCAAATAGCGGATCCGCCATTTTTTTGGGGGGCGGATCCGCTATATTCCCATAGACTTGCATTAGCGACAGATTGTGGCGGATGGTCGTCCGTTCCATCTGCCATGTGACGGATCCATCGAAATTTGGCGGACGTCATCTAGACATTGACGGACATTGCAACGTTTTTTGTCTGCGCCGAAATGGCGGTTCATGACGGATCCGTCGCGTCCGCCATTTCCTAGAATGGCCGCCTATGGGAGACGGATCCGTCGCGACCGTCATTTGGCGGATCCGTCGCCCCAATCCGCTTTTTCAATTGAGCATGCTCCAAAAAGTAGATACTTTTCCCAGATACATGGATGCGTCAAAAAAACAGATCCGTTAGAACAGTTTTCTCAACAATTTTGAGGGATCCATCGATCCATCAAGATGTCGGAGCAGACTGACGCCAAACAACTGAAGTGTGAAAGAAGCCTAATTGGTCCGATCTTGAACAACAACGCCTGGACTGGCTGCTGGTCTCCCAACCCGAGCGTGACAGCCTCAAAGAAATACAGGAAGCCGTCATGTTTTGGTCGGGAGAGGCGCGGCCACTCCGTGCATTAGCGGTCCATGCTTGAACAAATTTGCATGGACGTCCCAATAAACCCTGAGAGGCATGAAATAATTTGTGACATTTTAGGGGAATGGTCTGAAGGAGCTAGCCATCGAATATACATTCATTGCCTAACCTTAGTACAATGTTCCCCAGCCAATGACTTTAGAGGACCTAGAGCTAAGGTCAAAACTATCAATATTGCTTAAAATGAAACAAAATCTTCTGTATAATAATTGATGGTATTTTATTGGCCTTTTTTTCCTTGTGATATTCAGGGAACCTCAACACCAGTATTATATTTGAATATTGCTTGCAACCTATGAATGGTTAGGGATCTCTGCTTCAGAAGGTGAGACTGGAATCCAATACTTGAAAACTTATACCAAATCACAGAAAAGAAGTCAAGTGTTGCAGCGCCGTTAATATTTCCTCCTAGGCACAGTAGCTTTAGCTTAGTCCCATTTCCGTGGGTGAATCTTTTTTAGTAACTACTGAGCAGAGTGGCTGAGCTTACTGATTGGCTATTAACATGTCATCAGAGCTATAAACAATCGACAAATACCTGGGCAGCAATGGAAAGCCAGCAAGTGACTCAGGGTATATAAGTAATGCTCAGTTTGTATGGTTAGTAAATGTTTGACCATCAGATGCAATAGTTGAATGGAGGATGAACAGACATCTGTCTGAGATGGTTTAGTGAATCCTGCATTGAGCAGGGGGTTGGACATGATGACCCTGGAGGTCCCTTCCAACTCTAACATTCTATGATTTTGAAATGGGACAAGCACTTTCAAGGGAATATGTCAGCAGATTGTTGCTATATAACCTGAGTAAAGAATGAGGTAGGGGTAAAAACCCTCATTTCAATGATGTGTTACATGTCAGGCTGTGTGCTGTTGTATACTTATTCTGAAGGTTTTATCACTTTGTGATTGTCATTGTCTGGACTACATCAGCTAATGCAGCTGGTGGATGCTAGTTATACTCCGCCCCCTCCAGTGATAAGCAGCTCACTGTCAATAGACAATGTACCTACAGAGCCTGGTGTGGGTGGGGTTAGCTTTCTCAACTCTGCTGTATTGCTAAACCTAAGAACTCTGTGTCAGAACGGCTGCACCCTGTAATCTAAGTGATACATCGTTAGATTCAGGGTCTGCTACATTATTCTGTTCTCAGATGAGGCAGCAAAAACCTGCTGACAGATGCCCTTTAAGTTGTGAGTGAGGCCTTAATGTAGGGGCCATATTTTCCCAGCACTTCTACAAATTAAAAATGCGATACGTGATATTGTAAGCTCAACTCATCACCTCATCACCGTAGTTAGGCAAAGCATACTGCTTAAGCGTGAGACACGATTTGTCTGTGTGGAGACGCAAAATTTCTCTCGCCGATGAGGATGACGCAGGAGGTGTCCTTCATGTTCAGGGTGGCAAGCAGCAGCTGGGGGCAAGGGTGGAGTGGCCTGAAGCCCATTGGACTGGATGGATCCAATAAAATACAGCGCCGGAGAAATTAAAAGGTTTTTCAGGGTATGTAGGGAGAATCAGGGGGTTACATAAGTATTTAAGGAATGAATAGCAGACGCTGACCAAAATGACATTTTTAGCTGGTATGACAGAAAAATGGTGGCAGGTTCCCTATCCCTTGATTAAATAGAGCAGTGGTTATATATGCATTCTACCATTCCATTCAATGTCTATGGGACTAACGTAAAAACTGGAACATGTTGACTATTGCCTATGGTACACTTGATCCACTGCTCACGCATGGTACTTCATTGAAGGGACTGTGGTGCTTCAGAGAGTTTCCTGCTGCTGTTTTCTTTGGCTAATCAGTATAAATAAGATTATTGATCTGCAGATAACTGACTTTGAGTTAAATTTCCTGATATTTACAATTTCCCTCAAATTAGAACACTTTGCATTTCGATTTGAAAATGATTACAAAGAAAATTAATTCAGCAATTCATACAATGCTTAAGACTCAGAAGAGCAGGCTAATGACTTCAGGCATGGCCACATGGGCTTTCCCATAATGCTTTGCAGCTAACACATCACATGGTTTAACCCCTTCCCGAGCTTTGATGCCACGTAGGCGTCATGAAAGTCGGTGCCAATCCGACCTGTGACGCCTATGTGGCGTCATGGAGGGATCGCGTCCCTGCAGATCGGGTGAAAGGGTTAACTCCAATTTCCCTCTATCTGCAGGGACAGGGGAGTGGTACTTCAGCCCAGGGGGGGGTGGCTTCACCCCCTGTGGCTACGATCGCTCTGATTGGCTGTTGAGAGTGAAACAGCCAATCAGAGCGATTTGTAATATTTTACCTATGAAAACTGGTGAAATATTACAATCCAGCCATGGCCGATGCTGCAATATCATCGGCCATGGCTGGAAACCCTGATCTGCCCCCCCCCACCATCACCGATCTCCTCCCCAGTCCTCCGTCCTGTGCTCCGCTCCCCTCCATCCTCCTGTCCGCACACCCGTCCTCCTGTCCGCTCCCCCCGTGCTCCGATCCCACCCTCTGTGCTCTGATCCCCCCTGCTCTGATCTCCCCCCTCTTACTTAAGGAGCCTCCCGGTATCCGTCCGTCAAGTCCATGGGCACCGCCATCTCCCAAAATGGCGGGCGCATGCGCAGTGCGCCCGCCGAATCTGCCGGCCGGCAGATTCATTCCAGGTACATTTTGATCACTGTGATAAAACCTATCATAGTGAACAAAATAAAAAAAATAGTAAATGAACCCCCCCTTTATCACCCCCATAGGTAGGGACAATAATAAAATAAAGAAAATATATTTACTTTTATTTTTCCACTAGGGTTAGGGTTAGAACTAGGGTTAGGGTTAGGGCTAGGGTTAGGGTTAGAATTTGGGTTAGAACTAGGGTTAGGGTTAGAATTAGGCTATGTGCACATGGTGTGGATTTGGCTGCGGATCCGCAGCGAATTGGCCGCTGCGGATTCGTAGCAGTTTTACATCAGATTTACAGTACCATGTAAACCTATAGAAAACCAAATCCGCTGTGCCAATGCTGCGGAAAATACAGCGCGGAAATGCTGCATTTTATTTTCCGCAGCATGTCAATTCTTTGTGCTGATTCCGCAGCGTTTTACACCTGTTCCTCAATAGGAATCCGCAGGTGAGGGATTAGGGTTAGGATTAGGGTTAGGGGTGTGTTGGGTTTAGGGTTGTGATTAGGGTTATGGCTAGAGTTGGGATTAGGGTTAGGGGTGTGTTGGGGTTAGTGTTGGAGGTAGAATTGAGGGATTTCCACTGTTTAGGCACATCAGGGGTTTCCAAACGCAACATTGCGCCACCATTGATTCCAGCCAATCTTGCGTTCAAAAAGTCAAATGGTGCTCCCTCCCCTCCGAGCCCTGATGTGCACCCAAACAGTGGTTTACTCCCACATATGGGGTACCAGCATACTCAGGACAAACTGGGCAACAACTATTGGGGTCCACTTCTCCTGTTACCCTTGTGAAAATAAAAAATTGCTTACTAAAATCTAATTTTTGAGGAAAGAAAAATGATTTTTTTATTTTCACGGTTCTGCATTGTAAACTTCTGTGAAGCACTTGGGGGTTCAAAGTGCTCACCACATATCTAGATATGTTCCTTGGGGGGCTCTAGTTTCCAAAATGGGGTCACTTGTGGGGTTTTTTACTGTTTAGGCACATCAGGGGCTCTGCCATCGCAACATGAAATGCCCGCAGACCATTCCATCAAAGTCTGCATTTCAAAAAAACGTCACTACTTCACTTCTGAGCCCCGACGTGTGCCCAGTGGTTTACCCCCACATATGGGGTACCAGCACACTCAGGACAAACTGGGCAGCAACTATTGGGTTCCAATTTCTCCTGTTACCCTTTTGAAAATAAAAAAATGCTTGCTAAAACATAATTTTTGAGGAAAGAAAAATGATTTTTTATTTTCACGGCTCTGCGTTATAAACTTCTGTGAAGCACTTGGGGGTTTAAAGTGGTCACCGGCCGCACATCTAGATTAGTTCCATGGGAGGTCTAGTTTCCAAAATGGGGTCACTTGTGGGGGAGCTCCAATGTTTAGGCACACAGGGGCTCTCCAAACGCGACATGGTATCCGCTAACGATTGGAGCTAATTTTTCATTCAAAAAGTCAAATGGCGCTCTTTCACTTCCGAGCCCTGCCGTGCGCCCAAACAGTGGTTTACCCCCACATGTGAGGTATCAGTGTACTCAGGAGAAATTGCCCAATAAATTTTAGGATCTATTTTATCCTGCTGCACATGTAGAAATGAACAAATTGAGGCTAAAAAAATTTTTTTGCGAAAAAAGTACTTTTTCATTTTTACGGATCAATTTGTGAAGCACCTGGGGGTTCAAAGGGCTCACTATGCATCTAGATAAGTTCCTTGGGGGGTCTAGTTTCTAAAATGGGGTCACTTGTGGGGAAGCTCCAATCTTTAGGTACACAGGGGCTCTCCAAACGCGACATGGTGTCCGCTAACGATTGGAGCTAATTTTTCATTCAAAAGTCAAATGGTGCTCCTTCCCTTCCGAGCCTTGCCATGTGCACAAACAGTAGTTTGTGGCCACATATAAGGTATCAGTGTACTCAGAACAAATTGCTCAACACATTTAAGGC
Source organism: Ranitomeya imitator (assembly GCF_032444005.1). Lineage (NCBI taxonomy): Eukaryota > Metazoa > Chordata > Amphibia > Anura > Dendrobatidae > Ranitomeya > Ranitomeya imitator. The sequence continues at coordinate 80,779,007 of NC_091282.1, forward strand.
TCCATTTTTATCCTGTTGCCCATGTGAAAATGAAAAAATTGAAGCTAAAAGAATTTTTTTGTGAAAAAAAGTACTTTTTCATTTTTACGGATCAATTTGTGAAGCACCTGGGGGTTCAAAGTGCTCACTATGCATCTAGATAATCTCCTTGGGGCGTCTAGTTTCCACAATGGGGTCACTTGTGGGGGAGCTCCAATGTTTAGCAACACAGGAGCTCTCCAAACGCGACATGGTGTCCGCTAAAGATTGGAGGGAATTTTTCATTGAAAAAGTCAAATGGCGCTCCTCCCCTTCTGAGCCCTGTCATGCGCCCAAACAGTGGTTCCCCCCACATATGGGGTATCGGCGATTCCAGGACAAATTGTACAATAACTTTTGGGGTCCAGTTTCTCTTTTTACCCTTGGGAAAATAAAAAAAATTGTTGCTAAAAATCATTTTTTTGTGACTAAAAAGTGAAATGTTCATTTTTTCCTTCCATGTTGCTTCTTCTGCTGTGAAGCACCTGAAGGGTTAATAAACTTCTTGAATGTGGTTTTGAGTACCTTGAGGGGTGCAGTTTTTAGAATGGTGCCACTTTTGGGTATTTTCAGCCACATAGACCCCTCAAACTGACTTCAAATGTGAGGTGGTGCCAAAAAAAATGGTTTTGTAAATTTTGTTGTAAAAATGAGAAATCGCTGATCAAATTTTAACCCTTATAACTGCCTAGCAAAAAAAATCTTGTTTCCAAAATTGTGCTGATGTAAAGTAGACATGTGGGTAATGTTATTTATTAACTATTTTGTGTCACATAACTCTCTCGTTTAACAGAATAAAAATTCTGCAAAATTTTCGTCAAATTTTCATTTTTTTCACAAATAAATGCAAAAATTATCGACCTAAATTTACCACTAACATGAAGCCCAATATGTCACGAAAAAACATTCTCAGAACCGCTAGGATCCATTAAAGGGTTCCTGAGTTATAAAACGGCCAGGTCATTAAGGTCAAAATAGGCTGGGTCATGAAGGAGTTAATACAGCCAATAAAAGGATTTATTACAAAAAAAAAAGCTTGAAAGTGAGAGAGCCCTAATAAGGTTAGAAAAATGTTAAGAACAAATTGAAGCAACATTTTTAATTAAATAAAAACATTTTGCTAAAGTAAAAATCGTAAACATTTTTATAAAAAATCTGATGGCATTAAAATAATTTGCACATAAAGAATGGTTCCCTAAAACATCCCCACAGGAAAATTGCCCACAGGAAAAATGACCACACGGAAAATTGCCCACATGGAAAATTGCCCTCACGTGATGCTGCAATTGGCAATTTTTTGCGTGGGCAATTTTCCGTGTGGGCAGTTTTCCGTGTGGGCAATTTTCTGTGTGGGCAATTTTAAATAAAACTGCTTGATTTTTGATAATTCCTGGTATTTGGTTTTGACAAAACTTTATTGATACAGTCATGTGCGAATTACATGCTTTCTTAGTGATTTTCCGCAGAAGAAATGCACCAAAAACGCATATGCGTTTTTACTTGATTTCTAAAAATATTTTTAGATTAGAACATCTCTCTAAAAACAGATTATCCTCACTATCTACCCTATGAATGCTCTTACTTTCCTAAATTACGCTGTAAAAACACATGAAGGTATCAGTAATATTTATTGAATCTGTTCTGGCCTAAGCAAACGTAATCCACAACCTCATATTTTTAAAAGAGAACGTGACTTTAATACATTTTTCACTACCATTCAATAGGTTCATGCATATACTCCAGGGTGTCTCTAAATTCTGAACACATAGGAATTGTAATTAACTATATTTTGTTTTCCCCTCAGATTAAATATGGCTTTGTTGGAAGAAGAAAAAATTGAACTGGTACTTCTCAGTGGACGTGAAGGATTGTCATATCGAAAGATAGCAAATTAATCTAACGCACATCATCAAAGGACTGATCTCCTTGTTCACCTGACCTAATCCACCTTGACTTCTTTTTCTGGGGAATGATAAAGGAGAAGGAGTACTCAATGAAAATCATACATGGAACACACACTTGGCCGCTTACATAATTATATAGTTATATTGGTTGAAAAAGTCAGAGACCCATCAGTTTTTTAAATGCTGATATATATAGTGTCTGCCATTATTACCTCTTGTGTTCGAGATTCCACAGTCCGACTGCTCTACGTGTAGAAAACCCTTTCCTATTTAACTGCCGAAATCACCTTTCCTCTACCCGTAATGAGTTCCCCCTGGTCCTTTATAAGGTCTATAGAAGAAATAAGTCATGTGCCAGTCATTTGTATTGACCACACATGTATTTATACATATAAATGAGGTCTCATTTTTGTAAGGTAAACAAGCTCAAATTTGCCAATCTCTCATTATATAAGAAGTCTTCTATCCCTCGTAATCTAATTGCCCGTCTTTGAACTAACTTCACTGATATTCAAACTCTAACTGTTAAGAATCTGTTTTGTTTTTGACCATCCACCATCTTGTTGTGGTTTTCTGGCTGCTGGTCTTTTTCCCCTGGTGCTGGGTTGCCTTAGGTTAGGTGATTGTATCACCCTTTATTACCCAGCACCTGCCTCCCATTCCTTGCTGGACAACAGTGTTAATCCGCTAGAGTTCTGGCTAGGTGCTTTGTTAGCTTTCTGTATATGTTATTGTGCAGTTCTGGTATCTCTGGTTCTGCTATCTTTAGTTTCTGTTTTCGGTTGGTTTCCGCAGCCGTCTCTGTATTTGATGTTAGGAGGTGACCTGTTTTTTATATACAGGGTTAATGGCAGCGCTAATGGACCGCGTTATGCCGCGGTGTAATGCATTCCATTAACGCTGCTATTAACCCTGTGTGACCAACTTTTTTTACTATTGATGCTGCCTATGCAGCCTCAATAGTAAAAAGATCTAATGTTAAAAATAATTAAAAAATAAAAAAAATCATCATATACTCACATTCTGGCACCTTTCCCTCTCCTTGCGACACTCCGGTGAGCGCTCCATGCAAGCGGCAGGTTCCGGTGGCAAGGATGGTATGCGACAAGGACCTGCCATGACGTCCTGGTCATGTGACCGCGACGTCATCACAGGTCCTGCACCCATACCAACCCTGGGACCGGAAGCCGCCGCGTGCACCGCACACAGGGCCAGGACTTCAATGGAGGGTGAGTGTATGTTTATTTTTTATTTTAAGTCTGTATACTACATTGCTCTGTGCTGTATACTCCGTCGCTGTGCAATATACTACGTGACTGGACATTATACTACGTGGATGGACAATATACTACGTGACTGGACAATATACTACGTGGATGGGCAATATACTACGTGACTGGACAATATACTACGTGGATGGGCAATATACTACGTGGCTGGGCAATATATTACGTGACTGGGCAATATACTATGTGGCTGGGCAATATACTACGTAGCTGGGCAATATACTACGTGACTGGGTAATATACTACGTGGCTGGGCAATATACTACGTGGCTTGGCAATATACTACGTGGCTGGGCAATATACTATGTGGCTGGGCAATATACTACATGGCTGGGCAATATACTACGTGGCTGGGCAATATACTACGTGACTGGGTAATATACTACGTTGCTGGGCAATATACTACGTGGCTGGGCAATATACAACGTGACTGGGCAATATACTACGTGACTGGGCAATATACTACGTGACTGGGCAATATACTACATGTCTGGGCAACATACTACGTGGCTGGGCAATATACTACATGGCTGGGCAATATACTATGTGGCTGGGCAATATACTACATGGCTGGGCAATATACTACGTGGACATGCATATTCTAGAATACCCGATGCGTTAGAATCGGGCCACCATCTAGTATGTATATATGGGGCTATGAATGGGCTCTTATAGTATATAGAGGGTTATCTGTGGGCTTATATGGTCTATAGGGGGATATCAGAATACTTAATTCTGCTCAATATAAAGTGATACAATTAATATTATTACGACATACAGTAATTATAATTAATATGCTAATATTGCTATTGAGCAGAATTAAATTCAGGCTATTGGTTTGGTCCTCTAAAACAATCATGAATACTCAATTGACCCCTTGGAAAAATTAGTTGCCCACTCCAGATCTAATGTATATGCAGCAATATGATTACTGCAGCCACAGTGTATTACTCTATATTTATCAACATTAACCTCTTCACCCCCTGAGCCTGTTTTCACCTTCCTGACCAGGCCAAATATAATATTTCTGACCAATGTCACTTTATAAGGTAATAGAATCATAGTATCATAGAATGATAGAGTTGGAAGGGATCTCCTGGGTCATCCGGTCCCAACCCCCTGCTCTAAGCAGGATTCACTAAATCATCCCAGACAGATGTCTGTCCAGCCTCTGTTTGAAGACTTCCATTGAAGGAGAACTCACCACCTCTCGTGGCAGCCTGTTCCACTCATTGATCACCTCACTGTCAAAAAGTTTTTTCTAATATCTAATCCGTGTCTCCTCCCGTTCAGTTTCCTCCCATTGCTTCAGGTCTTTCCTTGCGCAAATGAGAATAAAGATGATCCTTCTACAATGTGACAGCCCTTGAGATATTTGTAGACAGATATTAAGTCTCCTCTCAGTCTTCTTTTTTGCAAGCCAAACATTCCCAGATCCTGTAACCGTTCCTCATAGGACACAGTTTGCAGACCGGTCACCATTCTGGTCGCTCTTCCCTGAACTTGCTCCAGTTTGGTGATGTCTTTTTTAAAATGTGGTGCCCAGAACTGGACACAGTATTCCAGATGAGGTCTGACCAAAGAGGACTCTGTAATGGTTCAACTTATCGATCATGGCATTTAGGGGGTTAAATAACCAGGAGCAGTGCAGGCACAGGATTCCAGAGGTGAAGGCACAGTTCCTGCGCCACACATGATTGCCATAATGTACCCACAGTATACCTCCTTGGTTGGGAACCCATATTTGACCATAATGTATAGGTGTGTCATATGTCATGACGAGGTTAAACCTCATATGCCAAGTATTTATTATCGTGCAAAATTTGGTGACAGACATTTTACTCTCAATCCCATCCCCAAGGGCATTAATAAAGAGAATATAAAGAAATGGTCCTAACACAGCCCCTCGTGGTTCCCACTGCTGACTATATCTCATTTAGAGAATGTACCATTTACAATTTAAAAAAACACTCAGAATGGTGTAAAGTAAAAAAAAAGGAGTATTACCCACCTTACTAAAATCCCACCACTTTTATTACAAAAGTTTCCTGCTGGTCTATCTGCGTTCTTCTCTGTGTACATAAACATGTGAACGCTGCAGCCAATCACTGACTGTAGTGGTGATGTGATGGTCAGTGTTGCGGCCAGTGATTGGCTGCAGCAGTTACTTGTCCATCCAGTCAGAGCAGGAAGTAGAGAGACTGGTGAAACATTCCAGAAGCTCAGGAACAGGAATGACGGAGTGACTGTAAGTTATAATGAGATGTTTAATATTTCACAAACTTATGAGACGTTTTTTATTTCTTCATTTTTTTAAGTCAAATATTACTCATAAACTTTAATCCTAATTATAAGTTAATTTGGAATCTCCCATCACCAAAGATCTATCCAATCCAGACCCCTTGTTGAGATGACTTGCTCATCTCCGCACAATAGTTTATTTTGTTACATGAGCCTCTTTCTCGAAATCCCTTTTGTCATTACATCACTTCTTCTACTATATCATCTGCACTTTTTCCTACATCTAAATACAGACGTTTAGTATTCCCTGTATAGAACAGTCTGTGTTTCCCATGGAGGCCACAAACGATGATTTACTTTGTCCAAGGTATAAAACTTTCCTTTTATAAATGTTACAACTTTTTGAAAATGAATTCGGGAGAAGAATAAAAAAAAAGCAACTTCAATAGTTGCCTTAACTTTGACCTCACCATAAACTTTGTGAAAGGTTAAATTAGATGCTAAAATGGATTGAAAGGATGGGCACTTCCTGGGCAGATTGTCACCCAGCATTATATTATACTCAGTGTTATGTCTATAGACTCTTTGTAAACAATTGGCATCAACACATTTTTCCATGTATCTCTGTGAGGAATAGCCGTTTTAGCCCAAATTTACCCTTTCCTATAGAAAAATGCTAATATGTCCCGGCGTCATCTCTGTGTCCTTGGTTCTGCCCTTCATCCTTTTATGTCATTCTCTTTATCCTCCTGTTTCCTATGTTCCCCGATGTGCCTATCTGTTGTCTATTGAGTCCATTTCATTCCATCCTCGTCTTCCTTGTTATGAAAATGCGCCCTTTAAAAGACCTTCTTCCCTTCTCTGTTATCCCCTGTGCCCCCTCATTGTCACTGTTCTCACTCATCGCTCCCTTTTTTTTCCACTGGCATCCCTTGATCTCCCATCTATACTGGTGAACTCAATATTGTAATGTTCTTCAGAATTCTGAATAACTTGCATCGTGATGTAGGGTTGAACATTTCATTATCAGGGACCAAAAAAAAAAAGCTTGGGGGGGGGGTGTCTCAAGTTGGTATAGATTATCATCGAGGCCCACAGTCATTCTCATGGTCAGGAGCACAAGTGAGGGCTTTCATTCATAGTGAAGAGTCTAGTGAGGGCAACATTGACCTGGTAGACACATTAGCCGCATAAATCTCATTTACTTCACTAGAGGTGGTGATATCAAGAAAAATATCGTATCAGCTTTTCTCATATTCTTTAAAAAAAATTACTATCATGTTGAAATTGAGAAGTCACAACGCTAAATAGTAACTTACCAAATTTATTCATGTCAGAACACGATTTTTTTTTTACGTTAGTGTACAATTTTTTTGTTCTAGTTTCTGGAAATGAAAAAAAAAAGTTTTAATCAATGACAATATCCAAATGGCAACATGCATAAAACAATGCTAAATAATAAGAACCTTGAATTATTAAACCAAGAAAGAGACTATCGAATTCTGGAGGACCACACATCACAGCCTATTAAACAGAGAGTACAGTGATTTTAATGGTCCCCGTGTAATGTTCCGTTTGTCCTGTGGTGGAGCTACAGGGAATGTGAACACTTACTAGTTTCCTTCATGTTTGTAGCCGATTGGTCAGGATCTCAACAGCAGATCACCCTGGATGGACGGATAGTCCAAAATTGGCAATCCGTTCATATTACTGTAATATTACAAACTGTATACTTAAATAATTTCCATTCTAAACAGCTCACCATCTCTTATGATGTGTAATCCGCCTCTAGCAGCAGAGGCGCTGAGATGGATTACAGGAAGTAGATGGACATCCTTCTCTCTCTCTCTGCTCCTGCTCTCCTGTCTGTAAATCTGGATACAGGAATAACAGAACGGTTGGCTTAAAGGGATGTGATGGAAGGAATGTGATCATTTTTACATGGAACTGTAGGTTTGAAGAGAAGTGATATTTACATGAGATTTATAAAATGGAGAAAGTTTAAAGGTGGAGACGGTTCATTTGTTGGATGCTAGCAGGTGCCTAAGATGCAGCGATACACAGGAGGCAGAACAAGGGTTAACAGGTTCTTTATGAATAAAAACAGTAGTGGTACAAGCAGGGGGGTAAGGAATGTGATTGGAGGATAGGGGAAAAGTCAAATGCAATAGAATGTAACAGGTTAACTTACAGTATCAGTCTCTGTGCGGTGGAGGAAGGTGGCTGGAAGATCCCACGGCGGCACCTCAGGTGCGAGATGTCTCCGATCAGGTCCCACAGATGAGCGATGCACTTTCTCCTTGCGGCGACGAATCTTCCAGGTTCTGGTTCTTCGGCACGTGATCTCCTGATCCGCGCGCACGGTGCGGCAGGGGTGATGGTAGGCGGCACAGAAGAAGAAGCAGAGAGTTCAGTGAGCAAGGTCGTAGTAGGAGCACAGAGTCCAGTGGACACAGGCACGGGCTGGTCCTCAGCAGGCACCGCAAGCATGGGACTAAGCAGTGCCTCCATGGTGGTGAGCAGAGTGAAGTTCTGTACTTTATCCTGGTCACTACTCGGTGAGGAAGTCTCTCTGTACTGAGGGTTGGAAGCGTCGGCAGTCTGGCTAATTGGGACATAGACAATAGAGAAACTTGGCACTCAAAAAGTACTTTAGCGTGGAAAGTTAATTATTCAATGTGCATCCATAGAGACAAAAGTTGAACGTTTTCGGTCCACATCCGGACCTTCATCAGAACAATTATACTGGTATACTGGGAAATATGTCTATCCTGTCAAAACTGGTTCCAACAGACTTTTCAAAAAAGCCTGGATGTGAAGAGGAATCCTGAGTGTGTCCGCGCAGCTCACCACGAAACTTCTGTCACCCTCCATGTGCGTGGACACACTCAGGATTCCTCTTCGCATCCAGGCTTTTTTGAAAAGTCTGTTGGAACCAGTTTTGACAGGATATACGTATTTCCCAGTATACCAGTATAATTGTTCTTATAAAGGTCCGGATGTGGACCGAAAACGTTCAACTTTTGTCTCTATGGATGCACATTGAATAAATACCTATCCACGCTAAAGTACTTTTTGAGTGCCAAGTTTCTCTATTGTCTGCATTGCTTTGGGCTGGATGCCCTACTTGAGCACCTAACTCGCATGATAGTACGAGTGCCGCGTTGTACCACTACAAATAGTTGGGAGTATAGGCACAGCTAGCGGACGTGGGTCCATGAAGAGGGAGTTAACTGTTTTACTACTCACAAGCTAGGTCCCCGCCCAGTGTCTTGTCTTCCCGCTCAAACTGGTATTTAAGTCCAACCCACCCCCATCAGTCAGGTTCCCTGTACTGCTCTGGTCAGTAACCTCTTCCCCCTGCAACACTGGTGACAGCCCCGACAGTTCCGGCCCAGATACGCAGGAGAGACCATCAGCTTGGTTCTCCTCCCTACACTTGCATTGAAAAACACTACACGTTCAAGAGGCCTGAAGGTAGGAGTGATGTCTATTTACATGAGATTTTATGATGGAGGAAGCTGAAGAGAGGGTAGTGATGTTTTGCACATAGACCTGTGTGTTCGAAGGCACTGAAGAAAAAGGGAGGAGATACTTTGCAGAATGGGCCAGCACAATAGTTGTGACAATACCTTAATAGTAAAATCTGCAGCTCCTTGCCTTCTGAGCTTTACACTGTGCCTGAAAAATATTTCCTGATTACATGTAGTTTTGGCACTCTCAGGAAAAAATGGACCTCAGTTTGCAGTAAAAAAAAATCTTATTAGCCCTTAGAAAAATTAAAAACTTGGGGCTAAAAAAAAAACATTTTTTGTGAGGAAAAGTGATTTTATTATTTTCACAGCTCAACATTATAAACTTCTGTGAAGCACCTGGGGGTTCAAGGTGCTCACCATGCAAATACATTCTTTGAGGGGTCTAGTTTCCAAAATGGGGTCACTTGTTGGGGGTTTCCACTGTTTAGGCACATCAGCGGCTCTCCAAATGGGACATGATGTTCGCTAATGATTCCAGGAAATTTTACATTCAAAAACTCAAATAATGCTCCTTCCCTTCCGAGCCCTGCCATGTGCCCAAGCAGTAGTTTTCTCCCTCATATTGAGTATTGGCGTACTCAGGAGAAATTGCACAACAAATTGTATGGTGCACTTTTTCCTGTTACCCTTATGAAAATGCAATATTTGGGGTTAAAATAATATTTGTGGAGAAAATTTGATTTTTTTTATTTTTACAGCTCAACAGTATACACTTCTGTGAGGCACCTGGGGATTCAAAGTGCTCACCACACATCTAGATCAGTTCCCTGAGGTGTCTATTCCTCTGAAGCACCTGAAGAGTTAATAAACTTCATGAATGTGGGTTTGAGCATCATGAGGAATGCAGTTTTTAGAATGGTGTCACTTTTGGGTATCTTCTTTCATATAGACCCCTCAAAGTGACTTCAAATGGTTTTGTAAATTTTGTTTGAAAAATGAAAAATTGCTTTTAATCCTTATAAGTTCCCAACAAAAAAAATTTGTTTCCAAAATTGTGCTGATGTAAAGTAGACATGTTGGAAATGTTATTTATTAACTATTTTGTGTGACTTTTCTATGTGATTTAACCCCTTACCGGCATCGGACGTACTATACCGTCCGATGCCGGCTCCCCTGCTTTGATGCAGGGCTCCGCGGTGAGCCCGCACCAAAGCCGGGACATGTCAGCTGTTTTGAACAGCTGACATGTGCCCGTAATAGGCGCGGGCAGAATCGCGATCTGCCCGCACCTATTAACTAGTTAAATGCCGCTGTCAAACGCAGACAGCGGCATTTAACTACCGCTTCCGGCCGGGCGGCCGGAAATGACGTCATCGCCGACCCCCGTCACATGATCGGGGGTCGGCGATGCTTGTGAATGGTAACCATAGAGGTCCTTGAGACCTCTATGGTTACTGATTGCCCGTCGCTGTGAGCGCCACCCTGTGGTCGGCGCTCACAGCACACGTGCAATTCTGCTACATAGCAGCGATCAGCAGATCGCTGCTATGTAGCAGAGCCGATCGTGCTATGCCTGCTTCTAGCCTCTCATGGAGGCTATTGAAGCATGGCAAAAGTAAAAAAAAAAAGTTTAAAAAAATGTGAAAAAAATAAAAAAAACATAAAAGTTTAAATCACCCCCCTTTCGCCCCAATCAAAATAAATCAATAAAAAAAATATCAAATCTACGCATATTTGGTATCGCCGCGCTCAGAATCGCCCGATCTATCAATTAAAAAAAAGTATTAACCTGATCGCTAAACAGCGTAGCGGGAAAAAAATTCGAAACGCCAGAATTACGTTTTTTTGGTCGCCGCGACATTGCATTAAAATGCAATAACGGGCGATCAAAAGAACGAATCTGCACCGAAATGCTATCATTAAAAACGTCATCTCGGCACGCAAAAAATAAGCCCTCAACCGACCCCAGATCACGAAAAATGGAGACGCTACGAGTATCGGAAAATGGCGCAATTTTTTTTTTTAGCAAAGTTTGGAATTTTTTTTCACCACTTAGATAAAAAATAACCTAGTCATGTTTGGTGTCTATGAACTCGTAATGACCTGGAGAATCATAATGGCAGGTCAGTTTTAGCATTCAGTGAACCTAGCAAAAAAGCCAAACAAAAAACAAGTGTGGGATTGCACTTTTTTTGCAATTTCACCGCACTTGGAATTTTTTTCCCGTTTTCTAGTACACGACATGCTAAAACCAATGATGTCGTTCAAAAGTACAACTCGTCCCGCAAAAAATAAGCCCTCACATGGCCAAATTGACAGAAAAATAAAAAAGTTATGGCTCTGGGAAGGAGGGGAGCGAAAAACGAACACGGAAAAACGAAAAATCCCCTGGTCATGAAGGGGTTAAGGGCATGAAAATTAAAATTTGGAAAATTGCAAAATTTTAAAAAGTGTTGCCAAATTTCAATTTTTTTCAAATAAATGCAAATCATACCAATTAAATTTTACCACTATCATGAAATACAGTATGTCAAGAAAAAACAATCTCAAAATCATTGGGATCAAAATCATGGGCATCCGTTGAAGCTTTCCAGAGTTATTACCTCATAAAGTGACAGTGGTCAGAATTGTAAAAATTGGCCTGGTCATTAACGTGCAAACTACCTCCGGGGGTAAAGGGGTTAAAGGGATTTTTCACTACGCCTTTTAACAGCAGCAGTTAAGGGTATTTATTCCTCAGCACCGCTTCTTTACAGCACTGAGAAATAAGGGTATAGTGCCCCCCAGCGTCGTAAAATCTCCGGGGTCTCGGTGGTAGCTGAGACCCAAGAGAACATGATTTGGGTCGGTTTTTATCGTCCCGAGTGTTGCGACCGCCAAAAAAGAAAGTCTGATTTCCCATTTATTTCTCTCTGATATGATCTAGCACATCAGGGGAGAGAGAAATGAAATCCCCCGAGCACCCCCGGTACCTCTGACATCTCCTGCATCCCCCGGTCCTGTCCCCTGCCCTCGGTGTCTTCTTCCGGGAAGAAAATGGCGGCCGCATGCACAGTGTGCCCACTGAAATCTGCCGCTTGGCACCCAGCAACAATAGGAAATTTTTCTTATTGGCTCCTTTTGATCAAAATAAAAAAAATTGTAAATTAATAGTTAGATAAAATACTAAAATAGAAAAAGTATTTTTTTTCCATTTTTCCATTGGGGTTAGGGTTGGTGCTAGGGTTGGGGTTAGAGCTAGGGTTAGGGTTGTGGCTAGGGTTAGGGTTGGGGTTAGAGCTAGGGTTAGGGTTGGTGCTAGGGTTAGGGTTGGGGTTAAAGCTAGGGTTAGGGTTGTGGCTAGGGTTAGGGTTGGGGTTTGAGCTAGGGTTAAGGTTGGGCTAGGGCTAGGGTTGGGGTTAGGGTTGTGTTGGGGTTAGGGTTGTGGTGTTGGTGTTAGGGTGTGCTGTTGGGGTTAGGGTTAGGGTTGTGATTAGGGCTGTGTTAGGGTTGGAGATAGAATGGATGCCTCTCCATTACTAAGCCGTGGGCTTGATGTCACCTGACAATACAAAGGTGACATTAACCTCACAAATATGAACCCCACTTTCCACCGCTACAGGCCATGTAGGAAGAGGCTGGCAAAGTGCCAGAATTGGTGCATCTAATAGATGTGCCTTTTCTGGGCAGCTGCAAGCTGCTATTTTTAGGCTGGGGGGGTCAATATCCATGGCCCCTTACCAGCCTAAGAATACCAGCCCCCAGCTGTCTGCTTTAGCAAGGCTGGTTGTCAAAAATGGGGGGAACCTCATGCCCTTTTTTAATAATTTACATTATTATTTGAATGTAAAAAATCAGAGTGGGGGCCCCTTTATTCTTCATAACCAGCCTTGCTGAAGCTGACAGTTTTGCCTGGCTAGTTATCAAAATACAGGGGAACCACACCATTTTTTAAATCTATTTACAGCACAGCAGCCGGCTGACGAATACTCCCACCAGCCACTGCTCCTGCACTCACGGCACTGTTCGGCAGTGTTCAATGCCTGTAGGATGCACGAACGGATGGGATTCTTTTTTTTATATTTTTTTAATATATTTTTCTTTTCTTTGCTATTAACTAATCTAATTTTTTTATGCTCTGACACTAATTCTGACTTTATTCAGAGAAAAAAATACTGTAGTAGACAAAGATTAGCACAATATGTTATTACTGATGATAATGTGCACAAACTGTAAAGCGCTGCGGAATATGTTAGCGCTATATGAAAATAAAGATTATTATTATTATTACTGTCTCTAATCTAAATTATTTTTTTTTATTCTTTTTTTCACAGAAAAGAAACAATAACTGGTGGCCGATCAGCGATGTGCGTAACTGACCATACATGAAGTGGTGCAAAGATTGGAAGGGGAATAGGCATGAAAAAAAGTCATGAGACAGTCAGCTAGAGACAGTTAGTGGAACGCCATCTGTGGTATTCGGTCAGTGGGGACCGACGCTGCTTTAACGGGTCCTCTGGGGTGATGTACCGCCTCACCAACACCGGAGCTACCGCCTCACCAACACCGGAGCTCCTGCAACCCTCAACCTACTGTCTCCTTCCCCATAATCCTGTAGAATGTAAGCCCGCAAGGGCAGGGTCCTCACCCCTCTGTATCAGTCTGTCATTGTTAGTTTGTTTACTGTATGCGATATTTGTAACTTGTATGTAACCCCTTCTCATGTACAGCACCATGGAATCAATGGTGCTATATAAATAAATAATAATAATAATAATAATAATAATGTTATGGCAGCTAGATGGTATACCTTCCCACAGGTGAAGTATATCCCAAGGGCTCCCGGTGTGTAGATGGTGGATAGTGAAAGGCGCAGTAAAGAACGAGGACACAGGGTTGCAGTCTCTTTACCTTGTTTACTGGAGTCTTAAGGCAGCCATGGTCCAGGGCACCAGATCACAGGGCAAACAGGGTCCGGCCGGCTTGGAGGCAAGTTAGGAGTCCCCTTATCCAGGTGGAAATCAAATCCTTCCTCTAGCACCGTGGTGTGTAGTCCCATAGTGCCTATGGCTTCACATAAGGTCCTCACAGATGTTATCTCTCTCTCTGTCCCCCAGTTAGGATAGGACATAACCCGTATGACTGGTGACTTGAGGCGGTTTATAGGGACTCTAGCACGCCCCAGCCTCTAAGGGTGTCACCATGCCTCCTGGGTATTTGGTTGAACAGGTAACTTGAAGTTCAGCTGTCCTGCCGGTCTCCGATGTAAATCATAGAGGTCCTTACAACCTACTGGTCTCTGCACCTCAGAAGGATTCAGTCAGCTCATGGCTGGTCTCCCCCTGATATCCTCCCCTGTGCTTTGCTTTCCTGCATGTTCACTGCAAGCAATTCAGCTTTCTGAATGTCTCTTTCCGGGAGCTGCTGCACTGCAGCAACACAGCTCTGTAAACCCTCCTCTGCCTCAGACTGATCTAGTCTGTCTCCTGGCAAGAACTAACTGGACCATCCTTGAACTGACTCTTTTTCCCTACAGACTACCAGATATATATATATATATCTATATATATAATTGTCTAAGGGTTTTTCCGTCTGTCTGTCTGTCTGTCTGTCTTTCTGTCCTGGAAATCCCGGCTCTCTGATTGGTCAAGGCCGCCAGGCCTCGACCAATCAGAGACCGGCACAGCATCGACGTAGAAATCCCGCGTCTCTGATTGGTCGAGGCCGCCAGGCCTCGACCAATCAGCAACGGGCACAGCGACGATGATGTCATAAAGGACGTAGACATCCCGCGTCTCTGATTGGTCGAGGTCGCCAGGCCTCGACCAATCAGCAACGGGCACAGCGATGATGATGTCATAATGGTTGCCATGGCGACGATGATGTCATAAAGGTTGCCTCGACCAATCAGCGACGGGCACAGTCTGCCGCGAATTCTGGAATCGTCATTGTCCATATATTACAGGGACATGCATATTCTAGAATACCCGATGCGTTAGAATCGGGCCACAGTCTAGCCCCATATATTACTCCATACAGTATTATTACCACCACATAGTGCGCCATACAGAATAATGGACCCCATATATTGCTCCCTACAGAATAATGAGCCCCATATATTGCTCCATACCGAATAATGAGCCCCATATATTGCTCCATACAGAATAATGAGCACCATATATTACTCCATACAGTATTATTACCACCACATAGTGCGCCATACAGAATAATGGACCCCATATTTTGCTCCCTACAGAATGAGCCACATATATTGCGCCATACAGAATAATGAGCCCCATATATTGCTCCATCTATATATATAATTGCCTAATGGTTTTTCCGTCTGTCTGTCTGTCTGTCTGTCCTGGAAATCCCACGTCCCTGATTCGTCGATGCCGCCAGGCCTCGACCAATCAGCGACGGGCACAGTATCGACGTAGAAATCCCGCATCTCTGATTGGTCAAGGCTGCCAGGCCTCGACCAATCAGCAACGGGCACAGCGATGATGATGTCATAATGGTTGCCATGGCGATGACGATGTCATGAAGGTTGCCTCGATCAATCAGCGACGGACACAGTCTGCCGCGAATTCTGGAATCATCATTGTCCATATACTACGGGACATGCATATTCTAGAATACCCGATGCGTTAGAATCGGGCCACAATCTAGTATATAAATATATATATATATATATATATATATAAGGAGTCACCTAGTATATAGGATCAAAAGCTCCCCCCCGGTGGCCTAGAGTGTGAATGTGTTGCATGTTTGTGGTACCTGGTCACAGCCCTTCTTGCCTTCAAGCATAACATCACTCTCCCTGTGAGGAAAGCAATGCTACTGTGACGACCAGGACACTGGGGCGCCACAATTCTTATAGGCTCCCTATTTTTACTTCAGATGCAAATATGCTGTTTTGGGGTTAAATTATTCACCCCATCCTCTCTACCAATAGGTATGTTTTCACTTTATCATTGTCACATTGTCCACCAGTACCGCTGTCCATCTTTCCTCCGATTTTCATTTATATTCTGAGTTTTTTCAGCGTATGTTTCTTGAGTCGATTTTGCTGATGGTTAACACTGTATGGTTGTTCAATAATGCCACTTATGACCATGTATCTATTTTTCTATTGTACATACCTTTGTTATTTTGTTATCTTGTTCATTTTGTTTATGCACATTTAATTTAGTTTTTTGTAGTACACTGATGAAGGTCCTTACAGACCGAAACATTTTTGACTACTGTATGTATTGCATTAAATACCCTTTTTGCATCATATCCACTGGAGTGTGCTTAGTATACATTATACTACCACTCACGGTTTGGGAACCTACTTTTAGGCACCTCCACCCCAGGCTGTGCTGAGCATTTTCTTTGCTAACATGAAGCTTTTATCCTAAATCTTCTGCACCATATTCACGTGAATATAAATATCCATACTCACACTATTGTAGGGAATGTGGTGTTTATATTGTTCCTTTCCCCCCAACCCCATCATAGTAAATAGTTTGCAAGGAGGGGCACGGTGGGAATAAGGTAGTGAGGGCTTCCTGTTTTAGCTCAGTCAGGGCTAGGAAACCTTTTAGCTAGAGGAGGGCTGTCTAGCCCAGGGCACATCGTGCCCCACAACGTTCTTATAAGAAGAGTGGGCCCGCAGCAATATCCAGGGGGCTAGAATAAGGAGCAGCAGCTACAGGAACAGCAGTGCAGTATAAGTGGGACTGCAGCTGCTGGAGAGAAGGCTAAGCAGAGTGGGAGAAAGTGCACCAAGATGTGGCAGGTTTTTGCGTAGGCCACTATTCTGAGGTCCGGGGCAAATCAGCAGGGAATACCCCCACGAAAGGCAAAAATACTATACATTGAGGACAATGAGGGACCTTATAGTACAGACCATCCTGAACGCAGGCTTAGCGAGAGGCAAGGGTCAGAGATACCGATATCTGATGGTGCGAAAGTGTGTGCCCTGGATGACATGTTGCTGAGTAAACATGTTGAAGTTGAAGTGAAACCGGACTGTGACTCTTTATTCTTGGAATCGTCTGCAGAGGTAACAGTCCCATACCGGGAAAACCCTGATGGCGCAGAGGAGCAGCAACCGAGGTACCTTAAAGGGACGGGGCCAGCGGATGATATAGGGATTACTGTCAGCCATGACTACAGCCCTGGCCTCAGCCGGATCCTACACCATGACAGAGCGTCCTTCTGTGTTCCGGGTCATAGGGAAATATTACTAGTGAGATGGAAGTTTTTTCTGTGTCTACTACCATTTTAAAATGCACCATTAGCAGCTGATGAGGAATGTTTGTCCCTGCTGGATCCCTTTGAAGAGGCTGCTAAATTTGTCTGAAGGGAAAACTGTTTCATGAACAATTTCATGTGCCTCATATTCATATTGGAAAAAAAGGGATGAAGGAAGAACAGCAACTTCTACATCTTCATCATCGCCCTGGGACTTTTGGGAACCCTCAAGGTCAATGTTGCATACAGTAGGTTGTGGAGGAGAAGGAGGAGGAACAGCAGCAAGTGGATGTGGAGGACAACACAAAATTTTCCCAAACAGAAAAAGAGGTCAAGGCTGATAGATAATGTGAAATTTATGGGGATGATAACGATGACAACATTGCCCAAGATGACCAACCATTGTAGCAAGGTAAGGAAAGTGAACAAGAGGGTCCCTCGTTCATGCTGGCCAGCATGGTAAGCTGTTTGCTTATAAAGTAATATACATATACTTAACAGCAAGCGAAGGCATAACTATTGCACACCCATGCTTTTAGGATCACACTATAAAGCCTAAATGGGGAAATTTGGGGAGTGGGGGGGTTAAAAGAGTCAAAACTGGGAAATTACCAGAATAGGCTTCTGCCTAGCAAACCCAGCCAATCACAAGTCTGGCCAAGACACTTTTCTAACACTACTGCAAAGGCATGGCACCCCTGATTGTCCCAACGTTTGGGCTTCAGTGGAGCTCCCGCTAGGGCCTAGGGATATACTCAGTACTGGGTCCGGTCGTCGTTAAAGGGGTGGTCACGGTGGCAGCAACCCAGTCCGTGGCCCTGGGCATCCAAATGAAAGGGAAGGACATTAAAGGGAATATTTGGAATAAAGAATGTTTGTGACACCACCTGTGGTATTCGGTCAGGGATGACCGACGCTTCTAAAAAGGGTCCAGTAGGGTGATGTTATGGCAGCAGGGATCGTAGAGCTTCCCACAGGTGAAACTGGATCCCAAGGGCTCCCGATGTCATAGGGAAAGATGGTATAGTGCCAGAAACAACTAGAGGACACAAGGTTGCAGCCTCTTTACCTTTTTTAGCTGCTGCCACTGTCACGGACAACAGACTGCAACACATTCTACCTGTCCATTGTTTTCTAGATCTATACTGTACTGCTATTGGGAACCTTAGCCTGTACAGAGTAAGTGAACCTGAAACTGCTCCTAAAAAAAGAATAATTTTTGTACGACCTTTTA
Organism: Ranitomeya imitator; assembly: GCF_032444005.1. Taxonomy (NCBI): domain Eukaryota; kingdom Metazoa; phylum Chordata; class Amphibia; order Anura; family Dendrobatidae; genus Ranitomeya; species Ranitomeya imitator. Next base: position 80,797,392 of record NC_091282.1, read on the forward strand.
AAAATACATTGCTTCTTCAATTTCATCAAACGTGGTACTACCGATAAATGGATAAATATTTGGGAGGCTTGTGGAATAGCCATTGCTTCTTCACTTTAAAAACAGCAAAACTACTCCAATAAAATGGCTTATTTCTGGAAGGCTTGTTAAAAAGCTATAGCTTCTTGTTTTAACAAAATACAAATCTGTTGCTAATTTCCAAACCGAGATCATTTTTCAACTAACATTTGCCAAAAATCCTTAGCATCCTCCATTTACACTGCATGTTCATAAACACCAGCAATGAGTGTTTCTGCCCTCAAAATTTTTTTACATTTTAAAAATCACATAAATTCTGTCAGTGATATTATCAAAAAGATGTCGCCAGGGATGCCTGGGACAGGCATCATGTTAGATCAGGGTCCCAGCAGAGAGGGTCGCCTTGTCGTTGGCTCTTGAGCACACATGAATTTGCCAATTTATACGCTAAGTACCTTCATTTGTTAACTTATTTTCTATAGCAGTAAGGCAATTTCAATTTGATATATCCAATGTCTGCATACTTTAGCATTTAACAGAGTACAGCTTTAATTTGTATATATAGAATGCCCCATATATAGTGCCCCGTATAACATTGTGGTCAATTTCTTATAACATATACCCTCAGCCATTAGTTATTGATGTTACTCCCTATGTTTTTGCATTTTGGTAGCTTCATTTATATTCAGGATGTCAGTTCATGCATCTGCTTGGTTTCAACTGTGATGGTCAACTATTTAAGGACAGATAGTATCCCCCGAGCATATTTTATCCACAGACACCCACACCAGCACATAATCTCAGAGAAATTGATTCATGTTGTCCTTACATGGTTCAGGAACAATACAATGAATCAGAGCAGGACCAATTACTTCACTTTTTCTGGTCACTCTATTTTTCTTGCCTTTTTTATATTTAACCTTTCCCTCTCATTAGAGAGTGTTGGTGAAGTATTCCAACAAGGGACCGTTACTAAAACTACCGATAACAAATAGCTTAGTGAATCGAAACTTATAGCCATTGTCTACTCCAAGGGGAAAACATTGATAATATAGCCAAAGTTTAGGAAATTCCTTTTTTTCTACATTGCTACAGTACCTCATCAGCATCTGGAGTTACACATGATTCCTGACACTGATAGAAAATACAAAAACAGGAGAAGTGTTTGATGTTACATGAGAGGCCGAGCAGGACCAAGAATGATAAAGGGGCTCCTTCCATGAATTTGGCCATGATGACTTGTACTTTTTCTATTTGTTAGGTGTTGTAGTGCAGCAAGTTTGGTGCAGTGTGACAGACAGGCAGGGACCACAGGAAAGTTCAAAACAAATGTCTTTTAATGTCCAAAAAACTCACACCAGAAACAGCAAGCGGAATCTTCCGGGAATCAAGACAGTCCGTATCCAAGATCGGTTGCCATGAGCGACTGCACCACCATGCTATGCTGAGGGGTGCCAGGCCACCTGCTCTGCAAGTTTGCAAAGCAAGACTGATACACCCAACCCTTTTAAAAATAAAACTGTGGCCATGGGCGACTTGTAAAACCCAGCCTGGAGGGAGCGGACCACACAACTACCATCCTGTAGTTCACTTCAAAAATAAAAGCCCATGTCAGGTTTTCTTAAATCTGCCTGAGGCAAATAGCTTGCCCAAGACCAAACTTAATTGTATTTTGCACTGCAATCACAGCTATGCCTGTGACTGCAATGCACCCCAACGGCCTCAATACTCTTCTATGCGCATCCTGGGGGACACATAGCAAACCTGACGCTGCCTCACAATGTTTAATGTTTTTTTCACATGTTCATATTATTAGATCATTACTCATTCATTATTAGTTAATGTAAATGAAGATACTGTACAAAGAAGCAAGTGAATAGTTCAAATACTATTGAAGAGCATAAGGAACAAGATTAAACGTTGCTTACTATTATGGTCATTATGTGTAAATAAGCTTCACCTTTTGGGTTCTCCATACTGTATAATGCTCCCACAGTACCTCCCCCCACCACAGCATGATGCCCCCCCCCCCCCCCCACAGTATAATTTCCCACAGTTTTCCCACAAAATAAGTTTTTTCCAAAGTCCCAGTCCTCTCCCACACAATATGATACATCCATAGGGTACCACACAGTATTATTCTCCCACACTTCACCACAAAAAGTGTGATGTCCCCACAGTCACATGACCCATAGTATGGTGACACCAAAGAACTCACACATTAAAATGCCCCCACAGCCTCTCACACAGCAAGATAAAACCACTGTACTCCATAAAGTGTGATGTCCCCCACAGTCCCCCTGCACAGTGTGATGTCCCTACAGTAACCCAGATATAACATGATGGTTCCACATTCCCCACCACACGCATTATGACATTATGACTTTTGCACAACGCAGATTTGCACTGTAATGTTGTGACTAAAAAAAAAGTAAAAAAAAATGTTTTTAATGTATCTTTAAAAAAATTCAAATAAAAAATTCAAATAACATCCCTTTTCATCCACTAACAACAACAAAAAAGAAACATATTTGACACTGATGCATCCGTAAGAGCCTGATCTGACTATATTACAGTAAACCGTGTAAAGAGAAAACAAATAAAACCACGAGAAATTCATTTTTTGGTCACCTCACCTCCTTAAAATAATGCAATAAAAAGTGATCATAAGTCATATTTACCCCAAATTTTTCTAAATGAAAATGTCAGCATACCACACAAGCAACAAGATCCATTCACAGGAAAATAGAAATGGAAAAGTTTAAGAAAACGGCGCCACAAAGCAAAACATTTTCTATTTTTCAGAATTGTTCTTCATCAAGTAAAGAGAAACAAATTGATGCAAGTTTGGTATCGCCAAAATCATGTATCCATGTCATTTTACCACACAATGAACAAAGTTACAATAAAAAAACAATAGGGGAATTACGTGTTTTTAACCATGTCATCCCAAATAGAATGTTTTGATTGATTTTTAATCCATTCTTTGTGGGAGTTGCGGATACAAAGAAACGACAATTTTAGTGTTTGAATATTTTGTTCTTTATGAAATTTACTCTATGGGTTAAACAATTTTCCATTTTGATAGATTGGAATTTTACAGACCCTAAGATACCAGTGTGACTTTATGTGTGCACAGTGTCAGACTTGGGTCCCAAGGGCCCACCAGTAACCAACTATAGGGCCACACTTTTCAGCTACAAGCAAATGTGATATTATCCTGAATCACGAACGTATAGAACAATGAACTGGGCACATTGTTAAATGAATACGATGCCGCCTTTGTCTGTACATAGTGTGTTAGGTCTCGAGTTCCCGCTTCTGCACAGGGGGAATCTCGAGCCATCTCCGCTGTGGTCTCCCATTCTTATCCAGCCGCAGTGGAGTCTGCTCAGCAGGGACGTCGGTCCCAGCGTTTCGCTCAGTCTCACTCTGTACAGAGAGTTACTGCTGCTTCTTCAGCTTCTGCCATTAAAGCCAGTGCTGGTCAGCAGCGAGCAGACTTCTCTGGGACTAAGTCCTTGTCTGCACACAGTGAGCATGCCCAGGGCAAGATCTCCCGTTGGAGATCGAGGGTCATGTGCTCAGGCCCTGCAGCACATTCCATTGGTCCTCTTGGCAGGTCTTGGAAGGGCAAAGTTTCTGTGGCCACTTCCTGTGCTGCAACTATATAAACTGCGCATGACCGCACGGCCATGCGCTAGTGTACATTTGCATACGTGTGTTTGTTGTGAGTGCAAGTCGTCCTTGGATACCCCTTCCCTATTGAGTGTCTGTTCGCGGAAGGTGTATGGTTGCTATCTAGCGCCCGACTTATCCTACAGCACAAATCACACATTACAGCGTCCAGTTGCTGTGAACGCCAGTACGGCGCCGTGCACTTCCTCTGTGCTTTCCTTACCCAAGCCTGGGTGGTTAGTGGCGTTCGTCAGTGCGGCACCGCATGCACTCTTGTGCCCTAAATATTGTTATTTTCCTTACACACCCAGTTGCGGTGTTGTGCCAGCAAGGGTCTAATCGGACTTCAATCCTAGTTGGGGTTGAGTTCGCTGACTACTTGCTCGCGCTCTATGTGCGGTACCGCGATCCTGTGACGCAACAGGATCGCTTCCTTCACGCTGGGTGAAGTCTAACCCACGTGTGTATACTTATGAGTACCGCCATATAGTCCGTCATTACTTGGCAGCAGGTTCCATCTCTGCACGGTGGACCCCGGGCTGCGAACGCACCATACTCTGTCTCATTATTTGGTGCGTTCCGCTAGCCCTAACATAGTGATTCAAGTATATAGCGCCAAGTACTGTGCATACAAGAAGGTGGCGGCCCACCTGAGGTTTCTCCTGTTCTCCTGTGGGCCAGTCCTAGTCTGTGTGTGCATCATGCTGCTATGATGACGTCACTTCTGGCCTACTAACCAGAAGAGGCAATAGAGATGACACAAGTTGGAGGCGGATCACACGGCTTCTGTCCGGCGGCCATTTACTACTGACATGACCACTAGACCATGAACTTACAAATTTATTTGCTCATTCTTATTAGAAACCTTTGCACAGGGTGGTGAGGACAGATGAGGATTACATTTATTGATATGTAAGTAACTATGCACAGTACCACGTCCCCTGTTATGACCTGGTGGTTAGGAGCACCCGGCACGACCTGATAGTTAAACTCACACAGGACAAGCTCTGGGATGTGGGAGCTCTGCTGACCGCAGGCCCTAATCCTATCACAACAACTAGAAATTGCCGTGGAGCGTTCCTGACTCTCCCTAGATGCCTCTTCACAGCCTAAGAGCTAGCTAGCCCTAGAGATAGAAAATAAAGCCTACCTTGCCTCAGAGAAATTCCCCAAAGGAAAAGGCAGCCCCCCAGATATATTGACTGTGAGTAAAGATGAAAGTCACAAACGCAGAAATGAAACAGGTTTCAGCAAAGGGAGGCCAGACTTACTAAACAGAGAGGATAGGAAAGGTATCTTTGCGGTCAGCACAAAAAACTACAAAAGACCACGCAGAGTGTGCAAAAGAACCTCCGCTGTTATGAATTCTGTTGTCGGGCTCCCTCCTTTGGTCATGAATGGTACTTCGGCTGGTTCTGTCCATGGACTTCCTCTGGTGGGTGTTTCTGAGTTTCCTTCCACAGGTGACGAGGTTAATTCGTTAGCTGCTGCTCTATTTAACTCCACTTAGATCTTTGCTCCATGCCACCTGTCAATGTTCCAGTATTGGTCTTGTTCACTCCTAGATCGTTCTTGTGACCTGTCTTCCCATCAGAAGCTAAGTTCCTGCTTGTTTTTCTCTGGTTTGCTATTTTTCTGTCCAGCTTGCTATTTAATTTGTTGTCTTGCTTGCTGGAAGCTCTGGAACGCAGAGGGAGCGCCTCCGCACTGTGAGTCGGTGCGGAGGGTCTTTTTGCGCCCTCTGCGTGGTCTTTTTGTAGGTTTTTGTGCTGACCGCAAAGTAATCTTTCCTATCCTCGGTCTGTTCAGTAAGTCGGGCCTCACTTTGCTAAATCTATTTCATCTCTGTGTTTGTATTTTCATCTTTACTCACAGTCATTATATGTGGGGGGCTGCCTTTTCCTTTGGGGAATTTCTCTGAGGCAAGGTAGGCTTTATTTTTCTATCTTCAGGGCTAGCTAGTTTCTTAGGCTGTGCCGAGTTGCATATGGAGCGTTAGGCGCAATCCACGGCTATTTCTAGTGTGTTTGATAGGATTAGGGATTGCGGTCAGCAGAGTTCCCACGTCCCAGAGCTCGTCCTTATTATCAGTAACTATCAGGTCATTCCGTGTGCTCTTAACCACCAGGTCCATTATTGTCCTGACCACCAGGTCATAACAGTACAGGTGGTCCAAAGTACTAATGCATCTCAATAGAGGGATAAGAGAAGTTCTGAGACCATTTTTTTTTTCTTTGCAGTGTGTTTTGTCTCTCTTTTCCCCTTTACCTCTGGGTGGTTCAGGACACTGGTGTAAACATGGACATTTAAGATCTGTCCTCTTGGATGGATAATCTCACTACAAGGATACAAAACATTCAAGATTTTGTGGTTCAGAATCCGATGTCAGAGCCTAGGATTCCAATTCCTGATTTGTTTTTTGGTGATAGATCTAAGTTCTTGAATTTCAAAAATAATTGTAAATTGTTTCTTGCCTTGAAACCTCGCTCCTCAGGTGACCCTGTTCAACAAGTAAAGATCATTATTTCTTTGTTACGTGGTGACCCTCAAGACTGGGCATTTTCCCTTGCGCCAGGAGATCCGGCATTGCGTGATGTTGATTCGTTTTTTCTGGCGCTTGGATTGCTTTATGACAAACCTAATTCAGTGGATCAGGCAGAGAAAATCTTGCTGGCTCTGTGTCAGGGTCAGGATGAAGCGGAGATATATTGTCAGAAGTTTAGAAAGTGGTCTGTGCTCACTCAGTGGAATGAATGTGCCCTGGCAGCAATCTTCAGAAAGGGTCTCTCTGAAGCCCTTAAGGATGTCATGGTGGGGTTTCCCATGCCTGCTGGTCTGAATGAGTCTATGTCCTTGGCCATTCAGATCGATCGACGCTTGCGTGAGCGTAAAGCTGTGCACCATTTGGCGGTACTATCTGAGCATGGGCCTGAGCCTATGCAATGTGATAGGACTTTGACCAGAGCTGAACGGCAAGAACACAGACGTCGGAATGGGCTATGTTTTTACTGTGGTGATTCCACTCATGCTATCTCCGATTGTCCTAAGCGCACTAAGCGGTTCGCTAGGTCTGCCACCATTGGTACGGTACAGTCTAAATTTCTATTGTCTGTTACTCTGATTTGCTCTTTGTCATCCTATTCTGTTATGGCATTTGTGGATTCAGGCGCTGCCCTGAATTTGATGGTCTTGGAGTATGCTAGGCGCTGTGGTTTTTTCTTGGAGCCCTTGCAGTATCCTATTCCATTGAGAGGAATTGATGCTACACCTTTGGCCAAGAATAAGCCTCAGTATTGGACCCAATTGACCATGTGCATGGCTCCTGCACATCAGGAGGATATCCGCTTTCTGATGTTGCATAATCTGCATGATGTGGTCGTTTTGGGGTTGCCATGGCTACAGGTTCATAATCCAGTATTGGACTGGAAATCTATGTCTGTGTCCAGCTGGGGTTGCCAGGGGGTACATGGTGATGTTCCATTTTTGTCTATTTCGTCTTCCACTCCTTCTGAAGTTTCAGAGTTTGTCGGATTATCGGGATGTATTTGATGAGCCCAAAGCCAGTGCCCTACCTCCTCATAGGGATTGCGATTGTGCAATTAATTTGATTCCTGGTAGTAAGTTTCCTAAGGGCCGATTGTTCAATTTATCTGTGCCAGAACACGCCGCTATGCGAAGTTATATAAAGGAATCCTTGGAGAAAGGCCATATTTGCCCGTCGTCATCATCGTTAGGAGCAGGGTTCTTTTTTGTGGCCAAGAAGGATGGTTCTTTGAGACCTTGTATTGATTACCGCCTTCTTAATAAAATTACAGTCAAATTTCAGTATCCTTTGCCGTTGCTGTCTGATTTGTTTGCTCGTATTAAAGGGGCTAGTTGGTTCACCAAGATAGATCTTCGAGGGGCGTATAATCTTGTGCGAATTAAACAAGGCGATGAATGGAAAACAGCATTTAATACGCCCAAGGGCCATTTTGAGTACCTGGTTATGCCATTCGGGCTTTCCAATGCTCCATCAGTATTTCAGTCCTTTATGCATGACATCTTCCGAGAGTACCTGGATAAATTCCTGATTGTGTATTTGGATGATATTTTGGTCTTTTCGGATGATTGGGAGTCTCATGTGAAGCAGGTCAGAATGGTGTTCCAGGTCCTTCGTGCAAATTCCTTGTTTGTGAAGGGGTCAAAGTGTCTCTTTGGAGTTCAGAAGGTTTCATTTTTGGGGTTCATTTTTTTCCCTTCTACTATCGAGATGGACCCTGTTAAAGTCCAGGCCATTTACGATTGGACTCAGCCGACATCTGTGAAGAGCCTACAAAAGTTCCTGGGCTTTGCTAATTTTTAGCGGTGCTTCATCGCTAATTTTTCTACTGTTGCTAAACGGTTGACTGATTTGACCAAGAAGGGTGCTGATGTGGTCAATTGGTCTTCTGCGGCTGTAGAGGCTTTTCAGGAGTTGAAGCGTCGTTTTTCTTCTGCCCCTGTGTTGTGCCAGCCAGATGTTTCGCTTCCGTTTCAGGTTGAGGTTGATGCTTCTGAGATTGGAGCAGGGGCTGTTTTGTCGCAAAGAAGTTCTGATGGCTCGGTGATGAAGCCATGTGCTTTCTTTTCTAGAAAGTATTCGCCTGCTGAGCGTAACTATGATGTTGGTAATCGTGAATTGTTGGCCATAAAGTGGGCATTCGAGGAGTGGCGTCATTGGCTGGAAGGAGCCAAGCATCGCGTGGTGGTCTTGACAGATCACAAGAATTTGACTTATCTTGAGTCTGCCAAACGGTTGAATCCGAGACAGGCTCGATGGTCATTATTTTTCTCCCGTTTAGATTTTGTAGTTTCGTACCTTCCGGGCTCTAAGAATGTGAAGGCTGATGCCCTGTCAAGGAGTTTTGTGCCTGACTCTCCGGGTGTTTCTGAGCCGGCGGGTATTCTCAAAGAGGGGGTAATTTTGTCTGCCATCTCCCCTGATTTGCGGCGGGTGCTGCAAAAATTTCAGGCTGATAGACCTGACCGTTGCCCAGCGGAAAAACTGTTTGTCCCTGATAGATGGACTAGTAGAGTTATCTCTGAGATTCATTGCTCAGTGTTGGCTGGGCATCCTGGAATCTTTGGTACCAGAGATTTGGTGGCTAGATCCTTCTGGTGGCCGTCTTTGTCGCGGGATGTGCGTTCTTTTGTGCAGTCCTGTGGGGCTAAGCCCTGCTGTTCTCGTGCCAGTGGGTTGCTTTTGCCCTTGCCGGTCCCGAAGAGGCCCTGGACGCATATTTCTATGGATTTTATTTCGGATCTCCCCGTCTCTCAAAAGATGTCGGTCATTTGGGTGGTTTGTGATCGCTTTTCTAAGATGGTCCATTTGGTACCTTTGTCTAAATTGCCTTCCTCCTCTGACTTGGTGCCATTATTTTTCCAGCATGTGGTTCGTTTACATGGTATCCCGGAGAACATCGTTTCTGACAGAGGTTCCCAGTTTGTTTCAAGGTTTTGGCGATCCTTTTGTGCTAGGATGGGCATTGATTTGTCTTTTTCCTCGGCTTTCCATCCTCAGACAAATGGCCAAACCGAACGAACTAATCAAACTTTGGAAACATATCTGAGATGCTTTGTTTCTGCTGATCAGGATGATTGGGTGTCCTTTTTGCCGTTGGCTGAGTTCGCCCTTAATAATCGGGCCAGCTCGGCTACTTTGGTTTCGCCGTTTTTCTGCAATTCTGGTTTTCATCCTCGTTTCTCTTCAGGGCAGGTGGAGTCTTCAGACTGTTCTGGTGTAGAGCATAAAAAATGGTAAAGGATAGCGGCGCTGTTACGTGTGGAAAAAATGGACTGCAGCAGGTGAAAGCCCTATATCACAAATAGGGTAAACGGTAAATGATAAATAAAAATATATACACACTAGGTGAATACACACCCGCGCTACGTCCTACGTTGCTACCAAGAAATAACACTACTGTTGTAAAAATTATTATTATTATTACCTGCTTTGACAAATTGAATGGGGTGAGTAATTTTGATAGTGGCGCAGGTCAGATTGAAAAACCGATGTTTTCTGGAATGCCATGCAAACGAACCAAATGCTGGAAAAACAATGGCACCAAATCAGAGGAGGAAGGCAATTTAGACAAGGGTACCAAATGGACCATTTTAGAGAATTACATAGTAACATAGTAACATAGTTAGTAAGGCCGAAAAAAGACATTTGTCCATCCAGTTCAGCCTATATTCCATCATAATAAATCCCCAGATCTACGTCCTTCTACAGAACCTAATAATTGTATGATACAATATTGTTCTGCTCCAGGAAGACATCCAGGCCTCTCTTGAACCCCTCGACTGAGTTCGCCATCACCACCTCCTCAGGCAAGCAATTCCAGATTCTCACTGCCCTAACAGTAAAGAATCCTCTTCTATGTTGGTGGAAAAACCTTCTCTCCTCCAGACGCAAAGAATGCCCCCTTGTGCCCGTCACCTTCCTTGGTATAAACAGATCCTCAGCGAGATATTTGTATTGTCCCCTTATATACTTATACATGGTTATTAGATCGCCCCTCAGTCGTCTTTTTTCTAGACTAAATAATCCTAATTTCGCTAATCTATCTGGGTATTGTAGTTCTCCCATCCCCTTTATTAATTTTGTTGCCCTCCTTTGTACTCTCTCTAGTTCCATTATATCCTTCCTGAGCACCGGTGCCCAAAACTGGACACAGTACTCCATGTGCGGTCTAACTAGGGATTTGTACAGAGGCAGTATAATGCTCTCATCATGTGTATCCAGACCTCTTTTAATGCACCCCATGATCCTGTTTGCCTTGGCAGCTGCTGCCTGGCACTGGCTGCTCCAGGTAAGTTTATCATTAACTAGGATCCCCAAGTCCTTCTCCCTGTCAGATTTACCCAGTGGTTTCCCATTCAGTGTGTAATGGTGATATTGATTCCTTCTTCCCATGTGTATAACCTTACATTTATCATTGTTAAACCTCATCTGCCACCTTTCAGCCCAAGTTTCCAACTTATCCAGATCCATCTGTAGCAGAATACTATCTTCTCTTGTATTAACTGCTTTACATAGTTTTGTATCATCTGCAAATATCGATATTTTACTGTGTAAACCTTCTACCAGATCATTAATGAATATGTTGAAGAGAACAGGTCCCAATACTGACCCCCTGCGGTACCCCACTGGTCACAGCGACCCAGTTAGAGACTACACCATTTATAACCACCCTCTGCTTTCTATCACTAAGCCAGTTACTAACCCATTTACACACATTTTCCCCCAGACCAAGCATTCTCATTTTGTGTACCAACCTCTTGTGCGGCACGGTATCAAACGCTTTGGAAAAATCGAGATATACCACGTCCAATGACTCACCGTGGTCCAGCCTATAGCTTATTTGATCACAAACCACACAAATGACCGACATCCTTTGAGAAACAGGGAGATCAGAAATAAAATCCATGGAAATATGCGTCCAGGGCCTCTTCGGGACCGGCAAGGGCAAAAGCAACCCACTGGCACAAGAACAGCAGGGCTTAGCCCGAGCACAAGTCCCACAGGTCTGCACAAAAGAACGCACATCCCGTGACAAAGAAGGCCACCAAAAGGATCTAGCCACCAAATCTCTGGTACCAAAGATTCCAGGATGACCAGCCAACACCGGACAATGAACCTCAGAGATAACTCTACTAGTCCATCTATCAGGGACAAACAGTCTCTCCGCTGGACAACGGTCAGGTCTATCAGCCTGAAACTTCTGCAGCACGCGCCGCAAATCAGGGGAGATGGCAGACAAAATTAACCCCTTTTTAAGAATACCCGCCGGCTCTGGAACACCCGGAGAGTCAGGCACAAAACTCCTTGACAGGGCATCAGCCTTCACATTCTTAGATCCCGGAAGGTATGAAACCACAAAATCAAAACGGGAGAAAAAGAGCGACCATCGAGCCTGTCTAGGATTCAACCGTTTGGCAGACTCGAGATAAATCAAATTCTTGTGATCCGTCAAGACCACCATGCGATGTTTAGCTCCTTCAAGTCAATGTCGCCACTCCTCGAATGCCCACTTCATGGCCAACAACTCTCGATTGCCAACATCATAATTGCGCTCAGCAGGCGAGAATTTTCAAGAAAAGAAGGCACATGGTTTCATCACTGAGCCATCAGAACTTCTTTGCGACAAAACAGCCCCTGCTCTAATCTCAGAAGCATCCACCTCGACCTGAAACGGGAGTGAAACATCTGGCTGGCACAACACAGGGGCAGAAGAAAAACGATGCTTCAACTCCTGAAAAGCCTCTACAGCCGCAGAGGACCAATTGACCACATCAGCACCTTTCTTGGTCAAATCAGTCAACGGTTTAGCAATACTAGAAAAATTAGCGATGAAGCGACGGTAAAAATTAGCAAAGCCCAGGAACTTCTGCAGGCTCTTCACAGATGTCGGCTGAGTCCAATCATAAATGGCCTGAACTTTAACAGGGTCCATCTCGATAGTAGAAGGGGAAAAAATGAACCCCAAAAATGAAACCTTCTGAACTCCAAAGAGACACTTTGACCCCTTCACAAACAAGGAATTCGCACGAAGGAATTTTACATACCTATTCCTATTGCGTTTTAGTACAGAATCCACAGGTCATATGCGGCTTATATGCCTGTATGGTACAGCCCAGAAAAGTCAGAGGTCTCAGACAGCGCTGAGAGAGTAGATAATAGAATGATAACGAATCAGAGCAAAGGTACTTAGCTGGCGGGTTCCTGCTGTTTTCTTATGTTGTTATGCATAGGATATCTTCTGCGCGCGCTGTCCCGGCCGGTGACAGGCGTGCGCGTTACTCCACGAGTCTTCACAGGAAGTGGAGAAGGACCTTCGGAAAAGACCTTTGATATCCAGGTAACCAGATCACGTGATGATCAATCATGTGATGCTTCTCTCAGTAAGTACGGAGCGTGGTGGGAGCCACAAAATGGTTTTGTGGCTCCCACCACGCTCCGTACTTATATATATATATATATCCGCATCACTTTTTCAATCTGACCTGCGCCACTATCAAAATTACTCACCCCATTCAATTTGTCAAAGCAGGTAATAATAATAATAATTTTTACAACAGTAGTGTTATTTCTTGGTAGCAACGTAGGACGTAGCGCGGGTGTGTATATATTTTTATTTATCATTTACCGTTTACCCTATTTGTGATATAGGGCTTTCACCTGCTGCAGTCCATTTTTTCCACACGTAACAGCGCTGGAAAGCCGAGGAAAAAGACAAATCAATGCCCATCCTAGCACAAAAGGATCGCCAAAACCTTGAAACAAACTGGGAACCTCTGTCAGAAACGATGTTCTCCGGGATACCATGTAAACGAACCACATGCTGGAAAAATAATGGCACCAAGTCAGAGGAGGAAGGCAATTTAGACAAAGGTACCAAATGGACCATCTTAGAAAAGCGATCACAAACCACCCAAATGACCGACATCTTTTGAGAGACGGGGAGATCCGAAATAAAATCCATAGAAATATGCGTCCAGGGCCTCTTCGGGACCGGCAAGGGCAAAAGCAACCCACTGGCACGAGAACAGCAGGGCTTAGCCCCACAGGACTGCACAAAAGAACGCACATCCCGCGACAAAGACGGCCACCAGAAGGATCTAGCCACCAAATCTCTGGTACCAAAGATTCCAGGATGCCCAGCCAACACTGAGCAATGAATCTCAGAGATAACTCTACTAGTCCATCTATCAGGGACAAACAGTTTTTCCGCTGGGCAACGGTCAGGTCTATCAGCCTGAAATTTTTGCAGCACCCGCCGCAAATCAGGGGAGATGGCAGACAAAATTACCCCCTCTTTGAGAATACCCGCCGGCTCAGAAACACCCGGAGAGTCAGGCACAAAACTCCTTGACAGGGCATCAGCCTTCACATTCTTAGAGCCCGGAAGGTACGAAACTACAACAAAATCTAAACGGGAGAAAAATAATGACCATCGAGCCTGTCTCGGATTCAACCGTTTGGCAGACTCAAGATAAGTCAAATTCTTGTGATCTGTCAAGACCACCACGCGATGCTTGGCTCCTTCCAGCCAATGACGCCACTCCTCGAATGCCCACTTTATGGCCAACAATTCACGATTACCAACATCATAGTTACGCTCAGCAGGCGAAAACTTTCTAGAAAAGAAAGCACATGGCTTCATCACCGAGCCATCAGAACTTCTTTGCGACAAAACAGCCCCTGCTCCAATCTCAGAAGCATCAACCTCAACCTGAAACGGAAGCGAAACATCTGGCTGGCACAACACAGGGGCAGAAGAAAAACGACGCTTCAACTCCTGAAAAGCCTCTACAGCCGCAGAAGACCAATTGACCACATCAGCACCCTTCTTGGTCAAATCAGTCAACCGTTTAGCAACAGTAGAAAAATTAGCGATGAAGCACCGCTAAAAATTAGCAAAGCCCAGGAACTTTTGTAGGCTCTTCACAGATGTCGGCTGAGTCCAATCGTAAATGGCCTGGACTTTAACAGGGTCCATCTCGATAGTAGAAGGGAAAAAAATGAACCCCAAAAATGAAACCTTCTGAACTCCAAAGAGACACTTTGACCCCTTCACAAACAAGGAATTTGCACGAAGGACCTGGAACAGCATTCTGACCTGCTTCACAGGTCAGAAAGAAGACCATGCAGAAGACCATGCAAGAAGACCATGGAGAAATCACCAACCACACAACTGAAGAACCGATATCAAATCTTTGTAGAGGATGAAGATGGCACACCTAAGAATGAAGCAATACCAGCAAGCAAAAAAGAAAAGGGCACACAGCAACAAGTGACAGCAAAAAGTACAGCCAAGAAGCAACGAAGAGTGGTGGTGGTGGGAGACTCACTACTGAGAGGCACCGAAGCAGCCATCTGCAGACCGGACATAACTGCAAGAGAAGTATGCTGCCTTCCAGGTGCGATGATCAAGGATGTGACCGATAGGATACCAAAGCTCTTCAGCTCCAAGGACGTCCACCCATTTCTTCTGATACATGTTGGCACCAATGACACGGCAAGGAAGGACCTACCGACAATCTGCAAGGACTTTGAAGAGTTGGGGAAGAAAGTAAAGGAACTGGATGCACAGGTAGTTTTTTCTTCTATCCTTCCAGTAGACGGGCATGGCACCAGGAGATGGAACAGGATCCTTGATGCAAACAACTGGCTAAGACGATGGTGCAGACAACAAGGATTTGGATTCCTGGACCACGGTGTGAATTACTGGTATGATGGACTCCTCGCCAGAGACGGACTACACCTCAACAAACCTGGGAAACACACATTCGCCAGAAGACTCGCTACACTCATCAGGAGGGCGTTAAACTAGAAGAAGAGGGGACGGGAAGAAAAACATTAGACTCGAACAAAGACGACCCAGGAAAACATACTCAGAAGGGAGGTAAGAACATTTCTAAAACAATCCACAGTGAGGAGATTGGAACAAAACAAAATCCTCTAAACTGCATGCTCGCAAACGCCAGAAGCCTGACAAACAAGATGGAAGAACTAGAAGCAGAAATATCTACAGGTAACTTTGACATAGTGGGAATAACCGAGACATGGTTAGATGAAAGCTATGACTGGGCAGTTAACTTACAGGGTTACAGTCTGTTTAGAAAGGATCGTAAAAATCGGAGAGGAGGAGGGGTTTGTCTCTATGTAAAGTCTTGTCTAAAGTCCACTTTAAGGGAGGATATTAGCGAAGGGAATGAGGATGTCGAGTCCATATGGGTTGAAATTCATGGAGGGAAAAATGGTAACAAAATTCTCATTGGGGTCTGTTACAAACCCCCAAATATAACAGAAAGCATGGAAAGTCTACTTCTAAAGCAGATAGATGAAGCTGCAACCCATAATGAGGTCCTGGTTATGGGGGACTTTAACTACCCGGATATTAACTGGGAAACAGAAACCTGTGAAACCCATAAAGGCAACAGGTTTCTGCTAATAACCAAGAAAAATTATCTTTCACAATTGGTGCAGAATCCAACCAGAGGAGCAGCACTTTTAGACCTAATACTATCTAATAGACCTGACAGAATAACAAATCTGCAGGTGGTTGGGCATTTAGGAAATAGCGACCACAATATTGTGCAGTTTCACCTGTCTTTCACTAGGGGGACTTGTCAGGGAGTCACAAAAACATTGAACTTTAGGAAGGCAAAGTTTGAACAGCTTAGAGATGCCCTTAATCTGGTAGACTGGGACAATATCCTCAGAAATGAGAATACAGATAATAAATGGGAAATGTTTAAGAACATCCTAAATAGGCAGTGTAAGCGGTTTATACCTTGTGGGAATAAAAGGACTAGAAATAGGAAAAACCCAATGTGGCTAAACAAAGAAGTAAGACAGGCAATTAACAGTAAAAAGAAAGCATTTGCACTACTAAAGCAGGATGGCACCATTGAAGCTCTAAAAAACTATAGGGAGAAAAATACTTTATCTAAAAAACTAATTAAAGCTGCCAAAAAGGAAACAGAGAAGCACATTGCTAAGGAGAGTAAAACTAATCCCAAACTGTTCTTCAACTATATCAATAGTAAAAGAATAAAAACTGAAAATGTAGGCCCCTTAAAAAATAGTGAGGAAAGAATGGTTGTAGATGACGAGGAAAAAGCTAACATATTAAACACCTTCTTCTCCACGGTATTCACGGTGGAAAATGAAATGCTAGGTGAAATCCCAAGAAACAATGAAAACCCTATATTAAGGGTCACCAATCTAACCCAAGAAGAGGTGCGAAACCGGCTAAATAAGATTAAAATAGATAAATCTCCGGGTCCGGATGGCATACACCCACGAGTACTAAGAGAACTAAGTAATGTAATAGATAAACCATTATTTCTTATTTTTAGTGACTCTATAGCGACAGGGTCTGTTCCGCAGGACTGGCGCATAGCAAATGTGGTGCCAATATTCAAAAAGGGCTCTAAAAGTGAACCTGGAAATTATAGGCCAGTAAGTCTAACCTCTATTGTTGGTAAAATATTTGAAGGGTTTCTGAGGGATGTTATTCTGGATTATCTCAATGAGAATAACTGTTTAACTCCATATCAGCATGGGTTTATGAGAAATCGCTCCTGTCAAACCAATCTAATCAGTTTTTATGAAGAGGTAAGCTATAGACTGGACCACGGTGAGTCATTGGACGTGGTATATCTCGATTTTTCCAAAGCGTTTGATACCGTGCCGCACAAGAGGTTGGTACACAAAATGAGAATGCTTGGTCTGGGGGAAAATGTGTGTAAATGGGTTAGTAACTGGCTTAGTGATAGAAAGCAGAGGGTGGTTATAAATGGTATAGTCTCTAACTGGGTCGCTGTGACCAGTGGGGTACCGCAGGGGTCAGTATTGGGACCTGTTCTCTTCAACATATTCATTAATGATCTGGTAGAAGGTTTACACAGTAAAATATCGATATTTGCAGATGATACAAAACTATGTAAAGCAGTTAATACAAGAGAAGATAGTATTCTGCTACAGATGGATCTGGATAAGTTGGAAACTTGGGCTGAAAGGTGGCAGATGAGGTTTAACAATGATAAATGTAAGGTTATACACATGGGAAGAGGGAATCAATATCACCATTACACACTGAACGGGAAACCACTGGGTAAATCTGACAGGGAGAAGGACTTGGGGATCCTAGTTAATGATAAACTTACCTGGAGCAGCCAGTGCCAGCAGCAGCTGCCAAGGCAAACAGGATCATGGGGTGCATTAAAAGAGGTCTGGATACACATGATGAGAGCATTATACTGCCTCTGTACAAATCCCTAGTTAGACCGCACATGGAGTACTGTGTCCAGTTTTGGGCACCGGTGCTTAGGAAGGATATAATGGAACTAGAGAGAGTACAAAGGAGGGCAACAAAATTAACAAAGGGGATGGGAGAACTACAATACCCAGATAGATTAGCGAAATTAGGATTATTTAGTCTAGAAAAAAGACGACTGAGGGGCGATCTAATAACCATGTATAAGTATATAAGGGGACAATACAAATATCTCGCTGAGGATCTGTTTATACCAAGGAAGGTGACGGGCACAAGGGGGCATTCTTTGCGTCTGGAGGAGAGAAGGTTTTTCCACCAACATAGAAGAGGATTCTTTACTGTTAGGGCAGTGAGAATCTGGAATTGCTTGCCTGAGGAGGTGGTGATGGCGAACTCAGTCGAGGGGTTCAAGAGAGGCCTGGATGTCTTCCTGGAGCAGAACAGTGTTGTATCGTGCAATTATTGGGTTCTGTAGAAGGACGTAGATCTGGGTATTTATTATGATGGAATATAGGCTGAACTGGATGGACAAATGTCTTTTTTCGGCCTTACTAACTATGTTACTATGTTACATGAGACTCCCAATCATCCGAAAAGACCAAAATGTCATCCAAATATACAATCATGAAATTATCCAGGTACTCTCGAAAGATGTCATGCATAAAGGACTTAAACACAGATGGAGCATTAGAAAGCCCGAATGGCATAACCAGGTACTCAAAATGGCCCTCGGGCGTATTAAATGCTGTTTTCCATTCATCGCCCTGTTTAATTCGCACAAGATTATACGCCCCTCGAAGATCTATCTTGGTGAACCAACTAGCCCCCTTAATCCGAGCAAACAAATCAGACAGCAGCGGCAAAGGATACTGAAATTTGACTGTGATCTTATTAAGAAGGCGGTAATCAATACAAGGTCTCAAAGAGCCATCCTTCTTGGCCACAAAAAAGAACCCTGCTCCCAATGGTGACGACGAATCCAAGGATTCCTTTATATAACTCTGCATAGCGGCGTGCTCTGGCACAGATAAATTAAACAAACGGCCCTTAGGAAACTTACTACCAGGAATCAAATTAATAGCACAATCGCAATCCCTATGAAGAGGTAGGGCACCGGATTTGGGCTCTTCAAATACATCCCGGTAACCTGATAAAAACTCAGGGACTTCAGAAGGAGTGGAAGGCGAAATTGACAACAATGGAACATCACCATGTACCCCCTGACAACCCCAGCTGGACACAGACATAGATTTCCAATCTAACACTGGATTATGGACCTGTAGCCATGGCAACCCCAAAACGACCACATCATGCAGATTATGCAACACCAAAAAGCGAATATCCTCCTGATGTGCAGGAGCCATGCACATGGTCAATTGAGTCCAGTACTGAGGTTTATCCTTGGCCAAATGCGTAGCATCAATTCCTCTCAATGGAATAGGATACTGCAAGGGCTCCAAGAAAAAACCACAGCGCCTGGCAAACTCCAAGTCCATCAAATTCAGGGCAGCGCCTGAATCCACAAATGCCATAACAGAATAGGATGACAGAGAGCAAATCAGAGTAATGGACAAAAGAAATTTAGACTGTACCGTACCAATGGTGGCAGACCTAGCAAACCGCTTAGTGCGCTTAGGACAATCAGAGATAGCATGAGTGGATTCACCACAGTAAAAACACAGCCCATTCTGACGTCTGTGTTCTTGCCGTTTAGCTCTGGTCAAAGTCCTATCACACTGCATAGGCTCAGGCCTATGCTCAGAGAATACCGCCAGATGGTGCACAGCTTTGCGCTCACGCAAGCGCCGATCGATCTGAATGGCCAAGGACATAGACTCATTCAGACCAGCAGGCGTGGGAAATCCCACCATGACATCCTTAAGGGCTTCAGAAAGACCCTTTCTGAAAATTGCCGCCAGGGCACACTCATTCCACTGAGTAAGCACAGACCACTTACTAAACTTCTGACAGTACATCTCCGCTTCATCCTGACCCTGACACAAAGCCAGCAAGATTTTCTCTGCCTGATCCACTGAATTTAGTTCATCATAAAGCAATCCAAGCGCCAGAAAAAACGCATCAACATCACGCAATGCAGGATCTCCTGGCGCAAGGGAAAATGCCCAGTCTTGAGGGTCACCACGCAACAAAGAAATAATGATTTTTACTTGTTGAACGGGGTCACCAGAGGAGCAGGGTTTCAAAGCTAGAAACAGTTTACAATTATTTTTGAAATTCAGAAACTTAGATCTATCCCCAGAAAATAAATCAGGAATAGGAATTCTAGGCTCTAACATAGGATTCTGAACCATAAAATCTTGAATGTTTTGTACCCTTGCAGTGAGATGATCCACACAAGAGGACAGACCTTGAATGTCCATCTCTACACCTGTGTCCTGAACCACCCAAAGGTTTAGGGGAAAAGAAAGACAAAACACAGTGCAAAGAAAAAAAAATGGTCTCAGAGCTTCTCTTATCCCTCTATTGAGATGCATTAATACTTTGGGCCAGCTGTACTGTTATGACCTGGTGGTTAGGAGCACCCGGCACGACCTGATAGTTAAACTCACACAGGACAAGCTCTGGGATGTGGGAGCTCTGCTGACCGCAGGCCCTAATCCTATCAC
Organism: Ranitomeya imitator; assembly: GCF_032444005.1. NCBI lineage: Eukaryota > Metazoa > Chordata > Amphibia > Anura > Dendrobatidae > Ranitomeya > Ranitomeya imitator. The sequence continues at coordinate 80,817,523 of NC_091282.1, forward strand.
AACAACTAGAAATTGCCGTGGAGCGTTCCTGACTCTCCCTAGATGCCTCTTCACAGCCTAAGAGCTAGCTAGCCCTAGAGATAGAAAATAAAGCCTACCTTGCCTCAGAGAAATTCCCCAAAGGAAAAGGCAGCCCCCCAGATATATTGACTGTGAGTAAAGATGAAAGTCACAAACGCAGAAATGAAACAGGTTTCAGCAAAGGGAGGCCAGACTTACTAAACAGACAGAGGATAGGAAAGATATCTTTGCGGTCAGCACAAAAAACTACAAAAGACCACACAGTGTGCAAAAGAACCTCCGCACCGACTAACGGTGCGGAGATGCCACTCTGCATCCCAGAGCTTCCAGCTAGCAAGACAAAATCATGATAACCAGCTGGACAAGGAATCAATGAACAAATAATAACTATCAGGAACTTAGCTTCTGCTGGAGAAGACAGGTCACCAGAAAGATCCAAGAGCGAACTGAACCAATGCAGGAACATTGACAGCTGGCATGGAGTAACGATCTGAGTGGAGTTAAATAGAGCAGCCAACCAAAGGATAAACCACGTCACCTGTGTAAGGAACCTCAGAAGCAGCAGCTTCACTCACAGCCACCAGAGGGAGTCCATGGACAGAACTCGCCGAAGTACTATTCACGACCACAGGAGGGAGCCCGACAACAGAATTCACAACAGTCCCCTCCGACTCCAGGGGCCACTAGCAGATCACAGAGCACTTAGTCGAACAAGTTAATGTAATCTGTGGGAGAGCACAGAGCCTGGAGAAGAAGCAAGTGCTTGTGGGAAACAGGGCTGTGGAGTCGGAGTCATCGACTCGGAGCCCATTTTGGTGGCGTCGGAGTTGGTGTCATGAAAATTGAGAAGTCAGAGTTGGCGGTTTGGCTTACCGACTCCACAGCCCTTGACTTCACAGCCCTGCCAGGGCTGTGGAGTCGGAGTTGTGGAGTTGGAGTCAGAGCCCATTTTTTGGAGTCGGAATCGGTGTCATGAAAATTGAGAAGTCAGAGTTGGAGGTTTGGCTGACTGACTTCACAGCCTTGGCAGGGCTGAGGAGTCGGAGTTGTGGAGTTGGAGTCGGAGCCCATTTTGGTGGAGTCGGAGTCGGTGTCATGAAAATTGAGAAGTCAGAGTTGGCGGTTTGGCTTACCGACTTCACAGCCTTGGCAGGGCTGAGGAGTCGGAGTTGTGGAGTTGAAGTCGGAGCCCATTTTGGTGGAGTCGGAGTTGGTGTCATGAAATTTGAGAAGTAAGAGTTGGCGGTTTGGCTTACCGACTTCACAGCCTTGGCAGGGCTGTGGAGTCGGAGTTGTGGAGTTGGAGTTGTGGAGTTGGAGTCGGAGCCCATTTTGGTGGAGTTGGAGTCGGTGTCATGGAAATTGAGGAGTCGAAGTCGGACTCAGAGGTTTGGCTTACCGAAAATGTAATTTATAAATGCCATATGGACATCACTGAGCACTGAGATGAGAGACACAATAATAGAGGAGAAGGAGCCAGAAAAAGATGTAAGAAAATAATCACAGAGTATGTGAAGCATCGATAGAAAGATTACTATACTACAGGGGATTGGGAAAAAAATAGATTCTGGAATAACCCCTTTAAAATGCCACAGTAGCAGTTATATCACACTAAACATGTAAAAGAAGACGCTGCCTGGCTGGGACCGCATAACTACTGTAACTGTGGCCAATGACAGAAAGTCATATTATATATTATAATTACAGGCAAAAAAGAGGCCGGTAGAAGTGTCAGTAGACACAAAATGACTGTAGCCTATTGATGTTTGCCTGTCCTCTCCTCAACTGATTTTTATTGCTTGTTATGAAATAATAAATATTTTTGGTTTGTTTGTGGTTGATGAGTGCCGTCATCTTCATTTCTACTACTTCTTAGATGTTATAATTAGTTACACCTCCTGAAGAAAATTTAGGATGTGTTGACTTTACTAGTTTTTCTTAAATTGATGATGATAATGATGCTTGGGACCCTTACAATAGAGAGAAGAGCTCATTGTTTTTATGGGAACTGATGACATGAATGGGACGATGGCTCCCTCTGCTGAAAACATTGCAAATAGCACAAAATCAAAGCTGGAACAACATGAGAGTATATTATCCTGTTAGCTACTGTTTTATATCGCATTGGCCACAGTCAGGGTTAGGTTAAGGCCACGTTCACACGTTCAGTATTTGGTCAGTATTTTGCCTCAGTATTTGTAAGTTAAAACCAGGAAAGGAACAATCAGAGGAAAACTAGAATAGAAAAAGGTCACCACTAGGGTTGAGCGAAACGGATCGTTCATTTTCAAAAGTCGCTGACTTTTGGCACAGTCGGGTTTCATGAAACCCGATCCCTGTGTGGGCTCGGCCATCCGGTACGCGACTTTCGCGCCAAAGTCACGTTTCAATGACGCGAAAAGCGCCATTTCTCAGCCAATGAAGGTGGAGGCAGAGTGTGGGCAGCGTGATGACATAGGTCCTGGTCCCCACCATCTTAGAGAAGGGCATTGCAGTGATTGGCTTGCTGTCTGCGGCGTCACAGGGGCTATAAAGAGGCGTTCCCGCCGACCGCCATCTTACTGCTGCTGATCTGAGCATAGGGAGAGGCTGCTGTCGCTTCGTCAGAAGCAGGGATAGCGTTAGGCAGGGTCCATTAACCCCCAAACCGCTTGTGCTGTAGCGATTTCCACTGTCCAACACCACCTTTTGTTTGCAGGGACAGTGGAAGCTACATTTTTTTTTCCTCAGCGCTGTAGCTCATTGGGCTGCCCTAGAAGGCTCCCTGATAGCTGCATTGCTGTGTGTACGCCGCTGTGCAAACCAACTGCTTTTTTCAGAGCACAAATCCTGTTGTTCCTTCCTTTCTGCACAGCTATCTTGTTTGTTTGTCCACACTTTTTATTTAATTTGTGCAGCAGTCCACTCCTTGTTATTGCTGCCTGCCATACCTTGCTGAGATTACTGCAGGGAGATAGTAATTGTAGGACAGTCCCTGTTTTTTTTTTTTGTTTTTTTTTTATTCTCCATGAAAAAAAATAAATAGTGGGATATTAATCTTGGCATTTGTGCTTGAGTGCCAGTCGTGTGTGCCATCTCTCTCCAATTGTGGGGCACAGAAAGCCTAGTGTGTAATACTGGCCCTAATTTCTTGGCAATTCTCCCTAACAAAAAAAGTAGTGGGAGATTAATATTGGCATTTCTGCTAGAGTGCCAGTCCTGTGTGTGTGGCATCTCTCTCAAATTGTGGGCCACAGAAAGCCTAGTGTCTGCAATACTGGTTTTTTTTTTGTTTTTAATTTTCCCTTTAAAAAAAAAAATGGGAGATTAATATTGGCATTTGTGCTTGAGTGCCAGTCGTGTGTGCCATCTCTCTCAAATTGTGGGCCACAGAAAGCCTAGTGTCTGGTTTTTTTTTTTTTTTTTGGGGGGGGGGGTTTAAATTCTCCCTGAATAAAAAATAAATAGTGGGAGATTAATATTGGCATTTGTGCTTGTGTGCCAGTCGTGTGTGCCGTCTCTCTCAAATTGTGGGCCACAGAAAGCCTAGTGTCTGTTTTTTTGTTTTTTGTTTTTTAAATTCTCCCTGAAAAAAAATAGTGGGAGATTAATATTGGCATTTGTGCTTCAGTGCCAGTCCTGCGTGTGTGGCATCTGTCTCATTTTGTGCCACAGAAAACCGAATGTGTAACATTGTGCCTGATTTTCCTTGCAGTCTCACCCACCTATAAAGGGATATCTAAATCCTACAGAAGTTTGAGTTCACCTTGTAAGTTGTTTTACAGTAACAAATACCGTTACTTTGGTTACATTTTTAAAACAATGAAGAAGTCTGGTGGAAGAGGTCGTGGCCGTGGGCGTTCATTGCCAGCTGGTAATGATGGTACTGGTGGTGGAGCATCAGGTGGTCGTGGGAAAAAAAATATAGCACCTAAGTCTCGAGCTGTGGAGCCAGGTTCGTCGTCTGGCTACACAAGGCCTCGAACGCTCCCTTTTCTGGGAGTAGGAAAACTGCTTTTAAAGCCGGAGCAGCAAGAGCAAGTTTTGGCTTTCCTTGCTGACTCAGCCTCTAGCTCTTTTGCCTCCTCTTCTGAAACTGGTAAATGTAAAAGCAGCGTGTCATTAGTGGATGTTCACGCTCAGGGACAAGTCGCTCCATTGCCCTGTTCAGCAAAAACAACAACAGAGAAGGATGCGTCAGGCGACACAACGGGTTACTCCATGGAGCTCTTTACACATACCGTTCCTGGGTTAGAAAGTGAAACAGTTAACAGGCCATGCCCATTACAAGTTGAATCGGACATGGAGTGCACAGATGCACAGCCACAGCCAGATTACTATGCTGTTCCTTTGACTCAGACCACAACATTGCCCTCACAGTGTACTGATCCAGAATCAGACCCTGATGAGACTATGGTGCCCCGTCACGAACGCTATACCACCAGCTTACACGGTGACACAGACGAAGTTGCACACGAGATAGAAGAGGAGGTCATAGATGACCCAGTTGTTGACCCCGATTGGCAGCCATAGGGGGAACAGGGTGCAGGCGGCAGTAGTTCTAAAGCGGAGGAGGAGGGGCCGCAGCAGGCATCAACATCGCAATAGGTTCCATCTGCCGGGCCCGTATCTGGCCCAAAACGCGTGGCAAAGCCAAAACCAGTTGGAGGACAGCGTGGCCATCCGGTTAAAGAAGCTCAGTCTGCAATGCCTGAAAAGGTATCCGATGCTAGAAAGAGTGCAGTCTGGCATTTTTTTAAACAACATCCAATTGATCAGCGCAAAGTCATCTGTCAAAAATGTTCAACTACCATAAGCAGAGGTCAGAATCTGAAAAGTCTAAATACAAGTTGCATGCATAGACATTTAACCACCATGCATTTGCAAGCCTGGACTAACTACCAAACGTCCCTTAAGGTTGTAGCACCCTCGGCCAATGAAGCTAGTCAGCAACGCTACATCCCTTCCGTCACTGTAAGGCCACCATTTTTCGCACCACCTGCAGTATCTGTGCAGGTTTCGTTGCCAGGCCAAAGCAGTCAGGGTCAGGGAATCACCAGTTTCAGAGTAGGAAACACTGCATCTAGGGCACCGGCAAGAATATCGTCTCCAACCGTCTCTCAGTCTGCCATGTCCACCGGCACCCCCGCTAGTTCCACGATCTGCAGCTCTCCAGTCCAGCTCACCCTACATGAGACTCTCGTTAGAAAAAGGAAGTACTCATCCTCGCATCCGCATACACAGGGTTTTAATGCCCACATAGCTAGACTAATCTCGTTAGAGATGATGCCCTACCGGTTAGTTGAAAGCGACGCTTTCAAAGCCCTGATGGACTACGATGAACCACGCTACGAGCTACCCAGTCGACACTTCTTTTCGAGAAAAGCCATCCCAGCCCTCCAACAGCATGTTAAAGAGCGCATAGTCCATGCACTCAGGCAATCTGTGAGTACAAAGGTGCACCTGACAACAGATGCATGGACCAGTAGGCATGGCCAGGGACGTTACGTGTCCATCACGGCACACTGGGTGAATGTGGTGGATGCAGGGTCTACAGGGGACAGCAATATTGGGACAGTTCTGCCTAGCCCACGGTCTAGGAAACAGTTGGCTGTAGGCGTTCACCCCCCCTCCTCCTCGTCCTCCTGCAGAAGCGAGAGCTCATCCACAGACCGCAGTGGCACAACCACTTCATCCGCAGCTGCCACTGTTGCACACCAGGTGTCCCATTATGGGGCAGCTACTGGCAAGCGTCAGCAGGCTGTATTGGCTATGAAGTGTTTGGGCGACAACAGACACACCGCGGAAGTTCTGTCCGAGTTCTTGCAGCAAGAAACGCAGTCGTGGCTGGGCACTGTAGATCTTGAGGCAGGCAACATAGTGAGTGATAACGGAAGGAATTTCATGGCTGCCATCGCCCTTTCCTAACTGAAACACATTCCTTGCCTGGCTCACACCTTAAACCTGGTGGTGCAGTGCTTCCTGAAAAGTTATCCGGGGTTATCCGACCTGCTCCTCAAAGTGCGCAGACTTTGCTCGCATATCCGCCGTTCGCCCGTACACTCCAGCCGTATGCAGACCTATCAGCGGTCTTTGAACCTTCCCCAGCATCGCCTAATCATTGACATTGCAACAAGGTGGAACTCAACACTGCACATGCTTCAGAGACTGTGCGAACAGAGGCGGGCTGTTATGTTTTTGTGGGAGGATACACATACACGGGCAGGCAGTAGGATGGCAGACATGGAGTTGTCAGGTGTGCAGTGGTCGAAGGTACAAGACATGTGTCAAGTCCTTCAGTGTTTTGAGGAATGCACACAGCTGGTAAGTGCAGACAACGCCATAATAAGCATGAGCATCCCCCTAATGCGTCTGCTGATGCAAAGTTTGACGCACATAAAGGAGCAGGCGTCTGCAGCAGAGGAAGTGGAAAGCCTTGATGACAGTCAGCCATTGTCTGGTCAGGGCAGTGTACAGGACGAGGTAGCGGGCGAACAGGAGGAGGAGGACGAGGAGGATGATGGGGATGAGTATTTTTTTAATGAGGAAGCTTCTCCGGGGCCACTGGAAATTGGTGGCGTGGCAAGGCCGGGTTCTGGTTTTTTGAGGGACACAAGTGACGTAGATTTGCCTGAAACTGCCCCTCAACCCAGCACAACCGCAGATTTGACAACTGGAACTTTGGCCCACACGGCGGATTATGCCTTACGTATCCTCAAAAGGGACACACGCATTACTAAAATGATGACCGATGACGATTACTGGTTGGCCTGCCTCCTTGATCCTCGCTATAAAGGCAAATTGCAAAATATTATGCCACATGAGAACTTGGAACTAATATTAGCAACCAAACAATCAACTCTTGTTGACCGTTTGATTCAGGCATTCCCAGCACACAGCGCCGGTGATCGTTCTCACACGAGCTGCAGGGGGCAGCAGACCAGAGGTGTTAGAGGTGCACAAATCACAAGTGGCGTTGGCCAGAGGGGTTTTCTGACCAGGTTGTGGAGTGATTTTGCTATGACCGCAGACAGGACAGGTACTGCAGCATCAATTCAAAGTGACAGGAGACAACATTTGTCCAGTATGGTTACTAACTATTTTTCTTCCCTTATCGATGTTCTCCCTCAACCGTCATTCCCATTTGATTACTGGGCATCCAAATTAGACACCTGGCCAGAATTGGCAGAATATGCATTGCAGGAGATTGCTTGCCCAGCAGCTAGTGTGCTATCAGAAAGAGTATTCAATGCTGCTGGTTCAATATTAACCGAAAAAAGGACTCGTCTGGCTACCCAAAATGTTGATGATCTAACCTTCATTAAAATGAACCACTACTGGATTTCGAATTATTTTGCCCCACCTTTCCCGGCTGACACCTAGCTTTCAAATGAAAAGGTCTTGCTTCTGGACTGCTCTGACTGAGTTTTCCAATCTCGTAATTTGCAGCAGCTGTTTGTCCAGCATACGACATGTTTACACCACCCTAAATGGCCAAACTCCCCCCACGGGGCCGTGGTCTCGCCACTTGGCGCAAGCACCTGTGAGAGTGCCGTTTGTCTGAAGAGGTGTGTGTGCACGCTTTTGGTCAACGGCACTGCCACTGGGTCCCTCATAGTACAATAAAGTGTCTCTGGCGGTGGTGGCGCGCAACCAACGTCAGACACACCGTTGTAACATGAGGGGCCCTGGGCCTGTACCGCCGGCCACAAGACAGTTTCCCACCCCACCAGCTCAAACAGTGCTCTACGATTTGCAAAATTATCTCTCACAGCTCCAGCAATGTTTCGTCTATGCGCTGACATCCTTCAATGCCTGGCACTGACAATACCAATGTGTTGACATGTATGATGCTACTTAAAATAGTCTGGGGCAGTGTCCTATATTTACACCAGTAAATACTTTGCGCCAAATTACTAGGTCAGAAACACAGCAGAGGAGCCCACCCCTGTACCTAAGTATGCCACCCTTTTGTTTTTTGGTTTTGTTGTATTGCGAGTCATTAACATCTATTTATTTTTTGGGAGTACTAACTGTCAGACACTCATTACAATCGGCCTCCGCTGACAACACCAATGCTGCCTGTGTACCCCTGCAAGATAATTCCAAGTGCATAGAGCCTACTTTTGTTATGTTAGGCCTACTAAGCCTGTCTGCGGTCCCTCCTTCCAATAGTCCTCCACTGATCACACCACTGCTGCCTGTGTACCCCTGGAAGCTATTTTAAAGTGCCTACAGCCTACTTTTGTTATGTTAGGCCTACTAAGCCTGTCTGCGGTCCCTCCTTCCAATAGTCCTCCACTGATCACACCACTGCTGCCTGTGTACCCCTGGAAGCTATTTTAAAGTGCCTACAGCCTACTTTTGTTATGTTAGGCCTACTAAGCCTGTCTGCGGTCCCTCCTTCCAATAGTCCTCCACTGATCACACCACTGCTGCCTGTGTACCCCTGGAAGCTATTTTAAAGTGCCTACAGCCTACTTTTGTTATGTTAGGCCTACTAAGCCTGTCTGCGGTCCCTCCTTCCAATAGTCCTCCACTGACCACACCACTGCTGCCCGTGTACCCCTGGAACCTATTTTAAAGTGCCTACAGCCTACTTTTGTTATGTTAGGCCTACTAAGCCTGTCTGCGGTCCCTCCTTCCAATAGTCCTCCACTTACCACACCACTGCTGCCCGTATACCCCTGGAAGCTATTTTAAAGTGCCTACAGCCAACTTTTGTTATGTTAGGCCTACTAAGCCTGTCTGCGGTCCCTCCTTCCAATAGTCCTCCACTGACCACACCACTGCTGCCCGTGTACCCCTGGAACCTATTTTAAAGTGCCTACAGCCAACTTTTGTTATGTTAGGCCTACTAAGCCTGTCTGCGGTCCCTCCTTCCAATAGTCCTCCACTGACCACACCACTGCTGCCCGTGTACCCCTGGAACCTATTTTAAATTGCATAGAGCTTCCTTTTTTTAATTGTAGGCGTACTAAGTCTGTCTGCGGTCCATAATTGAAATTGTCCTCCACTGACCAGAGCAATGCTGCCTGTGTACCCCTGGAACCTTTTTTAAACTGCATTGAGCCAATTTTTTTGTTTAAGGCCTACTACCTGTGTCTGTCAGCGCCACTCAATACAGCTGTCCTCCTCTGAAAAAAGCTGAGCGTCAATAGTCTGGTTTTCAGCCTATAGGAATTTGAAAACTGCATTGGGGCTACTACTTCGGTAGGGCCTACTAACGGTATCTGCCGCTCCAAGGTGTTCTCCAGGTTGCCTCTCCATAGCTTTGATCTTCTAGCTCTCGTTCAGTAGTTGTTGAAACAACACTGCATTAGGCCTACAAGTTGGGTCTGGGTTGTAGAGACGGTGTCTGCCGCTCCAAGGTGTTCTCCAGGTTGCCTCTCCATAGCTTCGATCTTCTAGCTCTCGTTCAGTAGTTGTTGAAACAACACTGCATTAGGCCTACAAGTTGGGTCTGGGTTGTAGAGACGGTGTCTGCCGCTCCAAGGTGTTCTCCAGGTTGCCTTTCCTGAGCTTCTATCTTCAGGCTCTTGTTAAATAGTTGTTAAATGGAACAACTGCATTTAGCCTACTAGTTGGGTTGGGGCCTACTAACAGTGTCTGCCGCTCCTTGCTGTTCTCCTGGTTTCCTGTCCTGAAATTCCATTTTCAGGCTCTCGTTAAGTAGTTGTTAATGTTAGACTGCATTTGGCCTACTAGTTGGGTTGGGGCCTACTATCGGTGTCTGCCGCTCCTTGCTGTTCTCCACTGAACAAAGCTGTGCCGCCTGTTTACTACTGTTGACAATTTTGAACTGCATTTAGACTACTTACTGATTTGGGCCTACTCTCTGTGTCAGCCTCTCATTACAGTTGTCCTCCACTGAACAAAGGAATGCCCCCTGGTTAGTCCTGTTACCAATTTTGAACTGCATTTAGCCCACTTTATTCTTTGGGCCTATATCTGTGTTTCCTCCTCATCCTGCCCATTGCCCAGCCAGTGATAGATGAGTCTGCTGGTACATTGACCCATAACGCAACATTCCCCGTGCACGCTACACAGCAAGATTGTGACCCTGCTGAAAGTCAGGTTCCTCTTCCCGCATACCATACCACCTTACACGGGGACAAAGAGGAAGGTGCAGATGAAAGTGCAGGTTCCTTCATCAGGTGGGGGAGGAATACTCGTTGGCGACATCACTGGCACAGGGCCCCTCATAGTACGCAAAAGTGTCGCTGCCGGTGGGAGGCGCCCCCGCCGTGCAAACACACCGCCGTACTTTGAGGGGCCCTGTGCCAGTGCCAATGCCAACGAGTGGGCCCCCCCTGCTTGCTCAGGATCACAGCACTTGCAAAGTTGAAATACTTACCTCTCCCTGCTCCACTGCCGTGACGTGGTCCAGATTTCCTGGGCCCACTAAATACTTGAACCAGCCCTACCCCCCACAACTTTAGCCAAATGACCCCCAATTTCCAATGCCTTACTATTATTATAAGGTAAATTAAGATTGACAAGCTTCAGTAACAAGAATGGATGTTTTTGCCATTAAAATGGCCACTGTACATGTTTTCCTGGCCTCCACTCACTGCCGACTATGCTCCCCCATTGACTTGCATTGGGTTTCGTGTTTCGGTCGATCCCCGACTTTTCACGATAATCGGCCGATTCCACTCGACTCGACTGTTGAGATAGTCGGGTTTCGCGAAACCCGACTCGACCCTAAAAAACTAAAAGTCACTCAACCCTAGTCACCACTTCTGCATTTTTCACCCACTTTTTGCTCACAAATACTGATGTAAAATACTGACCAAATACTGAATGTGTGAAGGTGGCAAAAAGATTAGCGTTTAACCATTGTGCGGTAAATCTACAATATTGTGAATTTGTGCATTAACCAAGTTGCTATTATGGGAGCACAGCTGTGACTGACACCTACTAAGGCACTACATTTGGTAGAATGATAGAGAAAAACTCTCGCATTTCGATTGCTCTTGTGTGGCTGCAAGCTATGATGAACAGAGCATCACAGTAGAGGGGATCTCTTTGGTACCTTATCATCAGCTCTGGAGATAAAAATTGGGCTGACAGTTTTAGGTTTTATTCATAGATCAGCATTTTTGATCAGTATTTGTATGCAGGCTTGGACTGGCCCACAGGAGAATCCTCTGGTGGGCACCAGTGCAAGACAAGTTCACCACCCTCTTATATGACCAGTACACGGCAATATACTTGAATCGCTATGTACAGTGGTACAGAGCGGTATTTAGAAATAGATAATTAAATAACAACAAGCAAAAATGCTGAACACCTCATACAGATAGCTTATGAGTGAAACATGTAACTTCTCTATCAAGAATATTCCCTAGAAAACACCTTCAAATTCTGTATCCTTGCTTTTTAACCCCTTCACACGTGACCATTTTTTTTTTTTGTTTGTTTTTTTCCTCCCTTTCATGCAAGAGCCATAACCGTTTTATTTTTCCGTCAATATAGTCTTATGATGCTTATTTTTTTGCAGAATGAGTGGTATTTTTTTCCATTTTCCAGTGCACTACAAGGTAGAATAAATGATGTAATTCAAAAGTACAAGTGTTTTAAAATAGCAAAAAAAATGCAATTTCCCATTTTTTTTTTATCATGCTCAGTGTATGGTAAAAATGACCGGCCATTATGATTCTCCAGATTATTATGAGTATGCAGATACCAAACAAGTATAGTTTTTTATTTAAGTGGTGAAAAAAATTGAAACAGTACAGGAATATAGCACCAAAACCACCATCAGTACAAGAGTACATCAGTAGAAACAGCATCGGAATAGGTGTACATCACCAGAACAACCACCATTAGTACATGAATAAATCACCAGAACCACCAACAGAACAGAACTACATCACCACAACCCCCAACAGTACAGAAATACAGCATCAAAACCACCATAATAATCACCATGAATACTGGAATACATGACCAGAACTCTCATCAGCACAGAAATACAGCATCCAAATTACCATCAGTACAGGACCACATCACCAGAACATGACTACAGCACTACAAATACTATCTGTACAGAAATACATCACCAGAACCACCATCAGTACATGAATACATGACTAAAACACCAACAGTCCAAAAATACATCACCAGAACCTCCAACAGTATATAAATGCAGCATCACAACCACAACAGTAAAGAAATACATGATCAGAACCACCATGAGTACTGAAATACTGCACCAGAACTACCAATGGTGCAGAAGTATAGCATCACAACCTCTATCAGTGCATGAATGGATCGCCCCCAGACACAGGGCCACTGGTCACTCGGTACCGGTCCTTTCTGTCTCAGTTCTGGGGTTGTCACGGTGGCTGGACCCGGTCCGTGACCCTGCTAAGGGGCGTCCAATAAAAGGTGATAGGAGTCTGTCAAGGTTTTGTGACGCCACCCACCTGTGGTGTTCGGTCAGGATGACCGACGCTGCTTGGGGTCCGCTGGGGTGATGGAATGGCAGCTAGATGGTATACCTTCCCACAGGTGAAGTATGTCCCCAGGGCTTCCCAGTGATGTAGATGGCGATGGTGTGAGGTGCACACAATAACGAGGACACAAGGTTGCAGTCTCTTTACCTCTTTACTGAAGGGCCACGAGTTCTCGGTACCGGGCCTCTCTGGTTCGGTTAGGAGGCTGTCACGGTGGCTAGACCCGGTCCGCAACCCTGCTAAGGGGCATCCAATAAAGGTGGTGCAGTCTGTCAGGGGTTCGTGACGCCACCTGTGGTGTTCGGTCAGGGTGACCGATGCTGCTGTGGGGTCCGCTGGAGTGATGGAATGGCAGCTGGATGGTATACCTTCCCACAGGTGAAGTATGTCTCCAGGGCTTCCCAGTAAGGTAGATGGTAATGGTGTAGGGTGTAGTCAATAACGAGGACACAAGGTTGCAGTCTCTTTACCGCTTTACTGAAGACTTCAGGATCCGCAATCCAGAGCACGGTTAACACGGCTGTCTGAGACCGGCCGGTCTGATGGGCACATCCAGAGTTCCTTTTGCAGGTGGAAATCGTTGCCTACCACTAGCGCCTGTGTGTTGTAGTGCTACCCTGCTGAGCATTCGGAATAGTCCTCACAACTTCTGTTCTCGTTCATTCATTCTTTCTAGTTCTTTCTAATTCTTTCTCTCTCTCTTGTTCCAGATGTTACTAGTTTCTCGTCCCCCAGATATGTTATGGCTAGGACGCACCTGTATGACGGGAAGGCTCGGAGCTCTTCCGGGACCCTAGAGACGCCCCTCTCCACACGTTGCCCCCTATGTCTTCATGGGAAATTTAAGGTAGACAGCCAACCTATAATTAACTGTCCTGCGGAGTTCGAAGTAAGGCATAGAGTCAGTTACTTCCGCGGTGTTCCGGCCACCAGCTACGCGCCTCAGTAGAATGTTGCCTTGGTCTCACGGCACGACTCCTACTGGCTCTCCTTTGTGCTTGATCTCGTTTCTCACTGTTCCACAATACCCTTCGCTTCGTATCTCTTCCTCAGGATACCGCCGCAAGGTAGTGCAGGCGCAGTTCCGTAACGTTCTGCTCTGTTCGCTAGGTACCTGCCAGGTTCCCACGCCCGACAGGGACCCCCCTGTGTCTTCTCCCTGCAACACCCCCTGCCACGGGATGTTGCCTGAATCCAACCCAGTCAGCTTCTGACTAACTTCCTACCCAACCCCTAGATTTACCAGTGTGAGGAGTGGCCCAATAAATAAAGCCTTTTTCTCCCCCTAGTGGCCGGAGTGTGAAGTGTAATGTGAGCTGGTGATACCTGGTCAGGAGAACTCCTTTAGTCCCATCAGACGTACCATCACTCCCCTTAGCGGCAGAGTGTCATACTGCAATGACCAGATCTCTGGGGCGCTGCATGAACACATCACCATAACTACTATCAGTACAGGAATATATCCCCAGAACATGAACACAGCATCAGAACCACTATCAGTAAATAAATACATCACCATCATGACAGGGATACATCACCAAAACCACCAACACAAAAAAAAAATCACCAGAACAACCACAAGTACTTGAATACAGCACCAAGCTTAGTATAGCAATCAAATGTAATGTGAGGTTAGCCACATATACAAGTTGTACCTGTAACTCCATAAAAATTGTAAAAAAAATACTGGAAGTTGTTGACAAAAGCCATGTTCAGACTGCGGAACGTACGGGAACTACAGTGTTAATGAGATGCTGTCAGTATCACAAATATTTACATCCAGGCACCTTATGAATAACATATTCTCTGATTGGAGCAGGGGCGGCCGCGGACATTTCATTGGTGCAACCTGTGCAGCTGCACAGGGGCCCAAGAGGTAAGGTGGCCCATTTCCACCGCAAAAGCACATGCAATTTAATATTTTCAGGAGCTCTCGGGCTGTAAAGGGCCCAATTATTGTTCTTACACAGGGGCCCTTTCCTGTCTATGTCCGCCAGTAGATTGGAGTCACCCTTTTTTTCTTCTGCATATTGTCCAGATTTTTTGCATCCACAGCTTGACTCTGTAGACTTCCAATAGCTTTGGTTTCTATATTATATTGCATCCTGACAAAGTGTCCTTAAAAATAACAGTGTCATTACAATGTCCCTGAATAAAAATATCTGTCCTATGCTGTGATATTGAATAATTTCTCCTCACTGTGCTCCCTGCCTAAAATATGACCATCTCACTGATCCTCTTATAGTACATGGCCTCCACACTGTTCTCTGCTTTCCATACTTGGCCTCCTCTTCACAAATTCTCCTCACATTTTCCTCCTATAATGCCCAGTCTCTATACTGTACCCCTCCTTCCACTTCCTCTTCTGCATACTGTCCCCTCCATCATGTGCCCTCACATTGTCCCCATACTGCTCCCTCTTTATACTGCTTCCCACACTTTAAGCAGTCTCTATACAGTTCATTTACTGTTCACTTATCCTGTGCATCCCCCTGCTGACCCATCACACATTTCCCCTGCACACCATACTGCCTCCTCACATATTTCCCCACCCCATACTATATCCTCAATCATTTCTCACTTCCTAATACTGTCTCCTCACACATTCTCCCCTCAAAACTGTCTACTCATACATTTCCCTCCTCATACTGTCTCCTCACACATTCTCCCCTTCCCCATGCCATCTCCTTACACATTTCCACCATTCCATACGGTCTCTGGACACATTCCCAAAAACTGTCTCCTTATATATTTTCCCCTTGCCCATAATATATCCTCACACATTTCCTGATCTCTTTACTCTCTCCTTGCACATCCGCTACTGCCCATACTCTCTCCACAAACATACCCCTTGCTTATACTGTCTCTTCACAAATTCCCCCTGCGCATACCTGTCTGCTCACCTATCCCCCTCCCCACCCATACTCTCTCATCACACAACCCCTGCTGCCCAAACTATCTCCTCATACATACTCCTGGCCATACTGTATCATCACATATTCCCCCTTCCCCATACTGCCTCCTCATATATTTCCACTCCAGACAGGCTGTCACTTCACACTTCCACTGCTGACCAGACTGTCTCCTCACACATTCTCCTGCCTCTTCTGTGTCCTCACACATTCCCAATGCTCATACTGTCTCTTCACAGATTCCCCGTGCTCATACTATATCCCCACACATTACCCCTCCTGCCCATACCGTCTCCTCACATATCCCCCTCCTTGCCCATACAATCTCCTCACACATACCCCTTCCCATATTGTCTGCTCACACATTTCCGTTCCACTAAACTGTCTCCTCATACATCACCCTCCCTGCCCATATTTTGTCCTCTCACAACCTCCATGCCCACACTGTCTGCTCGCATATTCTTGATCTGCTCAGACTGTCTCTTCACACATTTATCCCCCTTTCCATACTGTTTCCTCAAACAACCAGTTGACCTGATCATGCTGCTGAAGTTGCTCTGACCCGGAAGTTCTAACAGTCAATTGTTCTCACACTTGAAAGACACAACTATGATTGAATGCTGGGTGCCGGTATTTTACACCTTCTCTGAGGCAGTGGTTAGCTTGTGAGAATGACCAAACCCCAATCTGTGGGGTGCAACAAAATACAGCCACCTGGGAGACACTTCAGATTGCTCCATCGGGCAGCCCCACGATGCCTCCTTGCTGGTTGCACCCAAGGAAAATTACCTGCATACTTCCCCCTAGATACGCCACTGTCTCAGCTATACTCCAGTATTTCATAGTATAAAACATACTTGTTTGCAGTTGCACAGTCAGGCTATGATTCATGCTCCTGAAGGTTCAGGCAGCATAAATCTGATGACAAGTTCCACCTAATTCAATAGCTATCATCTCAAATTCCAACACACAGGCAGACTTCGTGTGCATGGGCTTTGCTGGTGTCATTCACGTCTAATGCATTTTAAATTGTTTTTTATAGGAAGCAGTAGTGAACAAACCTATTCCTGATATCCCAAAACACACCCCAAAACTACGGCACTCAACAAACGTCGGTAGAAACAATTACGGTACTGAACTCCCACAACTATCTGAGGCTAATTATAATTATATTTTATTTAAAAAAAAGAATGTAGTATAAGCTAATTACTACAGTAAATAAAATTTTCCTACAGATTACACTGTCCCTATAGTTAACCCTATCAACCAATGTAAATAATATTTTTATATACAGTAGTTTGCTTTTTTTACACCACTTGAAAAAAACTAAAACAACCTGTGATGAAAGTTTAACATGATGTGATGTGCAATTCTGATCAAAGCAGTGCACCCACAGGAGTGGTGCGGATAAAATAATAAAATTACAAAACAAATAACAAACAAATTACAAAAAAACTCCTGTGCTATACACTCAGCACCAGGTAGTGTTCAGAGGCTTTTGGACGCACTGGACCAAGTACTTAGGAGGTGAAAAACAAAACTGGACAGGAAAAAAATGTCCTAAGCCAAAAGTGAGCATGGATGCAAATGAGTGAAGTACGTCAGTGATCAGCGGATACCGGTCAGGGACAGCAGCTATCTTTAGTCGGTTATCGTGTCTGAAGACCTAGTGACTAGCGGTAGTTTCTTCCATGAGGTAACTGTACGTCAATTTGTGGGAACCCTTTCGTGATCATGACGTACAGTTTCTTCATATGTCGGGAAGGAGTTGTCACATTTTGGACAATTGTAGCTTCCAAATTTGTCAGAACAGTTTAGGGAAAACCCTTTTCTGTCCCAATTTTTGTGTACGAGTGCTGTCCAGGGTTTTCACAGCTAAGACTCCCACCCGTGATATTCTATGGGACTATTCACATGTCCGATTTTACCTTGGACCAAGCGATCCATGGAAAATATCCGAGACATGTCCAATTTTTGATCCAAGGATAGGATCAAAATCAGCAATAAACGTCAATGGGTCAGTGAAAAAAATTAGATAACATCCGTTTTCACGGACCTCAGAATGGAGAATGGAGAGAAATATAATTTTTTTTTTATTTCTCCGTATATGAGAAAATTGGATGACACTCATACCACCCTCTGATCAAACTTTTTTCTCGTACAAAAAAAAAAATTAGACGTCTTAATGAGGCCTTACTCTGATTAAAAATAGACATGTCTACGTGTTTTTTTGCATGCCATTTGTTTTGTCAAAATAAAACCACAAACGTGTGTAACTGCTCCATAGATTATAGTGCGTGCGTGTTGTGTCCGTTAAATCAGAGATTGTACACATCTACTATATAATTGTCTAAGGGTCACTTCCGTATATCTGTCTTTCTGTCTGTCTGTCACAGATATTCATTGGTCGCGGCCTCTGTCTGTCATGGAATCCAAGTCGCTGATTGGTCGTGGCAAAACACCCAAGGACCATTGCCACGACCAATCAGCGACAGTCACAGTCCGGAAGAAAATGGCCGCTCCTTACTCCCCGCAGTCAGTCCCCGGCGCCCGCATACTCCCCTCCCGGTCACGCTCACACAGGGTTAATGCCGGCGGTAACGGACCGCGATATGCCGCGGATAACTCACTCCGTTACCGCCGCTATTAACCCTGTGTGTCCCCAACTTTTTACTATTGACGCTGCCTATGCGGCATCAATAGTAAAAAATGCAATGTTAAAAATAATAATAATAAAAAAAACCCTGCTGTACTCACCCTCCGTAGTCCGCTGAGCCGCTCGCGCCGGCCGCCATCTTCCAGGAAAATAGAAAAATAGAGCGCACTACCAATACTGACTAGAATAAATAATCAAACGGGGTGCAAAACAGCAGCCAAAGTATAACAGACAAAACAAGAGAAAAGAAGCTGCTAGATTGAATGCACACCCAAGATAAATAAAAAAGAATGCATGAACTATAACCACAAGAGTTTTTATTATAAACACACAACAACTTCAAACACATAAAACATAATTACTCTGTACTGTTGTTTTTAATTATGTTTTATGTGTTTGAAGTTGTTGTGTGTTTATAATAAAAACTCTTGTGGTTATAGTTCATGCATTCTTTTTTATTTATCTTGGGTGTGCATTCAATCTAGCAGCTTCTTTTCTCTTGTTTTGGCCGCCATCTTCCATTCCCAGCGATGCATTGCGAAATTACCCAGAAGACTTAGCGGTCTCGCGAGACTGCTAAGTCATCTGGGTAATTTCGCAATGCATCCTGGGAACGGAAGATGGCGGCAGCCGCGCGCATATCGCCGGAGCTTCAGTGGATCCCAGGAAGTGAGTATACAACTATTTTTTATTTTAATTATTTTTTTAACAGGAATATGTGCCCACACTGCTGTATACTACGTGGGCTGTGTTAGATACTGCGTGGCTGCTATATACTACATAGGCAGTGTTATATACTGCGTGGGCTGTGTGATATACTCCGTGGGCTGTGCTATATATTACGTCGCCACTGTATATACTGCGTGAGCAGTGTTGTATACTACGTGGGCTGTGTTCTATACTGCGTGGGATGTGCTATATACTGCGTGGCTGCTATATACTGCGTGGGCAGTGTTATATACTATGTGGCTGGGCAATATACTACGTGACTGGGCAATATACTCCGTGTCTGTGCTGTATACTACGTGACTGGGCAATATACTACGTGGCTGGGCAATAAACTACGTGACCGGGCAATATACTACGTGGCTGGGCAATATACTACGTGGCTCTGCTATATACTACGTGGCTCTGCTATATACTACGTGGCTCTGTGCTGTATACTACGTCACTGGGCAATATACTACGTGACCGGGCAATATACTACGTGACTGGGCAATATACTACGTGGCTGTGCAATAAACTACGTGACTGGGCAATATACTACGTGGCTCTGCTATATACTACGTGGCTCTGTGCTGTATACTACGTGACTGGGCAATATACTACGTGACCGGGCTATATACTACGTGGCTGGGCAATATACTAAGTGACTGGGCAATATACTACATAGCTGGGCAATATACTATGTGGCTGGGCAATATACTATGTGGCTGGGCAATATACTACATAGCTGGGCAATATACTACGTGGCTGGGCAATATACTACATAGCTGGGCAATATACTACGTGGCTGGGCAATATACTATGTGGCTGTGCTGTATACTACGTGGCTCTGTGCTGTATACTACGTGGCTGGGCAATATACTATGTGGCTGTGCTGTATACTATGTGGCTCTGTGCTGTATACTATGTGGCTGTGCTGTATACTATGTGGCTCTGTGCTGTATCCTACGTGGCTGTGCAATATACTATGTGACTGGGCAATATACTACGTGGGCTGTGCGTGCTATATACTACGTGGCTGGGCAATATACTGCGTGGCTGGGCAATATACTACGTGGACATGCATACTCTAGAATACCCGATGCGTTAGAATCGGGCCACCATCTAGTATGTTAACAACGGACGTAGGTACGAGGCCTCATACGGAGACTGGGATCTCGGCCTCTCGTCCAGCACCAGCGTCTGACCTCACAAATGATCTTCTGGATGAATCGGTACAAATTCTATCAGAAATCCTCTAAAATCTTGTAGAAGTGCTTCCCAGGAGAGCGGGAACTGTGAGGCTCCTGTCGGTGTAATGTCGGGGGTCCCTACACGTCTGTCTATGTAGTGTACAAGTATGTGCTGCTGATGGGATTCACCGTTTATATATGGGAATGGCAATTCCTCAGGGTTTCTGGGTTTCCACAACCCAAGTGTCCAGGATGTATTTGCCTCAGGCCGCCGTCACACATGCGAGTTTTACGGACGTAAGAGCGCAGAATCTACGTCCGTAAAACTCGCAAAAAATACGGCACAATTATTCTCTATGCCCCTGCTCCTATTTGCCGTATTTTACTGATCAGTATTATACGGCTTTCTACGGCCGTACAAAATCGCAGCATGCTGCGTTTGTCACCGTACTGCGCAAGAAATACGCCAATGAAAGTCTATGGAAGCGTGAAAAATACGGATTACACACGGACAAGCAGTGTGACTTGCGAGAAATACGCAGCGCTGTTAGAGAGAAAAGCCGGCAATTCAGTGCGGTGTACAGTAAAATCACACTGACAGCTTACAGTAGAATAGGTAGAATAAATGTGTACACATAGAATAGGTATATATATATATATATATATATATATATATATATATATATGTCAGTGAGACACATATATGTATATATATTAATATTTATTCCAGCGCTAGACAGCTTGAAAGCCGGTAATTCAATTACCGGCTTTTTCCTTCTCCTTCCTAAACCCGACATGATTTGAGACATGGTTTACATACAGTAAACCATGTCTTCTCTCCATTTTTTTTGCAGATTCCACACTACTAATGTCAGTAGTGTGTATCTGCAAAATTTGGCCGTTCTAGCTCTTAAAATAAAGGGTTAAATGGCGGAAAAAATTGGCGTGGGCTCCCGCGCAATTTTCTCCGCCAGAGTAGTAAAGCCAGTGACTGAGGGCAGATATTAATAGCCTGGAGAGGGTCCACGGTTATTGGCCCCCCCCTGGCTAAAAATATCTGCCCCCAGCCACCCCAGAAAAGGCACATCTGGAAGATGCGCCTATTCTGGCACTTGGCCACTCTCTTCCCATTCCCGTGTAGCGGTGGGATATGGGGTAATGAAGGGTTAATGCCACCTTGCTATTGTAAGGTGACATTAAGCCTAATTAATAATGGAGAGGCGTCAATTATGACACCTATCCATTATTAATCCAATTGTAGTGAAGGGTTAAATAAAACACAAACACATTATTTAAAATTATTTTAATGAAATAAAAACAATGGTTGTTGCAGTATTTTAAGCTCCCTGGCTTTCTAGGTAATTTCCCACGATCTATGAACAGCCAGCAGAGGGCGCCTCACCGCAAATAAAGCTAAATATAGATCATTGATCTATTTTTAGACTCATTCCCCGGGGTTTTGCAGCGAGGAGCAGCCTGCATTAGCACAGCTCCTTGCTGCAAAATGTTTTAACCCCTTCAGAAGGATTTACATCGTTGGACGTTACAGATCTGCGGAGGGTAAGGATATTGTTGGTTTATTATGTTTTTTTACTCACAGAACGAGGGTCTTCAGTGACTGGATTGGGCGTTGAATAAAATACTGCAACAACCATTGTTTTCATTTCATTAAAATAATTTTAAATAATGTGTTTGTGTTTTATTTAACCCTTCACTACAATTGGATTAATAATGGATAGGTGTCATAATTGACGCCTCTCCATTATTAATTAGGCTTAATGTCACCTTACAATAGCAAGGTGGCATTAACCCTTCATTACCCCATATCCCACCGCTACACAGGAATGGGAAGAGAGTGGCCAAGTGCCAGAATAGGCGCATCTTCCAGATGTGCCTTTTCTGGGGTGGCTGGGGGCAGATATTTTTAGCCAGGGGGGGGCCAATAACCATGGACCCTCTCCAGGCTATTAATATCTGCCCTCAGTCACTGGCTTTACTACTCTGGCGGAGAAAATTGCGCGGGAGCCCACGCCAATTTTTTCCGCCATTTAACCCTTTATTTTAAGAGCTAGAACGGCCAAATTTTGCAGATACACACTACTGACATTAGTAGTGTGGAATCTGCAAAAAAAATGGAGAGAAGACATGGTTTACTGTATGTAAACCATGTCTCAAATCATGTCGGGTTTTAGGAAGGAGAAGGAAAAAGCCGGTAATTGAATTACCGGCTTTCAAGCTGTCTAGCGCTGGAATAAATATTAATATATATACATATATGTGTCTCACTGACATATATATATATATATATATATATATATATATATATATATATATATATACCTATTCTATGTGTACACATTTATTCTACCTATTCTACTGTAAGCTGTCAGTGTGATTTTACTGTACACCGCACTGAATTACCGGCTTTTCTCTCTAATATATGTGTCTACTGACTATATATATATATATATATATATATATATATATATATATATAGACAGTATATATATATTTTCTTTTCTTTTTGGGACACATGGATCACTTCTATAGCGGTATGTTGGTTTTGCTAGCCTGCGAGAAAACCACGCAGTACGGATGCCATACGGATTACATACGGAGGATGCCATGCGCAAAAAACGCTGACACACCCTGCCTACGGAGGAGCTACGGACCACTTTTTTCGGGACTTTTCAGCGTATTACGGCCGTAATATACGGACCGTATTGTTTTACGCTGTGTGTGACGCCGGCCTCATAGTTTCCTTAACTTTAGAGCTCACTGTCACGACAGCCCTAAGTGACCCTATAAGTTTTCCTCCTCCCCACCTGTAGCTATACACTGGTACTGTGCAGCATGTGACACTGGGTGGATTACTGTGTGCAGCATGTGACACTGGGTGGATTACTGTGTGCAGCATGTGACACTGGGTGGATTACTGTGTGCAGCATGTGACACTGGGTGGATTACTGTGTGCAGCATGTGACACTGGGTGGATTACTGTGTGCAGCATGTGACACTGGGTGGATTACTGTGTGCAGCATGTGACACTGGGTGGATTACTGTGTGCAGCATGTGACACTGGGTGGATTACTGTGTGCAGCATGTGACACTGGGTGGATTACTGTGTGCAGCATGTGACACTGGGTGGATTACTGTGTGCAGCATGTGACACTGGGTGGATTACTGTGTGCAGCATGTGACACTGGGTGGATTACTGTGTGCAGCATGTGACACTGGGTGGATTACTGTGTGCAGCATGTGACACTGGGTGGATTACTGTGTGCAGCATGTGACACTGGGTGGATTACTGTGTGCAGCATGTGACACTGGGTGGATTACTGTGTGCAGCATGTGACACTGGGTGGATTACTGTGTGCAGCATGTGACACTGGGTGGATTACTGTGTGCAGCATGTGACACTGGGTGGATTACTGTGTGCAGCATGTGACACTGGGTGGATTACTGTGTGCAGCATGTGACACTGGGTGGATTACTGTGTGCAGCATGTGACACTGGGTGGATTACTGTGTGCAGCATGTGACACTGGGTGGATTACTGTGTGCAGCATGTGACACTGGGTGGATTACTGTGTGCAGCATGTGACACTGGGTGGATTACTGTGTGCAGCATGTGACACTGGGTGGATTACTGTGTGCAGCATGTGACACTGGGTGGATTACTGTGTGCAGCATGTGACACTGGGTGGATTACTGTGTGCAGCATGTGACACTGGGTGGATTACTGTGTGCAGCATGTGACACTGGGTGGATTACTGTGTGCAGCATGTGACACTGGGTGGATTACTGTGTGCAGCATGTGACACTGGGTGGATTACTGTGTGCAGCATGTGACACTGGGTGGATTACTGTGTGCAGCATGTGACACTGGGTGGATTACTGTGTGCAGCATGTGACACTGGGTGGATTACTGTGTGCAGCATGTGACACTGGGTGGATTACTGTGTGCACCAATTCCACGCAGGGTAACTACAGGCGCAGCCTGAGCCACCAATCAGCAGGGACTTCACATGCGGAGACAGGAATCTTATCTCTGCTCTTCCTGCTCTGGGGCACCGAGAGCTGACAGCTGCTTTCTCCATGACTTGTGAGGTGAGTGCAGGCTTTCTCCTCCATGACACCGAGCTCTGCTTTCTCTGTAACAGGATCAACACTTTACAAGGGGAAAATTATATTTGCACCAGATATTACTGGCTGCAGCTCTGCTGGGAGCTGTAGTTTCACAACAGTAGGTATGTGCACACGTTGCGGATTCTCTGCATTTTTTTTTCTCATTGATTTACATTGTACTGTAAATAAATTGCGGATCTGCAGCGTTTCTGCACCTCAAAAAACGCTGCGGATCCGCAGAGAATCTGCAACGTGTGCACATACCCTTAGATAGCTTCAGGTTTCAGGCCACTTCTAAAGGGGTTGCTGTTGCCTTAAAAAAAAAAAATGTTCATCTCTGAGTGCAGTTTGTTTACAAAAAAAAAAATAAAAATGTTTTTCTCACCCTCCCCTGTTCCAGTGCTGGGTCTCCACCGCTGCTCCTATGATCTGTTTTTGGATGTGGCGCTGACATCACGCTGATTTGGTGGCAGCCGGTCAGTGAGCTCAGCACCTCTGCCCGTGTAGACAGAGCGCCCTGGTCAGACTATAAGCTGGACACACGGAGGGTGAGGAAAGTGCAGTTTTATTTTATAATAAACTGTTCCCAGGGGCCAAGATTCTCAAGAAGACAATCCTTTTAAGAGCAAGGTCACATATGGAGGATTTAGGGTATGTGCACACGCTGCGGATTTTGCTGCAGATCTTCAGCAGTTTTCCATGAGTTTACAGTACCTTATAAACCTATGGAAAACAAAATCCGCAGTGCACATGCTGCGGAAAAAAACACGCAGAAAAGCAGCGGTTTACATTCCACAGCATGTCACTTCTTTGTGTGGATTCCACTGCGGTTTACACCTGCTCCATAATAGGAATCCGCAGGTGGAAGCCGCACAAAAAACGCGGTAAATCCGCAGGTAATCCGCAGTGCGGTTTACCTGCGGATTTACAAAAACAGGTGCGGAAAAATCCGCAGACGTCCCACCCCACCTACGTGTGCACATACCCTTAATCTGCTTTGAACACCTGCATTTGCAGTTTTTGATTGCGGATCAACAAATGCATTGATGTTAATGGCGAAAATTTGCTAAAAATCTAATGAAATCTGCAACAACACAGATCCGCAACATGCGAATGGGGTTCCGATGAACCCATTTATCTGTGTTGGACTGTATTTGACTGCAGATTTCTGATGCACGAGCTTTGCCTAAAAAGGTGGAATGAGGCGAAGGTGTGAGCATGACATATGCGGGATGTCAGGTAATGCGAGGTTAATTGCACCTGGTGATAACCTGACATAGAAGACTTCCACTCTCGTATGCCTGGTAAATATGGCTCCGATATCAGAGACTGTTGGGATTTATTTCAGATCTGTTGAAATCCTCATTTTAGGCGCATGCGCACAAAACATCTTTTCCACGCGTCTTATGCCTGGGATCCACCTGAACAAGTGCTAAAAAAATGCCACTAAGCATGAACACAATGCACATGAAAAATGACGCAGCTGTGCACACGCTCAGTATCTTGGGGCTCCGAAAGCCCGAAGCGGATACAAGTGTCAGCGTGGTCATTCTTTGTCTGACAGCTGATCACTATGCAAACTTTTATATTAAAAAACTGCCATCAGCAAAGCAGATACAAAATGACCGAGAAGACACCAATGGAGATGCTTCAGGATAAACACTGTTTTCCTGAAGCGACTTTGCCTTGTCTAAAGATCAAAAAGTCATATACATCTTAAAATGGCGCCAACAAAAAATATAAGATCCTCTTAGTAGTGATGAGCGAATGTGCTGGGATAAGGTGTTATCTGAGCATGCTCGGGTACTAACCGAGTGTCTTCAGCACGCTCGAATATTATGTTCACGTCCCTGCGACTGCATGTCTTGCATCTGTACGGCAGCTGCAACACATGCAGGGATTACTTGTTTGTTAGCCAATCTCTACATGTGTTGTGGCTGTCGAACAACGTATTGTTCGAGCACGCCGCAGTCACTGTTAGCACACGAGTATGTGTGGCGCCCCTGAGGGTCCAGTGGCCACAGAGGTACTGCACCTCGGCCACAGGTGTGGTTCTCGGGTAAGGAGGGGGCACTACCCGGGAATCGCACATGTGCATCCAACAGTCACTGCTCCAGGCTAGGGGGGAGGGGCACCAGCTCTGGCAGGAGTGGTGTGACAGTTAGGCTATGTGCACACGTTCAGGAATTTTTGCGTTTTTTTTCGCTATAAAAACGCGATAAAACTGCAAAAAAACGCATACATTAAGCATCCTATTATTAGAATGCCATTCTGCATTTTTTGTGCATATGCTGCGTTTTTTTCCGCGGTGGAATCGCATTCCGGAAAAAAACACAGAGTGTTCATTCTTTGTGCGGAATCGCGGGGATTCTGCACACATAGGAATGCATTGATACGCTTACTTTCCGCATGGGGCTATGCCCACCATGCGGGAAGTAAACGGATCATGTGCAGATGGTATCCAGGGTGGAGGAGAGGAGACTCTCCTCCACGGACTGGGCACCATATAATTGTTAGAATTAAATAATAAATCGTTTATTTTTTTTCTTACCTTCCGGCATCCCCGGCAGTCTTCCAGCTCCTCGCGATGCTCGCGAGACCGCTACGTCATCTGGGGTCATTGCCACTAGGCATTATTAGGAATGCGAGCATCGTGAGGAGCGAGGGACGCCGGAAGGTGAGAATATCACGATTTTTTTATTTTTTTAATTGATTTTGAACATTAGATTTTTTTACTTTTGATGCTGCATAGGCAGCATCAATAGTAAAAAGTTGGTCACACTTGTCAAGCACTGTTTGACAAATGTGACCAGCCTGTCAATCAGTTTTCCAAGCGATGCTACAGATCGCTTGTAAAACGCTAGTGTTTAGCGGGAATACTCATGCCAATTCCGCATGCGTTTTTCCCATGGCAGGGAGTTCCGGAATTGCCACGGAAATTTCCGTGGCAATTCCGGACGTGTGCAAATAGCCTTAGTCAGTTGGTGGGGAGGAGTTGATCAGAGCCGGCGTGAAGGAAGAAGCTCCTGAGAGAGAGAGAAGGGATCCTAGGGGCCAGGGAAGTGAGGAATCCACCCATGGCGCTCAAATCCACGCCGACAATAGTCGGGTGAAAGGACCAGGTCGCAGTGGGGGACCGGCCCCAGACTAGTAGAGGTACTGCAAGACTCAGCTAGCAAACCGGAGGCTGTGGTAATTGTATGTGCCACAACCAAATCCACACACATTCGCTGAAAAGGCAGCCATATAGGATCGAGGGGACCAGGAGAGCGTCGCCAGACAGGACTCGACGCTGCTGGCTTGGGACACTGTGTGTGAGGTGCAGGGCAGGAGGGCGAAGCCAGGGAAGGTACACAAGGTAGGGAGTCTCGGACAAGTGCACACAAATTACCCGACAGCTGGCTGGACCACAGACTCGGAGGACACAGCACCCGGCTGGAGACTGTAATCAACCAACTGTGAGAAAAGTGTGAAAACTGCACCCTGCTGTGTCCTCAGAATTATTACTGCATCACCTGCCCTGCACTACAACAGTTCATCATTGACTTTAACTGCCCTTGGGCCTAGCTCTACCCATGGAGAGCCGTAACATCTCTGCTGCGTCACCAACTGCCCCAGTGGACCTGAATCGCAGCGTCGGCCATTTTTTTATTGCCAAACACCATGGGTGGCATCACGAACTAATCCCCTATAAACTTTATTCCCCTTCATTTCAATTTTATTGGACGCCCAGGGACATGGACCGGGTCACTGCTGCCGTGACAACCCCAGAAGAACCGTCACATCCGGCCCGGGTTCCCCGCGGCCCTGGTGGGCGCTCCACATGCTCAGATAACACCTTATCCGAGCATGTGCGCTCATCAGAACCCCTTAGCTCTGTCAATATAAAAATGTTATGGTTTTCATAAAACAGCAACATCGAAATGTGATATTAGTTTTTACTACTTATAAAATAAAAAAAAAGTTATAAAAATAAAACTACTACAACATCCTAAGGCAGGAGCAGCATTTGCCGTGGGTGCAGGGTGTTGGAAGGGGCGCCAACATGTCACTTTGTCTGGCCCGCTATATTCTGATATTGACCCTTTGCCGGATGTAAGAAAGCCTATGTACAGCGATGCCTAAGGGGGTATAGTTCACACTGAGCTA
Source organism: Ranitomeya imitator (assembly GCF_032444005.1). Lineage (NCBI taxonomy): Eukaryota > Metazoa > Chordata > Amphibia > Anura > Dendrobatidae > Ranitomeya > Ranitomeya imitator. The sequence goes on from NC_091282.1 coordinate 80,845,729, forward strand.
CTTCTCAAGAGATGGTGTAAAAGTGAGATTGTGCCTGAAAACCAGTTCGGTAAAATCTGGACTTCAAAAGCCAGATAGTTCACCTTCCATTGTGGGCCCTGCGTGTGAAGAAATAGCAGCTCTTCTCCACATATATGCCAATGTTGTACATAAGAAAACCTACTTAAAGAAGCCATCTTCCTCGTCTTCCTCCTCCCATCGAAATGTTTCTGCTCTTAACATACTGCAGTCATCGTATTATATAGCACTGTGTACTTATAATTGCCTTTCTTCTTATTTAATTCTTCCACTTTCCATTAGGCCTATGACTTCAGGTGAATAGCTGAATTCTTCTATGCTCTATGTAGAAACAGGAGGTCAATTTTCACTGTATAACTCATCAGTCACTGAAAAAGTCCCTGGCAGGGGGATTAGGGAGCAGCTGGGTCAGGAGATGAAGAGAGGACTGAATTCTGTAGGGACAAGAAACTTGCTGTTTCTACATAGAACAGAGAAAAGAGAAGAATTATCTGGGTAGAAAGGTAAAATGAGCAATTGTCAGGAGTTGAAGGAGGCTGACTCACGCAGGGAAAATAGATCTCCTGTTTCTACATAGAGCTTAGTCTATAGTTAAGCACATGATAATAAACTGACTGGCACGTCCAAATCATAAAACAGGGCTTAACAGGTGCAAACTAGGAGCAGCCACCTCCATATATAGTGTTATGATCAGGTGGCCTTGTAGCAGCATGAAATGACCTTCGCTGGAGCAGTGGTAACTTTACTGACCGCAAACCCTGATCCTATCACCGCAACTAGAAGTAGCCGTGGGGTGTGTCTAACCAGACCTAGACACCTCGACACAGCCTAAGGACTAAATATCCCTAAAGATGGAAATAGGAAAACTCTCTTGCCTCAGAGTAGATCCCCAAAGGATAGATAGCCCCCCACAAATAATGACTGTGAGTAGGAGAGGAAAAGACACACGCAGACAGAAAACAGGGATAAGCAAAGGAGGCCACTTCTACCTAGATAGGAAAGGATAGTACAGGATACTATGCGGTCAGCATAAAACACTACAAAATATCCACAGCAGAAAAATACAAAAACTCCACCACCTAACTAAAGATGTGGAGAGTATATCTGCGACTCCAACTAGACTGAGAAAAACATCAGGCACAGTCTAGCAGGAACAAAATAGAAACAAGATAAGCACAGAAAATAAACACACAGCAGTGTGTCTAAAAAAAATGAAGCAAACACTTATCTTAGCTGAATTGGCAGCAAGCAGGAGAGGCCAGGCAGAGGACCAACACTTCCAAAGGCACATTGACTACTGGCAAGGACTAATGAGTCCTGCACAGCTAAATACCCCAGTCAGAATTGCAATTAGCAGAAACACCTGTCCAAGACTGCTGCTCAGGAATAACTGCATTACTATCATCAACCACCGGAGGGAGCCCAAGAGCAGAATTCACAACAATATAGCAAACAAATAAAGCTGCACTCTAGTGATAAAGCATGTAAATATGTAATGTATGAAATATGCATTACTGTCCTACCTACTCTTTTGTACCTCCTGGGCCCTGTCCAAACTGCAGCTCATGGCCACATATGGGGAATTGCAATATGTTTTGTGTTTTTTTCCAGATTTACGGTTTTATTTTAACTCATCCAGGGTGAGTCAGGGGCTAGTAGATATTTAGGGCCTACTTTTTAAAAAAAGATTTGCTTAGCTGATTCAATTGTCAGAGTCTAACTTGTTTCCATTGAGGCCTAAAACACAATTTTTTCTTTCTTTGTGCAGGTGGTAATTCTGTATTTTGCCAAAAGTTCTGAACTAGCAGGGGTGCGTTCTGAATACTTCACTGTGCCCCAAGAAATCACTTCCAAAGAACTCTGGGAGAAAATAGCAGCTCTGCATCCTGGGTAATGAGCTTGAGTCTAATAATATTTAAAGGGGTTGTCCAACAAATAGCATTGATCACCTTTCCACAGGATAGGTGAAAATGGGTGAATGGTGGGGAACTGACAACTGATCCCGAACTTTTCATACATGCAGTTGAGAACCTTGGTATAAAGTAGCCACTGATCTTAGATTTTGTGATTTTACCCCTAGGCTCTCTGCTATTAAAGATCACATTGTCCTCGCTGTGCGCCAGGAATATGTCACCATTGGCGATGAAGTTATAACTCTCCGTCCTGGAGATGAGATTGCAGTAATCCCCCCAATCAGTGGTGGGTAACGTTCCTTGAATTTGGAAGGATTGATGGTAAGCAGAAAGAACAATGATACTTTTAGCTGAAATAGATGTGTCCCCAAGAGCACATAGACTCCGCTGTACTAGGGAGTAGGAGGCCCATGATGTCCAAGCCCTTATGGTAGGACACCACCTGCAGGGAGTGAAGCCGCGTGTGCTCTGTGTTCCTTCCACACACCCTCCACGAAATAAGTTTTATGGGGACAGTTTCTTGGAGATTTTGAGAGAATTAGGTGTTGCTTTCAGATTTGGCGACTCTTCAGGGAGTCTGCCCCTTCTTCCTGTAGCCCCTCTGTTCTGACAATGTGGTAACAAAGGTAAAGAAACTAAGGACAAGATTCACCAAGGTGTTTTCTGGCATAAAACACCTTGAAACTTGAAGTTGGGTAAACATTCTGCTACATTTTGGTCTTCTCGCGCCAATTCTGGTCAGCTGTGCCATCGTAGGCAGAACTTGGACATAGCGTCGTGAGGCCCGTCTGACCGATTCATCAAAATTTACAGTATAAATTACGGTACCAAAGAAATGTCCGTGACTTGAGTAACATTTCTGGCAGGCTTTTACTTCAGTGCTCCCTCCCTTAAGACGTGCGGGTAAGCGAAACTCCATGTCCCCCCCCAATCGGGCCCTAAAACTTTTGGTAAAGAAAAATTTGGTAGCATTGTGTTTCCTCTGCGGTTTTTTTATATCTTTTTGCTGTCAACCTGAATTGAACGTAGATTGTTCACATTTAATCAGTAGAAACACCCAAATAATATGGTTGCAGGACTTGTAAGATCTATCCTTAAAGGGTTATTTCCGAAATAGCGAGTTATATCCATCCATAGGATAGGTGACAACTTGCTGATCACTGGTGGTCCGACCAATGGGAATCCACAATAATCCACAATAATGGGGCACTGCAGCCCTTTCTTGAATGAAGTAGAGGTGCGCAGGCTCAAACTTCACTCCATTCATCGTGAATGGGACTTTCTCACACAGACATATAGACAATAAAGTGAGTGAAGGTCGGGCATGCTCACTCAAGAAAGAGGCTGCAGTTCTCCATTCTTTGCACTCTTGGAATCCTTAGGGGTCTGACTGTTGTGTTGGGGATAACTTATTTTTGGATTTTTAATGTACCAGTGAATACTGATTTGTGCCTATGTAATCATTGAATGAGTGCAGGGCTGGTGGTCCCAGAGGTAAGACGGATGATCAAACGACATCCCTTCATGTTATATCCTGAGACCCCCACCAATCACCTTGACAAATTTTTAAAAAATTGTTTCTGAGAGAAGAAAAGTTTTGAAGTGCGCCACATGCTGGAAGATTCTGTGAATTTGTAAATTGCCCTGTTCCTTGCCCCTGGATATCATCTAATGATGGAACCTGCAGGTATCAGACATAGGAAACTTCCAAACTATCCCGGGAGCTAGGGAAGTAAAACTTTTTTTTGAGGAGCCTTCAAGTCAATTATTCGAAGGGCCAGAAAACTGATGTATGTGCATGGTTGACCATTAATTCGTCTGTCCATAGCTTCACCTTGGAATAATAAATGGTCGCTTCCATTACTCTTAAATATGTAATTTATTACTTGACTCTTATAACTTTTTTTTTTCCCATTTTAGCTGCTATGGATGAAAAATCTGAGGAGCCTCAAGACTTCATCAGAATCTGTACAGAGAAGCTCTCTGCAGAGGAAGTGTCGCAGTTGGTGGTTTCACCCAGTTGCGGTGCTGTGTCCATTTTTGTAGGTAGGTAGATGACAAAAAGATTAAAGCGAACCTGTTATCTGATTCATGCTGCCTAGAGATCAGTCAGCGTGATTTGGGCACCGCCTGCGTTATTGCGGTGTACACACACAAAGGGGGAGACCTGTGTAGGTGAGCGGAGAGATTCGTGCTGCCTATGCGTCATGCGGCAGGGACCAGCTGACCGGTTCCCTAGGGTGTTTATGGGTGGACGGACCCAAAGAATATTGGTTGGGGCCATACACCGTTCTGTGCACCTTCTGCTTGCTCAGTTGTGTAGTTCTGAACCGTTTTTCAATGATTTGTGAGGTCTCAGATGTAACCGAAGAAAAAAATGCTACAAATACTCTTTGAAAAGGCGTCCTTATTCATGAGATGAGGGCGTGAGATCTCTATAAATCCCATCCATTTTGCCGAAACTATAAGACACTGTGTTTTTGATGCAGTGAAAATACGCAGCACCAAAAACTCGCCAACAGCTCATTATGGGCACACGGCAATTGTGCGAAGTAGTGGCGGTAAGAGTGCTGTAAGTATCATTTGTATCGATCAGACACTTATGGTATATACTTTCCATATTCCACAAATATCACTTTATTTTTAGTGTGACCACCAGATTGGCTCAGTATGACAATGTGGCCCTAGGCTCAAAAACCTTTTGCACCCTGAGCTTGAAGGGTTTTTCTCAAAATGTTAAGTCTTTCCCTATCCATATTACAGAAGATAACTTACTGATTGCTGAGAGTCCGATCCCTGGGATCACTAGTTATTCCAAGAACAGGGCTCTGGAAACCGGGTTCTGCAGCTTCATCATGAATGGAGAGATGATGTCCATGCTCGACCACAACGCCCATTATTTATGGGACTGCAGGAAACACTGTGCTCTGCTTTCTCTGGCAGTCCTGTAGACAATGAATGGAGTAGAGGTCAACCATGAGCACCATCTCATCAGCCATATTCTCAGGGTCACTGGGGGGCAAATGGTCAGATCTTCAGCGATAAACAAGTTATCCTCTAGAGCAGGGGTCTCAAACTTGGCTGGGTGTATGAGGTGCCGCATTCTTTGCAGGACAGTGACATTTTTAGTGATATAATTTTTTATTCTATACACCTTTTGATCATTTATTTTAAACATTTTTTCCATGTTTATTTTATTTTTTTTAAATGGCATTCATCGTATGCGTTATGGTACAGTTTTATCGCTTGGGTCGTTATGGATGTGGTGACAAGTACAACAAATGTGTACAACTTTTATTTATTTTAGTTAATATATAGTGCCAAAATATCTTTTCATGCTTTATTTTGAAATTTATTTATTTTCTTACATATTTTTCAATTTGGTTTCCTCCAATTGGGCACATACAGTAATATTGTCTTATTGTCAATCAGCACCATATACTAATTCTGACAAACATCTTGTAGTAACAACCCATCCTGGCCCCACCTTGTAGTAATGTTCCATACTGGTCTCCTTGTAGTAACGCCCCATCCTGGTACTGTTATTGTATTATCACCCCATCCTGGTCCCCTTCCTGTAGTAATGACCCATTTTGCTATATTTCAGTAGAGTGTGGGTGCTTGGTACAGTTTTATAGCTTGGGTTATTATGGATGGTGTTACTAACGTGCACGATTTTTGTTTACTTTAGTTCATATATGAAACAGCATTTTTAGTGGCAACATTTTTTTTTTATTTTTTTTTTTTATGCTTTATTCTTAATTTTTTTTCAACTTTTTTTTCCCTCCAATTGGCCACGTATAGTAATATTGTCTTGCAATTAGCACCATGTAGTAATTCTGGCAAACATCTTGTAGTAATGCCCCACACTGGTCCCCTTCTTGTTGTAATGTCCTCATCCAGGTACCCATATTGTACTAATGTCCCCATCTTGGTCTCCTTCTTATAATAATGTGCCCATCCTCGTCTTGATCTTGTTGTAATGACCCATTCTGGTCCCCGTATTGTTGTAGTGTCCCCTATTGTACCGTTTTTCACTTACACATAAAATTAAAAAAAATAAATTTAAAAAAATTCTTCTCGCCTATCCTCTATTCCCTCGGCGCCCTTTCTGCACATGCTGCCCGCAGGCACTGTAGACCCCCGGTCCAGGGATCGGCCGACGTCAGCGCTTCATTTCAGTTGAATGTGGGTCCTAATTTTGAATTGTGGTAGGAATTGATAGGATTTATCCAATAAATATCCAGAAAGAATTTAAAGGGTTTGTCCATGATTAGAAATAAGGCCATGCTCCATTCTCTGTTTAGAATATCGGCTGCAGTACCAGACACTGCCCATAGGTAAGAGTGGCGCTGTTTCTGATGAAAAGTAGACCTCATACTTTTCCTAATCCTGGACAGTCCTTTAAATCATCCCTTAGAATAAATCCTGAGGAAATGAATAATTGGCATTCGTTTCTGATGCCGCCTGTCATAGATGAGAATGAAGTGTTACATTTCCTATATGTGTTTTGGCATTTGTTTTTTTTTTAGGAACAACAAGGAACAATTTTGAAGGAAGGAAAGTCGTGCACCTTGAGTATGAAGCATATGTGCCCATGGCAGAAACGGAAATTAAGAAAATCCTGACTGGTATCAGGCAGAAGTGGCCGTCTGTCCTGCACATGGCCGTGTACCACAGACTCGGGTATGTTTCTGTATCATTTAATTCAACTTTACATTTTCTTATAAGCATCTGTCATTGGGTCTTGATTTTTATTTTTTATTTTTTTCCTCCACTTTCATAGTCATAGCTTTTTTAATATTCCTCCATTGACATAACTGTAAGAAGGCTTGATTTTTTTTTTTTTTTGCAGTATAAGCTGTAGTTTTGAGTAACACCATTCATTCTACCATACAATGTACTGGAAAACTAAGTGAAAACCCAAATTTTCCTTTTTATTATGTGATCAAAATGTCCTGGAACAGGATTCTCCGTCAGTAGTATTACACAGATGCTCAACTTATTTTTTTTTTCTTTATTAAACTGTTTTGTATTGCTATTTTCTGTCAATAATTTTTTTTTTTTTTCCTTTTTTTTTTTTTTCCATTGATGGCCTTTTTATGAATCTTGGTTTTTGCGTGCTACCATTTTGGGGTATATACTCTAACTTTTAAGGACATCATAATTAGAAATATGCTTATGTTTTATTTACTGGAAAAAGGGATAAGTAAAATATATGTATGTGTAATATAAATTATATATATATATATTTATGTTTGTCGTATGTGTATATATATATATATATATAATATAACGCTGGGAGCGTCACTGTGTCCGAAGCCTTAATAGACTGCGCAGGCGCAACGCTCCTAGCGTTGCAGTATAGAAAAATTGCCGCCGAGAGCAGGGGGTCAGGAGCACGGGGACGCCGTCTACATATTTGCGCCCTGATTATGCAAATAATCCGCCGCCATAGTAAATTTTTACTTACGCTATTCGTTTCGGGCGCCATTGTCTTGCTACTACTGTGTGTCTTCAAGAAAATGGCGCCGGAAAGCGCGGACTGCGCAGGCGCCGATTCCGGCAACAGGAGCAAGACAATGGCACCCGAAACGAATAGCGTAAGTAAAAACTTGCTGTGCCATGAGGCTGTGGCACTTCATGCCACAGCAATTTGTTACTTACGCCATTCCTTTCCGGTGCCATTGTCTTGCTCCTCCCGGTGCCGGAATCGGCGCCTGCGCAGTCCGCGCTTACCGGCGCCATTTTCTTGAAGACACACAGCAGTGTGTCTTCAAGTAAATGGCGCCAGAAAGCGCGGACTGCGCAGGCGCCGATTCCGGCACCAGGAGGAGCAAGACAATGTCGCCGGAAAGAATCAGGTAGCGTAAGTAACAAATTGCTGTGCCATGAGGCTGTGGCACTTCATGCCACAGCTATTTGTTACTTACGCCACCTGATGGGGGTCATAAACCTTTATGGAGCAGCATATGGGGCATATGGATGGGAGCAGAACATGACAGAACGGGGGCGCAGGATGGGAGCAGCACATGACAGAACGGGGGCGCAGGATGGGAGCAGCACATGACAGAACGGGGGCGCAGGATGGGAGCAGCACATGATAGAACGGGGGTGCAGGATGGAAGCAGCACATGACAGAACGGGGGCGCAGGATGGGAGCAGCACATGACAGAACGGGGGCGCAGAATGGCAGTAGCACATGACAGAACGGGGGCGCAGGATGGAAGCAGCACATGACAGAACGGGGGCGCAGGATGGGAGCAGCACATGACAGAACGGGGGCGCAGGATGGGAGCAGCCAGTGACAGAATGGAGGCGCAGGATGGAGCAGCACATGACAGGATGGGGACGCAGGATGGGAGCAGCCAGTGACAGAATGGAGGCGCAGGATGGGTGCAGCACATGTCAGAATGGAGGCGCAGGATGGGTGCAGCACATGTCAGAATGGGGGCGCAGGATGGGAGCAGCACATGACAGGATGGGGGCGCAGGATGGAGCAGCTCATGACAGGATGGGGACGCAGGATGGAGCAGCACATGACAGGATGGGGACGCAGGATGGAGCAGCACATACCAGGATGGAGACCATATGCCAATATAAATGCTCGCCACCCGGGCGTAGAACGGGTTCAATAGCTAGTATATAATATATATATATATATATATATATATATATATATATTAGCTGAAGAGCCCGGCGTTGCCTGGGCATAGTAAATATCTGTGGTTAGTTATAGCACCTCACTTCTCTTATTTTCCCATCATGCCTCTCATTTTCCCCATCACATCTTTAATTTTCTCCCTCACACCTCTCATTTTCTCCCTTCACACCTCTCATTCCCCCCTAACACTTGTCATTTCGACCTCACATCTGTCATTTTCCGATCACTCCACTATTTTCCCTCACTCCTCTCATTTTGTACTTACACCTTTTCATTTTCACCTCACACCTCTCATTTTCACCTCAGTATATACATGTTTGTCATCTCCCTTATATATAGTATACACCTGTATGTCATCTCCTGTATATAGTATATACCTGCTGTGTGTCATCTCCCCTGTATATAGTACATACCTGTGTGTCATCTCCCCTGTATATAGTATATATGTGTGTCATCTCCTTCTGTATATAGTATATACCTGTAGGTCATCTGCTCCTGTATATAGTATATACCTGTGTGTCATCTCCTCCTGTATATAGTATATACCTGTGTGTCATCTCCTCCTGTATATAGTATATACCTGTATGTCATCTCCTCCTGTATATAGTATATTCCTGTATGTCATCTCCCCTGTATATAGTATATACCTGTGTGTCATCTCCTCCTGTATATAGTATATATCTGTGTGTCATCTCCTCCTGTATTAGACCTCGTTCACACGTTATTTGCTCAGTATTTTTACCTCAGTATTTGTAAGCTAAATTGGCAGCCTGATAAACCCCAGCCAACAGGAAGCCCTCCCCCCCGGCAGTATATATTAGCTCACACATACACATAATAGACAGGTCATGTGACTGACAGCTGCCGTATTTCCTATATGGTACATTTGTTGCTCTTGTAGTTTGTCTGCTTATTAATCAGATTTTTATTTTTGAAGGAAAATACCAGACTTGTGTGTGTTTTAGGTCGAGTTTCGTGTGTCAAGTTGTGTGTGAGTTGCGTGTGGCGACATGATGAGTTTTGTGTGGCGACATGCGTGTAGCAACTTTTTGTGTGTCGAGTTGCATGTGACAGGTTAGTGTAGCAAGTTGTGTGCAGCAAGTTTTGCGTGTGGCGAGTTTTATGTGTGGTGCCTTTTGAGTATGTGCAAGTTTTGTGTGAGGCAACTTTTGCATGTGTTGCAACTTTTGTGCAAGTGGCAATTTTTCCGCGTGTGCAAGTTTTGCGTGTGGCGAGTTTTGCGCGTGGCGAGTTTTGAGCGGCGACTTTTGTGTTTCGACTTTTATGTGGCGAGGTTGGTGTATGTGTGGTGAAATGTGTGCTGAGGGTGGTATGTGTGTTCAAGCACGTGGTAGTGTGTGGCGCATTTTGTGTGTGTGTTCATATCCCCGTGTGTGGTGAGTATCCTTTGTCGGGGCCCCACCTTAGCAACTGTATGGTATACACTCTTTGGCGCCATCGCTCTCACTCTATAAGTCCCCCTTGTTCATATCTGGTAGCTGTCAATTTGCCTCCAACACTTTTCCTTTCACCTTTTCCCCATTATGTAGATAGGGGCAAAATTGTTTGGTGAATTGGAACGCGCGGGGTTAAAATTTCGCCTCACAACATAGCCTATGATGCTCACAGGGTCCAGACGTGTGACTGTGCAAAATTTTGTGGCTGTAGCTGCGACGGTGCAGATGCCAATCCCGGACACACGCACGCACGCACGCACGCACGCACGCACGCACACACACACACACACACACACTAGATTGTGGCCCGATTCTAACGCATCGGGTATTCTAGAATATGCATGTCCCCGTAGTATATGGACAATGATGATTCCAGAATTCGCGGCACACTGTGCCCGTCGCTGATTGGTCGAGGCAACCCTTATGACATCATCGTCGCCATGGCAACCATTATGACATCTACGTCGATACTGTGCCCGTCGCTGAATCAGAAACGTGAGATGTCTACGTCCTTTATGACATCATCGTCGCTGTGCCCGTTGCTGATTGGTCGAGGCCTGGCGGCCTCGACCAATCAGACGCGGGATTTCTACGTCCTTTATGACATCGTCGCTGTGCCCGTTGCTGATTGGTCGAGGCCTGGCGGCCTCGACCAATCAGAGACGCGGGATTTCTACGTCGATGCTGTGCCGGTCTCTGATTGGTCGAGGCCGCCAGGCCTCGACCAATCAGAGAGCCAGGATTTCCAGGACAGACAGACAGAAAGACAGACAGACAGACGGAAAAACCCTTAGACAATTATATATATAGATACAGACACACACACACCTATATATATATATATATCACACACACACACACACACACACACACACACACACACACACCTTTATATATATATATATGTACACACACACTTGCCACGGTTGAATCAAGGGCAATGTCTTTTTGATTGCTTCAATGAGCATTTATTTAAAAATAAAAGATTATTCAAACACCAGTTTACACAATGCGTTTCGCCTGCTTACAGCCTCCATCATATGTGCAATAAAAATATACTTATCCAACTTTATATCCTCCACCACCAGGAAGTAGGAGGTATGGAAAGAGGGGGAGAGGGCAGGGAACCCTTAGTTTCTTAAGGTATCGTCACACTAAACGATATCGCTAGCGATCCGTGACGTTGCAGCGTCCTGGCTAGCGATATCGTTCAGTTTGACACACAGCAGCGATCAGGATCCTGCTGTGATGTCGTTGGTCGCTGCAGAAAGTCCAGAACTTTATTTCGTCGCTGGACTCCCTGCAGACATCGCTGAATCGGCATGTGTGACGCCGATTCAGCGATGTCTTCGCTGGTAACCAGGGTAAACATCGGGTTACTAAGCGCAGGGCCGCGCTTAGTAACCCGATGTTTACCCTGGATACCATCCTAAAAGTAAAAAAAACAAACGCTTCATACTTACCTTCCGCTGTCTGTCCTCGGCGCTGTGCTTTCCTGCACTCACTGTGACGTCACCGCTGTGCTTTCCGGCCGCTGTGCTCACAGCCAGACCAGAGAAGCAGAGCGCCGGGGACAGACAGCGGAAGGTAAGTATGAAGCGTTTGTTTTTTTACTTTTAGGATGGTAACCAGCACAACAATCCCAGCTCTGCTACATCTGTTACTCCATTACTAAACCATATCGTGCCCTTGTACCAGATCTCGATTGCTCAGATTATTACGAGTCCGTCGATGGCCTATATGAGAAAGAATTGCCTTTTTTTTGTTTTCAGCTTGGTCCCAATCACCGAAGCCAGCGTCGTCATAGCCATTTCCTCCCCTCACCGAGACGACTCCCTGGACGCCGTGAAGTTCTGTATAAATACATTAAAAAGCACTGTGCCGATATGGAAGAAGGTGAGTGCAGCAGGATGAACCAACGACGCAGCTAATATTCAGTTTTGCACTTCGGTCTTTTTCCTTCTATTTTTCAAAGAACTATAACTTATCTTTTCATTAATTTTTCCTTTGACCTCCCGATCCGAAGGCTCGTTTTTGGTGGGTTTTTGTAATTTTGAAAGGTGCAAATCATTTTTTTTTTTTTTTTGCCATATAATCAATTTTTTTTTTTTCTTTCAGCACAATCGTGGTGGGAAAAAATTAAAACTCTCAATTCCACCTTTTTTTTTTTTTGTTTGTTTTTTTGTTTTACGACCTCCATTGCATCAAATAACCTGTCAATCTGATGCTTGTATAGTTTTTTTTGTATTATTATTATTATTATTATTTAAGTGCCTTTTAAAGAAATTCTGAGTTTTAAGTCACCACAGAAAAAAATCCTCATTATCTCGCGAGAACTTTTCTACTAAATTCAAAAACAATTTGCAGAAAAAAAGGACAAAATTCACTAAAATACATCACAGAAAACCTACATATGGGACCTTCTGCATCCTATTGTGCATGTGTCTGGACATGGTTTTGAAAGTACAGATTTTCTTTTCTGTCGTAGTTTTTTTTTTTTATTGATTTGACTTTTTTTTTTTTTTTTTTCAATGTGCACATTGCACAATGTCAGGTTTCTCTGGTGCCCGGAGCAGTTGGCACGTATCCACAAGTATGTGATTTGCATACATGTGGTCACATGCCAACTAGCTGTGCGCTGCCTCGCTCATTATAAGTGAATTATGCGTAGCCAAATGTGTCCAGAAGTATGCAGAATGCACGTGACCGCCAGCTCCAGATTTCCGGCACTATGCACACTGTAAGGATTCACAAGTCTGCAGTCACATCCAGTGACTGCAGACTTACACCCCAACACTTGTTTTTGTTTGTTTGTAGTTTCCATAGGTAACATCTTTGGGGTGCAATCCAGGTTTTGATCTTTTCTTGCATTTTTCGCTGAGGTGCAGTGACTGAAGAAAGGCTATTCTGGCATTTTTTTTTAATGGTATTTACTTTATTAGTTTACGGGTTGATTTATTTTATGACTGTATAGATTTGATTTTTAACGTCATGTTGTTACTGAATACCACTGCTTTTATAAGTGGGTTTTACACAGCCCGTACCTGCACAAAATGGAGCGGGCTCAGCCCCTGGGCCTGCACTCTGTGCCCACACACTTGCTAGTATGTTACATTTCTGATGGTGTCCACATTGGCAACGTAAAAAGAAAACATTTGTTGAAATGACAAAGGAGAGGAAAAAAGCTTGTAAAAAGTTTTTAGAAAAAAGATTTTTTTTTATTCATTTTTTAATAATTCTATAATCTATCATTTTTTTTTCCCTTACAGGAGGTGTATGCAGAAGAAGGCTCCTCCTGGAAAGAAAATAAAGAATGTTTTTGGACTAAACAAGAAGACAAATAATGCCAATCTGAGACCTGCGTGACTTCTTAAGGAGGGTCTCCCAATTTGGTGTAAAATTTGCTGCTTTTTTTCCAACCACCATAATCACTGCATTATATTACCCAAGTGAAAAAAGAAACTGCCCTTAATCTTTAGGGGTTTTCTGGTCCTAGCAAAATGCAAACAAACATATACTAAAATGTGCATTTAATGGTAGCACAACCAGTATACATGTATATGTGTGTCTGTTTCACCCCGGGGTTTGGGAGCGCAGTGATGCTGGATTTTCCTGTGTCAGCATATGATTGAAGGGGGCTGGCTGACTACTGATGTGAATGACTGGAGCCAGTCCCCTTGTCTATGTATGTCTTGGCTATTATGTGATGAATGTCCATCAGGGGTACACAGTATCACGGCTGTATCCTTAAAGGCAAGTGCACATGTTCGTATTTTCGGTCCGAGTGCGATCTGACAAAACATCAGCTCTGTCAGACCAATGTTCTACTATGGGGCAGTGCACGTCCCTTTTTTTTTTTTTTCCTTGTACAGAGCCTGTTTGAGGAAAAAAATCACAGCATACCCATGAGTTGGATCTGATATTCGGATCGCTTTCAGCCGTAAAACTCAATGAGTCTGTGGAAAACATCAGACTGCACTCGGATGACATCTGAGTGCAGTCCAATTTCTACGGACTGACACAATGGAGAAGATGGAGACATTTGTTTTCCATCTTCACCACCTCGGAGAAAATCGGATCACACTTTTACAAAATTCTTATTCTAATCAGCCTTTGGTTAGCATTATCTCCCGATTATCTCGGATGAGAGAATATACGCTGGTGGGACCCTAAGACAGTCACTGCCCTAAGCACATACCTCTGAAAAAGCATTCCAAGTGCTGTAAAAGGGACAATACTTTTTATATCTATTCATGCCTTATTTTGTCAAACTGCCTAAAATATAGTGTATGTCTTGGCATTTTTTATTCAAGCAAAATATTCTGTGCCTAAAAAAAAGGAAATGTTGTAAAGTATGTAATAACATAAAAGTCTATGCATCTGTATGAGAGTGATGGTCCGTTCAGTCCGCTAATAACACTGATAAATAAATGTGTCCAGAAAAAACGTCAACTTGAAATGCTCCTTATCAGTAGCCAAAAAAATACCCTTGGCGCCAGGATTGCCATCGCGCCTATGAATGGGGATCTACTGTAGATTTTGGTTGATTCCAGAGAAGACTCTCCATCTTGTTAGCCCTACAATTAAATTATTTTAATTGTCAGTTTTGTCTGAGTGATGACGTTTTTAAGCAGTGACCGGCTGTGGATGCGTCTTCCTCTGTTTTTGGAGGCACTTGGAGCCTCGGATTACCGTATTTACACTCCCGTCCATGTTGTATCTTTAGAAATGTGTCTACGTATTTGCTAGTATGTAGAATTTTGGAAGAATTTTCCACATGGGAATGTCCTCACGTTGCAAAAGTGTAGTGGAGTTTTCACTGTGAATTCACTTGCGGAAATCTACTTACAGCGCTAGCAGCGTGCATCAGATTTTAGGGCTTCGCTCACACTGGCGATAACTCGCACAAGTGCCATCCGATGCAAAAATCAGATTGCTCTCGCACCAATTATTCAATGACTCTGTTTTTTCCAGCTGTATTTGGCATGAATAAAGCAATCGCAGCATTCTGAAATATCATTCTGAAATCTAATGGGTGGGGAAAAAACCCCATCACATGCCATACCAACCATCCGCAAGACATCCGATTTTTAAGGATACATTACAGTTCTGTAGCACTGGAAGATGTAAATCGATTGCTCATGGATGATCAGTGAGAAAAAAAATAGTCCCACTCTCCTAAATGAGAGTAAATAGGACTAATTTTTTTATTTTTTTTTTTATGCAAGTGGGATCTGTAACAGAATATTTCTATCACATCTGAGAGCGCCATGATGTAGGGGCTGAGTCCCCGATTCCAGCAATATCACCTAACGAGCAGCTTTCTGCAGTTTTGATAAACTCACTGTTTTATTTGCCTCAGATCTATCTGTTCTTTGAGCTCTGCATAACCCCGCCCACACCACCGATTGGCACTTTTCTGTGTACACTTTGCATAGACAGAAAGCTGCCAATCAGTGGTGGGGGCGGGGTTATACAGAGCTCATGAATATGGAGGACTACATGGCTGCAGGTTTACTAGTCCTCTAGTGATAATCTCCTGCTGATAAAACTGTGATTTTATCAAAGCTACAGCAAGCAGCCGAGTAAGTGACACATCACTAGAATCAAGTGGAAAAAAGAAAACCTCATGACAGATTCCCTTTTAAGAAATATCATGCACTGTGGGCATTTACAAGTCTGCAGTTACGCACTGACTGTGCACTTGTACCCCAAAGCCGGACGATCCCTGTAATAAAGAGACACCATTACAGAGGGGCTCTGAGCGGACAATCACTTACAGTACTATAGTAATCAGTGTAAGCATGTGGCTCTGTGGCTGCAGCGACCAATTGGTCATTAAATGCCGACATATAGACCAGTTTGTAGATATTTATTCTTTAAATGTTTTTACAGAAAAAGCAACTTCAAGTATGTAGAAACTGTACATTTCTAACATTTTTATACAAAAGGCAACCTGCGGCCACAAATATCCCAGGAATAGAACTTGTATCAAGAAAAATGTTGCACCCACTTTTTTTTTTTTTTTTTTTTAATTAAGCCACATTCACTTGTTCCGTATTTGGTCAGTATTTGATCTCCGTATTTATAAGCCAAAACCAGGAGTGGAACAATCAGAGGAAAAGTATAATAGAAACACGTCACCACTTGGAGCTGCATTACCCCTTTAATTGCAGAAGCCCTTTAAATATTTACAATTGATTATTGATTTTGCCGATGAGGCCGTCTCTGTTTCTATTTTGTTCCACAAGTTCTGCCATATACGACTGAGCACCTCGGAGCAAAGCACTTTGTTTCCTGTAGCGATTTTGCTACATGTTCTGAATAGTCAAAATATATTTAAATTTGAACCTATGTAGATGTTCTAGATTAAGCAATCAGACATATTTACATCCAAAAATATATGTATATAAGACCTTACCAACCAAGTATCACTATAAACCCCGGGCCACAGAGGGTATAGTCATCTTTACAACCAATATTCCTTTTTATGGCTCCAAAGCATCAAGAACAAAAAAGGATCAACTTTACTTAAATCAGTACTAATCAGAAATCTCGCCGTGAATCCTGCTTCTGCCGCCATATTCCCAGGTATCTGTTCACTAAGGCTGGGCTGCAAGACAACTTTAGCCACAACCGAGATTCATTCGATGTCTCTGCTACGTAAGCGGTTTCATTGCAACCCCGAGGGTTCTGCAACAAGCAAGTCACAAGACGCTAACCTCCTTGGAATATTTACAACTTGCTTGGCACAGTATCACTGGGGTTGCAATGCGACACTTTTCACTCATACAGATCTGCGATGTAGGTGATCAGGATCATAGTATGTCAGAGTTGGAAGAGACCTCCGGGGTCATCGTATTAAACCCCCTGCTCAATGCAGGAGTCACTAAACCATCTCAGACAGATGTCTGTCCAGCCTCTGTTTTGAAGACTTCCATTGAAGGAGAACTCACTGCCTCTCCTGGCAGCCTGTTCCCCTCATTGATCACTCAGTTTCATCCCATTGCTTCTTTTGTTTCCATGTGCGAAAGAGAATAACGATCTCTACACTGACATCCCTTCAGATATTTGAAGTAAAAAAAGTCTCCATCTTGGTCAGAGTGTGGAGAAGATTAACAAAAATATGTCTCCATTCTATCAATCTGTGGAAATCGGACTGTACTCAGATGTCATCCGAGTGCAGCCCAATGTTTTACACAGACTCTTTGACTTGCATGTCTGAGTGTGATCGGAACATGAGATCTAACTTGGGCTTGCTGTAATTTTTTTTTTCCTTCCTCGGACGTCAGACTGTCCAAGAAACATCTGACATGCGATCCAACATTTTGGAGAGTAAATGCAGAGGTGGTCAGATCGGTTGTCACCCCGACTCATTTACAATATAAATAAAGGTAAATATTTTACATTAGTTTACAAATGAGGTTTCGCCGTGATTTATATTTAATGGGGGCTTCATGGGGAAAATACTGCACAATGCAGGGGCCTATAATACTCCGCCATGACCACGGGATTTCAGTCTTTGTCCCGTGTAAGGGAGAGTCTCGCTACAAAGCATCTGTTAATACAATGACAAGAAACTTACATTATATTATCCTAGATTCTTCTACAAACATTTCATCAATTTCCAGATCTTCTATGGTCAAGAATAAAATATGTTCATCTGAATGTAAAAACATGATGTCTACTGTACAAATGTCCAGCAAAGTATCCCAGACCAGCTAGTGAAGTTGTAAAAAAAAAAATAAAACAAGCTGCCCAGCAGTTTGATAAAGTCAATCTTGTAAAAAAAAAACAAAACTTTATATTGATTTCAACTTTAAAAACTTGCAAAATAAACCTCACTTTTAACAACCTCCCCCTCCCCCTCCCAAACAATCTACATCTTTAGTTTAGTTGCGTAGTTTCAGCAATTTCATCTTCGGTTTTCTGGAGTTTTTCATACTTTCTTTTGAAAAATCCAAGCTGGAAAAAAATAGAAAAAAAATAGACTTAATATAACAATTCTGCATTATTTGACTGACGCCTCATCAGACTGTAGAGAACCTGATCTCTGGTGCCACCTATTGCAAGTAGCAATCCTAAAAGATAAAAGTCGATATCGACCCTTTAACGAGCTTTGCCGCATGGCTTAGGGTAAGAAGCCAAACCAGAAACTCTATCTGCAGACACGTGTTTTGGCGTGTTGCCCCTCCTCAGTGCAAAACAAGAGATCTTATTTGGCTGTATGAGGGACCTCTGACTTGGGGGCCTAAGAGGTGACGTTTCTCTTCGAAAAGAGTGCCAAGCCGGTGTAAGGAGACTTACAGGCCATGTAATGCTCTGCTGGGAATTTACATAAACAAATGGCCTCCTTTAGAATAAGAGGACTTGATCTCTGGTGCCGCCAATAAGATCAAGTCAGATCTCATACTTTGCACTGATGATGGGCAAACACCACAAAACAAGTATCTGTAAATGGAGTTTCTGGTTTGGCTTTTATCCTAAGTTATATTGCAAGACTCGTTAAAGGGTTTGGATTGTGACTTGTAGGATCGCTACTTCCAACAGGTGGCGCTATAGAGTTCAAGTCCTCTTTCTCTCTGAAGAGGCAATTAGCAAGTAAAATAAAGATTACAGCTGTTACCCAACAGAATATCTCATCTCCCCACAATATGGGAGCAGGGATCGATCACTGCTCAAACTGGGAAAAACTGTGTTCAAGAATAGAAAAGAAGCTGGAAGAAAGCTGTAACGGCAGTCACTTTGATTTTAGTTTCTGAGAAGGAGACCCCCCCAAAAAAGTGTGAAGTTAATTTCAACAACCTGCCAGTAGAGGGCGACAACAGTGCATATTTACTAAGGAGCGTCCTGCAATGCAGCGTCTGGGCTCCTGGAGGCGCTGAGCATCAGGATGGATCTTATAGACAAGTATGAACAGCTCATCCATAAAGCCAAGCGCAGGGGTACAGAATAAAACAAATAATAAAATGGACCGCATTCAACCCGTATGAGGAGGTGTTCACATGCTATAGTAGTACACATACAGCAAAGCCTTGCTGTGGATCCGCTGCTATACATTTGTTCGGGTTTTTAATAGGAGACCCCCTAGATCCCAAATCACCAGAGAAATGCATAGAAAAATCCACTTCATAGAAAAATCCCAGCTGTGTATAAGAGAGAAATGTAATTACTGCCCCCCATACCTTCCACAAAGCAGCCACCAAAGCAGCGAGCAGTAGGAGCCCGGCAATGACGCTTCCGACCACCACCCCTATAGGGACGTCGGCTTTTTCACCAGGTTTTATAATAATGAGAGGAATCTGTAAAAAAATAAAATAAAAGTGAAGAGACTTGAACCTGCAGCCGTCTATACTGCCATGCTGAATGACAGGCAATCAGAGTAAAATTAGCAAACATCTGTGCAACCCAGCTGCAGACATGTGAAGCCTCTCGGTGCATTGTCAGGATTCTCTGGTGTCAGGGCCAAGAGTAGGCGGTGATGTGACCGCAAGTATGCAATTTACATATTTCGGTCACATTCCGACTAGGCTCCACACGTCTAGTCGGCCTGTGACTGCGTGTATGCAAATCACATACTTGTGGTCACGCACCCAGCCGCTCTCAGCACTGAAGAATCCTCCTGACAGTGTGCAATGTCACAGATAGTGACTACAAATTTAAAGGGACTCTGTCACCTGAATTTGGCGGGACTGGTTTTGGGTCATATGGGCGGAGTTTTCGGGTGTTTGATTCACCCTTTCCTTACCCGCTGGCTGCATGCCGGCTGCAATATTGGATTGAAGTTCATTCTTGTCCTCCATAGTACACGCCTGCGCAAAGCAATCTTGCCTTGCGCAGGCGTGTACTATGGAGGACAGAGAATGAACTTCAATCCAATATTGCAGCCAGCATGCAGCCAGCGGGTAAGGAAAGGGTGAATCAAACACCTGAAAACTCCGCCCATATGACCCAAAACCAGCCCCGCCAAATTCAGGTGACAGGTTCCCTTTAAGAATCAAGTGAGGACAAGCCCTTCAAGTGGTCATGTCATGAAGGGGAGGAAGGGGTAATGGATGCACAATCGTATGCCCACCCAGGATCAAGACACATAAATCCACCTGACACAGATTAAAAAAAGCATTTAAAGGGACTCTGTCACCTGAATTTGGAGGGAACAATCTTCAGCAATAGGGGTGGGGTTTTCGGGTGTTTGATTCACCCTTTCCTTACCTGCTGGCTGCATGCTGGCTGCAAGATTGCCTTGTGCAGGCGTGTACTACGGAGGACAGAGAATGAACTTCAATCCAATATTGCAGCCAGCATGCAGCCAGTGGGTAAGGAAAGGGTGAATCAAATACCGAAAACCCCGCCTCCATGGCTGAAGATTGTTCCCTCCAAATTCAGGTGACCGAGTCCCTTTAAGGAGAACTTTTCATCAAATTTTTCTTGTTGAGCTAGACCTGGACACAATGTAACAGTGGTTGCAGAATGTAATAAAACGTTTGATTTATTTAATGTTTTTTTTTATTTCACCTCTCGGTTGTGGAGATATTAGTAAAGTATTTGGCACTTATTGAGTTAATTGTAGTTATGCTCAAGTGGGTGTTATCAGATAGTTTTGACTAGGAGGGCGTGTATTTATTCCCCTGAATGAGATTGCCCAATCATAAGCTGGATGAACACACAGGAGAAATAAAACACGCCCCCAAGATGGCTCAGAGCAGGGTTATCTGTCTGAAATGTTTGACAGCCCTTATCTCCTGGTCTGACCTCCTGCATGGAAAGTGCTGGGAGTAGAGAATGATGTCTAAAGGTACCTTCACACATAACGATTTTGTTAATGATATCGTTGCTTTTTGTGACGTAGCAACGGTATCGTTAACAAAATCGTTAAGCGTGACAGCGACCAACGATCAGGCCCCTGCTCGGAGATCGTTGGTCGCTGGGGAATGATCAGGACCTTTTTTTGGTCGCTGATCACCCGCTGTCATCGCTGAATCGGCGTGTGTGATGCCGATCCAGCGATGTGTTCACTGTTAACACCTTTCAGATAAGGACCTGGCAGTCAGTGAGGGGGAGGAGCAGTGCAGCAGAATTTATCTGTGTTAGGAGCCAATAAGTCAGCCCTCCTCCCCTCATAGCAGTGTCACTTCTGCAGTACTGCCCCTCCCCCACACTGCCTGTTCAGAAATATGTCAGTAATCACACTATTGTCTGTTGTGCTCATGGCATTTGTATTCAGTCTGCAGTGAGATCAGGCTGTCGGCCATTATTAATCTCACACAGGAGCAGCCTGTCCTGAGCTATTGTGGGAGCATGTTCTCTCTCCCGGGTATTGCTGCAAGCTTATATTTGGGCAACATCTATCAGAGGGAGAAGTACACACCCCCAGTGAAAACTATCTGATAACACCCACTTGGACTTAACACAAATGAACTTTAGGGGCCCAAATACTTTGTTTACTAATATCTCTGCGATGGAGAGGTGAAAAAAATGTTTTAATCCACACTGGAGCCACTATTATATCGTAAGTCCAGTTCAGTTTAAAAAATGTGGTGAAAGTTCCTCTTTAAGTAGTTAATCGGCAGCAATCAGATCTAGCTCCTATCATTGCTGTTAAGAGGCAAGTGCTGGCTGTACAACACAGCCGTCACCTGGACTGTGTATGATGCGGATTCAGCTCCTGAGGCCACTCCATACACATGAACCCATATAGATATTGGGAAGGATTTAACAGGCTTTTCCTTGCACATTAACATTGATCAATATCAGGAGCAGGCTCCCATGATGATTTATAAGACCACTGCTCACCAGAAGTGGCACAGCATCATGTAGTGGCCGTAGATGGTACTGCATGCTCTCATTTACTTGTATATTACACTCACCAATAATTTATTGTTGCTGACGACAAAAGTGTCAGGATTAATTGTTTCAAGTGTTGCGGTCGCTACCAGCTCCAATGACTGGAATGATGACTGAAAGACAATGAAAAGAAAACCTTTCGTTACATACTATATCTGGATGGAGCCATCATCATGTTTTAAAGCCTCAAATTCTGTGGGGTTCACTTCTTAATAGCTCTTAATAGTGATCACATCTTTGTTTTCCTTATACAAAGCTCCAAGTCCCCTGCACAGAGGTAAAACAAAAACTCTTCTCTCCGCCTTCAGCCACCACTAGAGGGCGCTTACTGTATACGTGTAAGTGAATGATAGCTTAGCATGCACATAGCTCTGCAGCTCCATCTAGTGGTGACTGCAGGCAGCAAACATGCTAGCTTCTAAAGTCTGTTTCTCCAAATCCAGAGTAAAAGTATGATATTGCTGCCCTCACAACAAATAAATACTGATTTTTTTAATATACTAGTCTAATATGTACAGTAACTGTCCCGATTTTCATACTGTGTAACATACCATCCATTTTTTTTAAGTTTTATTTTCATGTGGGACTAGCTATCCCATTCTATCTTGATCTCCAACAATGTTTTTAAGAGGATATGAATAAAGTAAAAGTTTTTTTTATTATCAAGAAGATGTGCTGGATCACTATGCATTAACCATCCATTTTTTTGAGTATCCCTTCACCAGCACTCTGCCAGCACTATAGGTGCAAGAACTTCCTTTCCCTCTGTTCCCTGAATGGATACCACGTTTCACAGAACAATTACTTCCCTCCACTATTCCCAAATCCCTTCTTTCTGTTATGCCTGTATTTAATATGACATACAGGGACACAGACCTTTCTCCACTTCCCATTAGTTTTGGCATCTCTGTAGATGGATTACACTTGACAACAGGCAGTTGACCCCATGTTATAAGGGGGGACACCTAGTGGCCTGAAAATGTAGAGAGACTTTTCGGCCTGAGAGATATTTTTGATAAACTTTGCTAGTCAATGCATTGTTTGAGCCTAAGGTTACTGAAATGACAGTGACCATACAGCGCTGTCTATGCAGGATATTTGGAGCTGTCAATTAGAAAAAATGCTCAGCTGCTTCATAGATATAATATTTGAAGGGGTTGTCTAATATTGGATAGCCCCTTATTAATGGTCCCAGGGTGCTACCCCTCCATTCTCAACCTTGTGTCTCCCACAAGTCTCCTCACATAAAAACATGTCATGACGTTTTATGTTAGGAGACCAGATGGAGGCACAAGGTTAAAAGTGGTGGAGCAGCACCGGCCCCAATGGTAGGTATCCCCTTTTTTTTTTTTACTATGTGCAGCATCTTCGGACCATTATTAAAGGATTGTCCAGAAGTGGACAACCCCTTTAAATTATTCCATTATAAGTAACTTAGGTCTTGTAGCAACATGTTTACAGCTTACGCATCTTCCAGAGGAATCTCATTCTTCAACATTACAGACTTTCTGAATGTGCTGCCTGTGTTTGTACACCCACAGCATGGACATGTGTGCACGGCAGCCAATCACTCTCAGTGGTTGTCTGCAGCAGTGATTGGCTGCAGCAGTTACATGTTTGTGTCAGGGACGTGATTACTCAGTGATTGGCTGCACCAGCGATTGGCTGCAGCAGTTACATGTTTGTGTCAGGGACGTGATTACTCAGTGATTGGCTGCACCAGCGATTGGCTGCAGCAGTTACATGTTTGTGTCAGGGACGTGATTACTCGGTGGTTGGCTGCAGCAGTTACATGTTTGTGTCAGGGACGTGATTACTCAGTGGTTGGCTGCAGCAGTCAGGGGCATAATTATCCAGTGATTGGCTGCAGCTGTGACAACCCCTTTAAATTATTATTAGAAAATACAATGGCACTGAAGAGTGGAGATTCACTTTAGGCCACGTTCACACCTGTGGTGCACAATATCTGAGGGAGGTCAAATGTACCACATCAAAAAGTAGAATGGCACTCACCACCCAGTAAGCTAAAACAGATTTTTTTTCTTTGTCGAGCGGTATAAAAAAGAACAATATTCAGCCGGTCAGAAGCCAATGGCCGTTTCACCCCCAGGGAGCTTTCTCAAGGTACTATGCAAAACTAATGTATACCTCTCGGCAAGGAAAATATCTGTTTTATCACACTACATGGCGACTTCCAATCTACTTTTTGATGTGTTTAGTGATGGGCGAGTATACTCATTTCTCGGGTTTCCCGAGCACACTCGGGTGACCTCCGAGTATTTGTTAGTGTTTGGAGATTTAGTTTTCATCGCCTCAGTTGAATGATTCACAGCTACTAGCCAGGCTGAGTACATGTGGGGGTTGCCTGGTTGCTAGGAAATCCCCACATGTAATCAAGCAGGCTAAAGCCGGCTTCACACTCAGCGTATGAAAATACGGTCCGTATATTACGGCCGTAATACGCTGAAAAGTTCCGAAAATAGTGGTCCGTAGCTCCTCCGTAGGCAGGGTGTGTCAGCGTTTTTTGCGCATGGCATCCTCCGTATGTAATCCGTATGGCATCCGTACTGCGTGGTTTTCTCGCAGGCTTGCAATACCAACATACCGCTATAGAAGTGATCCATGTGTCCCAAAAAGAAAAAAATATATATATATACTGTCATTATATATATATATATGTATATATATATATATATATATAATGTCAGTAGACACATATATGTATATATATTAATATTTTTTCCAGCGCTATACAGCTTGAAAGCCGGTAATTCAATTACCGGCTTTTTCTTTCTCCTTCCTAAAACCTGACATGATTTGAGACCTGGTTTACATACAGTAAACCATGTCTTCTCTCCTTTTTTTTTGCAGATTCCACACTACTAATGTCAGTAGTGTGTATCTGCAAAATTTGGCCGTTCTATCTACTAAATTAAAGGGTTAAATGGCGGAAAAAATTGGCGTGGGCTCCCGCACAATTTTGTCCGCCAGAGTAGTAAAGCCAGTGACTGAGGGCAGATATTAATAGCCTGGAGAGGGTCCATGGTTATTGGCTCCCCCCCTGGCTAAAAACACCTGCCCCCAGCCACCCCAGAAAAGGCACATCTGGAAGATGCGCCTATTCTGGCACTTGGCCACTCTCTTCCCATTCCCGTGTAGCGGTGGGATATGGGGTAATGAAGGGTTAATGCCACCTTGCTATTGTAAGGTGACATTAAGCCTAATTAATAATGGAGAGGCGTCAATTATGACACCTATCCATTATTAATCCAATTGTAGTAAAGGGTTAAATAAAACACAAACACATTATTTAAAAGTATTTTAATGAAATAAAAAAAATAGTTGTTGGAGTATTTTATTCTACGCCCAATCCAGTCACTGAAGACCCTCGTTCTGTAATTAAAAAAACATAATAAACCAACAATATCCTTACCCTCCGCAGATCTGTAACGTCCAACGATGTAAATCCATCTGAAGGGGTTAAAATATTTTGCAGCCACGAGCTTTGCTAATGCAATGATGCTCATGGCTGCAAAAACCCCGGAAAATGAAGATAAAGTAGGTCAATGACCTATATTTAGCTTCATTTGCGGTGAGGCGCCCTCTGCTGGCTGTTCCTAGATCGTGGGAACTTTCCTAGAAAGCTCCCAGGCTTTCTAGGTAAGTTCCCACGATCTATGAACAGCCAGCAGAGGGCGCCTCACCGCAAATGAAGCTAAATATAGATCATTGACCTATATTTAGCTTCATTCCCCGGGGTTTTGCAGCAAGGAGCAGCGCTGCATTAGCGGAACTCCTTGCTGCAAAATGTTTTAACCCCTTCAGAAGGATTTACATCGTTGGACTTTACAGATCTGCGGAAGGTAAGTATATTGTTGGTTTATTATGTTTTTTCTTTCACAGAACGAGGGTCTTCAGTGATTGGATTGGGCGTTAAATAAAATATTACAACAACCTTTGTTTTTATTTCATTAAAATAATTTTTAATAATGTGTATGTGTTTTTTTAACCCTTTCATTCAATTGGATTAATAATGGATAGGTGTCATAATTGACGCCTCTCCATTATTAATTAGGCTTAATGTCACCTTACAATAGCAAGGTGGCATTAACCCTTCATTACCCCATATCCCACCGCTACACGGGAATGGGAAGAGAGTGGCCAAGTGCCAGAATAGGTGCATCTTCCAGATGTGCCTTTTCTGGGGTGGCTGGGGGCAGATATTTTTAGCCAGGGGGGGGGGGGCAATAACCGTGGACCCTCTCCAGGCTATTAATATCTGCCCTCAGTCACTGGCTTTACTACTCTGGCGGAGAAAATTGCGCGGGAGCCCACGCCAATTTTTTCCGCCATTTAACCCTTTATTTTAAGAGCTAGAACGGCCAAATTTTGCAGATACACACTACTGACATTATTAGTGTGGAATCTGCAAAAAAAATGGAGAGAAGACATGGTTTACTGTATGTAAACCATGTCTCAAATCATGTCGGGTTTAGGAAGGAGAAAGAAAAAGCCGGTAATTGAATTACCGGCTTTCAAGCTGTATAGCGCTGGAATAAATATTAATATATACATATATGTGTCTCACTGACATATATATATATATATATACCTATTCTATGTGTACACATTTATTCTACCTATTGGACTGTAAGCTGTCAGTGTGATTTTACTGTACACCGCACTGAATTGCCGGCTTTTCTCTCTAACAGCGCTGCATATTTCTCGCAAGTCACACTGCTTGTCCGTGTGTAATCCGTATTTTTCACGCTTCCATAGACTTTCATTGGCGTATTTCTTGCGCAATACGGTGACAAACGCAGCATGCTGCGATTTTGTACGGCCGTAGAAAGCCGTATAATACTGATCAGTAAAATACGGCAGATAGGAGCAGGGGCATAGAGAATAATTGTGCCGTATTTTTTGCGAGTTTTACGGACGTAGTTTCTGCGCTCTTACGTCCGTAAAACTCGCAAGTGTGAAGCCGGCCTAATAGCTGTAAATCATTCAGCTGCCCCGATGAAAACTAAATCTCCAAACACTAACAAATACTCGAAGAACTGCAGAGATCTACAGCTGAGGTGGGACAGTCTGTCCATAGGACATCAATCAGTCGTACATTGCACAAATCTGGCCTTTATGGAAGAGTGGCAAGAAGAAAGCCATTTCTCAAAGATATCCATAAAAAGTGTTGTTTAAAGTTTGCAACAAGCCACCTGGGAGACACACCAAACATGTGGAAGAAGGTGCTCTGGTCAGATGAAACCAAAATCGAACTTTTTGGCAACAATGCCAAACGATATGTAAAGGCAACACAGCTCATCACCCTGAACACACCATCCCCACTGTCAAACATGGTGGTGGCAGCATCATGGTTTGGGCCTGCTTTTCTTCAGCAGGGACCGGGAAGATGGTTAAAATTGATGGGAGGATGGATGGAGCCAAATACAGGACCTTTCTTGAAGAAAAACTGTTGAGTCTGCAAAAGACCTGAGACTGGGACGGAGATTTGTCTTCCAACAAGACAATGATCCCAAACATAAAGCAAAATCTACAATGGAATGGTTCACAAATAAGCGTATCCAGGTGTTAGAATGGCCAAGTCAAAGTCCAGACCTCAATCCAATCGAGAATCTGTGGAAAGAGCTGAAAACTGCTGTTCACAAACGATCTCCATCAAACCTCACTGAGCTCGAGCTGTTTGCCAAGGAAGAATGGGCAAGAATTTCAGTCTCTCGACGTACAAACCTGATAGAAACATACTCCAAGCGACTTGCAGCTGTAATCGCTGCAAAAGGTGGCGCAATAAAGTATTAAGTTAAAGGGGCCGAATAATATTGCACGCCCCACTTTTCAGTTTTTTATTTTCCACAAAAATGTAAAATAACCAATAAATTTCGTTCAACTTCACAATTCTGTTCCACTTGTTGATTCTTCACCAAAAATTTACATTTGGTTTCTTTATGTTGAAAAGGTTGAAAAGTTCCAGGGAGCCGAATACTTTCGTAAGGCACTGTACCTCATATTGCTGACAGGATCACCGAAGTTCTGATTTTTATAATATATGACCTTTAATCAGAGTGAAATATATTCTAGAAATCAACCCGCAATCACAAGAATAATCCGCACCTGTCATTGCCTCCTCATGTGATTTCCAAACCATATCCTAATTTGGATCATCTCGTCTTTTGTGCTATATTGCATCTTTAACTGCAGAACTTTCAGCTTTCTGTTAGTGAAAGGGAATCTGTCATCAGGTCTTTGCTATCCAATCTGAGGGCAGCATGATGTAGGGTCAGAGACTCTGATTCCAGTGATTATACCACTTTCTGGGCTGCTTATTGTCATTTTGATAAAATCCCTGTTTTCTCTGCTGCAGCTCTAGCAGTTCTCTGAATGCTGAGCTCTGTATAACCCCGCCCACACCACTGATTGGCAGCTTTCTGTGTACACTGAGCATAGGCAGAAAGTTGCCAATCAGTGATGGGGTGGGGCTATACAGAGCTCATGAATAGGGAGAACTACAAGGCAACAGGTTTACTAGTCCTCTAGTGATAATCTCCTGCTGATAAAGCAGTGATTTTATTATAACTACATCAAGCAGCCGGGTAAATGACACAGCGCTGGAATCAGGGTCTCTGTCTCTTTATTATGTTTCTCTCAGATTACGTGGCAAAAACCTGGTTACAGATTCCCTTCAACAGCCACATTAAATATTCTCACTTGAAGCCACATACTCTGTAGTATTACACTCCTCAACATTGAAATTGCAAAACCAAGTAGGTAAAGTGGTGGAATTATTGAAATCACAGGATGGATTGCCATTTTATTGAAATGATAGTGATGGAAAAATGGAAGCCACATTTTAAAAACATCTCGATTTATTAAGTATTGAGTACCACATGCAGAATTTGATGCCTCGGCCGCTATCAATCAGGTTATTCTCCAGAGGGACCCAGGAGACAAGATGACGATTCCAGACCACATGTTATTTATGCTACTGTGAGCAGCCTGCATGGCCTAAACATGCTACCATGGCCTGCAGCGTCTCCGGACTTGTCTCCCATTGAGCACATCTGGGACGTCATTGTTCGACAAGTACAAAGGAGCTGCCAGCAGAGGATCTTGATGATTTGCCCAAGTGCATTCAGCAGAACATTCCTCAGACAACCATTAATGACCTCACTGATACCAGACAGGGCTGTAAGTGCTGGGATTTCTGTACACAGAGCTCATACTCGATGCTGAATAAGTCAAAAGGTTTTGAAAATGTTGTTTCCATTTTCTCATCATTTGCAGATTGTTACCATGTCTAGCCTTCCTGTAATTTCCATAATTTCATAACTTTTCTTTCATGGTGTAGAAAGAAATTCCTTGTATGTTGGCTTACCGGTGAGATTTAGTGAGCTGGCAGCAGCAAATCTGAAGAAGAATGGAGGGAAAGAGAGAGGAAACGGCAGTCCTAACCAATGATGTGGACGGAGTGGTGTCTAAGACTACTGTAGACCCCCTGTAGACAAGGGGGCTCAGCTGTAGTCACAGATCACAGAACTACCTTAGGCCAATTCACATGTCCGGGTTTCCAGTACAAGGGACATCTGGTTTTTTTAACGTACCCATTACAACCTATGCGGCTATGCATAGCACAGCGAAGTCACTTGGTTAGCACCCGAGCATGCTATATAACACCTTATCCGAGCACGTTCGCTCATCGCTACTTAGCCCCTATAAAAATCATGCCCATAGTCTAGATTTTTCTCTGCTTTTCTTGTGCACAAAACAGTTTTAATTCTTTATGCAAATGTTCGTGCTTGGTGGGTCCTTTGTGTCCATCTTGTTGCCTTTTCTAATGTAGATTGACATCACTTGCTTGTACAGAGCAAGCACTGCCTGAGCTAAAAATTTGACTGTGCTGGCGAGCAAGCAGTATCAGTGAAAGAGGCATGTGTGCAGGTACCGCAGTCAAGAGAGAGGAACATCTGCTGCACACACACATGGCCGAGTCTTCGGTTGAAGTAGTGCTATCTCTGGGCAAGCGAGCGCTCACAATCTACATAGTGGTAGGTGGCAAGGGACGGTAATGGAGAGGGGAGAAGGTGGCTCCTCCAGGGTTGGACTGGGCACACTAATTTGCATAATAAGTAAAGATCCTTCTCTGCAGGAGGAAGGAAAAGAAAACTATACAACAGTAATAAGTTTTATTGGGGCTTAGTCACCTATAGGTCTATCTGATTGGTTTAAATTGGGTTTTGGGGGTGACAGACTCCCTTTAGAGAAGCAGGTCTAAAAGGAAGTCAAGCAGAAGCATGGGTAAATATCAGAAAATTATTATTATTATTATAGCGCCATTTATTCCATGACGCTTTACATGTGAGGAGGGGTATACATAATAAAAACAAGTACAACAATCTCAAACAATACAAGTCACAACTGGTACAGGAGGAGATAGGACCCTGCCCGCGAGGGCTCACAATCTACAAAATAAAATTGTTACCCAAAAGTGTTAATTGTCATTTTGTTCATTTTATTTTTTACTAAAGATAGGTGAAGACCATCGCCGCCCCTACCCCAAGGTGTTTACGATGTTTGGTTCAACACTTACAGCAGCAAATGTCCCGTTCCAGATTCTGGTAGACACATTAACAAAGTAATCTTCTCTCAGCTGAAGATCCTTCATCAGACATTTGAAGGTGACGCATCTTGTATTATCACAGGTCTAAAAAAGATAAGTTAGGTCTCGTAAGCAATAAGTTTGGGGCTTATACCTCTTCCAGAAAAAAATCTTAAAAGGGGCTTTTACAGACAGGCAAAATTGTTTTGTCAACAATTCAAAAGGCTAGAAAATAACAAAAAAAAAAGGTATTTACCCTACTCATCCCTCAGTTACTCCAAATCTGATGAGTCCTGAATGTCCTGCCAGTTGATGTACAGCATGGACAAGTGTCATTATCAGTGGATGGCTGCGGCAACGATTGACTGCACCAGTTACATGTTTGTGTCAGGGACCGGATTACCCAGTGATCTGCTGCAGCGGTGATATGTCGGTGTCAGGAACGTCTTCACTGGAGCAAGAAGTAAAGACTGGCGAGAGACTAAGGAGATTATGACTTTTTTGCGTCCAGTGACTGGTTGCAGCAGGAAACCGTAGTGGCGTGCATTGGTGAGGCGAGTATGGCTTACAAGTTTTTAAGCTGTTTTCTAATTAATTTTTCCTTTATAAATATCCCCTTTAACAAACCAAAAAGTTAAGAGTGTGAATGTGAATATGAAGTAACATCAGAGTGGTGGGACAATGAAGATGGTCCATTTAGGATTGACTTTAGAAGACAACGTAGGATCGTGGGTCAACTTCTTTCTTGGGTGTGTCCACGTCCAATAAATCCATGTTACAATGCCCTTGGAGGGTTTCGCAACACCAGTCACATTACCAATATGTTATTAATAGTAATAGCATACCAAAATTGGCTGTAGATTGTTATGGCATCTCCTTGTATTTATTGGTGGATAGTTTCTCGGTATAAAGAGCTTTTTGTCCTCATGACAACACTTTCTATGATAGGAATGTTTCGAGCTTAACAACCTTCATCAGGCATTCACAAAAGAGTTAATTCACATATATCAAATGAAAAACCAGGGTTCTGGTGTGCCTAGGGGTGGCCACATGTGTATGTGCAGCGCCCCAGAGACCTGGTCGTTGCAGTATGACACTCTGCCACTAAGGGGAGCGATGGTACGTCTGATGGCACTGAAGGAATTCTACTGACCAGGTATCACCAGAACACATTACACTTCACACTCCGGCCACTAGGGGGAGAAAAAGGCTTTATTTATTGGGCCACTCCTCACACTGGTAAAACTAAGGGTTGGATAGGAAGTTGGTCAGAAGCTGACTGGGTTGGATTCAGGCAACATCCCGTGGCAGGGGGTGTTGCAGGGAGAAGACACAGGGGGGTCCCTGTCGGGCGTGGGAACCTGGCAGGTACCTAGCGAACAGAGCAGAACGTAACGGAACCGCGCCTGCACACCCCGCGGCGGTATCCTAAGGAAGTGACACGAAGGGAAGGATATAGTGGAACAGTGAGAAATGAGATCAGCACAAAGGAGAGCCTGTAGGAGTCGTGCCGTGAGACCGAGGCAACATCCTACTGAGGCGCGTAGCCGGTGGCCGGAACACCGCGGGAGTAACTGACTCTACGCTTTACTTCAAACTCCGCAGGACAGTTAATTATAGGTTGGCTGTCTACCTTAAATTTCCTACGAAGACATAGGGGGCAACGCATGGAGAGGGGCGTCTCTAGGGTCCCGGAAGACCTCCAGGCCTTCCCGTCATACGGGTGCGTCCTAGCCATAACATACTGGGGGACGAGAAACTAATAACATCTGGAACAAGCGAGAGAAAATTAGAAAGAACGAACGAACTAGAACAGAAGTTGTGAGGAGTCAGACTATTCCGAATGCTCAGCAGGGTAGCACTACAACACACAGGCGCTAGTGGTAGGCACTGATTTCCACCTGCGAAGGAAACTCTGGATGTGCCCATCGGACCGGCCGGTCTCAGATAGCCCTGTTAACTGTGCTCTGGATTGAGGATCCTGAAGTCTTCAGTAAAGAGGTAAAGAGACTGCAACCCTGTGTCCTCGTTATTGACTGCACCTCTCACCATCACCATCTACCTTACTGGGAAGCCCTGGGGACATACTTCACCTGTGGGAAGGTATACCATCCAGCTGCCATTCCATCACCCCAGCGGACCCCACAGCAGCGTCGGTCACCCTGACCGAACACCACAGATGGCGTCATGAATCTCTGACAGACTGTACCACCTTTATTGGACGCTCCTTAGCAGGGTCGCGGACGGGGTCTAGCCACCGTGACAGTCTCAGAACCGAACCAGAGAGGCCCGGTACCGAGAACTCGTGGCCCTGTGTCTGGGGGCGCTCCATACGGATGTGTTTGGGGAAGACTACCCCGATCCCTTTCATTGTCTTATGTGAATAGACTCTCTTCTTGAAGCCTGATGAAGGGTGTAATATTCGAAACGCTGCTGTCTATCCCTCTACCTGCTATGGTGTGAATAATGATTATGAGACATTAATAAACTGTGTTTGAAGTATTCTTCGGTAACATTTGGTGAGCTGTTCCGTCTTCCTCTACTGTATCTGGACAGGAACTTAGTGGTTGGCTCCATAGGAACTAGGACACACCGTAAACCTACACAACAATTAATGGTAGTGCTGCCTACACTGTTTTTTCACTTTGTTCATATAAAAAAAACTAGGCCTACGTTAAGACCACCACTTCATTAACATTAGCAATCATGCTCTATATTTGTAATCTTTTAATATAAGCATGCTCACAAGGTCATTGTGAAGAAGGGGGATGTACAAATAATCTGTGATAACACCTATAGTGATTGCGCTGAATGTTGTGTTCTGTCTTATCTACTGGATGCTGAGGTGATACCTTATATTGCAATCCTATCTGTAGAGATAACGAGACTGCTGAAAGTCTTCTGTAAAGATCAGAAAGATCAAGTCTCTAGCATAACAGACCATAAGACCAAAAATTTAGGCCGGTACTCTCTATAGTATCAAATTAATACGCAAAACCAAGTATGCAGTATGCTGTTGTGTGTGTGTATGTATACACACACACACATACACACAAGTATATATATATATATATATAATATATTATAATATGTACGGTATATCGGTCAGAGCACGCTTGCGTCTGCATATTATTTATTATTGCGTCTACATATTACTCACCTGTCCCGGGTCAGGTGCTAGGCCTTGCTTCTTTTCCCTATGGCAAGCTTTCTCTGTTCTAATCGTATCCCGAATAATGTGGTAATCTGGCAAACATCTCTGATACCATCACCCTTTTTAGGCCGACTCAAACGCAACGTAATCAAACACACAACTTCCCACTATCATGTGTCTTGCAGGAGTTTGCCTCATCATGCACTTCCCTCAGTAGTATAAACTATTACACTTCATCCGACAGTCTGCAACTACTTCCTACCACCCTGTGAATTCTGGTGCAACTGCTCTCACAACTTTGCTGTTATAGGTACATGTTACCTTACTCATCTCACTTAATACTGGTGTTTCCAAGTTAGGTCCCTTATTAATATTTGACTATACTATTCCTATGTGTATGCAAAAAAGTGTCAGGTTTGC
Source organism: Ranitomeya imitator (assembly GCF_032444005.1). Classification (NCBI taxonomy): domain Eukaryota; kingdom Metazoa; phylum Chordata; class Amphibia; order Anura; family Dendrobatidae; genus Ranitomeya; species Ranitomeya imitator. Next base: position 80,879,810 of record NC_091282.1, read on the forward strand.
CAATTCATCACTGTAAGGCCAGAGTCACACATGCGAGAAACACGTCCGTGTCTCGCATGTGAAAACCAAGCTGTGGCGCCGGCACTCCAGAGCGGAGCGTGCGGCCGCATAGCAACACATGGAGCCGCACGCTCCGCTCCCAAGTCCCGGCGCCAGAGCTTGGTTTTCACATGCGAGACACGGACGTGTTTCTCGCATGTGTGACTCCGGCCTTATCCTGTGGTTAACCATCTGCTTGCTGCAAGTTCCTGATTGCATAAATCTCTTCCATTAACCAGTTGTCTGCTTTAATCCCCGATTACATAAGTCTATGCTATTAACCATTCGCCATCTTGAAATTCCAGCGTCACATCTCCTCTGGAACCTGCTCCTGAGATATTTGCTTCTGTCACCATGCGCCATTGTATTCATTGCAGCAATAGTGAAGTGAATGTATTCATTAATGATGAAATGCTGTGGCTTAGTGTTTGTATCATCGCGACACTTTTAAAAAAAAATATCATTTTTTTTTTTAAAATACATTAAACAGAAAACCCTAATTTATGCAATAGGTCAGTTTCTGATAAAACCTTCCTTTTAACACATGAAATAAGACAAAGTTATCAGTCGACCATGAGAAGAACTTGACTGACGACTCTACTTACTAATTCCTGGATACTGGTAAACTTCTCTTCTGTGAATGAAGTCGTGTGCTCTTTTTTTCCAATGTGAAGAGGGTTGGTGACGGCATTGCAACTAATTCCTTTAAACTGGAAAAGAAATGTAAAATGAGTGATGACGAGATCGGGCCAGAGACCTGACCGTGAAGCCTCTGTTTGTTGAGGACGGCTCTTAGCAGCAAAGATCTGCTGAGGCCAAAGCAGCGTCCAAACTGAAGAATTTTCTAGATGTTTTTCACAGCTCCGCGAAGCAGGAAAATAGTTCCACATGCTCTGAGGTAAAGGTCACTGGAATGAATAGCTGTAGATTACGTGGTGCTTGTGATTTTACAATGGGAGGTTAATGGTTCTGCCAGTTACAGCCTCAATTTTCTAATAAGATATTAAAGGGAACCTGTCATCTGATTCCTGCTGCCTAAACCGTGGCAGGTATGAATCCAGATATTTAATATTCTTTAAAGGTAAAGTGATGGGACGATCCAAGGTCAGCATGTATCAGACACTGGCTGCATGATTTCTGTGGAAATTCAGAGAAAATATATATTTTTTCCATAAACCGCTGGGGACTGAGCTGCACAGGAGACTAGTCAGAGAGGTAGGACCTCGGCAGCCTCTCCCCGCCCACTGCCAATGACTGACAGGTCTCTCCCTATACATTCACGCAGGGAGAGACTTGTCACTTCAGCGGAGCAGGCAGCCTCCGGGGAAAATTGAAGAAAATTTCTGAGCAAAAATGGACCCGTGTTACGGATTTTAAAATCCACAAGAATTGTGTGGATCTCAACAAGGATTTTATTATTTGCAATAAAAATGGTGAAATCTGAGGCAACAAAATGTTCATGTAACAAGGGCAGATTTTGCTGCGGAGAAGATGAAAATACGATGCAGAAAAATCCGCACCAAGCAAACGGAACCTTCATCCTGTGGTTATTGCAGCCTCTTACCTGGTCTGTCTGAATATCTGTGATGTACATCAAGGGATTGTTTCCTTTGGTAAATTCTGGCACGTTCACAGTTACAAACGCTGAAATCACTGGAATGGTCCCAGTACTGATCTAAAATAACACCGAGATATATATGTCACCAATAAAGAGAACCGGCGTGAAAGAGGTCAGCACCCAATAATGAGGCGAGAGGTCCGAGCTCGTGGTGAGCGAACGTGCGCGGATAAGGTGTTATCTGAGCATGCTCGGGTGCTAACCCAGTGTTCTAGGCGTGCTCGAATTATTTGTTCGCGTCCCCGCGGCTTTAATTCAACAGCCGCAACACATGCAGGGATTATTTGATTGTTAGACCTGTTTGTAATCCCTGCATGTGTTGCGGTGGTCTAACAGCCGCAGGTACGCGAGCACATTATTCGAGCACGCCGAGGACACTTGGTGAGCACATGAGCATGCCCGTATAACACCTTATCACAGCACGTTTGCTCATCACTAGTCCTAGCAATAAAGGTATGTGCAGAAAAATCTGCTGCGAATACTGGAGTGTTGGCAGGAAAATCGCTCCGTAAAATACGCACGTTTTTGATGCATTATTTATGGGGTTTTTTCCCCCAAAATAATTTTAATAAGTGAAAAAACTGCAAAAATGCTGAAAGTATTGGCATATTCTGATAAGAAACTGCTTCAGATCTGTAAGGGAAAATAAGCAGTGTGTGAACGAGATTTCGGAGATTTCATTCAATTTGTTGGTACAGTAAAATGCTGCGTCTTTGCGGTTTTTTTTTTCGTAAAAAAAAAAAAAAGAATGTGATCATACCCATATTATAGAAGAAGGAGGCTTTCTGAGGCTACTTTCTTCCAGAGACAGCGCCACCTCTGTCCACAGGCTGTGTTCAGTATTACAGATCACCTTCAATAAAGTAACTAAACCTTTCTTCCATGTTTTATCCTATTTAAATGTATTTCTAATTACAAGCAGATGGGTGGAGGTTCGGGTCCCGAAAACCCTCATCGATCACTAAAAAGCCAAAAACCCACCGGAGAGGTGCACAACACAGGAGACAGGAGCGCGGGGGTCTCAGAACCCAGACTCCACAATCTGCTTGTAATTAGAAAGGCAATTACATAGGAAAAGACGCTGCAAAGGTTTAGTCACTTTTTCGATTAAAAGAGGCTGAGCGGAAATACCGAACATCGTGCATGGAGAAGACTACAAGTAAAAAGAAGACCATTTTTTTCCCAAACTCGGAAACCGACATGTTTGTATTCTAATGGACGCTGATCCGGGGCGACGCTGATCAGAGGCGACGCTGATACTTCCATCATGTCGGATTTCAGACTTGGTTAATAAACAGATTAAGACTTAGAGAGAATAAGGAAAACCGTTCAGCTGGATTCTGCAGGTGTTATATAATGATGTCGGCGTTTCACCAGTGTGAACAGTGCTCTGCCCAATCTCCCAATACGTTCTGTAATGTCGGCCGCCAAACTGGAACTACAATCTAGAAATTCCTTTTTCCCTTTTTCTTATTTCACATCTTCCTATTTACCGCCAAGTCACATAGTTCCAAAACTCGAACTTTCCACAAAAAACACTTCTCCAAGAAGACGGTCTGTTAGACACATTAATGCTTAGACGGGTGGCAATATCCTTCTCCATATTTAGGTCTTTTTCTATAGCACAGTCCTTTCTTCCAACCTCTGAGTTGGAGGTTTTTATTATCAAATGCCTCAGATTACTTACAAATACTCCATGAAATCCTCCTCATCCTCCCTGATCCTCCCCAGGTTTCCTGACGGTCTCTACTTACTGGTCTCGGTCTGGTCTTAACCCCCTGAATTTGCCATACATGTCTGCTCAGTCATGACCGGCTGCAGCGGCGACTTGCCTCAACTGGTGATTGACCAAGTGGCCATTGTCGACCAGTTATAATTTGCTGAGACCTGGCACAGACTAACGGGCATTGGAAAAACACTGGAACAGGACCTGCAGGCAACCAGGGAAAAGGAGAATGATTTTTTAAGGGCTCCTGTATTATTGATCCGCGCCTGATCCAACAAAACATCGGATCACACCCGGAGCAACGTTAGTCTAAGGAGTCATGCACACGTCCCGAGTTTCATCCGATCATCGGATCTCACTCGGCCAGCAAGTCAACGAGTCTGTGGAAAACATCGTACTGCACTCGGATGACATCTAAGTGCAGTTCAATTTCCACGCACTGACGAAATGGAGAAGATAGAGAGGATGGAGGCATTTTTTGTGGAAGAACATGGGTCCATAACATGCAGGCATAGCGTAGTGCGCCTTATAAAGCACAGTTTTGTTTCTCCCTTGTTCTGCGTAATAACCTCTGTATGGAATAGGTAAAAAGGTGCAGTGAGGGTCTCTAACAAACCACAGTAATTCATATAATTGCCATGTGCATGATCCATATCTGACGGGCAAAAGGAATTTCTAATAACCTATATCATCTACTGAAGTTCCTCATGGGTGGAGCTTATCTGTTTTCTTTATTCTGATTGGATAGATTAACGATACGGTTTTATGTTTCTACAATCATTATAGGTCTCTTTAGGTGGATAGATTAAATAGAAAGAGTGAAGATAAGGTGAAAAATTCATTTTTACCTTTAGAGTAAAGTTATATTCTGGACCAATTTCTCTAAGATTATTTATAGTTGATGGGACACTGGCCCCGGAAAATACTTCATAAAAGTTTATGCTTGAAGACCTATCAATAAATGCAATGACATGTGTTACACTAGAGAGTATGATACAAGTTACATAACAAACACACAAAGAGATTGTGTATACCGTATTTACATACATCAGAAAAGGTTTAGGTTTAGCCCGGAGCTATGGAGGGACTTACACATGCCCCGCGTAGACTGATGGTACGCCCTTACAATCCCTTCCTGAAGATATGGTGTACATACTGCATGGACGTAGACAGGGATGTGTCCTGGGTGCCAGAGAAGGGGCCAACAAGCTCCCCTGCCCAGACCCAAGCTGGTCAAGTGCAAGGCTAAAGTTGAAGGTAAGTCTAGCTACAAATCTCATTCTCCTAACCCCAGCATAAACATGTACATTCAGCTTGGCAGAATGAATAGGTTTAATGGGGAGAAGAGACTAAAACGCTTCTGAAAAACTTTGATGGTGACTTTTCTTTCCTGAGATTAAAAAAAAAAAAACAGGATTTGTTGAAATTTAAAGGGAATCTGTGAGCATGTTTTTTTTCCATGGAATCTGAGAGCAGCATGATGTCAGGGCAGAGACCCCAATTCCAGTGATGTCTCACTTTGCTGGGCTCCTTGGTTCAGTTTTGTTAAAAATCCCTTTTCTCTGCTGTCGATGTAGCAGTGCTCAGAATGCGGAGCTGTGTGTAACCACGCCCACAACACTGATTGGTAGCTTTCTGTGCACATTGTCATCAAGCTGCCAATCAGTGATAATCTCCTCCTGATAAAATGATAGTTGTATTGAAATCTGTTGAGCAAGTGACACATCCCTGGAAGCAGTCTTAACATTATGTTGCTCTCAGATTAAATAGCAAACACCTGCTGACGGATTCCCTTTCAAAGAGCGATCTTACTTTTCCTCCGGCATCTCCAATCCAGGGAAAATCCGCACTTCCCTGTATACATTAGATGGTCAACCAGCACCTCTAAATTCAAAGGGTTTGACAAACCTTGATGTAATATATACGGCCACCTTTATGGTATCACGAACAGGATCGTACTTAAGCCTGAGAAGCAGGTCATGTGTGCCTTGGAACTGTGATTTATTGCAAGGACTGTGTATTGCTACCTGCCGCAAGATTCCCACCAAAACCGCCGCCATTGCAGCGCCTCGAGGAGCGCAGGGAAAGAAGGAGGTCGTGCCATGGGAGGAGACTATCAAAGTGGCGCCAGAAGTGCTGACCGCCCCCTCCGATTGCTGTTGCGGGATGACGATCTGCCTCAAAGCAGAGGAGAACCGCCCCCTGATTTGCAACGGCGGGAACCAAGACAAGAAGGAGCTCCACCCCCAGAAAATGGAGGAGCCGCGTGTGAGTGCCATCGCAGATCCCGCAGTGGGGATGACGACCAGCGGATACTCGAATGACGAAAGAGTGATCCTGGTCTGTCCCCGTCAATCGGAGGTGGACCTGGACTCGAATCTGCCGCGGCTGGAGGGTCCAGACTTCTTGGAGCCTCGGGCAGAGGAGCCGAGCCAGCCTATCGCGAGCGTGGAGCTAGCCGGTGTGAAGCAATGGAGGTCGGAGCCGTCACCGGGGGCCGCGCCAGGGGAACCGCGGTCCGAGCCGCAGCCGACTTCAGCGTCCTTATCAATGGAACCGACCGGCATCGATGGAACCACATCAGATGGAGGTATGGAAAACGCCCCTGCTCTCCTGATCGATCCTGCTCTCGTGACCGCCCCCCGTTCCGACAGTGACCAAGTCCTTGCCCCTGAGCTGGTGGTTATAGCCCCCGGCACTATGGAGAAGCTGGTGCCTCCGCTACCGACAACTATGGGGAAAGCACTGGATGTAAGCTCAGAGGGGGTGATCTTCCAATGGGATACCCCAAGGATTGGGCCAGACCGAACCCGGCGGGAGGGCCTCAGCATCGCTGCGCTCACTTGGGAACAATATAAACAATGCTTAATTTTACACTGGAAAGACTGAAAAGAGACAGAACAAAGTGACCCACCAAAAGTACAAAGACCAAAGACAGAACGCAGTAAAGGGAGTCCGGTAAAGCAGGGGACTGTGCTAGCCTTTCACCCGAAGCGGGGTTGGGGCTATATACAGGAACTGGGACTACCGACGGAAGTCTTCTTTACTAGCTACAACGTGAAGACCCCGTTCCGCAACGGTTGTGATAATCAACTGTTATATAGAGGGGACCAGGTGACATACACCCGCCATCGGAGTGCGCAAGGATGGTGCGCTCGGAATGTCCAACGATGCGAGCCGGCAGTGGCGCCACCTGCTGCCCTGACTACGACTAACCCTGATTTGACGAACTCCATCCCTATCACCACAGTGTGCATTATCGCCACTACTGAACTGGCAACCAAAGCTGACATTCGGATCCAGATACCGGGTGACCTGGCCGCACCTGAGAGACGAACCCATGATACTGACACCGCATAAGGCGGGAACACGGAACCAGAGTTTCCACGGTCGGGAAGTGTTCGACACCGATTGATGCCTTGTAATCTACTATAGAAATAAACCTCGAAAACCTAAAAATGTACATAGTTAACTCTTTATCTTCAAACTGCTACTTTAAACCCGTCCAGGGTTATTTCTTAAAGGGATCCCTTTGTTGACCCGGGATCCCTATTGTTTTACATTTCTTTTTCTACTTTGCACAAGTTATCATTGTTTCCAAAGACTGCCGGATCATGAACAGTGAATGATTCCAAAACTGTTTTGTACATAGTTTGCACCTTCTTAAAGGTGCTCCCTACTGGTTTTACATCGAAAGAAGACTTTGCGAAGATACTGTTTTGGACGTGACGCAGAGGGTCTTGCTTTCGTTGGACGTGCAGACGGAGAGAATCTGCACTACCTCAGAAAGACTTGGTTCCCTCTTAAAGGGAATGTTCGCATGTTGCCTTAAGAAAAGTTAAAATGTTAATAATGTTGTGATTCAGAAAAGTTTGATAATGTTGCTAGAGATTGAGGACAGGAAAGGTCGAAAGTGAACCCATGGGGGTTAGAGAGAGAGTCCTCCTGAGAACTGTAGAACGATAGTTGGTTACTGAAAGAGAGACAATGACAGTAGGCCCAGCCGAGGAGCTAGGCGGTCCTGCATTGGTGACGCTAGAAAGAAGAGAAAGAAAAAGTTGAGTTATTTTATAGTATTTTATAGTAGGCCTTTAGTGGGTTTAGCTATACGCCCTTAAAGGAAAAGTTAAATTATTGTTCAGAATTTGCACTTAGTAGAATACCCGGCAGGGTACTAGAAGTTATTTATAGTCAGAATGTTATTTAAAAATATTTAACCTTGTTTTTGTTTGTAACGTTTAAGTGTCCTCCCCTCCCATAAAGGGAAGCCTTGTTATATTTACTTATTTCAAGCATTTCAAAATTTTGTATGTCTTTTGCTGCAATGTATTGTTGTTCTTCTTCCCAGTCCAGGAGTACTGGATTTAACCGGGGGGGAGTGCAGCGCCCCAGAGATCTGGTCGTTGCAGTATGACACTCTGCCGCTAAGGGGAGTGATGGTACGTCTGATGGCACTGAAGGAATTCTACTGACCAGGTATCACCAGCACACATTACACTTCACACTCCGGCCACTAGGGGGAGAAAAAGGCTTTATTTATTGGGCCACTCCTCACACTGGTAAAACTAGGGGTTGGTAGGAAGTTAGTCAGAAGCTGACTGGGTTGGATTCAGGCAACATCCCGTGGCAGGGGGTGTTGCAGGGAGAAGACACAGGGGGGTCCCTGTCGGGCGTGGGAACCTGGCAGGTACCTAGCGAACAGAGCAGAACGTTACGGAACCGCGCCTGCACTACCTTGCGGCGGTATCCTAAGAAAGAGACATGAAGCGAAGGGTATTGTGGAACAGTGAGAAATGAGATCAAGCACAAAGGAGAGCCAGTAGGAGTCGTGCCATGAGACCGAGGCAACATCCTACTGAGGCGCATAGCCGGTGGCCGGTACACCGCGGGAGTAACTGACTCTAGGCCTTACTTTGAACTCAGCAGGACAGTTAATTATAGGTTGGCTGTCTACCTTAAATTTCCTACGAAGACATAGGGGGCAACGCGTGGAGAGGGGCGTCTCTAGGGTCCCGGAAGAGCTCCGAGCCTTCCCGTCATACGGGTGCGTCCTAGCCATAACATATCTGGGGGACGAGAAACTAGTAACATCTGGAACAAGAGAGAGAGAATTAGAAAGAACAAACGGACAAGAACAGAAGTTGTGAGGACTATTCCAAATGCTCAGCAGGGTAGCACTACAACACACAGGCGCTAGTGGTAGGCACTGATTTCCACCTGCAAAGGGAACTCTGGATGTGCCCATCGGACCGGCTGGTCTCAGATAGCCCTGTTAAACGTGCTCTGGATTGCGGATCCTGAAGTCTTCAGTAAAGAGGTAAAGAGACTGCAACCTTGTGTCCTCGTTATTGTCTGCACCTCACACCATCGCCATCTACATCACTGGGAAGCCCTGGGGACATACTTCACCTGTGGGAAGGTATACCATCTAGCTGCCATTCTATCACCCCAGCGGACCCCACAGCAGCGTCGGTCATCCTGACCGAACACCACAGGTGGCGTCACGAAACCTTGACAGACTCCTATCACCTTTTATTGGACGCCCCTTAGCAGGGTCACGGACCGGGTCCAGCCACCGTGACATCCCCAGAACTGAGATAGAAAGGACCGGTACTGAGTGACCTGTGGCCCTGTGTCTGGGGGCGATCCACATCCTTCCAAGTCACTGATCTGATCTGCTTGGCTGACAATATAGCGGCTGCCATTGAAGCAGGAGGGGACGGTGCTGGACAGGATGAGTTAGAGTGACAGAGGCTTCAGATAGTTCTGCAGCGTCATCTGTAGATCTGAAGCCTCTGTCACTCTAACTCATCCTGTCCAGCGCCGTCCCCTACTGCTTGAATGGCAGGCGCTATACTGTCAGTCAAACAGGAGGAGGCGCTGCAGGATGGGGAATAGAGCTGGAGTGACAGAGGCTTCAGATCTACAGATAGTTCTTCAGCCTCATTTGCATATCAATTCAAAGGCTGATTTCTCAGTAATGGAGGAACGAACTGGCCATGTAAAGGTGTTGATGAACTTGTTTTTGAAAGAGCTACATGCACATATAAATAGTTTAAGGGGGTGTGTAAAAATCTTGCTGACAGATTTCCATTAATTCTGTGATTGAAAAAAGAACATGTACAGAAGTCGAATTGCCCTCACATACAACAGTCAGGATATACAAGCTCTGTACCTTGTGAAGTGCATCTCAGTGTCGTACTTTACAGGTATAGATACGTTCACTGCATTGTCTGGCTCAAAATCTTCATAACTTTCACTGTAATAAAATAAAATTGAGCTATTGCGTGTAGATGGAAGAACATATTTAATGGGGTTACTCAGATTTAGTTAAAAAAAAACATCTTTTTTTTTTAAACAGTGTCCCTTGTTATCAAGTAACTATTTTTTTCTATTTTTTTGTATATGAGCATCCTCTAGACATCGCAAAGTTACGTTTTTGAAATATATATTATTACCTTATTTTGTTTCCTTCTCCCCCAATCCCCATGCCGCAGTGCTGTTCTACATGGCCAGTTCATGCTCCTTTAGAAGCTGCTTTCAACTGCTGCTCAGCAAAGATCCCACTCTATTTACAATCTGTGCAGTGGAATTTCCATTTCAGTACAGGAGTGGCGAGAAGAGGCTCACAGATAGCCATTCTCTCTCTCTTCTCTGATTGTTTGTTAATAGAAAACAGATCTTGGCTGAGCAGCAGTAGAAGGCAGCTTCTAAAGGAGCATGAACTGGCCATGTGAAACAGCACTAAAGCATAATATTTGGGAGGGAAGAAAGTAAAAGTGAAGCTTATTACAAAAATTCATAGCTTTGCATTGCCTGGAGTATAACTAAAGAAAGAAAAAGGATAGTAACACATTAAGTGAATGATGTTGAAGACGTACCGTAGTTTATGGGCAAAAGTACGACTTGTTTTTCTAATTTCAGGCAAGCTCTGTAATATGGCACAAATCTACATTAATATGGACTGTACCTTGTAGCATGGAAGTAGATATAAGCTTTGTCATGAAGATACTTCAGGTTGAAATCAAATCCAATATCAAACGTAACCTAGAAATGAAGACAAGGTTTAGTCAGGTAGTCGGAAAGCGGCGGCATCATCAGGAGGGTGGTTGTCGGGGTGCAGAGCGGCATCATCAGGAGGGTGGTTGTCGGGGTGCAGAGCGGCATCATCAGGAGGGTGGTTGTCGGGGTGCAGAGGTTGTGGTCGCACTCGGGCCCCACAGTCTGGGGGTTCAGGGGCTGTAGATTAGGTATAAAGCTATACTTCTGTGTATCACACCTGTATCTCGGCGCTGGGGACAACCAATTTGATCGCTAATTAAGATGCTACAGGTTGTCAGAAATGTTTCCAGATTCCTCACTGACGATTCAATTTATTTTTGCATTCCCTACAGGTTTCTTAATAGAATTAAGGAAAGGTTGGGGACCTGATGGAACCTCAGCTGGTGACATTATTACAGGTCACAAATGTTATATAATTAGCTGCATCTTTAAGGAAATCAGAAGATTAAAGGGTCAAAATCTATAAATAAAGCTGGATTCATTAATATGTAATTATGGCCAAACTGAAGAGACCGTGACCATCCCAACAACACCAAAAAGCACAAAGAATATCATATATTAAAGGGGCGCTCTTATGTAAATGATGACACATCACTAGGATTCGTCATCACTTTATGATTAGTCGGGTCTGACTTTTAGTGCCTCCATGGCTCCGTAGAATGAAGGGCTGCATTGCTCCTTCAGAGCTGCATTCTCTCCACTTTTTTCCCTGCACAGCGGCGCTCTTCGCCACCTGGCTGAGCGGGGACCTGCAGATTCCCCCATGTTCTTGAACATTGCCTCGCTGCACCAGTTGGCTCAGAGTGACCCCAGTGCAGAAGAAAAAACTATGAAGGGGGCACTGCTCAGAAATAGTAACACAGCCCCTTTATTTTTAGGATCGATGGGGGTCCCAGAGGTCAAACCCTGGAAATCATTACTGAGATTGGAATCTACTATATAATTGTCTAAGGGTCACTTACATCATTCTGTCTGTCTGTCTTTCTTTCTGTCACAGATATTCATTGGTCACGGCCTCTGTCTGTCATCGAATCCAAGTCGCTAATTGGTCATGGCAAAACACCCACGACCAATCAGCGACGGCCACAGTCCGGCAGCAATATGGCTGCTCTTTCCTCTCCGCAGTCAGCGCCCGCTCCATACTCCCCTCCAGTCAGCTGCGTAACCGGAGTGCATTACACCGCGGCCGGTAACGCTGGCATTAACCCTGTGTGACCAACTTTTTACTATTGATGCTGCGTATGCAGCATCAATAGTAAAACGATCTAATGTTAAAAATAATAATAATTAAAAAAAAAACGTTATTCTCACCCTCCGCCGTCGCGTCCTCTCCTCGGCAGTGCAAGCGGCAGGTTCTGCTTCCAAAGATGCTATGGGAGAAGGACCTTCCATGACGTCATGGTCATGTGACCGCGACGTCATCACAGGTCCTGCGCTCATACCAATCCTGGGACCGGAAGCTGCCGGATGCACCGCACACAAGCGCCGGAACTGCAACGGGCTCTTCGGATGGTGAGTATATGTTTAATTTTTATTTTTTAACCTGTTACATACGTGGCTGTGCAATATACTACGTAGCTGGGCAATATACTACGTGTCTGTGCTGTATACTACGTTGCTGTGCAATATACTACGTGGCTCCGTGCTGTGTACTACGTGTCTGTGCTGTATACTACGTTGCTATGCAATATACTACGTGGCTGGGCAATATACTACGTGGCTGGGCAATATACTACGTAGATGGGCAATATACTACGTGGCTGGGCAATATACTATGTGACTGGGCAATATACTACGTGACTGGTCAATATATTACGTGGATGGGCAATATACTACGTGACTGGGCAATATACTACGTGACTGGGCAATATACTATGTGACTGGGCAATATACTACGTGACTGGGCAATATACTACGTGGATGGGCAATATACTACGTGACTGGGCAATATACTACATGACTGAGCAATATACTACGTGACTGGGCAATATACTATGTGGCTGGGCAATATACTACGTGACTGGGCAATATACTACGTGACTGGGCAATATACTACGTGACTGGGCAATATACTACGTGGCTGGGCAATATACTACGTGGCTGGGCAATATACTACGTGGCTGGGCAATATACTACGTGACTGGGCAATATACTACGTGGCTGGGCAATATACTACGTGGCTGGGCAATATAGTACATGACTGGGCAATATACTACGTGGCTGGGCAATATACTACGTGACTGGGCAATATACTACGTGGCTGGGCAATATACTACGTGACTGGGCAATATACTACGTGACTGGGCAATATACTACGTGACTGGGCAATATACTACGTGGCTGGGCAATATACTACGTGACTGGGCAATATACTACGTGACTGGGCAATATACTACGTGGCTGGGCAATATACTACGTGACTGGGCAATATACTACGTGACTGGGCAATATACTACGTGGCTGGGCAATATACTACGTGACTGGGCAATATACTACGTGGATGGGCAATATACTACGTGACTGGGCAATATACTACGTGACTGGGCAATATACTACGTGACTGGGCAATATACTACGTGACTGGGCAATATACTATGTGACTGGGCAATATAGTACATGACTGGGCAATATACTACGTGGATGGGCAATATACTACGTGACTGGGCAATATACTACGTGACTGGGCAATATACTACGTGACTGGGCAATATACTACGTGGCTGGGCAATATACTACGTGGTTGGGCAATATAGTACATGACTGGGCAATATACTACGTGGCTGGGCAATTGTTGTGAATTCTGTTGTCGGGCTCCCTCCTGTGGTCATGAATGGTACTTCGGCTGGTTCTGTCCATGGACTTCCTCTGGTGGGTGTTTCTGAGTTTCCTCCTCAGGTGACGAGGTTAATTCGTTAGCTGGCTGCTCTATTTAACTCCACTTAGATCTTTGCTCCATGCCACCTGTCAATGTTCCAGTATTAGTCTAGTTCACTCCTGGATCGTTGTTGTTACCTGTCTTCCCAGCAGAAGCTAAGTTCTAGCTTGTATTTCTTTGGTTTGCTATTTTTCTGTCCAGCTTGCTATTTTTATTGTTGTCTTGCTTGCTGGAAGCTCTGGGACGCAGAGGGAGCGGAGGGTCTTTTTGCGCCCTCTGCGTGGTCTTTTTGTAGGTTTTTGTGCTGACCGCAAAGTAACCTTTCCTATCCTCGGTCTGTTCAGTAAGTCGGGCCTCACTTTGCTAAATCTATTTCATCTCTGTGTTTGTATTTTCATCTTTACTCACAGTCATTATATGTGGGGGGCTGCCTTTTCCTTTGGGGAATTTCTCTGAGGCAAGGTAGGCTTTATTTTTCTATCTTCAGGGCTAGCTAGTTCCTTAGGCTGTGCCGAGTTGCATAGGGAGCGTTAGGAGCAATCCACGGCTATTTCTAGTGTGGTTGATAGGATTAGGGATTGCGGTCAGCAGAGTTCCCACGTCCCAGAGCTCGTCCTTTATTATCAGTAACTATCAGGTCATTCCTGGCTGGGCAATATACTATGTGGCTGGGCAATATACTACGTGGCTGGGCAATATACTACGTGACTGGGCAATATACTACGTGACTGGGCAATATACTACGTGACTGGGCAATATACTACGTGGCTGGGCAATATACTACGTGGCTGGGCAATATAGTATGTGACTGGGCAATATACTACGTGGCTGGGCAATATACTACGTGGCTGGGCAATATAGTACGTGGCTGGGCAATATAGTACGTGGCTGGGTAATATTCTACGTGGCTGGGCAATATACTACGTGGCTGGGCAATATACTACGTGGCTGGGCAATATACTAAGTGGCTGGGCAATATAGTACGTGGCTGGGTAATATTCTACGTGGCTGGGCAATATACTACGTGGCTGGGCAATATACTACGTGGCTGGGCAATATACTACGTGGACATGCATATTCTAGAATACCTGATGCGTTAGAATCGGGCCACCATCTAGTACCCCTATAATCACTAAGCGACGCTAGACATCCAGGAATTTTAGGAATTCTAACCCCCTTTACACCATGGATTATGGATCAACCTTCTTGCATTACCCTACTCCAAGAAACGATATTGGGTGATCTCCGAGTAATGTTAATAACTTTAAAATACCTTCTGCTGGTCCTTCAGGAAAGGGAATCCCACCTGACAGCTGACGTACCCCTGTGTATTGCCGACTTGGCACAAAACTTCTGTTCCGTCGTTCTGCAACACAAGGAACTGCGTCAGCTCAGAAAGCACCATGTGCAGTGGCAGGGGGCCCCAAGAGATAACGGGGTCCACTACCATCTACACGGCAAGTGGAATTGTGCATTATGAGGAGCTATCGGACTGCAAAGGGCCCAAATATTGTTCTTGCACAGGGGTCTCGTCTGTCTGTGTCCACCCGTGTATAGATGGACAGATATTACCTGCCAGTGATTCACTTGCTTTTATAACTACATATTATTTTCACTTTACCAATGAAATGTCTGATTTTTACAAAGCATCTGGAATATATGAAGAGTATCATGGTGTTTGGTGTATATCAGGGCTGAGGAGTCGGTAAGCCAAACCTTCGACTCCGACATTTCCATGACACCGACAAACTGAACAATGCTATTAGGTTAGCAAGTGAGGAGGCAGAGAAAGACGACCACAGGGTTTGTTTGTAGTTGTCAGGCACACAGGTGGTACACGTGGTTCGTGGACCCACGGTCCCTTGGGCCTGGGGTTGCCTAGGAGAGGTGTAGCTAATCGGCTACCTGGTGTTCACTGGATCTCCTGATGGTGGAGTCAGGCTTGAGCTGCTGGTAGCCACTAGGTACCACTTTTAAAGGGAACCTGTCACCTGAATTTGGCGGGACTGGTTTTGGGTCATATGGGTGGAGTTTTTGGGTGTTTGATTCACCCTTTCCTTACCCGCTGGCTGCATGCTGGCTGCAATATTGGATTGAAGTTCATTCTCTGTCCTCCATAGTACACGACTGCACAAGGCAAGATTGCCTTGCGCAGGCGTGTACTATGGAGGACAGAGAATTAACTTCAATCCAATATTGCAGCCAGCATGCAGCCAGCGGGTAAGGAAAGGGTGAATCAAACACCCAAAAACTCCGCCCATATGACCCAAAACCAGTCCCGCCAAATTCAGGTGACAGAGTCCCTTTAAGCAGTCCCCGATACTGTGGCTGGTGACCTCGGGGGTCAGGTTCGCCAACACGGACATGGACTCTGTTCAGACTACTACTCGGTCAGGATGGATACTGACACAGAGTTTTGCGATAGGTACACGTTCAGACACACAGGTCTCGGGAACTAGTTCAGGTACCGCCGGGAGCAAGCACTGCCGAGGCGGTTTCAGAGTGTAGGGAGTGGCCAAACACGAACCAGGGGCGCAGGTTCAGGCACCAGATGCACAGGAACTCAGGGAGCAGGTTCAGGCACTGGCAGCACAAGCACCGGGGGAGCAGGTTCAGAAAAGCAGCACAAGGGCCAGGGGAGCAGGTTCAGGCACCAGATGCACAGGAACTCGGGGAGCAGGTTCAGAACACTGGCAGCACAAGGGCCAGGGGAGCAGGTTCAGGCACTGGCAGCACATGGACCGGGGGAGCAGGTTCAGAACAATGGCAGCACAAGGGCCAGGAGAGCAGGTTCAGGCACTGGCAGCACATGGACCAGGGGAGAAGGTTCACAACAATGGCAGCACAAGGGCCAGGGGAGCAGGTTCAGGCACTGGCAGCACAAGGACAAGGGGTTCAGGATCAGGCATCACCACATAAGGACTGGAATAGAAGGTTCAGGTACTGGCCATACATGGACCAGAGGATCTAACAACTCACTGGTACGACACAAGCATACTAATGAGTTAGCGTTGCTTTTGCACCTCCCTATTTTACACTAAATTTACACAGTGCGTGCTGCCCCTTTAAAAGCAGGGGAGTGCGAACGCATACTAGGCGCGTCACCGGGAACACAGTGCGGTGTGCACAGGAGCAGGGAGCACACCAAGAATATGCCAACCGATGGGGAGGTGACAAAACAGTGGTGAGTATGTTGGCATCCCGGTATGGCGGAGGAGGGGGAACCGTGCAGGGACGCCGGCATGGGTGTTACAGTAGTCTGTAACCATGGAGACAAATACAGTAGGTCTGAAGAGGGGCTGCAGACAAACAATTTTAATCAAAATTTATTTTTTAATTCTGGTACAATAAAATGTTTGTAAAACTCTACATTATCTTTTAATATATTTGTAAAATGTAAAAAAGTACTTACTGGAGAAGTTGAAGATGCAAAGAAAAGGTTTTCTGAGAAAAGCGCCTTGAGCTTTGTGTTATAGGCGTTCTCCTTCTGATTCCTGATCGTTACTTGGAACATCAGCCGCCGGTTTTTGTCGCTGACTATGTACGGCAGACTCCTGCAGGAAGCCAGGGATCACTAGTGTGTACAGGGCCAGTCATGTATGCTTATTGGTGAGGAGGACATATTGCTCAGTAATATGGCACAGAGGTAGCAGAGTGCAGCTACCTCTCGCAGAGCCGTGTTATCAGGCAAACCTGCAACATGTCAGACTAGGGCAACTTCATCTATCACTGCCCCTGCCATCTTTACTAGCCAGGCCAACATAGTGAAGTCCAGAAACCCCAGACACACCAGCTGGTGTGGAACTACAAGTCTCAGCAAGCTCTCATCAGATTTGGTTATACAAGAGCTGGGCAAAACTAAACTTACACGTCAGGTTTCTGCACCACTTCTAGGGAAAGGTCCGAATGACAAACTTCATCATCACCGCAGTCCTTTTGGAAGGGAATCTATTGTAATAAAGGAACCGCACGAGAGGAAATAATTAAAAAATGCTCAACATCTGATGTTATAACCAAGCCCCACTTTTCAGTCCACAGCTCCCATGCAGACCTATGTGTCTCCTTGCTTACGGACTAAACGTGTGACTACGATTGTGACTCCACTTCTTCTATCCCTCGATCTTGCAAAACTATGGATGTTAGAAGTGTGGATCAAAACTGCAAGGTCAGACTACATACGGTTGTTTGTAGTCTGTCACCATGGATACACAATACATCTGCACAGGATTGTTTGTAGTCTGTCACCATGGAGACACAATACATCTGCACAGGATTGTTTGTAGTCTGTCACCATGGAGACACAATACATCTGCACAGGATTGTTTGTAGTCTGTCACCATGGAGACACAATACATCTGCACAGGATTGTTTGTAGTCTGTCACCATGGAGACACAATACATCTGCACAGGATTGTTTGTAGTCTGTCACCATGGAGACACAATACATCTGCACAGGAGATATATCTAAAACTGCAAGATATTCTCTTCAATATTTTCTATTTTAGACACATTGCCATTGTTTACGCACCCTCCAAGATATTTCATTGCATACCAATATTGTACAGACGCTACGACACGTTCCAGCTGGAGACTTGCGGCTGTATCCGCATGTGTATGGAGGACTGCCAAGAGTCTGCTCTCGCGGAATAAGTAATTAATTGTGGCAAACCCTTGGTGCCATCTGCCTGACATAAGCACCAATGAGTTGTGGGTTTCATTAAGGCTAAGAGGAAGAACAGGTCTTGGCTTACGGGTAATACATGGATATTTTACTTATTTTATACTCACAAACCATGCACGGGGGCTCGATGTATACGGATTTAATACTGGACTGCTATCCGCTTTCTGGGCAGCAATATTAATTCGCAATGCCAAGGCGTTCTCCGAGTCTGAGGTCTCCTGTAATAGGGATCAATGGTTTAGACTTCGAGACCAATTATTCCCACCATGCACTGAGGCAATTGTCACATTTTAATGCAATACATTGAGTTATGTCTAAATTATATCTTCTACTTATTGACAACCTATTAAAGTCAAAACTCTGCCGAGGTGTGGACTGTCTTACCCTGTTCCTGCCCCAGAAGATAACGCGCCATGTGAATGCCGTCGTGCGGTTTTATATGAAAAGGTGGTGTGTGTCTTATGTAATGTGTTATGGTGATATACAGCATGTGAAGTGTTAATGGATAATGTGAGTATGGGATGGGATGAGCTTAGGACGGCATACGACATAGGATAAGGATAATAGGTTAGTATATGAGATAGGGCAGGGGTCCCCAACTCCAGTCCTCAAGGCCCACCAACATGTCATGTTTTCAGGATTTCCTTAGTCTTGCCCAGGTAATAATTGCATCACCTGTGCAATGCAAAGGAAATCCTGAAAACATGACCTGTTGGTGGGCCTTGAGGACTGGAGTTGGGGACCCCTGAGATAGGGAATAGTTAATGATAGGACTAGCCCAGTGGGCGGGCACTAGTGTTAAAAAAAGGGGGCACTTCCTGATAGTGGGAGGTCAGAGAGAGTTAGTGAAGTGGATAGTGACGGCCAAGTTCAGGTGCGGTGGGCTGCTAGGGGCAACATGAGTCGCTTGTTCCAGGAGTCTAAGGTCTGACATAGGGGCTGCCGGACAGATCGTGTTCTCAGAAGTACAGGGGAAGATGGAAAGACTGAAGGTGATGGCGGATCCCAGGTGCACTGCCGAGGTGGACAAGAAAACCCTGAGACTGACGGAATCAGTAGGCTTGGGGAAAGTCCAGGGCGAGCTAGTGGCAGGACTGAAGAAGGAGGAATAGTGAAGTGCTGTGCCCTATCCCACTTGTGCCCACCTGATGAACTTGCGCCGTTCAGTAAATGTTTGACTGTTACAAAGAACCTAGTGCCCCACGCATTGTGTGCGGCGGCTCCTGAGGATGGAAGCCTGGAGGCAGCGGTCTACAAGTGAGTGTGATGCACCCCACACCCAACAGAACACTGGGCCTGGGACACCCCTTGTCTGCAAAGTGCCAGAGCAAAACCAGACCACAGCTCGGTCACGACTACCGCTCTGTGCCACAAAATCTGTAATAAAGGGAAGGTTCTGACTACTAGGACCAAGAACAGGAGAACCAATGTTTCACGCGAGCGCAAGTTGGTGACACGTGTGACATTTACACATGTAGATCCATGGGAGCATACGTGACCACGGCCGCCATAGACAGTGACTAAAGCGGTGCTCATGCATATGCACTACAGTTCCATTCACACAGTGAACACATTCTTGTGATTGCCCCTCCCCCCAACAATCATATCTTCATCACCTAGCCTGTGGGACCCCCAGCAATCACTGGGATGTGGCTGTGGAACCCGGGAACAAGGTTCTTCCGAGTTCCATCTTGAATGATGCCAAAGGGGAGCATTCTTGATCTCCGCTCCGTTCATTGCATATGGGACTGCTGACAATAGCAATAATAATGGGACTGCTTTCTCTGGAAGTCCCATAGACAATGAATGGAGTAAAAACCGAGAAAACGCACCTCCGCTCTGTTCAAGAGCCCAGTTGGTTGGACCCCAGCGATCATTAAGCTATCCCCTATCCTATAGGGAATTGGTTACTATCTTGAGAATAACCCACATTTTTCTGTTTTGGAGCGAGGGTTTTACGCTCTACTGTGACACAAGGGAGCACTTTTCCTTCTTCCTGTTGACATCCATTATAATTAGTAGCAGCGTCGTTGCCTCTTTTATTATGGTGTTATAATTATAGCTGCACTGGGAGCTTATTGTAGAAGCGCTAACCAGAACGCATCCGTATACTGTGGTAGGACTGAGCAGTCTGGTTGGCTCAGACACGGATCCACAATAAGACGAGATGAGCGCATCATTCACCACATCCATCTGTCCGTCACATGCAGAAGACCCCGATCTGGATCTGTGCTGGGCTCGGTACAATATTAGGGGTCCTTAGCAAATACTGAATGAGCTAAAGCATAGCAGGAAGAGGACTATATACCGTACTGTGGTGGGATTCAGATGCAGAGGGTTAGGTTGGCTTTCCTCCACTTGGGGCAAGAACTGAGTGTACATAACAAAAAACACTATTTCTGGCCATTATAGAACGTATCCTGCAGTTTTTACTAGTTTATCTATATGCAGTCTTTAGTCACTAGAAGATAAAGCATTTACTCTGCTTATTTTGGGCTCTAGCTTCTCCCTAGACTTCTATACACAGCAGGTGTATTTTCCTCAATTACTGGAGACAGATTTGTAGACATATTTGAGCATATTTGATCAGTGCAAGAAATAGGTGAAATAATAAAAACTAATTTTAAGTAGAAATAATAAAATATATTTACTCTTGAATGACCTAGTTAGAGTGGATTTCTGGTGCACCCCTAACAAGCACCCAACCCACGAACCCACACCTATCTTATGCCTCTGTTAGAGGGGTTTATCATAACTTCATATTAGGAGAATTATGTATGAAGGATCTTGGATGCAATTGTGCTTTTCGTAGTCTATGTATTGCTAGAGGTATTATTATAGCACAAAGTCAAGCTATGGCCCAGATTTATCAAGACGGGTGATGTTGATGCTGGTCTTGATGAGGGCAGGTGTTGGTGTCGGCCTGTTACAGAATCCGTAGCTTCTCACGTCAGGGACTGGAGTAAGATTTCTGGAGTAAGGAACGCCACCGCGGGTCGTAAATTAAACTGGCGTAAAAAACTTTGGTGACTTTTCAAAGTGATTTCTAGAATCCTAACATAATCGCTAGAAGACTTTTGTTTTTAATTTTTCCCCGGTCATTTGGCATTGCAGGATCTGAAGCTGGAATGGCGCCGTGCTGCAGGTCCCTGCACACTGGATCTCCTGGGGATCACTTTACAGTTCAACGTACCTGAACGTTAAAAATGTGATGAATGCATGTTTCCTCCGTGCTTATGTCAGTGGCCTTAGTTAGGAATCGGTCTCCACTTTCCTTAAACTGCCCTCTGGATGTCACTCTTGATGCCTCGAGATCAGCATCTAGCGTTGCGTTGTAAGTGATCGCCACTGAATGGAGGAGCAAAAATAGGAGAAAGACAACACTATTAATAATAATAATAATGAGTCTGATCAATCCACCATAACAGAAGGACGCTGCACTGCTGGGCTGCTGATGGAGTCACCACTGATCTAGTTATGGGTCTGTTCTCGGAGTCTGTTCGTAGTAAATCAGAGCTCACAGGTTTCTTGTGTTGGTCCCGATGGTGAGGTAGCTACGCAGGAACAACCATATTTCTATTAAAAAGCCAATACTATGACCCACGACATTACGATATGGGTTAGACCCCTCTAATGTATCTCCTTCTCATACTCCTTAGCTAAGTGATGTGGTCATCAGCAGAAGGTGACAATGAGCACAACGTTAGGTCAATTTCTGTGGACGTTTTCATACATTTTCATTACTTTTTTATGACCCAGCAATCAAACAGTTCAAACCAGTACTTTAGGTGGGGGACCGACATTTGTGACACCCGCCATTGCCAATCACAAGGGGCCCCAAATCTCTGACGAGAGGCAACGATCATGTTTGTGCTGGTCTCCGGCTGAGGGGAACAGTTGGGTGATGGCGGTCATGAAGCAAACAGCCACAGAAGCCTACTATATTTCCACACCCTCCTCCTTGGTCTGAAATCTCGATCGGCCGACAGCTTGACCCCGTTACACATCCGCACACGGCCTTATCACACATCTCCATTTTACTCCAATTATTTCATTACAAAAAAGAAAAAATAGGACAATTGTAATACTAATTACCAAACTGTGGCCTGGAGTTTGCCGGTCTGAAGTGAGCGCTAAAGCAGATCCTCACAGTAATCTCACTGTTCTTATTTGTGAGGACGATTTTATCAGGATTAAATGAAACCTTCACGGACACGTCTGCGATACTCTGCGACCTAAAGAGAGGACAGATAAATATGACACCAATTTAATATGGACGCACAACCCAGACCATGGTGACTTGATTGAACCAAGCCCTGTAGGAAACTGGCCTTACAATATTTGACTCCTATAATGTCTGTGGGTTTAGGAGTCCGGTGTATGCAAAGATAAGTGGAAGCGAGGAACAAATTGAAGGACCTTGGTCCACTGGCCACGTCAGTAATCCGTGGATGTGGACAACCTCCTACCTGCTGGGATTCCTGCACCTCCTCTAATAAGAAGTCGTGGCACGGTGTCTTGCATGCATCATGCCGTAGCAATGATGTCTCAACAGGGCAACAAACCAGAAGTGAAGATGTTCATACGGGGACCCGGCTGGCGGCCATAGACTACCGGTGTGGCCACTGGACCAGGCTCTTGAGAATCGACTCCCTAATTTCTACTAAGTGTCACAATTAATAATTAGGTACTGATCACAAGAGATGTCACTGATCTAGAGAACCCATCTAAAAGAATAAATGATCGCGCGTGCACACGAAGGTTCCACTCATTGTCTATGGGACTGTCGGAGATATCTGAGTGCTTTCCCGCAGTCCCCTAGACAATGAATGGTGGGACGTCCTCCAATCAAGACATTACCTATCCTGTGGATTCCCCTTTCAGATTAGGAGCAATGGGTAATTATTTTACTGGGTTTCGGACGTTTGATTTCTCTTCTGATCAGGATTGACTGCACTACTCACCAAAACTGAACGACTTTCTCGTCGGCACCCACAGTTACATCTGTGATGGCATCTCCATTTAGATCTTTGTGCCCATCTAGCGATCGCCCAAAAAACTGCAGCGGTGGTGTGAATGAGGTGCCAAGGATTTTCTGAACATCGGACAAAGTTAACACATTAATGACACTATAATTATACGGTAAAGTTGACAAAAAGAGATCGGATCCACATTCATTACAAAAGATAAGTGTAGAAATCTATGTAAGGACATGTAGACGGGCAAGTAATAGGGCGCAGTTTATGGGGCCGTACTGAACCTACTTATTCTTCTGAATTTGTACTGAGGCGCTAAAACAAAATGTGACACATCGACGTGGACTATTATGGAGGTTTCAGATAATTACCAGCTAAAATATATTTGGCTACTGGTTATCACTCTCGATTCCCAATAAATATAAATATCCTTCATTTCATAGGGGCAGCTTATGAGACTGTCCATAGCGGGAGACTGTTTCTCCTGCTATTTTTGCATACTTTCATTGTATTCTCCTGTGCTCATCTCTAGGGGGCGCTCACTGCATAGAAAGTAGCAGTATAAACCCATTTGCAGAGAGCTCCCCCTAGTGGTGACTATAGTTTTCTCACTTTTGATTTCCAAAAACAGACTGCTCAGTAAACATCAATCTAATGGCTGTGGGTGGTTTAGCTCTCCTATGCTTATAATAGCTAAAACAGAAAATGAGCAAGGATGATAATATAATTTAAAAGTATATAACATTTTATAAATAAATATAAAAAAAAACTATGACTACAAAGAAACAGATACACAAAGGATTAAATGGGTGGCCCCTGACAAAGCTTTGTGCGAAACATGCGTGGGGATTGGTGGAGAAACCTTTATTTGCAGATGAACACTGGTCTTTTTATGATTTTGTGATTTTTCTATCTCTATGTCAGCGGTATCTTGCCTCTCTCATGCAATTACTACTTTTACATTAATTCATTATTCTTTTCTTAGTGTGTGATTACTATTTATTGATTACGCATTGGATAACATCTTTTTCTACACCATGAACTATACTGATTCATTTTGATTTAAAGAGGTTGGCTACAACTTTTTTATTGATGGCCTAACCTTGGAATATCTGATCGATGGGCACGCAACATCTGGCAGCATCCCGATCAGCTGTTATCGGCGCCGGATGGAAGGTCTCCAATACTGCCAGAACACAGCAGCGCCGTCAAAACTATGGTGGCCACAGCCAGGTACTGCAGATCCACCCCCTAATCAAATGAAGGGGATAGAGCTGCAGTAAATATGTTGACGCTGCTACATTTCGGCAGGATCCGAGAAGTTTTGGCTGCTAATCACAGTTGATTGTCAAAGGTGCCAGATGTCGCACCCTGCTGATCATACATTGATGGCCTACCCTAAAGATAGGCCATTCATTATAAAGTACTGTCCAACCTCTTCAATTCTAGTTGGTTGGTCCTCTTGTCTCTTTGTGTAAGTGTTTAATCAAATTTCTTTTGTTATATAAAATCTACTATACAAAGCTGAATGTGTGTGTGTGTGTGTGTGTGTGTGTATGTGTGTATGTCCGGGATTGGCATCTGCACCGTCGCAGCTACAGCCACAAAATTTTGCACAGTCACACGTCTGGACCCTGAGAGCGTCATAGGCTATGTTGTGAGGTGAAATTTTAACCCAGCGCTTTCCAATTCACCAAACAATTTTGCCCCTATCTACATAATGGGGAAAAAAGTGAAAGGAAAAGTGTTGGAGGCGTCGCAGCTACAGCCACAAAATTTTGCACAGTCACACGTCTGGACCCTGAGAGCGTCATAGGCTATGTTGTGAGGTGAAATTTTAACCCCGCGCTTTCCAATTCACCAAACAATTTTGCCTCTATCTACATAATGGGGAAAAAGTGAAAGGAAAAGTGTTGGAGGCAAATTGACAGCTGCCAGATGTGAACAAGGGGGACGTAAAGAATGAGAGCGATGGCGCCAAAGAGTATATACCGATCAGTTGCTAAGGTGGGGCCCCGACATGGGATACTCACCACACACGGGGATATGAACACACACACAAAATGCGCCACACGCTACCACGTGCTTGGACACATATACCACCCTCAGCACACATTTCACCACACATACACCAACCTCGCCACATAAAAGTCGAAACACAAAAGTCGCCGCTCAAAACTCGCCACGCGCAAAACTCGCCACATGCAAAAACTAGGCTCACGCAAAACTCGCCACAAGTGCAAAACTCACCTCATGGAAAACTCGCCACACGCAAAACTTGCACATGCGGAAAAATTGCCACATGCACAAAATTTGCAACACATGCAAAAGTTGCCTCACACAAAACTTGCACATACTCAAAAGGCACCACACATAAAACTCGCCATGCGCAAAACTCGCCATGCGCAAAACTTGCTGCACACAACTTGCTACACTAACCTGTCACATGCAACTCGACACACAAAAAGTTGCTACATGCATGTTGCCACACAAAACTCATCTCACAAAAGTCGCTACATGCATGTCGCCACACGCAACTCAACACACACAACTTGACAAACGAAACTCGCCCTAAAACACACACAAGTCTGGTATTATCCTTCAAAAATAAAAATTAGATTAGTAAGCAGACAAACTACAAGAGCAACAAATGTACCATATAGGAAATACGGCAGCTGTCAGTCACATGACCTGTCTATTATGTGTATGTGTGAGCTAATATATACTGCCAGGGGAAGGGCTTCCTGTTGGCTGGGGATTTATCAGGCTGTCAATTTATCTTACAAATACTGAGGTAAAAATACTGAGCAAATAACGTGTGAACGAGGTCTAATACAGGAGGAGATGACACACAGGTATATACTATATACAGGGGAGATGACACACAGATATATACTATATACAGGAGAGATGACACACAGGTATATACTATATAGAGGAGATGACATACAGGTACATACTATATACAGGAGGAGATGACACACAGGTATATACTATATACAGGAGGAGATGACCTACAG
The DNA here is from genome assembly GCF_032444005.1 of Ranitomeya imitator. NCBI lineage: Eukaryota > Metazoa > Chordata > Amphibia > Anura > Dendrobatidae > Ranitomeya > Ranitomeya imitator. Next base: position 80,905,807 of record NC_091282.1, read on the forward strand.
GTATATACTATATACAGGAGGAGATGACATACAGGTATATGCTATATATAGAAGATGACATACAGGTATATACTATATACAGGAGGAGATGACACACAGATATATACTATATACAGGGGAGATGACACACAGGTATATACTATATACAGGAGGAGATGACATACAGGTATATACTATATATATAGAAGGAGATGACATACAGGTATATACTATATATAGGAGGAGATGACATACAGGTATATACTATATACAGGGGAGATGACACACAGCAGATATATTATATGTACAGGGGAGATGACATACAGGTATATACTATATACAGGAGATGACATACAGGTGTATACTATATATAAGGGAGATGACAAACATGTATATACTGAGGTGAAAATGAAAAGGTGTGAGTGCAAAATGAGAGGAGTGAGGGAAAATAGTGGAGTGATCAGAAAATGACAGATGTGGGGTCGAAAGAGGAGTGAGGGAAAATAGTGGAGTGATCGGAAAATGACAGATGTGAGGTCGAAATGACAAGTGTTAGGCGGGAATGAGAGGAGTGAGGGAGAAAATGAGAGGTGTGAGGGAGAAAATGAGAGATGTGAGGGGGAAAATTAAAGATGTGATTGGCGTGATGGGAAAATAAGAGAAGTGAGGTGCTATAACTAACCACAGATATTTACTATGCCCAGGCAACGCTGGGCTCTTCAGCTAGTTTGATATATTTTTATATTACTTTACCGCCCTGTATATTTCCTCTTTTGGTATGCGTTATTTTTTCCGTGCTTTTCGCTGCATTGTGCATTTATCAGTGTGTGAATATCAAACATACCAAGTCAGGAATGCAGAAAGAAAACGAATTCTCTAAAATGTAACCTGAATTACCTGGGAATATTTCGTTTTGATTGTATTTTTATCGCCGTTGTAGATGTAAACAGCTCCACTGTTCTGGTTTTCTAAGGGAGCTCCAACAATGACATCATTAAATCCATCCAGATCTATATCCATAAGTGCAGCTATGGCGGCTCCAAACCTTGTATTCTCCGCACTTTTAGGGCCTTCTAAATATTCACGCTGCTGTAATAGTCCCTGTAAGAGAAAATAAATATTATCATAAGGCTAGACGTCTGAGCAATGACATGGAGATCACAATGTCCACTATCAAAACTGCCTACAATGAGCATCAGAACTGGACCGCGGAGTAGAAGATGGAGGCCTGGACTCATGAATGAATATTTCTTCTCCATCATGTTGAAGGGAGCGTGTACACCTGAGTTACTTGCTTTGAGTTATGCCACTGATTCCCTAATTCCCTACTCCAGTGGTCTCTTTCAGCAGAATAATGCCTCTGCCATATTCCAAACTTATTACTATTATTTATTATTATAGCGCCATTTATTCCATGGCGCTTTACATGTGAGGAGGGGTATACATATTAACAAGTACAATAATCTTAAACAATATAAGTCATAACTGGTACAGGAGGAGAGAGGACCCTGCCCGCGAAGGCTCACAATCTACAAGGGATGGGTGAGAACACAGTAGGTGAGGGTAGAGCTGGTCATGCAGCGGTTTGGTCGGTCGGTGGTTACTGCAGGTTGTAGGCTTGTCGGAAGAGGTGGGTCTTCAGGCTCTTTTTGAAGGTTTCGATGGTAGGTGAGAGTCTGATATGTTGTGGTAGAGAGTTCCAGAGTAGGGGTGATGCACGAGAGAAACTTGTTTAGTAAAGGTTTAACCCCTTACCGGCATCGGACGTACTATACCGTCCGATGCCGGCTCCCCTGCTTTGATGCAGGGCTCCGCGGTGAGCCCGCACCAAAGCCGGGACATGTCAGCTGTTTTGAACAGCTGACATGTGCCCGTAATAGGCGCGGGCAGAATCGCGATCTGCCCGCACCTATTAACTAGTTAAATGCCGCTGTCAAACGCAGACAGCGGCATTTAACTACCGCTTCCGGCCGGGCGGCCGGAAATGACGTCATCGCCGACCCCCGTCACATGTCCGGGGGTCGGCGATGCGTCTCCATTGTAGCCATAGAGGTCCTTGAGACCTCTATGGTTACTGATTGCCCGTCGCTGTGAGCGCCACCCTGTGGTCGGCGCTCACAGCACACGTGCAATTCTGCTACATAGCAGCGATCAGCAGATCGCTGCTATGTAGCAGAGCCGATCGTGCTGTCCCTGCTTCTAGCCTCCCATGGAGGCTATTGAAGCATGGCAAAAGTTAAAAAAAAAAGTTTAAAAAAATGTGAAAAAAATAAAAAAAACATAAAAGTTTAAATCACCCCCCTTTCGCCCCAATCAAAATAAATCAATAAAAAAAATATCAAATCTACGCATATTTGGTATCGCCGCGCTCAGAATTGCCCGATCTATCAAATAAAAAAAAGTATTAACCTGATCGCTAAACAGCGTAGCGGGAAAAAAACTCGAAACGCCAGAATTACGTTTTTTTGGTCGCCGCGACATTGCATTAAAATGCAATAACGGGCGATCAAAAGAACGTATCTGCACCGAAATGCTATCATTAAAAACGTCATCTCGGCACGCAAAAAATAAGCCCTCAACCGACCCCAGATCACGAAAAATGGAGACGCTACGAGTATCGGAAAATGGCGCAATTTTTTTTTTTTTTTTTTTAGCAAAGTTTGGAAATTTTTTTCACCACTTAGATAAAAAATAACCTAGTCATGTTAGGTGTCTATGAACTCGTAATGACCTGGAGAATCATAATGGCAGGTCATTTTTAGCATTTAGTGAACCTAGCAAAAAAGCCAAACAAAAAACCAATGTGGGATTGCACTTTTTTTGCAATTTCACCGCACTTGGAATTTTTTTCCCGTTTTCTAGTACACGACGTGCTAAAACCAATGATGTCGTTCAAAAGTACAACTCGTCCCGCAAAAAATAAGCCCTCACATGGCCAAATTGACGGAAAAATAAAAAAGTTATGGCTCTGGGAAGGAGGGGAGCGAAAAACGAACACGGAAAAACGAAAAATCCCCTGGTCATGAAGGGGTTAAGGAACATGACAAAGCCTCTATAATGACTTGTCTCCAGAATCCCCAGATCTCAACTCCTCTGGTGACTTTTATCTAAAATCTCAGGTCTTAATCCCTCTGGCGACGAGTCTCCAAATTCCCAAGTTCTCAATTCCTCTGATTTGTCTGAATTCTCCAGATCTCAATTCCTCTGGTGATTCATCTCCTATTTCCTCAGTTCTCAATCCCTCTGATGACTTGTCTTAATTCGCCAGACCTCAGTCCTTCTGGTGATGTGTCTCGAAATTCTCCAAACCTCATGTCCTCTGGTGTCATGTCTCCAGATTCCTCCATTCTCAATCCCTTTGATAAATTGTCTTAATTCCTAAGTCCTCACATCTCAATACCTCTGGGGACATGTCTCCAAATTCTCCAGACCTCAAGCCCACTGGTTACTTGTCTCCAAATTCTTCATATCTCATTCTGATTGGTCATCTGTGGGATGTGCTTGGAAAAACAACTCGGATCCAAATAGGACGCACCTCACAAATTTCAGGGCTTAACTTCTTCTTGACATATTCTGTGCATACAGTGGATGTTGGGTGTGCTCTTATGGAGCCTACACCATCTCTGTCGCTTTCAGAGCTAGTTCTGAACTTGGCAGCTTGATACCTTAGATGCTACAGTCGATAGGAAGTGGTCAGACCGTGGTTATGTTTGTTCTTCTATCCATAGGAGACTATTACATTTACAATATACTGTGATACAGTAAGAGAATAGTCTCTACAAGGAAGATGGTGGCTTGTGTCTTGGTGGATCAGGGTATGGACATATATTTTAATATAACTCAAGTTTTAAATTAGGAGGTACGTAACTGTAATACTGTCAAGACAAAACATGGACCGCATACATTTTTTACACATTATTCCTGTGATGCTAAGCAAAATTATTAAAAATGAACACGACTTTCTAAGTTTACATTTTGAGTAAACTGTAATGGCGCTACCAACAAAGACATACAGGTCGGAATTAGTGATGATGCTCGTTACTCGAGTTACTGCTCGTTACAACCTGAACACATTCAGGGATTGCCTGTTTGTTAGGAAATCCCCACATGTATTCAGGCTGTCTAGCAGCTGCAAATCATGAGCACGCCCAAAATACTCGTTTCTCAAGTTTTAGCCTCCGCCTAAAGGGAAAGTTTGCAGCAAATTTTAGTCTAAAGTTGTTTTCACTTGAAAAAAAAAATATAAAACTAAACAGATTCTAATGAAAATTTCACTCTTACCCCCTTGATAGTAAATAGGTAGACTTGTCCTTGTTCTTTCTTGTACTCATTCATATACATAGGAGCTCCCACTAATAGAATATCTGTCACCGAATCCTTGTCGACATCCACAGAGCACAGGACACTGCCGAAATACGAGCCGATCTGGAGGGGAAAGATATAGAAGAAGCAGCGTTACAAATGGAAAAAAGGCGCTAATCCTGATATTGATGCTATATCTAGTTATCAAGATTTAGGCAAACATGAAAATGTGTATTTATAGGCTTCCTCCATCCATTAACACAAGTGACACATAAAAAGCTGCAAACAGGCTAATAAACTCCACCCAGAAAACTTGATTGAAAGTGAGAGGTAGTTCTAATACCTGAAGTGCTGGTAGAATGATGATGAAGAAGAACCTCCGGCCAGTTCGTGCACTGCGATCCGATCTCAGTCCAATTTTTACGGCCCTATGGATATGCTAAGGATACGCTCACACGGCCGTCGATTCTCTTATGAGAGAGAATCGGTCCGAATATGCTAATGTCACTCAGACCTAACTCTATCACAGTGTGAGCCGAGTGTCACTGTAGTGTGATCCGATTTTCTAGCATGAGAGAATGGGATAACAGGTGCGGAGAAGATGGAGAACTTAATGTCTCCATCTTCTCCATTCTCGGACTGCACTCGGATGTCATCGGTGTGCAGTCTGATAGACTTGTACTGGTGCGTGTGATCCAATTACTGAAGCATTCTGTAGTTGTTTTCTCATGCCAAATCAGCATGTGAAAAACAGAGCTGGTCAGCACAACCCCATAGTATAATATTGGGCTGATAAAACGTCACATAGCATTCGGCCATCTTATACACTAGTGTGAGTGAGCCCTAAAGAGAAGTCTTGCTTTGCTCCCTAAAACCCCGGCACTTGGAATAAGGGCTCGCTCGCACATTGATCCGAGTGCAATGACTTTTGTCCTCACATTGCACTCGTCTGATACATATGCTAATGCGAGGAGTCCTAAAGCGGACATTCTCAGACTATGTAAGGACACAGCGTACCAGGAAGGATATGGTGACAGCTGCAGGGTCGTAGTAGTGCAGGGAGCAGAGATAGCAGAATGTGCCGTGAGGGGAAACCTCTGTCACAGAGGAAAACACCAATATTAGATAGAATCCTAGAATGGTAGAGTTGGAAGGGACCTCCTGGGTCATCTGGTCCGTCCAACCCCCTGCTCAATGCAGGAGTCACTAAACCATCTCAAAACATGTCTGTCCAGCCTCTGTGTGAAGGCTTCCATTGAAGGAGAACTCACCACCTCTCGTGGCAGCCTGTTCCACTCATTGATCACCTCACTGTCAAAAAGTTTTTTCTAATATCTAATCTGTATTTTCTCCCTTTCAGTTTCCTCCCATTGCTTCTCGTGTTTCCATGTGCAAATGAGAATAATGATCCCTCTACACCAGGGGTGGGCAATTAATTTTGCCATGGGGCCGCATGAGAAAGTGGGATGGTTTTAGAGGGCCGAACTAATATAATTACCGTATTTTTCGGGCTATAAGACGCACCGGACCATAAGGCGCACCCCAAATTTGGTGTGAAAATTGCAGAAAAAAAGATTTTTTATAAGACGGGGGTCCGTCTTATTGTCCGAATTTACAGTATCTTACAGTAAGATTCTTACCTGAGGGCTGGCGGTAGCAGAGCAGGGTCACAGGAGGCATGGTGTCGGCAGAGGTGGGGTGATGTGGTGTGGCGTGCACCTGAGCAGGGTCCCTTCCTGCTTAGGCGGGCGACGCCACGGCCTGGTGTTCATGGGGGGTTGCAGCAGTGGTGGTGCGGCGGCAGAGGTGCGGTATGGCGTGCGCAGGGCCCCTTCCACCGGTGAGGTGATGCAGCGGCCCGGAATGCAATGTGAGCAGCAGAGCCGGGTTGAATATCGGTGGCGGCGGCCATCTTCCCGAGGCCGCGCATGCGCAGATGGAGTGCTCTGCTTCACGGGGCTTCAGGAAAATGGCCACGGAAGGCCGCGCGTGCGCAGATGGAGATCGCGGCGGCCATTTTCCTGAAGCCGAGATCTAAATCTGCAAACTCGGCTTCAGGAAATTGGCCGCCGCGATCTCCATCTGCGCACGCACGGCCTCCCGCGGCCATTTTCCTGAAGCCCCGTGAAGCAGAGCACTCCATCTGCGCACGCGCGGCCTCGGGAAGATGGCCGCCACCACCGATAAACAGGTAATCAACCTGGCCTTCACTCCAGCATCCAGCGGTCCTCCTCAGAAGCGGCTGGCGGCAGGCCGAGCGGTGTCGGGGGCGGCTGTTAGAAGTGACAGCTAGCTGGCGGGCCGCTCAAAATCATCAGGCGGGCCGGATGCGGCCCGTGGGCCGCATCTTGCCCAGGTCTGCTCTACACTGACAGCTCTTCAGATATTTGTAGACAGCTATTAAGTCTTCTCTCAGTCTTTTTTGCAAGCTAAACATTCCCAGATCCTTTAACCTTTCCTTGTAGGACATAGTTTGCAGTCTGCTCACCATCCTGGTCGCTCTTCTCTGTTGAGATGTTGATGCATGGTAGGTCTGGGCCCTTTTGCAATTCTTGCTCTACGGCCTAGAAGCTTTAAAGACCATGTACGCCTCTGACATAAAATAAAAATCTTCTTTACATATGCTACTAGTTGTGTTTAGTAAATTAAAATGAGGCAGTGATTGAGTGCCGCTCCATTTACATACATGGACTCTTCAGAGCGCCACTTCTTGGGGTGGGGGTCTCAGCAATCAGAAACTTATCCCCCATCCTATAGAGAATACCCCTTTAAGTTACACCAGTTTTTAGCTAAGAATGTATTTATACTTTAACAGGAAGACTAACAAAGCAAAGTTCAGTACTAGTAATTATTATTTCATGTGGCGTTAAGGAATAACCATCATTTTAATTTTTATTCCTTAAATTAATAGTGCAAAAAAAAAGGAACTTTGTAATAGATCTTATCTGTGTCTCTTTCAATTCATGGGTATAATCTGTGACTCTGGATTCAGTGAGGACAGATTTTCCCATTACTAAAATAGGAGATGACAGTTGGTGCTTGTAAAATTCTGTGAAGGGGAGGAGCTACAGACATTCTGCTGCAAGTTCTCCTGAAATGGCAGTTACAGCTCTCCATAGAATTCTATGAGCACCAACGGTTATCACCTATCTCAGAAATAGGGAAATCTGCGCTTACTTGTAAATTGAGAATTTTGAGACTTAATGATCAGCCTAGGAGGAGAAAGAGGAAGATTTCAAAGTTTATTATTTTCACAATTACTATTCATTTCTGAAAAAAAACCTAAAGTGACGGATTGTTTGTAAGTCATGTAATAAGGCAGACACGTCAGGAGTGGTGTCCTGCAGTATTGGGAGTGTTCCTTCATTGCTCCATACCTGTTCTCCTTTCTGGATCTGTAGGACCGTCACATTCCCCTGAGCATTTATGTTGTACACCACAACTTGTCCGGTGTAGTTGGTTCTTGGGGCTCCCCCAACGTAATTCACGGTTGTTGCCATGTTGATGACGGACACAGAATATCCTACAGATCAGGGAAAGGATAATTTTCACATATCGTGTGCAGTCGGAAGGGTCCACGCAGAAGGCAATGTCTGGTTGTCATCTGACAGTAGCCTGAAAACAGATGTCTATCTACGCGGGCGCAGCTCCTACACAGAGACACGGCAGAATAGCATCAACCTTGGCATCCATTCATTATGAAGGAGAAAAAGGGTGTTCATCGAGCAGTCGGTATATCAAATAACAAAAAATCTAAAAATTACCATCTATTTGGGTTAACATTAAAAACTGGAGAAAAAAACAAACCACACGTTTGGTCTACATGTTCTGAGCAAAACGGCATCATTAAGAGGGTTTTTCTCAAAACCAGATATCTGGACTCCTACTGTTAACCCATATAAATAGATTTAGATTTTTTTTTTAAATTTGGTATAGCGGTTGCTGAATGAAAACCCTTTTCCTCTTGCATATTCCACCCAGGAACCAGCCTGGAGCTATCTGTGCACCCTATCTGCCACTCCTCCATCACTGGTGAGGTGGTGATTTTCCCTTTTTTCTTCCTCACATTGTTTTGATCCATTCATTATAGCTTTGTGGTAGAGAGATCAAAATTAGTAGGTCGTCCTAGATGCCCAATGATCATAATTTGCCTAAAATTGATTGCCCCATTTCACGGAATGATCATATGTAGAGATGGGCAGACCCGAATGGTAAAGTTTGGGCTACATACCAAACACCTACTGTTCGGGCACTGACTCTGAACACAGACTTCATCAGTATGGGTACGGCACCCCGAATACTGGGTGTTTCTCGCGGTATGCAGTGCATCTGATCGGCGGTTTAATTATTACTGCTGGTCTGAGAGCCGTGATTCCCACGCTGTCAAATGAAAGCATGAGCCCGAAGCTGTAATTGGAGGTAAAAAGTTCACCTCCAATCACTCGTTGGTTCATGGGACTACTACTCCCATCAGCCTCCGCCTGCTGAAACTAATAACAGCGAGAGTTGGGGCGGCTGATGGGAGTTTTCATCAGCCAGCGCCTGCACTCTATATAAATTTTTTTTTTTAAAAAGCCGATGCGGGTTCCCCTGTATTTTTGATAACCTGCCAGTAAAAACTGACAGCTGCAAGCTGCAACATCCAGGGGTTAGCCAATCTCTAATCATGTGTGCATGGGCAGATATTAAGAGGAATATATCAAGTATATGTATCAATGTATCATCTAACCACAAGCTTGGTGATGGTCTACCTACTGGGACCTTGACCAGTCACAAGAACAATGTGTCAAGACTCTGTTGTCAGACTAACCAGGGCTTTTTCCCTGTCCCTAACGCTAGGGGGCCCTAGCTATCCCTGCTCCCTGCAATTCTTCTGATGGTGAAGACACCGGGGCACATACCTTGCTGAACTCCTGAATCATCCCTATCTGTCCCCCTCCCCCACCCTGTGAAGTTGGGAGTTGGGAGTAATAGTGTATGAATATACACAAATCAGACAAACAAGGAAGGATGTACAGAGATAAAGGAAAAATACCAATCACCAATATGCACTTACAGACAACAGAGAGGAACACCAGGGAGAAAAGGAATGTAAACCAAATAAGAGAGGAAAAGTATTTGCAAACAGCCAAAAAGTCCAAGCAACAGTCACAGAACAATACTCCAAATGCCTCTACCAACAACCAACTCTTTCACGCCACACCAAGCAGTACAAGACTTAAGTGGCAATCCAGATTGCCAGAGGCGAGTATATATAGCAGAGGGGAGTGGCCAATACTACACAGCTGAGATGATCCAGGCAGGGAGGATTCAGAGACTCTAAGCTGAACAGTTTAACCCCTGTACTGCTAACAGAAACCTACACTGTTTAATATTAAGGTGAAGTGCTTCTAATCAGAGCAGGAGTACGTGAAATCAGACACTGCGGTCTTCTGGCTCCTCTCTGACACAATGGTCCCGTATTACTGTCTATGGTCATACATTGCTTCCATAAGAATGAACAGTGTTATAGCCATGCAAGTGCACCAACAAATCATTCAAATCAGACCTCAGGACCCCCTATTCGCGAGTGATGGGGTCCAAGCGGTCATACGTCTACCAGTTACAGAACTATAGCTATATGATAGTTGTGAGATACCTCTGTTAATGTGTCTCCCTATCGAAACTACTGAACAAATGAGAAGGAGTAATCAAGTACCATGGCTTATTAATTAATGAGATATTCAAGGTCGAAGAACTCAAAATAGCAGGAAAGCAGGACTCGGCTTCAGTGTGGGATCTGCCTATTATTAGTGGGGGTCAACTATGGATCATATGGCATAGTCAACTCTTCTGTCTAATGATCTAATGATATTGCATCCAACCAGCCCCAGATGAGGTAGAACAAAATTTTGGTGCCCAAAAAATGTATCCTTAAAAGTGAAAAGATACACTGCACAGTGTGTAATATTACCAGTGAACTGACAAATTTTGGTGATCATATCCTCGATCATCGGGCTGATTTGGGCTGTAAGGCAGAACTCCTGTGCAAATATTTTAGCTTGTAAAACTGCTGTCTTCAATCACTTTTGGTGCGGTGCAGTTCAGATCAGTTAATCAGTATTAATGAGGAGGAACAAAATTGGTCTCTGTCGCAGTGCTTTCCCTGGTTCAAGGAAGGTTTGCCACACTGTCTAGAATTAGTATGTGCGAATAGTTTAAAATGTCGCTCTAAGCAAAGGAAATAAATATAACGTAAAACAAAACAATTATACAACTTCATTATTTAAGTTATTGTGATCTAAGACTGATCCAAAGATTTTCCATCATCATGGATCAGTCTTAGAGATCAGTCTCAGATTGCAATCACATACAGAATGGAGCTGTGTATGATATATTTCGAATAGAATTTCATTTTTTACCATTTATACATAATAAATTTAGACAAGTGTGTCAACTCCTCCTTGAACCAAGAACAGTGCTCGGACAAAAGACTTTTACCTTCTTCTGAGTCTCGGGACTGTGACACAACACTCCGGGATCGCCTTTGCTGTGGTCAAAGGCCACGTGGTTTGCGAATTGAATCTGAGGCGACAGCAGGTTTCTGAGCAGGCTGACCTCAGGTCAGATTTATTAACGTGAAAGCAACATAGAAAAAACAAAACATAAAAATAAATCCTAGCCTGTCCGGCGCTAACTAAACCAACACGTTTCTATCTCATCAACTGGGGGGGCTACTCCCACCCAGCTTACATCACAAAATTCTTGAGCACAGCTCTCACTCACGTTTGTCTCACACAGACAGGCAATCTGTGTGCCCCAGGCTGACGCTGTTAACCCCCAGCTGGTCATCCTTTATTCCTGCACTTGTTAACCCATTAGCATCCTGAAGATACTGAGTGGCCTAATTCACATAGGACAAATACCTGGGCGAGATATACCTGCCCCCAACTACCACACCGACATGAGTCTTACAGGACCCAAGAGGGTACAGAATGCGCCCCACCACAATTCGTCCTGAATGTCATCTACATACCGTAATTGCTCTTTATGTTCTCGCTCTTGGCACGTCTACAGTACCCTACTACTTATAGGTGTCTTTATGTCTCATTTATAGGAGCTCTGCATCTTATAGGAACACTGCAACTCAGCCACAAAGACCATACAAAGTGACAGAGTGGGGTCACCGGGTGCCCAGGTGTATAGTACATGACCAACACTGATTCAAGCATCTCTGGTACGGACATCAGCAAAAAAACTGATGATCTTCTTGGCATCATTGCCGATCCGCTGCTTGGAGCCTTACATCACCAAGCACAATGCCAAGCATCGGATGGAGTAATAATAATAATAATAATAATAATAATAATAATCTTTATTTATATAGCGCCAACATATTCCGCAGCGCTTTACAGTTTAACAGCTTCAAACACAACAGTCATAAGTAACAATGTTAACAATACAATAATTAAAGCAACACAAGACGCCCCTGCTCGTAAGAGCTTACAATCTACAATGAGGAGGGGGAGATACAAAGTACAGGTGTGTATTTACAATGATGTATTTACAATGATGGTCCAGCCATCTTCAGGGAGTGGGGGATGGAAGTAGTGAATGGGCTACACACAAGCAAAATAACTGATTAGGGAACATGATAGGCCACTCTGAACAAATGTGTTGTGAGGGAGCGCCAAAAACTATGCAAATTGTGGATGGTCCTAATATCTTGGGGTAGAGCATTCCAGAGGATTGGCGCAGCACGGGAGAAGTCTTGTAGTCAGGAGTGGGAGGTACGGATTAGTGCAGAGGTTAGTCGAAAGTCATTTGCAGAGCGCAGTGGTCTGTTAGGCTGATAGACAGAAATGAGGGAGGAGATGTAAGGGGGTGCCGCACTGTGGAGAGCTTTGTGGGTGAGAACAAGTACTTTGAATTGTATCCTGTAATGAATGGGCAGCCAGTGTAACGACTGGCGAAGAGTGGACGCGTCCGAGTAACGATTAGCTAGATAGACGACCCTGGCTGCTGCATTAAGGATGGACTGGAGAGGGGAAAGTCGCGTGAGGGGGAGGCCAATTAATAGAGCATTGCAGTAGTCCAGGCGGGAGTGGATCAGGGCAATGGTGAGGGTTTTTGTTGTTTCTATAGTGAGAAAAGGGCGGATTCTAGAGATGTTCTTTAGGTGTAAGCGGCACAAGCGGGCAAGAGATTGTATATGGGATGCGAAGGAGAGATCAGAGTCAAACATAACACCCAGACAGCGCGCCTGCTGCTGGGGTGTTATTTTGGTGCCACCCACGGAGAGGGAAACATCATATTTAGGGAGGTTAGTAGATGGTGGGAGCAGAAGAAGTTCACTTTTGGAGAGGTTGAGTTTCAAATAGAGAGCGGACATGATGTCAGAGACTGCGGACTGACAGTCAGTGGTGTTCTTGTTCTGTAGTACAGTGGGAGTAAGGCCAGGGGATGACGTGTATAGTTGTGTGTCGTCGGCATGAAGATGGTACTGAAAGCCAAATCTGCTGATGGTCTGTTCAATTGGGGCTGTGTAGAGGGAGAAGAGAAGGGGGCCAAGGACTGAGCCCTGAGGTACCCCAACAGTGAGAGGAAGAGAAGATGAAGTGAAGCCAGAGTACAGAACAATGAAGGAACGGTCAGAAAGATAGGAGGAGAACCAGCAGAGAGCAATGTCCTAAATGCCAAGTGACTGGAGCCTAGAGAGTAAGAGAGGGTGGTCAACAGTGTTGAAAGCTGCAGAAAGATCGAGAAGAATGAGCAGAGAGTGGTCACTGTTACATTTTGCTGTCAGAAGGTCGTTGGTCACTTTGATGAGTGCAGTTTCTGTTGAGTGTAGGGGGTGGAAGCCGTACTGTGAAGGGTCTAGGAGAGAGTGAATGGAGAGGTAATGGGTAAGGCGGGAGTAGATCAGGTGCTCCAAGAGTTTAGAGATGAAGGGGAGATTGGAGACCGATCTGTAGTTGTTTGTGCAGGATGGGTTGAGAGTGGGTTTCTTTAGTAACGGAGTAATGATAGAGTGTTTGAAGGAGGACGGGAAAATGCCTGAGGAGAGTGAGAGATTAAAGATTGTAGTTAGGTGAGTAGTGACGGCTGGAGAGAGAGACTGGAGGAGATGAGAGGGAATGGGGTCGGTAGAGCATGTAGTCGGACAAGAAGAGAGGAGCCTGGAGACTTCTTCTTCTGTGATGGGATCAAATGTGGAGAATGAGCCAGGGGAGATGCAGGGAGGGATGGGAGTCACTGAACTTTGTGTCTGGGAGCGGATTTCCTGACGGATATTGTCTATTTTCTCTATAAAGTGGGAGGCCAGGTCACCAGCACAAATGTCTGTGATAGGGGCTTGAGGTTTTGGCCTGAGGAGGGAGTGAAAGGTGTCAAAAAGTTTCTTGGGGTTGTTGGATAGTGAGGAGATCAGGGTGGTGAAGTAGGTCTGTTTGGCAATGTGAAGGGCAGAGTTATAGGTTTGGAGTGGTATAAAGTAGCCGACACTGGACTCTGGAGCAGTGCATGAATCACGCTTCTCAATCTGGCATCTCATGGATGAGTCTGGGTTTGGTAAATGCCAGGAGAATGGTACCTGCCTGACTGCATCGTGCCAACTTTGTTTCATGGGTCGCCTTCACCCCTTAGCTCCTTTGCAGGGAAATCTTAATGCTTCAGCAAACAAAACATTTTAGACAAATTTTATATTCCAACTCCGTGGGAACAGTTTGGTGAAGGCCCTTTTCAGTTCCCCATGAATGTGTCCAGTGCACATAGCTGGTCCATAAAGACATGGTGGGGTGAGTTTGGGGAAGTAAAAATGTGACTGGCCGCACACAGCCCCTACCTCAACCCCATCAAACATCTTCGAGATCAACCAGAACGGATATTGTGAGCCCGGCCCTTTCCTCCAATATCAGTGTCTGACCTCACAAATTCTCTTCTTAATAAATGGGCAAAAAATCCCACATATATCTCCACGATCTATTAGAAGTGGAGGCCGTAATAGCTGTAAATGGTGGACTAGCTCCATATTAATGCCTATGGATTGGGAGGTCATAAATGATCCTGTAGGTGTAGATTTTTATCCATATAGTGTAAAATAATTCATGCGTGTAATTACTGCGCTTTGTGGTACAACTCACCCAGGTAAGAACTTTCATTTTTCCCGTGTATGACTTTCTCAAATGCATTATAGGGAAAAATGGAAAACTGCTTTGCATTCTGATGAACTATTGTGCCGCTCCAGTCGTAGGCACCAACCGCTCCCAATATCAATGATGCCTGCAAGTGAGACATCCAATTAAAACCTATGACACAGCGCTCTGATATATGCATGCAATAAATAATATATACAATGTTGTGGTTATTTAATATTTAGCAACATTTATATACATCCTGAGCTTTTATATATATATATATATATATATATATATATATATAAACTTAGGGATGGGATACAGTTCAGTTTCAGATCCTAGGAGTTTCCCGACTGCAGACAGCAGGTCCAGGCCAGATGTATAGTGACTGTATATTTTCCATGATGCAATTCAGTATTGTAATATATTCATTTATTTCTCTTCTTAATATGAACTTCCCAGGACCTTCACCTCTCTCCTTCCTGCAGGGAAATCTTCCCAATTACTACACAAGCCCCCGGAGAGCTGCTTATAATATAGCCATCAGCAAACCTTCCTTCTAAACAATGCTCCGGACTGGACCTTGTGTAAGACCACGAGATACACTAATATTTTTTTTTTCTTTTCTTGAAATTTTACTGGTGCTTAAAGTCAGAATTTTTGTTGGAATTGGCTAAAGGAAAATACATTGAATGCTGGAAACACACAAAGCATTTTTTGTATTGCTTAGGAACTGAACATTTGGGTAAATCCCCGGAACATCGTTGGAAGTCACTTCTATAGGAAGCAGATTACACAGACGATATTAGGACTTTCATCGTACCTTAGTTTTGGAATACTGTGCGCTGAAGCCAACTTGTGACATTTCCATCTGGAAGGTTTCTCCGCCTTGTGTTGTACCTGCATAGAAGATAGATGATAGTGTAAATATATATATAAATATATATATATATATATATATATATATATATTTATATGGCTATATCAGATCCTCATCATTTCTTTGCACAGAAAGAAATATTCCATATTATAAAGACGTAGCGCAGCGAAAACCAAACCAACACATATTGTACATGTATCATTCCATAGTCGTAAAAAGTCCCTAGAGTTGCTAGATGCCATATGCCATGCGGTTATTGGCACCATGAACTGGTTACTCACAAGACTTGATTTGATGATTTTTGCTGCTTTTGGCGTCCAGCATGTAGGTGAGAGCAGGAACTATTTCAATGAGTCCAGCAATCATAGAACGAGGAAGGCTGCGTACGTAGAGCCAAGAGCGCTCCGGTTGGTGGCGTCCCTGAATACAGAGCAGAAAAAAGATCTGGCCAGAGTGTTCCCGACTCTACGCATGCAGCTGTCATGACTCATTTTTGGAGTCATGACAGCTCTGGTTCTGCTTTAATTTAAATATGGTTCTTACTTTTGGCCAGCAAGGGTTAATGCCAGTTTCCTTGCTGGCAGCTTGCTGCAGCTGCTGGTCAGCTGATGTGGGTGGTGACCACACCCACCATACTTTAAATAGTCACCTGACGCATCAGCTGACTGTTGGTGATAGAGTTATTCTATGTAGACCAGCTTTGGAGTTTGCAGCTCTCTGGTGTCAGCACTGAATCTGCTACTTCTGTGGAGTTTTGGGTCTTGTTTCCGTATCCTCTGTGGTGTGGAGCTTGGCAGCAGAGCCTGGAGCTAAGTTACTTGTTTTCTTACTTTGTCTGTCTCGTGCTTGTCTATCCCCTATGTTTACACCATCTTCAGTGGTGAGGCTAGCGTTGTTGCCGGCCAGTGTACTAGCAAGGGTAGTTGTGAGGTGACAGCCCAAACTAGGCCCATGACGGTGGCGTGGGAAGGACCCGCATAGGGCGTTAAGGGGGCTTAGGGATAAACACAGGGTGTTGTTTAGGAGATGCTCCATCCCTCGTTCCTTATTGTTAGGGCCTTCCTCTCCCTTTTTTCATCCCGTTGTGTGTGTAAGTTGTGTCGTCCGCCGGACTTTCCCAGCCCGCGCATGACAGCAGCCTTCCTCGTTCCTTCAATCACAAAATTAAGTTCCTGAGAACCAACTTGCAGTGAAGCCTTGGAGTATTCATCAAGATAATAAACCCAATGCAATGTTGAGAGAAAACAGAATCTTCTAGGGTGCCTGTGCTGTCTAGTTGGAATCTTCCTCTCGGTATCTCTTGGCCTGAGATGTTACCATGAAGAAGTCCCCACATCTCAGCTACTTGCTAGATGCCTGTGATTGTCACCACTAGGATGGCTGTGGCTGTTAACCTCACTCATTACATTTTATGGATTCGGTGGAATTACCATCAATTAGATCAACAGATCCACACCCATTGGGGCTACACATTTTAATCTAATCATCTAAAGATGTACAATATGTCTATTTTATATCTCAGAACATCACTACGCACAACATTGTAAATCAATATATTTTTTTAATATAACTTTACCTTCGATACTAAAGATTCTCTCTCCCAGGGTCCCGGCTTGATCTAGCAGCGCTACTTCATCTGACACATTGAAGAAAAATCTCTCCTTTGGGTCACTTGTAATGGCTTTGATTTCACTGATGAGGTTCTTACTGTCGATACTGTATCTATTGTAATAACCCAAAACCTAAAGCAAACACAGTTAATTAAAGGGAGTTCCAACTAATCAAATTGAATGTTAAGGCTGTTGAAAGATTGTTTCTGCCTCATCTCCAGCCCCCTGAGCTCATCAGAAAACGAGTCAGTGACATTAAAGCTCCAGCGGTCTCTGAGTTTATATGTCACTCACATGATTTCTGATGAGCTCACAGCACTGGGGACACGGCAGAAACACTCACTCCTGTGATAAAACAAATAGTGAAATGTATTACCTCAGAAAGCCACAACTGCCATTCACAAGTGACTTATGCTTTTCCCTCCTGGCCAGGAACTGTGGTATGTTCCGACCATAAAGTGGGACAGCTCTACATGGTCAGACAAAGCCATTATACAATACATAACAAGGGCAACTTTATAAGATTATCTCAGCACGGGAACATTTTTCTTATCACATCCAATTGTAGAACTTATTATTAGTCCAAGATCTATTGATCAAAATGTACTTTGCTTGCGGGACAAGCGCTTCAACATATACTGCTATATGTGGTATGTTATGACCTCTTAAAACCAGAACAAAATTGGATATTGTGATACTCTGTTGGGAGATGTCTATGATATTTATATATGTCTCTAGATGGCCACTCTGTAGATGGAATATGAATCAAAGTGTGTTTAGGGTTTTTTTCGAGCTCGTTGTGATATTATATTGAATTTATTTCATGAGTTTATTTCATGATTTCATAGGAGTCCTTACCCAAGTTCGAGCAAATGTAAGGATGGACACATCTGTAACCTGGATAGATTAATTTTATACAGATACACTGTGAAGGCATCAGTTAGGTTTCATGCACATACCCATATGTAGTACCCCAATACTGCAATCAAGGAATTTGGGGGCCTTAAGCAGTGCCTCTGTGCTCATCCGACTTTATACATAGACACATATGGTTTTATTTTTTTGCTACTGCCGTTTTCACATTTTGTTCTATGTCCCCGTCAGGGTATAAATCCGAAATCCCCTGAATAGACTGCAGTGGTGACGGTAGAGTGAACGTGCACTCTGCTGTGCACTTTTTTCGGGAGTATATGCTTACAAGAGGAAGACAATCAGATGTAGTCAGGTTTTTGTGTTAAAGCTCTCCTTGTCCTCTTCCTCCTCCCCCTCTTTTCATCAAAGTTTTTATCCTCTTAATATATTGCAGTCATCATATTATACAGCACTGTATACTCACAATTGCTCATTTTGCCTTTCTACCCAGATAATTCTTCTCTTTTCCATTAGGTCTATGACATCACATGATTAAAAACTGACTAGCTGAATCCTTCTAACTCTATGTAGAAACAGGAGGTCAATTTTGCCTGTATGAGTCATGAGTAACGGCAAGAGTGTCAGGCAAGGGGAGGAAGGAGCAGCCGAGTCAGTAGTTGAAGAGGGGAATAATAAATACAGGGACAAGAGATTTCCTGGTTCTACATAGAGCAGAGAAAGGAGAAGAATATACTGGGTAGAAAGGCAAAATGAGCAACTGTAAGCACACAGTGTTGTATAATATGGCGATTGCAATATCTTATGAGGATAAAAACTTTGATGGGAGTGGGATTTTTTTAGTCAATTTTTTATATAACAGTTTATATAAAAGCAAAAATAGAAATTTTTTAATTTTCAAACTGACAGCTGGAGCGATTTTAAACTTATGTTTCCTGTTCTTTACAGAAGACTTTTCAGCAGTTTCATTACCTTCACATGCAGAATTACAATTATAGATGAGTGGATTGATTCATTAGACTCCAGTCCTGCGTCCAGGTCAGTGGTACCTGGCAAACAGATGGAAGTCCCTCAAATCTCTTACCTTCCAGTGTTCCCAAAGCAGCATTTGATATGTCAGGGATGGCGGAAGGTCATGTGTGCAAGTTGACTCACAGATGACGCTGCGCCAGATCTAATCAGAAGCCACGTTGGGGACGTTGGGAGGTAGTTGATTTGCAGGACTCCCGTCTAGCCGGCCGGTACCGCTGACCTGGACGCAGGAACGGAGTCCCAAGAACTGATCTGCTCCTCTTTAATTACAATTACAATTAATACTTCTTTAAACAGCAGAAAACATATGATCCACCATTCACAATATGTTATCTCACACCTAATCTCCTTCCCCGCCCTTTACACATGCTCATTAGACACAACAGATCAGTCTACTGCTGCTAATGTACATGTGAACAACCAGAAAGAACCGGATGCATGGTTTAATAAACGCCCCCGTGGCCTGTGTGAAAATTGCAAGATCATGATATGAAAAATTTAAAAAAAAATAACAAAAATTAAAAAAAACACTTAACATAAAGACCTGATTTAAACAGTAGACCATTTTTCTGATGATACATTCCCTTCAAAATTATTGTCGGTGATAGAACATGACCATAAAATTAGGAATTACTCACTGCAATGCCAAATCGGGTGATCTTATCTTGCTCACAGCGTGCGATGACTTCTTTTAGTAATGCATTGTCATGAGATTCACCATCAGTAATGACCACCATCACCTTGTTGGCATTTGGCCGACCTCCATAGTCAGCCGAGAAAGCATACTGTCTGTCGCGGATGAAGAAAGATGGTTTATTACCTGGTCATCCCACACTGGCTTATTGTAAAACCTCCGTGTTCTTGTCCTACCTGGTATAATCAATTGCCTTGAAAGTGTTGGTCTGATCTCCCCCCATCTGGTTGATGGCCGATATCGCTCTTCTCATGGTTTCTTTATTTTTGTAGGTGTTCATTTTAAACATAATGTCGGGGTAGTTCCCATATTGTATGAGACTCACCTTCAGATAAAAATATCCACAGTTATCAAAAGGGCAGAAATATTAAGAAAGAAGAAAGCAGGCTAAAGACTTACGTTAAAGAGGTGGCCTAAAATGGTTGACTTCCGCATCGGAGGAGGCACCAAGATGTTACAACCCGACCCTCCTGCCTAGACGTATCAGCAAGTGTCATGTGCTGATACTCGCCAATCATGCACGCATTTAGACCAGAGTGTTAGGCAATAGCATCCTTGGTACCGCTCACCCCGGAGGCAGCAGTGCGGAGCACCAGACAACCCCAATTGTCAAGCCAATTTTCATTTTTGAAATCTAGTTTTTCCTCCCCATTATTCAAAAGCCATCTTTTTTTATGCCAACATGGCATGGATATAGGATTGTCTTTTTGCATTTGAGGCTGTAGTTTTGAATGACACCAATCATTTTTATCATATAATGTACTGAAAAATGAAAAAAAAAATTCAACTTGTGAAAAAAATAAAATAAAGTAAAAACAACCTGATAACATGATTCTCCAGGTCAGTATGATTATGGCAATACCAAATGTGTATACATATATTTTATTACATTCATGGCTAAAAAAAAATGTCTGAACTTTATTTTTATTTTTTATTTTATTTTTTTTTTACTTTGTGAAAGTAAAATAAATAAATAAATAATAATAATAAAAAAAAAGTGGCTTTGTCACCAATTTCTGAAACTCATAACTCTATTTTTTCCACAATGGAAGTCTATGAAAGCTTTTTTTGCGTAGCAGTAGTTTGACATATGATGTTTTGATCGCTTTTTATGCTGTTTTAGGGTTTCGATTTTTTTTCTCTTTACAATGTTAAACCAATTGTTTAAATGACGTTATAGGATCATGGAAAGCCATCGACACCCTGTGGGGAGATGTGGGGGAGGGGATGGATACCGAGCAATGAACCACTGGGATGGCGGGTGCCTTCCAGTGTCAGCGGGATTTAAGGAGTCAAAAAGCATCGATTGGAGCTAGGCACATCTACAGCAAGGGCATCCAAACCATTTTCAGTTCACACTAGCTTGTGTTCATATAACAATACCTGAGTCTTTGTCGGTCCAATGTCTAACCCCTCCACAAATTTCTCCAAGAAATTCCGAACAGCTGACCAGGGGTAAATACTGTTGGAACCATCACACACAATAGCAATGTCGATATATGAAGAACAGGCTAAGGGAAAAAACACAACCCTATTAGATGTAAAGAAATTGTATGCATACACAGTATCTACTATATAATTGTCTAAGGGTCACTTCCGTCTGTCTGTCTTTCTGTCTGTCTATCTTTCTGTCTGTCACGGATATTCATTGGTCACGGCCTCTGTCTGTCATGGAAATCCAATTCGCTGATTGGGCGTGGCAAAACGCCCATGACCATTGCCACGACCAATCAGCGACGGGCACAGTCCGGCGGCAAAATGGCCGCTCTTTACTCCCCGAAGTTAGCGCCCGCTCCATACTCCCCTCCAGTCAGCGCTCACACAGGGTTAATGGCAGCGCTAACGGGCCGCGGTGTAACGCCCTCCATTTACGCTGCCTATTAACCCTGTGTGACCAACTTTTTACTATTCATGCTGCCTATGCAGTATCAATAGTAAAAAGATCTAATGTTAAAAATAATTAAAAAAATAAAAAATAGTTATATACTCACCGTCCGTCGGCCCCTCGGATCCAGAACAGGCTTTTCCCGCTCCTCGCGACGCTCCGGTGACCGCAAGACCGCTACGTCATCATCTGCAAGACCGCAATGCACTCTTCAGACCGGAGCGCGCGAGGAGTGTCGGTAACCGATTTGATCCGGGGGCCAATGCAAGGTGAGTATATAACTTTTTTATTTTAATTATTTTCTTTAACAGGGATATGATGCCCACATTGCTATATACTATGTGGGCTGTGCAATATACTACGTGGGCTGTGCAATATACTACATGGGCTGTTATGTACTACATGGGCTGTGCAATATACTACGTGGGCTGTGCAATATACTACGTGGGCTGTGCAATATACTACGTGGGCTGTGCAATATACTACATGGGCTGTTATATACTACATGGGCTGTGCAGTATACTACGTGGGCTGTGCAATATACTACGTGGGCTGTGCAATATACTACGTGGGCTGTGCTATACACTACGTGGGCTGTGCTATACACTACGTGGGCTGTGCTATACACTACGAGGGCTGTGCTATATACTACGTGGGCTGTGCTATACACTACGTGGGCTGTGCTATATACTATGTGGGCTGTGCAATATACTACATGGGCTGTTATGTACTACATGGGCTGTGCAATATACTACGTGGGCTGTGCAATATACTACGTGGGCTGTGCAATATACTACGTGGGCTGTGCAATATACTACATGGGCTGTTATATACTACATGGGCTGTGCAGTATACTACGTGGGCTGTGCAATATACTACGTGGGCTGTGCAATATACTACGTGGGCTGTGCTATACACTACGTGGGCTGTGCTATACACTACGTGGGCTGTGCTATACACTACGAGGGCTGTGCTATATACTACGTGGGCTGTGCTATACACTACGTGGGCTGTGCTATATACTATGTGGGCTGTGCAATATACTACATGGGCTGTGCAATATACTACATGGCTGTGCAATATACTACGTGGGCTGGGCAATATATTACATGGGCTGTGCAATATACTACGTGGGCTGTTCAATGTACTACCTGGCTGTGCAATATACTACGTGGGCTGGGCAATATACTACGTGGGCTGTGCAATATACTACGTGAGCTGTGCAATATACTACGGGGGCTGTGCAATATACTACGTGGGCTGTGCAATATACTACGTGGGCTGTGCAATATACTGCGTGGGCTGTGCAATATACTACGTGGGCAGTGCAATGTACTACGCGGGCTGTGCAATGTACTACGTGGGCTATGCAATGTACTATGTGGGCTGTGCAATGTACTGCGTGGGCTGCGCAATATACTACGTGGTCTGTGCAATATACTACGTGGGTTGTGCAATACACTACGTTGGCTGTGCAATATACTACGTGGGCTGTGTTATATACTACGTGGGCTGTGTTATACAGTACGTGGCCTGTGTTATATACTGCGTACGTGGGCTGTTATATACTATGTGGCTGTGTTATATGCTATGTGGGCTGTTATACACTCTGTGGGCTGTGCTATATGCTACGTGGCTGTGCTATATACTCCATGGGCTGTGTTATATACTACGTGGCTGTGCTATATATTCCATGGGCTGTGCTATATACTACGTGGCTGTGCTATATAGTACGTGGCTGTGAAATATACTACGTGGCTGTGCAATATACCACGTGGGCTCTTATATATTACGTGGCTGTACTATATACTACGTGGCCGGCCGTGAACAATCAGCCGACAGGCGCGAATTGGCGCGGGATTTGAACCACGCTTCGCTAATTGGTTGCGACCGGCGGAATCCTGTGTATTCAATGTATTATTCTAAAATCTTCATAAATAAACTACTGTATATATATATTCTAGAATACCCGATGCGTTAGAATCGGGCTACCATCTAGTACAGTATATAAATACATACAATATGTAAAAAAACAATATTATTTTACATATATAAGTATAAATCATAAGTAAATAATGGTAAAATATAATAATAATAGCTGAAATGTTCTTTCCTCTTATGTAATAGAATTTTAATATATAGTAATATTGCTTCTATGGTGTACTATATATTACACTTGTATACCCTATATAAGTATAAGGGAAAACATACAATCTAATAATTGCTAAATAAATAAGAGAAAAAAAAATTAAAGTGTAACTAAACTTTGCTGCATTATTTTAGGTTTTGCAGGCCCTTAAAGGGACTCTGTCACCTGAATTTGGCGGGACTGGTTTTGGGTCATATGGGCGGAGTTTTCGGGTGTTTGATTCACCCTTTCCTTACCCGCTGGCTGCATGCTGGCTGCAATATTGGATTGAAGTTCATTCTCTGTCCTCCATAGTACACGCCTGCGCAAAGCAATCTTGCCTTGTGCAGGCGTGTACTACGGAGGACATAGAATGAACTTCAATCCAATATTGCAGCCAGCATGCAGACAGCGGGTAAGGAAAGGGTGAATCAAACACCCGAAAACTCCGCCCATATGACCCAAAACCAGTCCCACCAAATTCAGGTGACAGGTTCCCTTTAAATTCCTTGTAAATAGATAGGGGTCCAGGTTTTCAGACCTCCACGATCACTCAAAAGACTGTACAGAAGTGTGCAACTCTTGAGTTAGAAGCAGAGTATGAGAGTAATAGAAAGTCTATGGGTCCGTACTAACGCCAATGCAATACGTCGCCTGTTACTGGCACGCCGAGGACAGCTCCCAACCTCTGATTGGCCGGCGTCGTGTATTGAGGTGCAGGGAGTCAGAGGGTCTGTGCACCACAACACATTTGAGATGACTGTGCATCCGTGGACGCACACCCAGCTGGAATTGCTTGTGGAATCAGCACGAACCCGGTTTTGGTCGCACAGTGACAGGGAGAATACCCTGTATGTGGTGGAAAGCCACTGTTTGGGCGCATGGCAGGACTCAAAAGGGAGGGAGCACCGTTTAACCTTTTGAACACAAAATTGGCTGGAACCAATGGCGGGCGCCATGTTGCGTTTCGAGACCACCTGATGTAGCTAAACAGTGGAACCCCCCAATTCTAACTACAACCTTAACACAGCCCTAACCCCAACACTAACCCTAATCCCAACCCTAACCATAAACCTAACCACAACCCTAACCCCAACACACCCCTAACCCTAATCCCAACCCTAACCATAAACCTAACCACAACCCTAACCCCAACACACCCCTAAACCTAATCCCAACCCTAACCGTAATCTCAACCATAAAAACAAACATAACCCTAACCACAACCCTAACCCCAACACCACAAGCCTAACCCCAATACAACAGTAACCCCAACACAACCCTAACCCAAATCCTAGCCTTGTACTGTTTATAGGATTAGGTCTAGAATAGAGGGGAGGCACATTAATAATAGATAATAGCATAGAATAGAGTAGGATGTAGGCAGCACAGCGGTTAAGGAAATGGAAGGGACAGCACAGAACAGGGAAGTATATTCAGGATAATTCCTGATTTGAGGGAGAAGCCCGGGCAGCCTGCCCGGGGCAGGTCGTGTGAGCAGTAGTGAAGCAGAGTGTTCCAGGCCGTTGGGATAAAGCTGCTGCTGCAGTAAGGGGCTCAACAGAATCATCCCCAAGCAGGATCTGGGGTCAAAGACCGGGGTGGGAGCAGCTGAGAGAGTGTTCCTGGCACCTCTTCCCACTGGAGCCAGACGAAGGGCTGAAAGGAGCTGGTGACAGGAAAGGCACAGGTGGGACACGGACTGTCCGAGGATACAGGTGGGACACGGATTGTCTGAGGATACAGGTGGGACACGGATTGTCTGAGGATACAGGTGGGACACGAACTGTCCAAGGATATAGCTGAGCTTGCTGGGAAAAGGGAAGCTGATAGACAAGATAGAGGCTGTCAGGACGGCAGGGAAAGATATAAAGATGCCTCTGTGTTTGCCTTGTGCTGCCTATGTGATGAAAATGTTGCTGCCCAGTAAAGTTGTGTTGTTTGAAAAGACTTGTGACTTAAACGTTTTGTGAAGCTGGAGTGACAGTACCCGAGAAGAACCTGGCAGTGACGGTAAGTGCTTTGCTGCGCACACTGTACACCCAGCAAGAGAGACATTACATTTCATCTGTGGGGTGTGGGAACAGAACAGACCATTGCCGCGACTACCACCCTGGCCGCCTTACACACTTCACAAAATAGATGGCATCATGAGAAAAGAAGATTATGTGGCAATACTGAAGCAACATCTCAAGACATCAGCCAGGGAGTTAAAGCATGGGTGGAAATGGGTCTTCCAAATGGACAATGACCCGAAGTATACTGCCAAAATGGTAACAAAGTGGCTTAAGGATAACAAAGTCAATGTTTTGGAGTGGCCATCACAAAGCCCTGATCTCAATCCTATTGAAAATGTATGGGCAAAGCTGAAAAGGCCGCTGCAAGCAAGGCGACCTACAAACCCAGATCAGTTACACCATTTTTGTCAGAAGGAATGGACCCAAATTCTGATCAACTATTGTGAGAAGCTTGTGGAAGGAGATCCCAAACGTTTCACCCAAGTCATTCAATATAAGGGCAATGGTACCAAATACTAATGAAATGCATGGAAACTTTTGACTTTCCAGTAAGTATTAAAATGTCTTAAACCATTCTCTCTCTCTCTCTCTCTCTCATTATTCTGGCATTTGGCAAATATTACTAATTATGGTAATCCTAATTGACCTAAAACGGGAAAGGTTTGTTCTGATTTCATGTCAGATATTGAGAAAAACATGCAGAGGTGTCTTTTTGTATAGTGTATGGAAACTTCTGGTTTCAACTGTAGACCAGGACAACAGCGGAGACTCATCGTTGGACCCGGTGAGTGTAAGTAAAGATCAATTTTTTACACAAAACTGACCAATGGAAACATTTGGTTAAAAAGGGACATCCCTTTTGAAAAGAGAGTTGTAAAAATGTACATTCATCTTGAAAATAACCACAATGTCCATGTTTCACTTACTTTGAATAGCTGGTGAAAAGCTTCTTAGTACTTGGAAGGTCGGACTGATGTCAGTGCACACACCTGTAGCATAGTAAGTCTTTCCACACTGCTGGGCCCATAAGGGGCCACATGTCTGCAAAAAAGAAACAGAAATATGCTGTATGGTCACTGCTGCAGAAATTAAGAAAAAAATCAGTAGAATATGCCAAAAAAGTCTGATTGATGCCGGTCCCACTTCTGAGACCCACCATGCAGCCTCTTTCAGATGTCCATTTTTCACGTATGTCTTCTACCCATGTTTTTCACAGATAGATGTACACACTACAATATATCAAGTTGTTCACTATAGATGAGAAAAACTTTTGAAATTCAAATTCACTGGTTTTACCAAATTTCTCCCCAAAATTTAATTTGTGGGGAATAATTTTCAGCAAATCTCAAATTGCTTAGAAAATACATGTAGGTGAGAGAAGAAGGAGAGGACCACATTGACCATAAGATCTTAGACTCTACAGGAGAAAAAAAGAGAGAGAGAGAGGTCCCCACTGACCATAAGAGCTTACACTCTACAGGAGAGAAGAGGACAAGTGTGAAGGATAGAGAGAGAGAGGAAGTGAGAAAGAAAGGAGAGGAAGAGAGAGAGAGAGAGAGAGAGAGAGGACCCAGCTGACCATAAGCGCTTACACTCTACAGGAGAGAAAAGGACAAGTGTGAAGGATAGAGAGAGAGAGGAAGTGAGAAAGAAAGGAGAGGAAGGGAGAGAGAGAGAGAGGACCCAGCTGACCATAAGCGCTTACACTCTACAGGAGAGAAAAGGACAAGTGTGAAGGATAGAGAGAGAGAGGAAGTGAGAAAGAAAGGAGAGGAAGGGAGAGAGAGAGAGAGGACCCAGCTGACCATAAGCGCTTACACTCTACAGGAGAGAAAAGGACAAGTGTGAAGGATAGAGAGAGAGAGGAAGTGAGAAAGAAAGGAGAGGAAGGGAGAGAGAGAGAGAGGACCCAGCTGACCATAAGAGCTTACACTCTACAGGAGAGAGCATATAAGGGGCAGCACGGTGGCGCAGTGGATAGCACAGCAGCCTTGCAGCGCTGGAGTCCTGGGTTCAAGCCCCACTAAGGACAACATCTGCAAAGAGTTTGTATGTTCTCTCCGTGTTTGCGTGGGTTTCCTCCGGGCACTCCGGTTTCCTCCCACATTCCAAAGACATACTGACAGGGAATTTAGATTGTGAGCCCCAATGGGGACAGCAATGATAATGTGTGTAAAGCGCTGCGGAATATGTTAGCGCTATATAAAAATAAAGATTATTATTATTATTATTATTATATAAGATTGAGGAAGAGAGAAAGGAAGGGAGTGGAAGAAAAAGAGAGGAAGAAAGAGATATAGAGCAGACCCCACTGACCATATGAGCTTATACTCTATAGTAGAGAGAGTGAGGACCCTGCTGACCATAAGAGATTACACTCTACAGGAGTGAGAGAGAGGACCCCCCTGACCATAAGAGCTTACACTGTACTGGAGAGAGAGAGAGCAAGGACCCCACTGACTATAAGAGTTTACACTCTACAGGAGAGAGAAAGGACAAGATTGAGGAAGAGAGAGAAAAAGGGAGTGGAAGAAATAGAGAGGACCCCACTGACCATAAGAGCTTACACTCTACAGGAGAGAGAGAGGACCCCATTGACTATAAGAGCGTACACTCTACAGGAGAGAGAGAGGACCCCACTGACCATAAGAGCTTACACTCTACAGGAGAGAGGACCCCACTGACCATAAGAGCTTACACTCTACAGGAGAGAGGACCCCACTGACCATAAGAGCTTACAATCTACAGGAGAGAGAGGATCCCGCTGACCATAAGAGCTTACACTCTACAGGAGAGAGAGGACCCCACTGACCATAAGAGCTTACACTCTACAGGAGAGAGAGGACCCCACTGACCATAAGAGCTTATACTCTACAGGAGAGAGAGGACTCCACTGACCATAAGAGCTTACACTCTACAGGAGAGAGAGGACCCCACTGACCATAAGAGGTTACACTCTACAGGAGAGAGAGAGGACCCCACTGACCATAAGAGCTTACACTCTACAGGAGAAAGAGGACCCTGCTGACTATAAGAGCTTACACTCTACAGGAGAGAGAGAGGACCCCACTGACCATAAGAGCTTATACTCTACAGGAGAGAGAGGACTCCACTGACCATAAGAGCTTACACTCTACAGGAGAGAGAGAGGACCCCACTGACCATAAGAGCTTATACTCTACAGGAGAGAGAGGACCCCACTGACCATAAGAGCTTACACTGTACAGGAGAGAGAGGACCCCACTGAACATAAGATGTTACACTCTACAGGAGAGAGAGAGGACCCCACTGACCATAAGAGCTTACACTCTACAGGAGAGAGAGGACCCCACTGACCATAAGAGCTTACACTCTACAGGAGAGAGAGGAACCTGCTGACCATAAGAGCTTACACTCTACAGGAGAGAGAGAGGACCCCCCTGACCATAAGAGCTTACACTGTACAGGAGAGAGAGGACCCTGCTGACCATAAGAGGTTACACTCTACAGGAGAGAGAGAGGACCCCCCTGACCATAAGAGCTTACACTGTACAGGAGAGAGAGGACCCTGCTAACCATAAGAGGTTGCACTCTACAGGAGAGAGAGAGGACCCCGCTGACCATAAGAGCTTCACTCTACAGGAGAGAGAGGACCCCACTGACCATAAGAGCTTACACTGTACAGGAGAGAGAGGACCCCACTGACCATAAGAGCTTACACTGTACAGGAGAGAGAGGACCCCGCTGACCATAAGAGCTTACACTGTACAGGAGAGAGAAGGCCCTGCTGACCATAAGAGCTTACACTGTACAGGAGAGAGAGGACCCCACTGAACATAAGATGTTACACTCTACAGGAGAGAGAGAGGACCCCACTGATCATAAGAGCTTACACTCTACAGGAGAGAGGACCCCACTGACCATAAGAGATTACACTCTACAGGAGTGAGAGAGAGGACCCCCCTGACCATAAGAGCTTACACTGTACTGGAGAGAGAGAGAGCAAGGACCCCACTGACTATAAGAGTTTACACTCTACAGGAGAGAGAAAGGACAAGATTGAGGAAGAGAGAGAAAAAGGGAGTGGAAGAAATAGAGAGGACCCCACTGACCATAAGAGCTTACACTCTACAGGAGAGAGAGAGGACCCCATTGACTATAAGAGCGTACACTCTACAGGAGAGAGAGAGGACCCCACTGACCATAAGAGCTTACACTCTACAGGAGAGAGGACCCCACTGACCATAAGAGCTTACACTCTACAGGAGAGAGGACCCCACTGACCATAAGAGCTTACAATCTACAGGAGAGAGAGGATCCCGCTGACCATAAGAGCTTACACTCTACAGGAGAGAGAGGACCCCACTGACCATAAGAGCTTACACTCTACAGGAGAGAGAGGACCCCACTGACCATAAGAGCTTATACTCTACAGGAGAGAGAGGACTCCACTGACCATAAGAGCTTACACTCTACAGGAGAGAGAGGACCCCACTGACCATAAGAGGTTACACTCTACAGGAGAGAGAGAGGACCCCACTGACCATAAGAGCTTACACTCTACAGGAGAAAGAGGACCCTGCTGACTATAAGAGCTTACACTCTACAGGAGAGAGAGAGGACCCCACTGACCATAAGAGCTTATACTCTACAGGAGAGAGAGGACTCCACTGACCATAAGAGCTTACACTCTACAGGAGAGAGAGAGGACCCCACTGACCATAAGAGCTTATACTCTACAGGAGAGAGAGGACCCCACTGACCATAAGAGCTTACACTGTACAGGAGAGAGAGGACCCCACTGAACATAAGATGTTACACTCTACAGGAGAGAGAGAGGACCCCACTGACCATAAGAGCTTACACTCTACAGGAGAGAGAGGACCCCACTGACCATAAGAGCTTACACTCTACAGGAGAGAGAGGAACCTGCTGACCATAAGAGCTTACACTCTACAGGAGAGAGAGAGGACCCCCCTGACCATAAGAGCTTACACTGTACAGGAGAGAGAGGACCCTGCTGACCATAAGAGGTTACACTCTACAGGAGAGAGAGAGGACCCCCCTGACCATAAGAGCTTACACTGTACAGGAGAGAGAGGACCCTGCTAACCATAAGAGGTTGCACTCTACAGGAGAGAGAGAGGACCCCGCTGACCATAAGAGCTTCACTCTACAGGAGAGAGAGGACCCCACTGACCATAAGAGCTTACACTGTACAGGAGAGAGAGGACCCCACTGACCATAAGAGCTTACACTGTACAGGAGAGAGAGGACCCCGCTGACCATAAGAGCTTACACTGTACAGGAGAGAGAAGGCCCTGCTGACCATAAGAGCTTACACTGTACAGGAGAGAGAGGACCCCACTGAACATAAGATGTTACACTCTACAGGAGAGAGAGAGGACCCCACTGATCATAAGAGCTTACACTCTACAGGAGAGAGGACCCCACTGACCATAAGAGCTTACACTCTACAGGAGAGAGGACCCCACTGACCATAAGAGCTTATACTCTACAGGAGAGAGAGGATCCCACTGACCATAAGAGCTTACACTCTACAGGAGAGAGAGGATCCCACTGACCATAAGAGCTTACACTGTACAGGAGAGAGAAGGCCCTGCTGACCATAAGAGGTTACACTCTACAGGAGAGAGAGAGGACCCCACTGACCATA
The DNA here is from genome assembly GCF_032444005.1 of Ranitomeya imitator. Taxonomy (NCBI): domain Eukaryota; kingdom Metazoa; phylum Chordata; class Amphibia; order Anura; family Dendrobatidae; genus Ranitomeya; species Ranitomeya imitator. The sequence goes on from NC_091282.1 coordinate 80,936,976, forward strand.
AGAGCTTACACTGCAGCAGAGCTCCTCAACCTTTACTGACCTTAAGAGCCACATTCAGCTCTGAGAGAGGGTCGCAAGCTACATCCAGCTCCTGCCCCACTCAAAGTAGTGACACCCAGAGCCCCCCATTACCAGTATTATGACAGCCAAAGCTTTTCCACTAAAATCACACCAAGGCATTATGCCAAGCTCCAGGGTTTCTTATCTTACCCCCATTCAGATCTGCTCTTCTGTACGGGGCTACTTGCAAAAGTCACCATCTAGAGATCTGCTCTTAAGTTTTGCTACACTTGGCGCCGATGCACCAGTCTGGCAGACAGCTGAAAGCCACACATCACGGACCCGCGAGCCACATGTGACTCTCGAGCTACAGGATGGGGACCATGCTTTACAGTATAGAGACATACACAGTGATTCTGGAGATTATGCTCCACTGAGACCCGCTGATCTGCGATGGCGGCGGTACTGACCACCACTATTCATGGTATGATAATCCGCTAGATGTAGTTGTTGCATGGCATTATGGGGAGGACCGCACAGACACAAAAATAGACATCCACTCGCTCTCCGATGCTTCAGCAGTGTGGGAAATGGTGCCGGGTAAGGGTTTTTTTGTTTGTTTGTTTGTTTTTTATAATGGTGAGTGCAATCTCAAAGTGTTTGAATTTGCATGAAATCGCAAATTCCAGGAAATTGATCTCAAACTCGATCCTCTGAGGCTATAGCTATACCTTCTCATCTCCACTATTCATATGTCTGTGGGGGTAGGGTCGGATCTTCTGACACAGAGTCACAGATCAAGATTACCCATACAAGTGTATGGGTCTGTAAAAATCACGGACGGGACAGCATACACTGCCATCCGTGTGCGATACGAGTGCTGTCTGCTTTTCCCATTGTAATGGATAGGAGAAGCTCGGCAAGTTATTATTTTTTTTAATAAGAGAAAATCACTGATGAAAAATTGATGGTAAAAGTTGACACTGACTGGACACTGATGAAAATCGAACTGTTGTTTGGTGTAGGAAAAAGATCAGGGTCAGGTCCCACAACCCCCATCCTGCCGACATCCTCAGCTCTATAATTCGAGAGAGCTATGACTCTTTTGGATCAATGTTCTGAAAGTTCTGACATCTATTGTCCTGAGATGCTGACTACAATGTCAAACATATTTAACACCATGGAAACTTTCCTGGTGCGCCCATGTTAAATCTAAGAATATATCATCTAAGATGGTGCTTTACTTTAACATACCAGAAATCCACCTGTCTCTTCATTCCTTATCAGTGTCAACCCAAGATTCATCTCATCCTTTACCTCCGTAACATTTGGTATCACAGTCGCACCTGCAAGGAAAATAGCTGTTAGGCTACATGCACACTGAATATTTTTGCTGAGTTTTTGAGGAATTTTAAGTTTTCGAGGAGGATTGATTTGGAGACTCTACTCCATTTCTGCTCCAAAAGTCCACTAAAAAAAGCCTCATTGTGTACATAACCTTACAAGAAAACTACTAAAATGTGTGTGTAGACTGTGGCAGAGTCAGCAGAGTCATTTCATTATTAGTGGGTGGCAAAGTTAAACAAGTAATCCCATTTTACAAAGTTCTAGGATATGCTATCACCTTATGATAATTAATGAACGCAGCCATGCTGAAGTTCCCTCTATGCACAGTGGCACTTTCAGCCTCCGTGATGTGCAGGGAACTGTAGTGCGGTTCCATTCACACAAAATATAGAAGGTTATATTACGAATAGTGTTGAGCATTCCGATACCGCAAGTATCGGGTATCGGCCGATACTTGCGGTATCGGAATTCCGATACCGAGATCCGATACTTTTGTGGTATCGGGTATCGGTATCGGATACATAGGGATCTGTAAAATAAAGAATTAAAATAAAAAATATTGATATATTTACCTCTCCGGCGGCCCCTGGACTCAGCGCGGGTAACCGGCAGGCTTCGTTGTTCAAAATCAGCGCTTTTAGGACCTGAGAATCACGTCCCGGCTTCTGATTGGTCGCGGGCCGCCCATGTGACCGCCACGCGACCAATCACAAGCCGCGACGTCACCGCAAGCTATTGACGCGCTCATTTTTAAAAATGAGCGCGTTAATGGTTTTGAAAGACATAGCGGCTTGTGATTGGTCGCGTGGCCGCGACCAATCACAAGCCGCGACGTCACCGCAAGCTATTGACGCGCTCATTTTAAAAATGAGCGCGTCAATAGCTTGCGGTGACGTCGCGGCTTGTGATTGGTCGCGGCCACGCGACCAATCACAAGCCGCTATGTCTTTCAAAGCCATTAACGCGCTCATTTTTAAAAATGAGCGCGTCAATAGCTTGCGGTGACGTCGCGGCTTGTGATTGGTCGCGGCCACGCGACCAATCACAAGCCGCTATGTCTTTCAAAGCCATTAACGCGCTCATTTTTAAAAATGAGCGCGTCAATAGCTTGCGGTGACGTCGCGGCTTGTGATTGGTCGCGGCCACGCGACCAATCACAAGCCGCTATGTCTTTCAAAGCCATTAACGCGCTCATTTTTAAAAATGAGCGCGTCAATAGCTTGCGGTGACGTCGCGGCTTGTGATTGGTCACGTGGCGGTCACATGGGCGGCCCGCGACCAATCAGAAGCCGGGACGTGATTCTCAGGTCCTAAAAGCGCTGATTTTGAACAACGAAGCCTGCCGGTTACCCGCGCTGAGTTCAGGGGCCGCCGGAGAGGTAAATATATCAATATTTTTTATTTTTATTCTTTATTTTACACCTCCCTATGGATCCCAGGGCTTGAAGGAGAGTTTCCTCTCCTTCAGACCCTGGGAACCATGAGAATACCTTCCGATACTTGATGTCCCATTGACTTGTATTGGTATCGGATATCGGTATCGGCGATATCCGATATTTTTCGGGTATCGGCCGATACTATCCGATACCGATACTTTCAAGTATCGGACGGTATCGCTCAACACTAATTACGAAAGATGTTCAAAATGGGGATGTACAGAACGTACGGAAAGTATTCCGACCCCTTTACATTTTTCAGTCTTTGTTTCATTGCAGCCATATGGTAAATTTAAAAAAAAATCATTTTTTTCTCATTAATGTACATTCTGCACCCCATCTTGACTGAAAAAAGATAAATGTAGAAATTATTTCAAATTTAATGAAAAAGAAAAACTGTGATATCACATGGTCATAAGTAATCAGACAATCATATTTAAGTCACATGCTGTCCATTTCCTTATGATCCTCCTTGAGATGGTTCTACTCCTTCATTGGAGTCCATCTGTGCTTAATTATACTGATAGGACTTGATTTGGAAAGGCGCACACCTGTCTATATAAGACCTCACAGCTCACAGTGCATGTCAGACCAAATGAGAATCATGAGGTCAAAGGAACTGGCCAAGGAGCTCACAGAGATACAATTGTGGCAAGGCACAGATCTGCCCAAGGTTTCAACAGAATTTCTGCAGTACTCAAGGTTCTTAAGAGCACAGTGGCCTCCATAATCCTTAAATGGAAGAAGTTTGGGGCCACCAGAAGTCTTCCTAGACCTGGCCATCCAGCCAAACTGAGCAATCGTGGGAGAAGAGCCTTGGTGAGAGAGGTAAAGAAGAACCCCGAGATCACTGTGGCTGAGCTCCAGAGATGCAGTAGGGAGATGGGAGAAAGTTCAACAAAGTCAACTATCACTGCAGCCCTTCACCAGTCAGGCCTTTATGGCAGAGTGGCCCGACGGAAGCCTCTCCTCAGTGCAAGACATATGAAGCCTGCATAGAGCTTGCTAAAAAACACATGAAGGACTCCCAGGCTATAAGAAATAAAATTCTCTGGTCTGATGAGACGAAGATAGACCTTTTTAGTGATAATTCTAAGCAGTATGAGTGGACAAAACCAGGCAGTACTCATCACCTGCCCAATACAATCAGAACAGTGAGACATGGTGGTGGCAGCACCATACCATGGGGGTGTTTTCAGCTGCAGGGACAGAACGACTGGTTGTCACTGAAGGAAACATGAATGCGGCAAAGTACAGAGATATCCTGTAAGGAAACATCTTCCAGAGTGCTCTGGACCTCAGACTTGGCCAAAGGTTCACCTTCCAACAAAACAATGACCCTAAGCACACAGCTAAAATAACAAAGGAGTGGCTTCAGAACAACTCTGTGATCATCCTTGACTTGCGCAGCCAGAGCTCTGACCTAAACCCAATGGAGCATCTCTGGAGAGACCTGAAAATGGCTGTCCACCAACGTTCACCATCCAACCTGATGGAACTGGAGAGGATCTGCACGGAAGAATGGCAGAGGATCCCCAAATCCAGGTGTGAAATACTTTTGTGTCATTCCCAAGAAGACTCATGGCTGTACTAGCTCAAAAGGGGCTTCTACTCAATACTGAGCAAAGGGTCTGAATACTTATGACCATGTGATATTTCAGTTTTTCTTTTTTAATACATTTGCAAAAATCACTACATTTCTTTTTTTTCAGTCAAGATGGGGTGCAGAGTGTACATTAATGAGGAAAAAAATGAACTTTTTTGAATTTATCAAATGGCTGCAATGAAACAGAGTGAAAAATTTAATTTAAAGGGGTCTGAATACTTTGTGTACCCACTGTAAATGGTCATTGTCCTTACCACAAACTTTGCAGAAATCAATATTACATGCCAATATGACAAACTATGCAATACATCTGACTAGTTAAATATGCCTTTTTCTTTAATTTAAAAAAAAACAGTTTTCTCTCCTCCCTCCACCTTCTCAACTAATCATTTACTTTATAAACTGGCCAAAACTGTCTTGGTCATCACAAGATAAATTGCTGTCTCACTGGTGTATCAGATTATAGATCCTAATAATGTTTATGCAAAGAGGACCAAGGAGCAAATAGAATCACAGGCAGAGAATCATGAAGTACGTGTTTTATCTCACTGCAGAGCTGGGTTCACAGATACACTGCTCAATACTGCTGCATAATGTCCTTCATGCTGCCAATTCCGAACATTTGCAACACAGAAAAAGGAGAGAAAAATCCTTCATGTGTGCTGTGTATGTGAGACAGCTAGTGTCTTCCTACCAGCACTGAGACAACAGAAAACTAAAGATTGCGCTTGCAGAATTCATGTAATATGCTGGTAAAAAATTGTGTTGTCCCTCCTGTATACATGCTCAACAGCTTATGCTGAAAAGTCACCTTACGCTACAACTGCACTTTACCATTAAAGGGAATCTGTCATATAAAAAAACATTATTAACCTACAGATATGGGGTTAATCTGTATGTTAAAAGGAATCTGTCAGCAGGTTTTTGCTATGTAATCTGAAGACAGCATGAGGTAGGGGTTAAAACACAGATTTCAGCCATGCCTCTCTTATCAAGCTCCATGGTTTTGTTTGCTTGCAATGATTGTTTTAACACCAGGAGTTTCTCATTGGTGGGACACAGCAGCGCTTGCATGTTAGTCCGACACGCCCCCTTGGTGATAGGCACCTCACTGTCTACAGACATTGTTTATACAGAGCCTGGTGTGGGCGGGGTTAGCTGTGGTGTGGGCAGGGTTAGCTGTGGTGTGGGTGGGGTTAGCTTCCTCAGCTCTGCTGTGTTTCTAAATCTAAAAGCTCTGATTGCGTCAGAACGTCTGTTCCCAGTAATCTAAGTGATACACGGTTAGATTCAGGGTCTCTATGCGTACATCATGCTGGTTTCATATGAGGTAGTAAAAATCTGCTGACAGATTTCCATTAGTAGCCATGTGACTGCCTTACTGAAAACCTAACTACAGCAGGAAATGAACTTCCAGCAGCTTCGGGCTTTCAGTCATAGAGGCGCAGCAGCTGTAACCACTCCCCGGCACTGACTGACAGCCAGCTCTGTACTGATACACTGCAGTGATTTTATTTTATGATGATAAGCACTTACTTGGCAGGTTCATCCCCTCACACCTTGCTTGTGAGTTAAGATTACATTTATAGACATCTCCCATCCTGTTCTTGGGATATCCGCTCCAGGGAGAGCTCACCAATAACCTACAGAAAGCGACATGTGCCAGATTTAAAATGCATTTTTCATTTTTAATAAAAATCTAGATGTTACAATGCAGTACTACACGAGCCTCTTCAGGACACAGCTGTTTTGACCTCCGAGGAGTCCGAATTTTTTTACATTCTGTCATCTTATAGCCATAGCTGTATATTTTCTATATTGAGCAAATGACCGTTTTTCTTCTGGACAAGTAGTATCTTTTAATTGCATTATTGTGGGTCATATAATTGGCTTTTTAGTGGGCGGGGAAAGGCAGCAATGTCCCAAGTTTCCATTCTTATTTTTTTTTTTATTAAAGTTTGATTTCACGGCATTATAAGTGTCTTTTTATAGTTTGTATTTTACAAGAAAATCGAGCGAGGCCAGACACGTCTAGTCGGAATGTGGCCAAAAGTATGAAAATTGCTTATTTGCAGTCACATGACCGCCCGGTACCAGTGAATCCTGACAGCATGCACTGTGCGCGCTGTGAGGATTCACAAGTCTGCAGTTACACACAGTGACTGCAGACTTTTGTGCCAAACTTGGAGAAACCCTTTAAGCAATAACTCAAAATAAACATTTTCTGTATGACATTATTAGTTGCTGACTTTATTTTGGAGACATTTCAGCCCATTCTTCTTTTCAATGCTGCTTTAATGGGTTTTTCATTGAAGATATCTGTAATTGTACTGTAATTTGCTGTAGGGCTGGGAATCATTGTGGCCAAGTTTTAGCTTTTGGATAAATGGCCTCATATAAGGCTCTAGAATATTTTTGTATACAAAGGAGCTCATGGTCAGCACAAGTATACGGGTCCTAAAAAACACGCTCAAATCCTCATCCCTCCACCATCCGGCAGGAGAGCTAGTAAGAGATGTTTGGTGCTGATATACTGTGTTTGTTTTGTGCCGATGGTGATGCACGGGCATTATGGGTAATGTTCTCCACGCTAGTTCTGTCTGTCCAAAATATATTGTTCCAGAAGTCATATGGTGTTATGTGTATGGAGCCAGAGAATATATGCCTCCGTCTCCTTAGACATATGCCTTCATACGAGGGGCAAGTTGTCAGCACGACCCTCATCACGGTCAATAGTAAAGAAGACTGCCCCCTAGTGTGAGGTGTGGTGACTGTCTTTTTTTCCCCCTTCATTCTAAGTAAAACTCATTAATCACGGTTCTTTCTGTAATAGATTCCTTCTCTATTGCTGATCTGGCTGGAAGATGAATATTACTACTTTCTCTATGTGTGTAACATGTTTTACAGAGGAGTCCGGATCTAATCCAGATGTACCCATTAAGGGTTATTACGTATTTCCAATGTAATCCCCTACTATGCTCCCTCTAGAGACATTCGCATTTTTCCCAATAAAAAGTTAAGGATAGATAAGGTAACCCATAAAGTGCCAGCGTCTAGAGCTTCTCCTGACATTTTACAGACATTTCACAAATCACCAGTAGCAATAAAACTCTTAAAGGGAACCTGTCACCCCCAAAATTGAAGATGAGCTAAGCCCACCGGTGTCAGGGGCATATCCACAGCATTCTGTAATGCTGTAGATAAGCCCCCGATGTAACCTGAAAGATGGAAAAAGAGGTTAGATTATACTCACCCAGGGGTGGTCCAGCTGCGGTCCGGGTCCGATGGGCATCGCAGTCCGGTCCGGGGCCTCCTATCTTCTTACGATGACGTCCTCTTCTTGTAATCACGCTGTGGCTCCTGTTGAGGGCAGAGCAAAGTACTACAGTGCGCAGGCGCCGGGAAAGGTCAGAGAGGCCCAGCGCCTGCGCACTGCAGTACTTTGCTCAGCCCTCAACAGGAGATGCAGCGTGATTACAAGAAGAGGACGTTGTGATGAAACCAGATTGTATCTTAATTTCCCAGACAACCATGGTTTTGCAAAACCAAAAGAACTGGCTTTTTATCTGTATATTGGCTTGTGAATTTAAGTGTTTATGTCTTGCCAACTGATATACTATCTAAACGTACCTTCACACATAACGAGATCGTTAACGATATCGTTGCAGCATCACGCTTTTTGTGACGTAGCAACAATCCAGCTAACGATCTCGTTATGTGTGACAGCGACCACCGATCAGGCCCCTGCTGGGAGATCGTTGGTCGTTGGGGAATGATCAGGACCTTTTTTTGGTCGCTGATCACCCGCTGTCATCGCTGGATCGGTGTGTGTGATGCCGATCCAGCGATGTTTTCACTTGTAACCAGGGTAAACATCGGGTTACTAAGTGCAGGGCCGCGCTTAGTAACCCGATATTTACCCTGGTTACCATTGTAAAAGTAAAATTAAAAAAACAGTACATACTCACATTCTGATGTCTGTCACGTTCCCCGCCGTCAGCCTCCCTGCACTGACTGTCAGCGCCGGCCGTAAAGCAGAGCACAGCGGTGACGTCACTGCTGTTACTGCCGGCGCTGACACAGAAGGTGCAGGGAAGCTGACGGCGGGGGACGTGACAGACATCAGAATGTGAGTATGTACTGTTTTTTTTAATTTTACTTTTACAATGGTAACCAGGGTAAATATCGGGTTACTAAGCGTGGCCCTGCACTTAGTAACCCGATGTTTACCCTGGTTACCCGGGTGCTGCAGGGGGACTTCGGCATCGATGAAGACAGTTTCAACGATGCCGAAGTCGTTCCCCTGATCGTTGGTCGCTGGAGAGAGCTGTCTGTGCGACAGCTCCCCAGTGACCACACAACGACTTACCAACGATCACGGCCAGGTCGTATCGCTGGTCGTGATCGTTGGTAAGTCGCTTAGTGTAACGGTACCTTAACATACTGTGTAAGTCTGTAATAGTGACTGTACATAGGGTGTGTTAAGCTTTGTTTATTGATGTGTGCTTATATGCTAATAGTGCTACTTAATCCCATCACCATTGTTTACCTTATCTTGATGTTGGACTGAAGGACCCTGGGTAATTCTAAAAATAGCTTACATGCCTTGGGTATAAAAAGACTCAGAGATCACATCCTGGCAGACGGAAGTAACACAGAGCCACCAGCCGGACATTCTGCAAACCACCCAACAGACAAGAGAAAGGACAGCAGCCAATTCATCATGGCACCATCACGAGGGACATTGATCTATGCTTCTATAGGAAACAACCTAGGGATTTTCGGCTCCAGTTGGAAGGACACAGATCTGATCCAGTGACCATCTCTGAACCATGGATATGTTTGGAGAAAGCCAGGTTTGGGACCCGCTGGTCGCCTGGTTCCATGCAGATGGTCAGATAAGCCAGGTGGTGACTCTCGTGTCAACTGGCTTTGGACCTTGTATGGACTCTATGGACAGTTCTTGGTCATCTCCCTATGCTTGTCATTACCTCTTCTCTGTGTGTGTATCACAGGTGGAATAGCGACCCTGGGAGCTCTGACATCATGTCATACTGGAAATACGTGGAGAGGCAGTGATCTTTTATATGCACCCATGTAATCAAGCAATTCCAGCCATGTTGGGATTGTTCTGTTTGCTATTGTGTGCTGTGGTTCAATAAAGTATTGCCACACTGTTTTACCTTAACCCTGTGTTGTCTGTGTAGTGTATTGCCCACTGGGAGATAGAGCGGGCGTTCAGTGGTATGAGCCGTGGTCCATGCAGTCTTGCTAAAGACAGCCAGGCCAGCGGACGAGAGCACCCACTGACCCAGTTTCTCCACAGACGTCATCGTAAGAAGATGGGAGGCCCCGGACCGGACCGCGAGGCCCATTGGATTGGACTGGCCACCCAGGTGAGTATAATCTAACCTCTTTTTCTCAACTTTCAGGATACATCGGGGGCTTATCTGCAGCATTACAGAATGCTATAGATAAGCCCCTGATGCCGGTGGGCTTAGCTCATCTTCGATTTTGGGGGTGACAGGTTCCCTTTAAGATATTCTCCATGTGACTTAATGGGGTCTGTAAACATTCTGTCAAGCTTCCTTTACGTACAGTCAGCTGGCGGAAACCTCAGTTGATCACTATAGGGCTCGCTAGTGTGAAGAAAACTTTTAACAGATAAGTACATTAAATGCAGCTGCGGAGCCGAACAGCCGATCAGCCGGAGCACTCCATCGCTCCAGGTATCCGGGTTCCCCGATAACCGCTATAGCTTGTCAAATAAGCAGGAACCCGATCAAATTAGCTCATCTCTGATTAAAACCCTTCCTGCCACATTCTGAAAATGCCCCCTTTTTCCATATGACCTTTGCTCACGCTCATTAGACACTTCAATGCAAAAGAGTGGGCCGTAATCTGACAATGGTGGGTGGCAATGTACATCGGAAATTAGAGTGTAAAAAGGTTTAACCTCTTAAGGCTATTTTCATCTTCCTGGCCAGGCCAATTTTTTCAACTCCAACCACTCTCATAACTCTGGAGCACTTAAATGGATCTGACTGATTCTGAGACTGTATTGTCGTGACTTATTGTACTTTATGATTGTGGTAAAATTTCTTTGATATGACTTACGTTTATTTGTGAAAAAAAAATGGAAATTTGGTGAAAATTTTACAAACTTTTAATTTTTATGAACCTTAAATCAGAGAGTCATGTCACATAAAGTAGTCGCACAATTTTTGAAACATAATTTTTTTTTTTGTTAGGAAGTTATAAGGGTTAAAAATTGACCAGCGATTTCTCATTTTTACGACAAAATTTGAAAACCATTTTTTAGAGACCATGTCACATTTGAACTGACTTTGAGGGGCCTTAAGGACAGAAAATACCCAAAAGTGACACCATTCTAAAAACTGCACCCCTCAAGGTGTGCAAAACCACATTCAAAAAGTTTATTAACCCTCCAGGTGCTTCACAAGAATTTTAGGAATATGGAAGGAAAAAATAAACATTTACTTTCTTTCACCAAAATTTTCCGTTAGGAAAAAACACCGTATGCACTGCTAAATGAAGGTGCTCAAGTAGGTTCCCACACCACATATAGATAATAAAGAACTTGACACTCGACTTTTGGACGGATTTTTTGTGGTTTGATGCAGTCAAAATAATCAAAGAACGTTTCGGCCAGTCTGGGCCTTCATCAGTTACTGATGCTATGGACCCTTTGTTTATCCTATAGGATAGAGTGTGAAGGACATTCACAGGTATCACTTTAAATGGCTATGATCTGTAATACCAGCACTGGTCAGACAGCCTGTGCTGAATTGCTGTCCTTGAACGTAGTGACAATGGCGTGTGGCCTGCAGCAACGCGGGGGGACAGTGACCCGTGTAGACAGAAGGTTTTGGATCCCGCGTGCCCTGCTGAAGTGGACAGGAAATCCCTGAGACTGACAGAGTCAGTGCGCTTAGGGATAGTCCAAGACAAGTGGCAGTGCTGAAGATGCGTTGCACTATGGAAGTAAGAAGCGTAAAGTGTTTTGCCCTATCCCACTTGTCACCACCTGATCAACTTGAATGTTTGCTTGTTGCAATGAATTCGGTGTCCCCCGAATTGTGTACGGCGTCTCCTGAAGATGGAGGCCTGGAGACAGTGTGAGTGTGAAAGTGCCAGAGCGTAACCGGACAGCGGCTCGGTCATGTCTACCGCTCTCGGCCACTTTACACATTCACGTATAGGAGGAAACTTGTCAGTCCAGGGAAGCGGATGGGGAGAAGTTGTCGGGCACCCACTCGTCCGACTAGTCTCCCACTTGGCTCAGTTGTGACCTTTAAAGTATGTTTTTCTCTGAATTGCTGCAGCGTTTCAGTGTCAGAACCCCATGGCTGAGATCATGCCGCCAGTGTCCGACACATGCTGATCATTGGTGTTTCAACTAATGTGATTTTCACAATATTTGATGCAAAAGATGTAGAAACCATATTACCGTAGCTTGTGCTATCAATAGTTTAAAAAACAAATAATGAAATAAAAAAAAAAACGATTGCCCTCAAAGCCAAGTGTTTTTTACTCAAAGCATTTGGGAGGCGAAAGTCTAACAATTAAAACATGCATATTAATGAGAACAAATCCCCTGTCATTGACAGACGACCACATAATACATCCTGGTAGATGTCTACATTTAACGTAACGTCCTGGGCTGCATGAGGATCGAATGTATAAACCCAACATTTACAAATATTCTCCAGTGACGCTCCTCAATCCCACAATCTGAACATTTGCTGTTTATGGTGTGAAGTTTGTTTTTAAGAAAAAAAATCATTAATGCGTTTCTTCCTAATCACCTCGTACATTGAGAAAAATGTGTAAATTACTCTGCAGATTAAAAACCACACACAGATAATGTATGTAGGATGCAGAGTTAAGAGCTATAATGGCAATCTGCATCCCATTGGAAAAAAAGTCTTTGGAACCCCATGGGCTTGCTAATTTTTGGTGCTACTTACGGTAAGCTAAATTTGACAACGGGTATTTGCTATACAATCCGAGAGCAGCATGATGATATAGGAGCAGAGATCCTGATTCCAGCGATGTGTCACTGACTGGGCTGCTAGTTGTAGTTTCAATAAAATAAGTGTTTTATCAGCAGGTGATTATCACTAGAGGGCTAGTTGTCTCATGCTGTTTAATCCTCTCATGTGTTACCCCCACTGTCATTATGGGATTCGTGGCAGCTCTGGTTCTGCGGTAATTTAAATAGGTTTTTTTCCTTTCGTTCCACCAAGAGTCAATGTCAGTCACTTGCTGGCAGCTTCTTTTAGGATAGTCAGCTGATATTGGTTGGTAACCACTCCCACCTTCCTTTAAATAGTCACATGACCCATCAGCTGATCATCAGTAATAAAATTAATCTATGCAGACAAGCCTGGAGTGAGGAGCTCTCCTGTGTCGGTGGTGCTGCTGCTGCTGCGGGAGTTTAGATTCCTGGTCCTGTTTCTCTGCTGCGGAGCTTAGCAGCAGAGCATGAAGCTGAGTATTTTCTCCCTTTTACTTTGTCTTTCTCGTGTTTATCTCTTCCCCTGTGTTTTACCATCAACACTGGTGAGGCTAGCGTCCTTGCCGGCCAGTGCACTAGCCAGAGTACATTGAGGAGACAATCAGGGACTAGGCACATAATGGCAGCGGGGAAAAGGACCCTCACAGGGCATTAGGGGAGCTTAGGGACAGACACAGTTTGGTGTCAGGAGGTGTCTCATCTCTCACTCCTTATCATTAGGACCTTCATCTCCCGTTTCCATCCCATCGTATTTGTTTGCTATGTCATCCGCTGGACTTACCTATGTCCGAGCGTGACATTCGCCCTCACCACCTATTGGTAGCTTTCTGCCAATCCAAGTGTACACTGAAAGCTGCCAATCAGTGGTTTGCGCGAGGTTATACAGGGCTCAGCATTTACAGAACTGCTAGATTGACAGCAGAGAATACACTGATTTTATCAAAATTGCACCAAGCAGCCCAGTAAGTGACACATCGCTGGAATCAAGGTCTTTGGCCCTACATCATGCAGCTTTCAAATTACAAATGAAAGATCTGGTGACTGTTCCCTCTAAAAACCTTATTCCTGATTGGTCAGCATCCACATGGAAAACCCATGCATGACAATGGGGATAAAGTTAGTGCAGATTTGCTACAGTTCACATTCGAAGTCTGCATCAGTAAAACGAAGTTCAGCCTTGGATTTCTGTAATGAAAATACATCATCTGGTTGGAAGAAAGACGCCATTTAAGTAACTTGGGGGAAGTGCTCAGTATGCAAATTAGTTCCAATTTCTAAGCGCCATATTGGAAAGGTAGCTACCCTTGAAGTCAATGTCCAACTCTGTAACGAGCCTTGCAACATAACCAGGGATAAATGCCAAGTCGGAAACTCATCTTCCGACAGCCCGTTTTAGGGTGTTTTCCCCAAATAAGTGTTAAGGTTTATTCGGACGAGCATATTATATAGACGTGTGCTGAGTTGCAACTCATAGCACATGGACCAAGGTAATTCAATTGGTTTGCTCAGATGACAGATTTTTTTTCTCAGGGACATTTTTTCACAAATTGCTGCCTGCACTAGTCTTCTCGAATGGGCCTGGCCTATTCAAGTCTATGGGTGCGCAAAAAAAAACAAGAGCGGATCCCATGCGGATCATCTGTGATTTTTCAGGATACATTGCCATAATAAAGAAAAGAAACAATTTTTGGTCTTGTAAATGTTGTAAATGAGAGACCTCCAACCTGCCGGCAATCTCTGACGCCTCTTCTGATTAGTAATCCCGACTCGAAATCAGGTGTGTTGTGGTGCCGAGCCTACAGATGAGAAGAGTCGGGGGGATTCCAGCAGGATGGAGGCGGTTCACAGGGGTCCTATCTAAACCGGGGTCCGGCAAATTCAAACTTCAACCTCCACAGTACAAGTAAGTCTGTGACCGGCTTGACGCTTACCAGTTTCCATCTTGATTGCTAAACTGTTGTACTGCATACCCGAACTGTACACCAGGTGGTCCGGAAAAGATTTTATTCCCTGAAAGTCCAACGTTATAAGCAATGCCGAATTTCAAAAAGACGCCTGGAAAAAAAAGAGAAATGGGAAAGAAAAAAAAAAAGAAATAGTTTAAAGGGAACTTGACGGCTACCACATGCCCCTCACACCACCAGCAAGCATTTCTTCTTGTGTTAATACCCTCCCTAACCAGCTCTTTGCACCCTATATTTGATTATACTATATGGCAAAAAATTATTTTAAAAATGAATTTGCGATATGCTAATTAGTGTCAGGCTAGCCAAGGGGGCGTTAGTTTCCCCAGACTAGTCATCTCACTAATCACGCTATCACGCCCCTGTGTTTTAACCATTTTTTAACTACTCTTTCTGGGATTTTTAGTCCAGGGGACAGTCCTATCAGTAACTGACAGCTATTTTTGTATAAATGTGCACACAGACATGGCTGTCAGTCACCGATAAGACTGACCACTGTGCCCGACAGCCCAGAAAGAGCCAAGGTGTGAGTGATGAAAATCAATTTACTCAGCTCCTCCCGCTTTATAACATGGAGCCTCCTGACTGGACTGCATTTTCATGGTGACAGATTTCCTTTAACCCCTTCACCCCCAGCTTGTTTTCACCTTCCTGACCAGGCCAATTTTTTAAATTTTGATCATTATGCTATGCACATAAGTGGCGCACTTGGTTCGTGG
This sequence comes from Ranitomeya imitator, assembly GCF_032444005.1. Classification (NCBI taxonomy): domain Eukaryota; kingdom Metazoa; phylum Chordata; class Amphibia; order Anura; family Dendrobatidae; genus Ranitomeya; species Ranitomeya imitator. Next base: position 80,952,089 of record NC_091282.1, read on the forward strand.
ACCCACTGTCCCATGGGGCCGGGCTTATCTAGGAGGGGAGTAGCTAAGCGGCTACCTGGAGTTCCTGATGGTGGAGTCAGGCTTGAGCTGCAGGTAGCCACCAGGTACCACTCCTAGGCAGTCCCCGATACTGCAGCTGCTGACCACAGGGGTCAGGTACAGAGACACGTATAAGGCTAGGGCTCTGTTCAGACTAATATGCTCTGGATCCTCTGCAGAACCATTACTGATACGCACCCGGGCTCCGTTCAAACTAATAGTGTCAGGATCCAAGGGTCGAACGGTTACTGACAGGGAGACTCAGACAGGACTGATTCGGAGACTGTTAGGACAGTCTGGATACATGGAATACTTGTTGTGCACTCGTTGGCTAAGGGCATTTAACTATGTGCATGCACTACCCCTTTAAGAGCAAAGGGAGAACGTGTGCAGACTAAGCATGCCACCGCAAACTGCAGTGCGCACAACACCAGGAGGCAGGGAGGATGTCAAAGACCGCACCGCATGGGCAGGGCGGTAAGTCCGCATCCCTGCATGGGGAGAGATCGGGAACCATGCAGGGGCGCCGGCAAATAGCGTTACAGAGTGTCATTTTATGTGTTTCTCTGGAACGCTTCAACATATTCCAGTGATTCTGTTTCGCTATCAGTGCTTCACGCCCCCCGAGGAAGCACTGATAGCGAAACGCGCGTCGGGGCTTCTTGTCCACGCCTGGCTGGTAGGTTTACAACATTTACTTTCTTCATTTATGCCCTCCTTTTTTTGACTTCATGTGCTATGTATATACCTTCATCATGAAGGCTGCTGATCTGCGGTGGTGGATCGTGTATAGGCTCTGACTTAGTTAAATGTAGCTCCCCATGTTACGTATAATTGACTTCAATAGTCTGCTTTGCACTTGCTTATGGCTGAGAGCTCTCTTTATTCAATTGTATTATACCTATACTGTTGTACCATCTATCTAATAGCATGAGAGGGACAACTTTGATAATATTTGTGCAGTAACTGTATTTCTACCTTACCAGGCATGGTTTCCAGGTGTCACTAGCCCTGTCATCATTTTTTGTATGTATTTTATACTATTATTTGTTGAACTTTTTATTATTAAAATAAATATATTTGGTTATATTTTGCTCTGAGATTCATTTTTTGTTTTGGGTAGTATTCCGGTTTTGGATGTGATAGAGCTATAACATTTATTTGGTCATTCTTTGGTTTAATGTCTAATTTACATCAGGATATTTTTTTGAACAATTTTTTTTCATTAGAAAGTTGAAAGGGTTAACAATTTATTAGCTATTTCTAATTTTTCTAGCAAAATTTACAGAACCAATTTTTTTAGTGACTTTTGAAGCGACTTTGATAGCCCTATGCGACAGAAAATAACCCAAAGTGACGCCATTTTAAAAACTACACCCCCTCAAAATGCTCAAAACCACATTCAATGAGTTTATTAACCCTTTAAGGGCTTCACAAGGAAAAAAAGGAGTGTGGAAAAAAAATAATGAAAATGTTACTTTTTCCCCACCAAAATATTGATTTAGCCCCAAATTTTGCATCTTCAAAAGCATAAAAGGAGAAAATAGACCATATAATTTGTCGTGCAGTTTCTCCTGAGAACACTGATACCCCATATGTGGTGGAAAACTACTGTTTGGGTGCACGGCAGGGCTCGGAAGGGAAGGAGCACCCTTCAACTTTTGGAGGACACAATTGGCTGGAATGGATAGTCGCGATTGCAGATCCCCTCATGTGCCTAAACAATGGAAACCCCCCACAAGTGACCCCATTTTGGAAACTACACCCCTAGAGATGTGGTGAGCACTTTGAACACCTGCAAGGGCTTCACAAAATTTTATAATGTTGAGCCGCGAAAATAAAAAAATTACATTATTCCCACAAAAATGTTGTTTTAACTACAAGGTATTCGTTTTCACAAGGGTAACAGGAGAAAATGGACCATATCATTTTGCAATTTCTCCTGAGAAGACGGATACCCCATATGCGTTGAAAAATTGGGTGCAAGGCAGGGAAGAGCACCTGAGTTGCCAGAATAATAAGTAACCCCAATTTACAAACTACACCTCTCAATTAATTAATATAAGAGTGCCGTGACATATTGACACCATGGGTGTGTCACAGAATTGCGCGGTGAGCATTAATACTTTTTTATCACAAAAATGTTGTTTTATCTCCAGATTTTACATTTTCATATAGAGAAATGGGGGAACCTGGCAACAAAATTTGTCCCACAATTTCTTCTGAATGTGGCAATACCCCATATGTGGTTGTACAGTACAGCTTAGCCACAAGGCGAGACTCTGGAGGGAAGGAGCGCTATTTGTTCATTGACAGAAAATTATCGTAGAATAGTTTGCGCACTCCTTATACAAAGCCCCCTAAGTGCTAGAACAGCTGAATGCCCCTCAAATGACCCCATTGTGGAAATTACACCCCCTTGGGAATTTATCTACAGTACGATTTTAACTCCACGTGTGTTTTCCAGAAACAAGCAGCAGTGGATGTCGCCGAGTAAAAATTTCATGGACCTCGTAAACTAAGCGGGCTCTCTTTGCTACAGAAATGCCAAACATGAGGACTCTAAATGTGGTTTAGGCACACTGTGGGGCTCAGAAGGGAGGGGGCATTAGGATTTGGGAGTTCATAACTCACTGGATTTTTTGGGGGGGCTGCCGAGGAGCCATATCACTTTCTCAGAGCCTTTGTGCTACCAGTATCGCAGAGGCCTCTTATATTTCCATTGACAGATGATGGACCTGAATGGGGACTTGCTTTATTTGTGGATTGCGTTGAAGCTTTTATTGGGTACATCTTATATAATATTGTGAGACACGATGATGTTTTCAGGAATAATAATAATAATAATCTTTATTTATATAGCGCCAACATATTCCGCAGCGCTTTACAGTTTAACAGCTTCAAACACAACAGTCATAAGTAACAACGTTAACAATACAATAATTAAAGCAAAATAAGACGACCCTGCTCGTGAGAGCTTACAATCTACAATGAGGTGGGGGAGATACAAAGTACAGGTGTGTATTTACAATGGTGTATTTACAATGATGGTCCAGCCATCTTCAGGGGTTGGGGAATAGATAGGGATAGTGAATGGGCTACACACACACACAAACATAAAATGACTTTGATTAGTGAATGTGATAGGCCGCTCTGAACAAATGTGTTTTGAGCGAGCGCCTAAAACTATGCAAATTATGGATGGTCCTAATATCTTGGGGTAGAGCATTCCAGAGGATTGGCGCAGCACGGGAGAAGTCTTGGAGTCAGGAGTGGGAGGTACGGATTAGTGCAGAGGTTAATCGAAAGTCATTTGCAGAGCGCAGTGGTCTGTTAGGCTGATAGACAGAAATGAGGGAGGAGATGTAAGGCGGTGCCGCACTGTGGAGAGCTTTGTGGGTGAGAACAAGTACTTTGAATTGTATCCTGTAATGAATGGGTAGCCAGTGTAACGACTGGCGAAGAGCGGATGCGTCCGAGTAACGATTAGCCAGATGGACGACCCTGGCTGCTGCATTAAGGATGGACTGGAGAGGGGAAAGTCGAGTGAGGGGGAGGCCAATAATAATGGAATAAATGGAATGCCATTTTTATTGCCATTCGACTTTTTTTTTAGCACATTTTCATTCATTTTTTGCTTGGGGGGAGGATGAAAAAGCATAGTTTTGTGCCACGTTTTTTATTTCATTTTGTTTAGTGTTCCATGAAGGGTTGATCTTATTTGACCATTTCCATCAACTATAATCTGACGTGTACAGTAGGTTTAAATGGTGCTCCTTGTACTTCCATTCAGTGTGCACATCCATACCAATACTGTCACTGTATGGTGCACAAATTAGCTACTTTCATACAGTTTACATATAGGAATAATAAACTGCAGTGTGTCCAAGTATCAATGTCACAGCATTGTGCCATACAGTGCACATATAATACCATCATAGTCGCCAAATAGCACCTCCATAATTAAATAATTAAATAATTGCTATATGATGATCTAGCCGATATAATTATTACATAAACACCTCATTTATTGTGCAGAGCATGGACACAAAGTCTCTTTGCATAGATTAACAGTTCTCTTAACTAATGCATTATTTTTCCAAATAAGGAGTTTTTACTATAAAAGCCATTATCTTCTTGTGAACACTCTGAAAGATGAGACCACGTATAGATCTGAGACCACTCGCCTTCAATCCCACATCCTGAAGCTAATAATACATCCAGAAGAAAAGCTGCGATGGGTCGGAAGCCACATCCTGCATTTTGTTATCTGCCGATTTACAATTTACTGTTAGTTTATTTTACTAATACCTTAAAATTCCTTTTTTACGAGTTTATTTGTTAATGTGAATAATCCCATCAGCCGCTCCCACTCTCACTGTTATTAGCGGCAGCAGGCGTCGGCTGATGGGTGCAGTAGTCCCATCAGCCGACACAAGTGACAGGAGGTAAACTTTATACCTTGGATCACAGCTGAGTGCGCACGCTGTCTTTTGACGGCGTGGGAACCGCTGCTGTCTGACCGGCTGGGATGATTTTCTCGCTGATCATAAGCGGCGTTTGCCGAACAGTCATGCACATGACAACTCAATAAACACCCGGTGTTTGGGCAGCCAAACCCAAACAGTAACACGGACTTCCTGGTGAAGTCCATACTCAGTGTCTGTGCCCGAACAGTAGGTGTTTGATATGGACGCCGAACTTTGCTCTTAGGCCGGCTTCACACTTGCGAGTTTTACGGACGTAAGAGCGCAGAAACTACGTCCGTAAAACTCGCAAAAAATACGGCACAATTATTCTCTATGCCCCTGCTCCTATCTGCCGTATTTTACTGATCAGTATTATACGGCTTTCTACGGCCGTACAAAATCGCAGCATGCTGCGTTTGTCACCGTACTGCGCAAGAAATACGCCAATGAAAGTCTATGGAAGCGTGAAAAATACGGATTTCACATGGACAAGCAGTGTGACTTGCGAGAAATACGCAGCGCTGTTAGAGAGAAAAGCCGGTAATTCAGTGCGGTGTACAGTAAAATCACACTGACAGCTTACAGTCCAATAGGTAGAATAAATGTGTACACATAGAATAGGTATATATATATATGTCAGTGAGACACATATATGTATATATATTAATATTTATTCCAGCGCTATACAGCTTGAAAGCCGGTAATTCAATTACCGGCTTTTTCTTTCTCCTTCCTAAACCCGACATGATTTGAGACATGGTTTACATACAGTAAACCATGTCTTCTCTCCATTTTTTTTGCAGATTCCACACTACTAATGTTAGTAGTGTGTATCTGCAAAATTTGGCCGTTCTAGCTCTTAAAATAAAGGGTTAAATGGCGGAAAAAATTGGCGTCGGCTCCCGCGCAATTTTCTCCTCCAGAGTAGTAAAGCCAGTGACTGAGGGCAGATATTAATAGCCTGGAGAGGGTCCATGGTTATTGCCCCCCCCCCCTGGCTAAAAATATCTGCCTCCAGCCACCCCAGAAAAGGCACATCTGGAAGATGCACCTATTCTGGCACTTGGCCACTCTCTTCCCATTCCCGTGTAGCGGTGGGATATGGGGTAATGAAGGGTTAATGCCACCTTGCTATTGTAAGGTGACATTAAGCCTAATTAATAATGGAGAGGCGTCAATTATGACACCTATCCATTATTAATCCAATTGTAGTAAAGAGTTAAATAAAACACAAACACATTATTTAAAATTATTTTAATGAAATAAAAACAATGGTTGTTGGAGTATTTTATTCTACACCCAATCCAGTCACTGAAGACCCTCGTTCTGTAAGTAAAAAAACATAATAAACCAACAATATCCTTACCCTCCGCAGATCTGTAAAGTCCAACGATGTAAATCCTTCTGAAGGGGTTAAAACATTTTGCAGCAAGGAGTTCCGCTAATGCAGGCTACTCCTTGCTGCAAAACCCCGGGGAATGAGGCTAAATATAGATCAACGATCTATATTTAGCTTCATTTGCGGTGAGGCGCCCTCTGCTGGCTGTTCATAGATCGTTGGAACTTACCTAGAAAGCTCCATGCGTCGTTTTGCAGAAAAAACGTATCCTGCAAAGTTGTCTGCAGGATGCGTTTTTTCTCCATAGGCTTGTATTAGCGACGCATTGCGACGCATTGCCACACGTTGCAACTGTTGTGCGACGGTTGCGTCGTGTTGTGGCAGACCGTCGACACCAAAAAACGTTGCACGTAACGTTTTTTGGTGCATTGTGTCCGCCATTTCCGACCGCGCATGCGCGGCCGGAACTCTGCCCCCTCCTCCCCGGAGCTCACAATGGGGCAGCGGATGCGTTGTAAAACTGCATCCGCTGCCCCCGTTGTGCTGCGCTTTCACAGCATGCGTCGGTACGTCGCCACGAGGCATTGCGTCGTGCGTCGTACGACGCTAGTGTGAAAGAAGCCTAAGGGTTCACCCATCTCTAAGCCTCGCTAATCCACTTTTGTATTTATGAGATACCACATAGAGGAGGTGAATCGGGGAGAGCCACATAGGTTACAGGCTATGGAGCTCTGCTGGAATGACTGAGCCCATGGCCAACTTTCCGAAAATGTGGGGGTAAATGTGGAAAACAACATAGATTTGACCTTAGAATGTCTAGGAGTAAGGGCACCAGGTTTTACATGTTGTTATTACATAGGGATATCTGTAGCATTATTAGGCTGCTTTCACACATCAGGTTTTTTCTTTCAGGCACAATCCGGCAGTTTCAGGCACAATCTGGATCCCGTTTTTTATTACGCCTGATACGTTTTTTTCCCCATAGAGTGGTATTACCGCCGGATTGTGCCTGAAGGACATGCGTTTCATCCGTTTTGTGCCGGATCCGTCCCTTCAGGCTTTTTTGCCGGACACAAAAATTTCTCCTGCAACGTTTTTTGTGTCCGGCGAAAAAGCCTGAAGGGACGTGTCCGGCAATAAACGCATGGAACGGATGTGTGAATGAACGTTTCCGGTGACCGAATCCGTTTTTACACATTGAGCATGCCATTTTACACATCTCTCTCTCTCTCTCTCCTCACACCAGGAAGTCAAAAACCATGCACATGATCCGGTGCATCAGTTTTTCACGATTTACGCCGGATCCGTTTTTTTAGCAAATTTGCTGGATGTCGCCTGAAACCAAAAACCTGATGTGTGAAAGCAGCCTTACTGTAGCATTAGCATTTTTCTGCCCTGATTCATCAACTATGCAGAGTTTATACTTGTGCATTAGCCATCCATTAGCTTTTTCCTTTGTTCAAGCCAAGCACAGGCGCTCAGTGCACAAGGGCGTGACCGATCATTTTAGAGCACATTCCCATCTGCTTGATTTGCTTCAATCTCCACCTCCCCTGTCTTCTTTGATTGACAGCTCTGGCTTCATAGAGTCAGAAAAAGGTGGAGGTTGATGAAAAACAAGCAGATAAGAAGTCTTTGGCCCTAACAAGATGCACCGAGAGTCTGTGCTTGGTTTGAACAGTCATTATGTGCTGACAGAGTCCCTTTAAACAAGGTAACCTTTATATGCATTTGTGGAGGTGCATCGTACAAAATGACACGTGGGATTGAACTTTATAGTTTCATAGCCTATTTATAAAGAAAAATGATCAATCTCAAGAACAGAACCTGGGCAAAACTAGAAAGCCCCACACAGTGATTATGCCCCTTTGGTGCCCACTTACAGTAATAAAGTCCCGATAGTGCCAATACAGTACCCTAGTTACCTACATATACAGAGTATGATGGCCGTTTAGTTTCCTGCACAGTGTGACCCTCTTAGTTGTACCCCACATGGTACGATGTCTTCTTAGTGTTCATACAAAGTATGAAGTCATTTTGGTGCCCCCCACACAACATATTGCCCCCTCAGTACTCTCACACAAAGGCATGTCCTATTATTGTTCTAACTGAGTATGATCCCTCCTTAGTGACCCCAAGTTAGTACATTGCCCCCTTCATGCCCCCTGTATAGTATAATGGACGCCCTCCCCTTTGAAATTAAAAGGGGTGTCCCATGATAACACAGCACCCAGAGCAATATGATAGCTTTGGTTATGTTTTTTCTTCAATTAACAGGCTAATTGAGAGGTTTATTAAGGGTTAATAGTCTTGGTAAGCTGTGCTATTGCACAAGCAGGTTATTTCTGGTTTGATCTGGTAATGTTTCCCGCAATTCGTCTGTGTTCTGATTGGTGGTTTGAAAAAGTGCGGGAAGAATTTATGCTATAAAAACAGCTGTTTCCAACGGTTCCCTGTCAGTCACCTGAAGAAGACTGACGATCCCTCCCTCACTTTATTATATGTTTCCTCTTAGTCTGTCGTGTCGTTTGTTTGTGGGAAAATCGCCCGTTCTTCTGGGTGGATTTGGTACTGTTGGTTTGATTTAATTTAGTTATTAAGTTTAAATGGATTAATCTTTTGTAATGGAGTAAAATAAAATTTAAAGAGTGACTCGAAATAAACGCCACGGCCATTTTATTCCAAATCAATCTGGTTGTCATGTGTGAGTTATTGGGGAGGTTTTTGGGGGTTTGTGTTACCATGTCAGCAAAGTGTATCCAGCACTATAATGCCCAACACAGCATGATGCCACTTTATTGCCGACACACAGTATCATGTCCTATTAATGCCCCCTTACAGTCTATGTGAGTGACCCCCATATAGTATATTACCTCCTTTGTGTTCCCCCAACACAGTACCCCGGGTACTATAGTTATGCCCCTTCTCAAGAAGAACATGCAGTGGGAAGGAGGGCCCAATCCTTAACACCAAATTATAGTGGGGTTCCCTCCTCAAAACAAAATTGGAGAGCAGCTAAGAAAGAGCAACTCGTCCTCTGCAGACCTGACCCGTCCATGTGGTACATACTTAGCAATGTATTGAATTTTTTGGTCATTTAAGGATACTGTCCCAAAATCCACACCACATGAGGCGGATACTGCTGCAAAAACCCCTGAGGACTTACCACTACCACACATTTCACCCTTTACATTGCAAAAGGTGAAATCAATGGTGAAAATCCCCAGCATTACTGCAAAGAAATCCGCCTCATTTTGTGTGGATTTTCCACTTTGGATTTGCTGTGGATGTGGCAGCATGTGACCAGGGCCTGTCTGAGCTTATTGTGGTGCCCACACCCATCATTTTACAATGGGAAATATACTGCTCGTTACGAGTGTCAATCTCTAAAATAGGAAGTCAATCATTTACCTTCAGGTTACACGTGACAATGGTGGTTAGGGGGTTCGGAAGTCATTTCTTATTGTCATTTTTTTGCCCTCATATAAAGATACAATCCATGTTAAACACCTTTTTTCTCATTTGTCCTCACTGGGCAGGTTCGCACCGGTGCAGCGTTTGGGTATGAACATTCCTTCATCTTCGCCCTGCGGCAATGGCAATGTGAATCAACGTCAATCTGCCCAGTAAGGTACACAATTTTCATATACAGGTGTAGCAAAGCCGACACAATTTCCTAAGCACAGTGTTGGCGTGGCCGAGCTGGGAATTTTGTATACATATGATTTCAGAGGTGAGAACATAGGATGAGATATACTACTGACCCTCGACTCGAGTGTGAGCAGATTGTTAATGCTCGGTGCTCCTCCGATCCTCTTGCATGAGAGAATCTGAGCACAGATGTGGAGGAGACGGAGAAAGTAATTTCTCCATCGCCTCCATTGCTTGAGTCTGCATATCTAGGGCTGCACTCGTATGACATTTGAGTGCAGTTCGATGTTTCACATGCATCCATAGACTTGTATGGGTGCGAGTGCGCCGATTCTCGCTGCCAATCGCATCGTGCTCCCGAATCGACGTGAGACAATAATCGTAGATGTGAGCTGTCCCATAATATAACACTGGACCAAGTGCTATGTGATGTTTTATCTCACCACTCAGCTCTGTTATACAGTAGTGTGACCTCAGCCTTAAAAGGAGAAAGACTAGGAGTGGATTCTGCCTTTTTCCAGCTTTCCTTAGGAAAATCTAAACTTTCCAAGACAGACCAATGTCCCCTGTAGAATCCATGGAGAAATATATCTGACCTCAATGTCTTTCCTTGAAGTATTTTTCATTTCCTGGAAGTGGCTGATTACAGGACTACACGCCCGGGTTAGATGTTCAGAGTGATGAACATCCAGGCCACCTACAATAAGTGACTCATCACAACATTATGTTTACACTATTACTACTACGACGTGCCGACACCGTCCATCTCCAGACTGAATACACTCGAATCAATGGATTACGCAACAGTCGTCTATAGGAACCGTCATGGTCGTACACAGACAGGATGTTAGTCAACGTGATGCAAGAATTCTCTATGAAAATATGATTAAATTACAAATTCTATCAGAAAGCCGCAATTATAGCGGCAGTGATGGACATATGGTGTCAGACTATCAAAAATTCTGGATTATCACACAATCGAATAACTTAGGAGCCTACTTTTTAGGATGCAGAATCTGCAGAAGTGAGCGGTAACATAGGCAACGAGCAGTGAACTACAGAATAAAAATATGTCCGACCCGCATCATTTACTGACCGTGTGCACTTGCCCTCACAAGTAAGGCTGCTGTCACACTCGCAGTATTTGGTCAGTATTTTACATCAGTATTTCTCAGCCAAAACCAGGAGTGGATGATAATACAGAAGTGGTGCTCGTGTTTCTATTATACTTTTCCTCTAATTGTTCCACTCCTGGTTATGGCTTACAAATACTGATGTAAAATACTGACCAAATACTGCTAGTGTGACGGCAGCCTCAGGCCGGTTATTTACGGCTGTAATACGCAGAAAAGTCCCCAAAATAGTGGTCCGTAGCTCCTCCGTAGGCAGGGTGTGTCAGCGTATTTTGTGCATGTCATTCTCCGTATGTAATCCGTATGGCATCCGTACTGCGCGATTTTCTCGCAGGCTTGCAAAACCGACATATGGACATACAAAGGATCCATAGGCTCAAAAAATCGTAGAAACATATATACTGTATATATATATATATATATATATATATACATATATATATATGTGTCAGTGAGACACACACATATATATATATTAATATATCATACAGCGCTACATAGCTTAAAAGCCGGTAATTCAATTGCCAGCTTTTGCTATCTCCTTCCCAAACCCAACATGATATGAGACATGGTTTACATACAGTAAACCATCTCATATCCCTTTTTTTTTTTGCATATTCCACACTACCAATGTTAGTAGTGTGTATGTGCAAAATTTGGGCACTCTAGCTATTAAATTAAAGGGTTAAATCGCGGAAAAAATTGGCGTGGGCTCCCGCGCAATTTTCTCCGCCAGAATGGTAAAGCCAGTGACTGAGGGCAGATATTAATAGCCTGGAGAGGGTCCGTGGTTATTGCCCCCCCCCACCCCCGGCTGAAAACATCTGCCCCCAGCCACCCCAGAAAAGGCACATCTGGAAGATGCACCTATTCTGGCACTTGGCCACTCTCTTCCCATTCCCGTGTAGCGGTGGGATATGGGGTAATGAAGGGTTAATGTCACCTTGCTATTGTAAGGTGACATTAAGCCAGATTGATAATGGAGAGGCGTCAATTATGACACCTATCCATTATTAATCCAATAGTATGAAATGGTTAAAAAACACAAACACATTACTACAAAGAATTTTAATGAAACAAATACACAGGTTGTTGGAATATTTTATTGGACTGGTAATCCACCTGAAGACTCTCGTTCTGTAAAAAAGGTAAAATAAAAAAAACAACAATATCCCATACCTTCCGTCCTCTGCTGGATGTCTTCATATGAACTCGAGCCTGGGAACTTTTCAGAATATTTTCCCACACTCGAGTTCATATGAGGACATCCAGCAGAGGGCGTATCACCGCGACTAAAGGTAACTACAGGTCATTGACCTACTTTCCATTCATTCCCCGGGGTTTTACAGGCAGGAGCACAGCTGCATTAGCAGAGCTTCTGCTTGTAAAATTAGTTAACCCCTTCAGATGGTTTTATATCGTTGGACGTGACAGAACAACGGAAAGTATGGGATATTGTTGTTTTTTTATTTTACCTTTTTTACAGAACGAGGGTCTTCAGGTGGATTACCAGTATAATAAAATAATAAAATATTACAAAAAACTGTGTATTTATTTCATTAAAATACTTTGTAGTAATGTGTGTGTGTTTTTTAACCATTTCATACTATTGGATTAATAATGGATAGGTGTCATAATTGACGCCTCTCCATTATTAATCTGGCTGAATGTCACCTTACAATAGCAAGGTGACATTAACCCTTCATTACCTCATATCCCACAGCTACATGGGAATGGGAAGAGAGTGGTCAAGTGCCAGAATAGGCGCATCTTCCAGATGTGCCTTTTCTGGGGTGGCTGGGGGCAGATGTTTTTAGCCAGGTGGGGGCCAATAACCATGGACCCTCTCCAGGCTATTAATATCTACCCTCAGTCACTGGCTTTACCATTCTGGCGGGATATGAGATGGTTTACTGTATGTAAACCATGTCTCATATCATGTCGGGTTTGGAAAGGAGATAGCAAAAGCCGGCAATTGAATTACCGGCTTTTAAGCTATCTAGCGCTGTATGATATATTTATATATATATATATATATATATATATATATATACACGTGTGTCTCACTGATTTATATATACCCCTATACTATGTGTAGACATTTATTTTAGCTATTCTATTCTAACCTGTCAGTGTGATTTTACTGTACACCGCACTGAATTGCCGGCTTTTCGCTAGAACACCGCTGCGTATTTCTCGCAAGTCACACTGCTGGTCCGTGTGTAATCCGTATTTTTCTCACCCCCATAGACTTTCATTGGCGTATTTTTTGCACAATACGGTGACAAACGCAGCATGCTGCGTTTTTCTATGGCCGTAGAACACCGTATAATACGGACCAGTAAAATACGGCTGATAGGAGCTGGGGCATAGAGAATCATTGTACCGTATGTAATCCGTATTTTCAGCACCTCTCTTACGTCCGTAAAACACGCTAGTGTGAGGCCGGCCTAAAACAACCTCTTTCAGGAAAAATGCACATGTGGCGTAGTTACTTCTGTGCACACAATGGTACCAACAAAGCAGATGAAATTTTAAAGATGTCATCTACATACACATTGTAGACATTTTCCCCACAATTTCTTAGTGCGGAATTGGGACTGTCACCTTTCGTAACGCAGAAGGAGAAATCTGCAGCAAATCTGATATGAAATCTGCATGTAATGTGTGATTTTTACCTTTCACCTGCCAAACTTTGGGGGAAAACAGATTGAAAATCTTTTCTTAATATTTACATTTTTGTTTTTTTTATGAAATTCCTCATAGCATAGCAGACATGGGTGTGCAAAGAAATCATGAGACCTCTAGCAGAACTCCAAATTGCCTGGCTTCCTCACCGATCATGCGTTATTACTAGTGATGAGGGAGTGTACTTTCCCGAGCACGCTCGGGTGACCTCCGAGTATTTTTTAGTGCTCAGAGATTTACGGTAGTTTTCTTCGCTGCAGCTGAATGATTTGCAGCTATTAGCCAGCTTGATTACATGTGAGGATTCCCTAGCAACCAGGCAACCCCCACATGTACTCAGGCTGGCTAGTAGCTGTAAATCATCCAGCTGTGGAGATGAAAACTAAATCTCCGAATACTAACAAATACTCGGAGGTCACCTGAGCGTGCTGGGGAAAACCGTAGCAACGAGTACACTCGCTCATCACTAGTTATTTCTCCAGCGGGAACTCTTCTTCAGTAATTGGCGGAGGCTGTTCCACATTGAAGGTGGGCTGTTCAGCGCCTCTATATCTTATCATCTGGCCATTGGTGGAGGTAATACCAGCTGATCAGTGCTGGGTGTCGGACCCCCAACAATCCGGTATTGATTATTATCTATCCTATAAAAAAATTACAATGAGATATTAACCACTATTGCTAGATTACAGTATATATCTTTTTTTATTTGCACCTTTAAGTGCCCTGCTGCTTGAGTGGTCATTGTACCCCTGATTAATTCACATTCTTACCGCACGGCCTTGTTACTGTGACTGCTACATGATTTATCTCTCCAGATTTACTCTGAGACAACAATGAGGAAAATTACTAACGTAACTCAAGGTCTGTATTTTACACGTATTTTTGCTTGTGCCCTTTTAGAATATGTTTAATTCTTCGACATTCCCCCGATTAGTGTAAATGACAGCAAATATTTCAGCAGGGCACGATCCAGCTCTAGATTCAGGCCCAGATCTTCCTCTGGTCATGTGGGTTCACCAATGCTTTACGTAAGAATTGAGATTTGCAGGACCCTGGTCCAGTGGCTAACCTGGAAGTCTGTGGTCACCGTTCCAGGGCCTTGCGAACCCCCTGATACCAGCAGCATCCCTGACACCTCTCCGGATTAGCAATGCAATTACTTTGCGCTTCATGCATGACATCAAAAAGAGGCGCTACGGATGCTGCAGGTAGGAGGAGGTTCGCCAGGGTACAGGCGATCAACATGGCTGCTGGACCAGGGTCTTACAAATCTTTTAGCTCAACTCCAGCTCAGATCATTCCCTTTCTCATTCTGATTTATGAACACATTTTTGAAACTAGAGGCTGGTAACTAAGATGAATGTCCGCAGCCTGTTCATTGTTGCTCGCTTTATGGACTGGAGCAGACGAGCATTTTTTTGGTTAGAGTGAGCGCCGACAAAATATCATCTCGCACTCGGACCATTGTTAGTCTACGGGGCTAAGAACATGTCCAAATTTTTCCTTCGACAGCGTTTGTCCATGGACAAAGATTGCTGCAAGCCCGAGTATGATCCAAGTCAATAAGCATGTGGATACCATCAAACTGCGCTCGGATGACACCTGAGTACAGTCCGATTTCCACGTACTCACAGAATGGAGAAGATGGAGACATTTTTTTTCTCTGTCTCCTCATCCAAGAGAATCAAATCACACTCTGATCAAATTCTGATCAGAGTGTGATTCCTATAACCGGCCTGATTCTATCAGATGAGAGAATCTTCGGCTGCCTTCACCTGCCCTAAGATGGTGTCATTAACAGGTTTGTTCACTTTAGACAATCTAGACATAAGTGGACCTCAGTGATCTCTGGAAACATAAAAGTGTTTAGTTTCCTCGCAGCGCGGGTATTACACAATGCCCATTCGAATCAGTGGCTGGTCTGTGTACAGGACAAGACAGACCCTCCAGTTGACACTTTGGCCAAGTGAGGATTATCTCTTGCTTATTAACTCAAAATTCCTTAATTGGGTTTGTAGAAATAGGTTCACTGGCCACACAACCCATTTATGTCACACAACCCATTTATGTCACATCCTGACCGCTGCCTGGTCAACGGCAGGAGATGATTAGACATTGTGCTTCTGGAGGACCCATATGTCTCATCTTTGACTACAATGATAGACCAGCGTCTTCTAAAGGAATAACCAGGGCTGACATTCCTATGTTGTGTTTACACGGACATTCCAGGACTGTGCATCCACATTTATAGAAAGTAGGGGTTAATGATTATACAAACTCTACGTCATCTCCCACAAAGGGGACAATGAGGGGTGTGTGGGACAGAAGGGAGCAGCGTAGGTGTGATGTTGGGATCATATCTAGGGGCAGGTTACTGTACAACCAGCACCGCAAACAAAAACTCAACTTCCTGCGCCGCCGACTAGATCTCATCTGTGATGTGCAGTGAGTCATTTTCTTACAAATCTATGAGGACGGCAAAATAATAAATGTGACTAATAGACTGTACATAAAATTAATATTTACACACGACTAAGCTGAATATTATAATTGATTTGATCTATTTAACGAGAAGACTTTTTACCGTTTGGACAATGGGAAGTTTCGTCTATCCCCTTTCTGAACTATGATTTTAATTTAATTCTATCAATATCTGCAAAACCTGAGTTCATGTTCTTACATCAAGGGTTCACTATGGTGTTCTTTATACAAAACATATAGGTAGGGGTAATAAGAGCATGTAAGCAGGGAGTGAGGTGGGTGGATGTATTGGCGCTCCATAATGACAGTAAAGACATCATCATAAATCATTTAATAATCATTTTTATAAACCTACAAAAATGTATATATATGCCCCAGGACACAACAGGAGGCAAATATAAATGTAGAGTTTATTATCTGATTCCAAAAATGGCAGCACAGTATGGTTCATGCAAATACACCATTAGGCCAGTTTCACACAAACGTATGCAAAATCATCCATTTTATATCCAGAAAAAAAGTCAATATTTTATAAATAATAAAGGACAAATAAAGTTTCCTATCTTTAAAATTTTAATTTATCTGAGAAAATCGCATCACGTGCGGATGGTAACCCATGTGTGATCCATTTTTTATCCATTGACATATAATGAACAAGCCAGTCTTAACAGTAACCGTCATTTTAATTTCCATTTCATAAATCAATAGTAGAAAGAAACCTTCTAGATTGATGTTTCATTATGAATCCATGGGTATTTTCTCTATTGAGTGAACACTGACATTCACATCACAGAGATGACACTTGGGGTTTATAACATTCTATGGAGAGGGGACGAGCTAGAAGCAGACACAAATTCTGCTGCTTCTGCTATGGCTAGTTCTGCATAGACTGTAAGTTCTCCTGGAACAATGGCTAGTTCTCCATAGACTGCAAGTTCTCCTGGAACGACGGCTAGTTCTCCATAGATTGCAAGTTCTCCTCGAACGACGGCTAGTTCTCCATAGACTGCAAGTTCTCCTGTAACTAGAGCTAGGTCTCCATAGACTAGAGGTTCTCCTGGAACCACAGCTAGTGCTCCATAGATTGCAAGGTCTCCTGGAATGACTGCTAGTTTTCCATAGACTGCAAGATCTCCTGGAACAATGGCTAGCTCTCCATAGACTGCAAGATCTCCTGTAACTAGAGCTAGTTCTCCATAGACTAGGGGTTCTCCTGGAACCACAGCTAGTGCTCCATAGATTGCAAGTTCTCCTGGAACGACGGCTAGATCTCCATAGACTGCAAGTTCTCCTGGAACGACGGCTAGTTCTCCATAGATTGCAAGACCTCCTGGAACGACTGCTACTTCTCCATAGACTGCAAGTTTGCCTGGATCGATGGCTAGTTCTCCATAGATTGTAAGATCTCCTGGAATGACTGCTAGTTTTCCATAGACTGCAAGATCTCCTGGAACGACTGCTAGTTTTCCATAGACTGCAAGATCTCCTGGAACGATGGCTAGTTCTCCATAGACTGCAAGTTATCCTGGAACGACTGCTAGTTTTCCATAGACTTCAAGATCTCCTGGAACGATGGCTAGTTCTCCATAGACTGCAAGATCTCCTGGAACGACTGCTAGTTTTCCATAGACTGCAAGATCTCCTGGAACGACTGCTAGTTCTCCATAGACTGCAAGATCTCCTGGAACGACTGCTAGTTTTCCATAGACTGCAAGTTCTCCTGGAACAATGGCTAGTTCTCCATAGACTGCAAGATCTTCTGGAACGACTGCTAGTTTTCCATAGACTGCAAGTTCTCCTGGAACGACTGCTTGTTCTCCATACACTGCAAGATCTCCTGGAACGACTGCTAGTTCTCCATAGACTGCAAGATCTCCTGGAACGACTGCTAGTTCTCCATAGACTGCAAGATCTCCTGGAATGACTGCTGGTTCTCCATAGACTGCAACATCTCCTGGAATGACTGCTAGTTCTCCATAGACTGCAAGGTCTCCTGTAACTAGAGCTAGTTCTCCATAGACTAGGGGTTCTCCTGGAACCACAGCTAGTGCTCCATAGATTGCAAGGTCTCCTGTAACTAGAGCTAGTTCTCCATAGACTAGGGGTTCTCCTGGAACCACAGCTAGTGCTCCATAGATTGCAAGGTCTCCTGGAACGACTGCTAGTTTTCCATAGACTGCAAAATCTCCTGGAACGACTGCTAGTTCTCCATAGACTGCAAGATCTCCTGGAACGACGGCTAGTTCTCCATAGACTGCAAGTTCTCCTGGAACGACTGCTAGTTCTCCATAGACTGCAAGATCTCCTGGAACGACGGCTAGTTCTCCATAGACTGCAAGATATCCTGGAACGACTACTAGTTTTCCATAGACTGCAAGTTCTCCTGGAACGACTGCTAGTTCTCCACAGACTGCAAGATCTCCTGGAACGACTGCTAGTTCTCCATAGACTGCAAGATCTTCTGGAACGACTGCTAGTTTTCCATAGACTGCAAGTTCTCCTGGAACGACTGCTTGTTCTCCATAGACTGCAAGATCTCCTGGAACGACTGCTAGTTCTCCATAGACTGCAAGATCTCCTGGAACGACTGCTAGTTCTCCATAGACTGCAAGATCTCCTGGAATGACTGCTGGTTCTCCATAGACTGCAACATCTCCTGGAATGACTGCTAGTTCTCCATAGACTGCAAGGTCTCCTGTAACTAGAGCTAGTTCTCCATAGACTAGGGGTTCTCCTGGAACCACAGCTAGTGCTCCATAGATTGCAAGGTCTCCTGTAACTAGAGCTAGTTCTCCATAGACTAGGGGTTCTCCTGGAACCACAGCTAGTGCTCCATAGATTGCAAGGTCTCCTGGAACGACTGCTAGTTTTCCATAGACTGCAAAATCTCCTGGAACGACTGCTAGTTCTCCATAGACTGCAAGATCTCCTGGAACGACGGCTAGTTCTCCATAGACTGCAAGTTCTCCTGGAACGACTGCTAGTTCTCCATAGACTGCAAGATCTCCTGGAACGACGGCTAGTTCTCCATAGACTGCAAGATATCCTGGAACGACTACTAGTTTTCCATAGACTGCAAGTTCTCCTGGAACGACTGCTAGTTCTCCACAGACTGCAAGATCTCCTGGAACGACTGCTAGTTCTCCATAGACTGCAAGATCTCCTGGAACGACTGCTAGTTTTCCATAGACTGCAAGGTCTCCTGGAACGACTGCTAGTTCTCCATAGACTGCAAGTTCTCCTGTAACTAGAGCTAGTTCTCCATAGACTAGGGGTTCTCCTGGAACCACAGCTAGTGCTCCATAGATTGCAAGGTCTCCTGGAACGACGGCTAGATCTCCATAGACTGCAAGTTCTCCTGGAACGACGGCTAGTTCTCCATAGATTGCAAGACCTCCTGGAACGACTGCTACTTCTCCATAGACTGCAAGTTTGCCTGGATCGATGGCTAGTTCTCCATAGACTGCAAGATCTCCTGGAACGACTGCTAGTTTTCCATAGACTGCAAGATCTCCTGGAACGACTGCTAGTTCTCCATAGACTGCAAGATCTCCTGGAATGACTGCTAGTTCTCCATAGACTGCAAGATCTCCTGGAACGATGGCTAGTTCTCCATAGACTGCAAGATCTCCTGGAACGATTGCTAGTTTTCCATAGACTGCAAGATCTCCTGGAACGACTGCTAGTTCTCCATAGACTGCAAGATCTCCTGGAACGACTGCTAGTTCTCCATAGACTGCAAGATCTCCTGGAATGACTGCTAGTTCTCCATAGACTGCAACATCTCCTGGAATGACTGCTAGTTCTCCATAGACTGCAAGGTCTCCTGGAAAGACGGCTAGTTCTCCATAGAATGTTATCAGCACCTACTGTCATCTCATATCTTAATAATGTAGAAATCTGTATTTATTTAATACAGATTTCACCCGAGAATTGAGAATTTTGAGAATGAAAGATCAATCCAGAAGGAGAAAGAAGCAGATTTCTCATAACATATCACATTTCGTATTTTCATGTGTATTATTGTGTATGACACAACGATTAAAATGCCGGTCAGTCTTTGAGGCTCCCATACAGAAGACCTCACAGTGTTGGCTTCATGGACCTTAAAGGAACACAGTAAAAATGGTATGATTGCAATTATTAACTAGTAAGAATCATTTCACTGGGAGGTAAAAAATTTTATATGATGTTTGCTGGGCGTTGTCAGCTGGTATTGTACAGATAACAGTCTAGTTTACAATCTTCTTTAGGATGTCGCCTTAATCTTAGATTACTGTAGACGGATCAGAGTTTAACTAAATAGTTGAAGGCCTGAGTATTGTGCATTTTTTATAGTGTTATAGCTACAACTAGCCTCTGATCACTAAAATTACAGCATTATGGCTCGTGCAGGCAGGTATAATAATCGGACAAGTGTTATCTGTCGTTTTGATGGATCACACTTGTCCCTATGTTATTCTACAGGGCCGTGCACATGTCCTATTTTTTTCTTCGGACAGAGTCGATCAAGGGGAAAACAATTCCAGAATGCCCAAGTTTTTTCTGATATTTGGATGCAAATCAATGAGTGCATGAAAAACATTGGACCAGACTCAGATGACATCTGAGTGCAGTCCGATTTGACACGAATGGAGAAGATGGAGACATTTTTTTTCTCAATCTTCACTTTGTCTGAGAGAATCTGGGCACACTATGACCACACTCGGACAGAGCGTGATTTGGATAATTGACCCAATTCTCTCAGATGAGAAACCATACAATCACAGGAAAAGTATAATAGAAACACGTCACCATTTCTGTATTTTTCACCAAAGCCTGGTTTTGGCTTATAAATACTGAGGTAGAAAACTCACCAAACACTGGGCACGTGGCCTTATAAAGACTTTTATTTTGGCTAAGGCCGGCGTCACACTAGCGAGTTTTACGGACGTATGAGCGCATAAAATACGTCCGTAAAACACGCCTAACAAATGTCCCAATTATTCTCTATGCCGCCGTTCCTATCTGCCGTATTTTACTGATCAGTATTATACGGCTTTCTACGGCCGTAGAAAATCGCAGCATGCTGCGTATGTCACCGTATTGCGCAAAAAAAAACGCCAATGAAAGTCTATGGAAGCCAGAAAAATACGGATTACACACGGACCAGCAGTGTGACTTGCGAGAAATACGCAGCGGTGTTAGAGAGAAAAGCCGGCAATTCAGTGCGGTGTACAGTAAAATCACACAGCCCTCTGCTGGTTGTTCCTGGAGCGTGGGAACTTTCCTAGAAAGCTCCCAGGCCCGAGTTCATATGAGGACATCCAGCAGAGGGTGCCTCACCGCAAATGAGGGTAAATATAAGTCATTGACCTACTTTACCTTCATTCCCCGGGGTTTTGCAGCCAGGAGCACCGCTGCATTAGCAGAGCTCCTGGCTGCAAAATATTTTAACCCCTTCAGATGGATTTACATCGTGGGACCTTACAGATCTTCGGAAGGTATGTATATTGTTGGTTTATTATTTTTTCTTTGTTACAGAGCGAGGGTCTTCAGATGGATTGAGCGTAGAATAAATTATTACAACAACCTTTGTTTTTATTTCATTAAAATAATTTTTAATAATGTGTTTGTTTGTTTTTTAACCCTTTACTAGTATTGGATTAATAATAGATAGGTGTCATAATTGACGCCTCTCCATTATTAATTTGGCTTAATGTCACCTTACAATAGCAAGGTGGCATTAACCCTTCATTACCCCATATCCCACCGCTACACAGGAATGGGAAGAGAGTGGCCAAGTGCCAGAATAGGCGCATCTTCCAGATGTGCCTTTTCTGGGGTGGCTGGGGGCAGATGTTTTTAGCCAGGGGGGGGGGGCAATTGCCATGGACCCTCTCCAGGCTATTAATATCTGCCCTCAGTCACTGGCTTTACTACTCTGGCGGAGAAAATTGCGCGGGAGCCCACGCCAATTTTTTCCGCCATTTAACCCTTTAATTTATTAGCTAGAACGGCTAAATTTTGTATATACACACTACTAACATTAGTAGTGTGGAATATGCAAAAAAAAAATGGTGATATGAGATGGTTTACTGTATGTAAACCAGGTCTCATATCATGTCTGGTTTAGGAAGGAGATAGGAAAAGCCGGCAATTGAATTACCGGCTTCAAAGCTATCTAGCGCTGTATGAAGTAATAACATATATACATATATGTGTCTCACTGACATATATATATATATATATATATATATATATATATATATACAGTATATATGGGTTTTGGTTTTTTTTACACATGGATCCCTTGTATAGCCGTATGTTGGTTTTGCAAGCCTGCGAGAAAAAACACGCAGTACGGATGCCATACGGATTACATACGGAGGATGCCATGCGCAAAATACGCTGATACACCCTGCCTACGGAGGAGCTACGGACCACTATTTTGGGGACTTTTCAGCGTATTACGGCCGTAATATACGGACCGTATTGTCTTACGCCGAGTGTGACGCCGGCCTAATAGTGTGGGTAGTCATACCTGTGCTTGGTCCAGATTTGCTGTGACACAAAAGATTTGGGAATTCCCCCATATTACACTTGTGTGAAATTGTCCCAAGGAAAGTAAAGTGCAGTACAAACCTGTGATTAATTATGGTAGTAGGGTGGTAATAAGAATAATCTTGTCAGATATCGGCCATGTTGAAAAAATTATATTGATACGGGCCTGCTGCAAGGATCAATATCTAGAAAGAACGCACAGTACATTAGGGCTGATGCTCCTGGCCAAGTAAGGTTTTGTATTATATTAAAAGAATTGTCCAGCTTTGGGACAGAAGTCTGTAGTCGCATAGACTGACTTGTGTGATGTGCACACTGTCATGTTTCCCCAGCATAATGTGACTGCAGACATTTGCCCAAGCCTGGACAACATCTTTAAGCCTTAACTTTAACACGTCAATACAGGTGTATGAGCTCTCTAAGGTACCTCCATATCATGTCGATTTTATATATACGCTTCTCTGTCCACTGGTGGACACAGACAGAAAGGGGCCCTGTGCAAGACCAATATATCAGCCCTTTACATCCCAATAGTTTATTATAACGCACAATTTCACCTGCTTTGTTGGTGAAAGTGGCCATCTTTCCTCTTGGACCCCTGACTAGTATGACCGCCGCAGTCTCTGTAAGATTCTCAACAAATTCACCAGAAAATAAATTCAGGTGATTCTCTTATAAGTTTCAAAATGACTGTTTCTTCTATCCCTCTTATAGGATAACTTGGCCCAATAAACTTTCAGCCCTCACCTTGACTTATGTTTAGTGCGCTTGTTTATGTTTTATGATCTGTTCATTTTTATCATTGTATTCTGTGAATGCTATGTATCTGTGGAAAATGCTGCAGACAAAATGCCATGTCTATGGAGTCAGGCCTACCCTGCAATAGCACTGTTAGTTAGGGGTTAAGTGTGTTGGTAACTGAAGCAAAACTGGTAGGACAATGTCTGGCCTTCAGAGTTTCCCACCACTCGGGTTCAGTTGCAGAGGGTATGTGGAGGGAATGCGAGTTATGCTACCTGACAAAACCTGTGACTTGTAAATGGACTCATGTGTCGTCCCAGGTTATGAAGGGGAGATTGCTTCTACGACTGTCCTGATATGAAGAAGCTGTTCTCAGCCTTAGGAGTGGAAGAAGTGACCACCATAGTAGACAGCTGCTTGCATATTGTGGAAAGAGCTTATGAAGATCTGAGATCTGCCTTGATGTCTTGGTAGCAGAGAAGCAGACCCACAAGGGAGGTCAAGGAGAAACTGACCCCTGAGTATACTAGGAGGTGTAGTCGCCAAGGAGAGGTGAGTGACTCCCGCTAGAATTAAGGTCACAAGTACAAATGCCAAATGAGACATGTGAAGCCCAGGAGTCGCCCAGGAGTGACCATTCTGTAGATGAAGATTGTGCTGTTACAGGGCCAAGGTTTGAGGTGAGAAAGTGACAAAGTATGCCATTGTGCTGTGAAAAGTTGAAAAGGTTGAAAGGTTGATCAGGAGTACGGCCACAGTAAGAAACTATAAAGAAGTTGTTGCTAAAACATAGTGCTAAAACATAGTGATTACGCTATTTGGGAAGTAAAGTTGCCACTGCGAAAAGGGACTGTGTCGTTGCTCCCAGGCCTGTCTTTCGAGTTGCACATCATTGCGGCCTTCTAGGAAGTTTGGTGTGCCACTTACACTCAACTGGACTCGGAGAAGTTTCCCCTAAGAACAGTGGGTTTCTTGCTACATATTGTAAATGCTACTCATACCTTTATTGGGTTGCTCCGTATTTGATAAGGGTTACAACATAGTTTTACCTCCATACCATAACTGTGTCACATTTTTCTAGTGAAATGATAAATGCTTAGAAACGAGGATATTCAAAACATATGTTTCTATGTAGGTGTGGTACAATTAGCAAATTGCAACCATATACTGCATGATTGGACATGACAAGCTGAATCCAATTAGTAAAAATCTCTCGCTGCCGTAGGCTCAAGGTCGTTAGTGGAGGCACAGTTTTCACAATCTTCAGTGGCAGATACCGTTTGTTTGTTTTCACACATTGTGGATCATTGTATGGTTTTTGGCATCATTTTCACAAAATTGGTCAAAGGCCGGGTTCACACTGCGTTAGCAGCTGCCCATTCAGCACATACGCTAACGGGCTGCTGCTAGCGCAAATGCCGACGTTTAATAGCGCTAGTGCAGATAGAGCATCTGCTAGCTCTATCTGCACTAGCAGTGACGGACCCAGAAACGCTGCAGCCCGCATCTCAGGGTCCATCACGCAATGACGGCACATCCCTAGCACACGCCCATTGTGCGCGCGCGCTAGCGATGCATCCAACATTGCAGTCTTAACGGTCTGCGTTACACAGCGTTATGCCACGGTGAAACGTAGTCCGTCTAACGGACTGCCAGGACGCAATGTGAACCCGGCTTAAAAAGCGGAGTACGAATTGGGAACATTGCCTTAGGGCAGGACCACATTTTTGCAGATAGTTGAATAATTGATGTCAAGTGATAAAATAATCACTTTGTACCAGATTTTCAATCTGCCTTCTACTACTGAATCCTCTTAGAGCTCATGTAGGCTGACACACTCTGTTTCTCATATCCACAGATTTCCTTTTTAAATTTAGGATCAGTTCCAACAACAAAAGGATGAATAAGGTGGAGAGCCGGCCCGAGGATTGCTGGCCCGATGACTGCTGGTTCTCTGTGTTGTACTTTATAGTGCGCCCCTTATGATTTAGTTCTAAAAGAACCCAGTCAATAAACTAGGAAATGTAGCAGGATCTATTACTCCTAACTTAGGATCAAGAACCAAAAATAAAACGTCTGGATGACCAGCACATCAGGATAAGAGATGCCTCTATGACTGGCAGACATGGACAGAAACAGGCCCCCCTGTGCTAGAACAATATAGGGGCCCTTTGTGGACCAATAGCTCCTCATAATGCAAAATTTCACCTGCTTTGTTAGTGGCAAGGGTCCCCTTACCTCTTGGACCCTCGTGATGCCAAACATGTTGCACCAGTGGTACGTCCACCCCTGGCCCCATCATTAATGACAACTGATGAGCCCTATGTCACTGCACAGGTCACTCATACTTAAAGGAAAGCTGTCTGCTAGAGCGCACGGCATGTATCAGACACTGATTTAATCATTTCAGCCACATATCTTTGACTATGAAATGGAAAAATATTCTTTAAAAGTCACCATGGACAGGGCCACACTGCAGACTGATCGGAACAGGTGGGTCCATAGTGTGTTTTTCTCACCCACTGCCAGTGACTGCTAGGTCCCCCCTTGCGTGTGTGCGTAGAGAGAGACCTGTCAGTCACTGGTAGTGGGTGGGGAGAATCCACCGGGGTCCCACCTGTACGACATGTCACCTATGCGACTCAGTCCCTGGTGGATTTAAAGTATGTTATTCTCTGAAACACAGCTGTATTTCAGAGCAAAGATACCTGGCTGACATCATAAAGCCAGTGCATATGACATGCTGCCCTTGGATTGTGCAAGTATCCGCTGTCAGGTTCTTTCTAAAGGTTTATTCCCATCGTATTAGAGGAGTATTTTTGGATTGTTTTTGTGAAAACAAGTAATTTTGAAATTAATTGTAATTCATCGGCACTATAGTAATGCACTCGTTGCCAAGAGGTCTGGCCACCGATGCAATCTAGCAATAGTGGTTGAATATGTGCAGTATTTACAAGCCCTTTCCCACTGGGTTGATATCCACTGCACTGGAGCTGGCCAGGATTGCTGGAGTGAACAGATCCTGACCATCTTCAGTCCTACTCTGCCCAGATGCAAAACGCAGAGCTGCTTCATAAAAGAAGTGCAGCGCCCCAGAGATCTGCTCGTTGCAGTATGACAATCTGCCACTAAAGGCCCCGTCACACTAAGCGACGCTGCAGCGATACCGACAACGATCCGGATCGCTGCAGCGTCGCTGTTTGGTCGCTGGAGAGCTGTCACACAGACAGCTCTCCAGCGACCAACGATGCCGGTAACCAGGGTAAACATCGGGTAACTAAGCGCAGGGCCGCGCTTAGTAACCCGATGTTTACCCTGGATACCATCCTAAAAGTAAAAAAACAACCACTACATACTTACCTACCGCTGTCTGTCCTCGGCGCTCTGCTTCTCTGCTCTGGCTGTGAGCACAGCGGCCGGAAAGCAGAGCGGTGACGTCACCGCTGTGCTTTCCGGCTGCACGGCGCTCACAGCCAGAGCAGAGAAGCACAGCGCCGGAGGACAGACAGCGGTAGGTAAGTATGTAGTGGTTGTTTTTTTACTTTAACGATGGTAACCAGGGTAAACATCGGGTTACTAAGAGCGGCCCTGCGCTTAGTAACCCGATGTTTACCCTGGTTACCAGCGAAGACATCGCTGAATCGGTGTCACACACACAGATTCAGCGATGTCAGCGGGAGAGCCAGCGATGAAATAAAGTTCTGGCCTTTCTTCCCCGACCAGCGATATCACAGCAGGGGCCTGATCGCTGCTGCGTGTCACACTGGACGATATCGCTAGCCAGGACGCTGCAACGTCACGGATCGCTAGCGATATCGTCTAGTGTGACGGTACCTTAAGGGGAGTGATGGTACGTCTGATGGCACTGAAGGAATTCTACCGACCAGGTATCACCAGCACACATTACTCTTCACACACCGGCCACTAGGGGGAGAAAAAGGCTTTATTTATTGGGCCACTCCTCACACTGGTAAAACTAGGGGTTGGATAGCAAGTTAGTCAGAAGCTGACTGGGTTGGATTCAGTCAACATCCCGTGGCATGGGGTGTTGCAGGGAAAAGACACAGGGGGGTCCCTGTCAGGCGTGGGAACCTGGCAGGTGCCTAGCGAACAGAGCAGAACGTAACGGAACCGCGCCTGCACACCCCGCGGCGGTATCCTAAGAGAGAGACACGAAAGGAAGGATATTGTGGAACAGTGAGAAACGAGATCAAGCACAAAGGAGAACCAGTAGGAGTCGTGCCGTGAGACCGAGGCAACATCCTACTGAGGCGCGTAGCCGGTGGCCGGAACACCGCGGGAGTAACAGACTCTAGGCCTTACTTCGAACTCCGCAGGACAGTTAATTATAGGTTGGCTGTCTACCTTAAATTTCCTACGAAGACATAGGGGGCAACGCGTGGAGAGGGGCGTCTCTAGGGTCCCGGAAGAGCTCCGAGCCTTCCCGTCATACGGGTGCGTCCTAGCCATAACATACTGGGGGACGAGAAACTAGTAACATCTGAAACAAGCGAGAGAGAATTAGAAAGAACGAACGAGAACAGCCGTTGTGAGGACTATTCCGAATGCTCAGCAGGGTAGCACTACAACACACAGGCGCTAGTGGTAGGCACTGATTTCCACCTGCAAAGAGAACTCTGGAAGTGCCCATCGGACCGGCCGGTCTCAGATAGCCCTGTTAACTGTGCTCTGGATTGAGGATCCTGACGTCTTCAGTAAAGAGGTAAAGAGACTGCAACCCTGTGTCCTCATTATTGACTGCACCTCACACCATCACCATCCACCTTACTGGGAAGCCCTGGGGACATACTTCACCTGTGGGAAGGTATACCATCCAGCTGCAATTCCATCACCCCAGCGGACCCCACAGCAGCGTCGGTCACCCTGACCGAACACCACAGGTGGCGTCATGAATCCCTGATAGACCACCTTTATTGGACGCTCCTTAGCAGGGTCGCGGACCGGGTCTAGCCACCGTGACAGCCACAGAACCGAACCAGAGAGGCCCGGTACCGAGAACTCATGGCCCTGTGTCTGGGGGCGCTCCAGAAGCATCTGAGTGCAAGCCGGCACAGTGACGATGCCACTGACCTGAACTGTCAGGAATATCTACCAGCCCCACAACTACAAGGCTGGCTGGAGAAAGGTGGTCTCTTGCTTAGAAGATTGGACAGAGCCTTTAGAAAGACCATATCTGGCCCACACAGCAGAGGTATGGCACAGCAAGGACAAGTAGACAACACTAAAAGTTAGGCCACCGCGCTACCTATCTCCTAGATAATGAATATAATGAACTAAAAAGTACCCACAAAAGGGTTAAACTAAAACACTTACTGAGTGGTTGAAGAGCCAGGACTTGGACTGCGGAAGCTTGGTGGAGCGCTGAAGAGATGAAGGCAGCCGCTCCTCCGTGAGTCCGAGGTGAGTCCTGTTCGGCACCCGTCTTCTGCTCCATTTTCTTGTAGCTCCGGGTGACGTCACCCAGACCACGCCCCCCTATTCCCCGTCGCAGTGTAGCGACGCCCCTGGCCAGGACGCCGCTTGTCTACATTCTCGGCGTGCGCGTGGCAGCCAGGCGCCAATAGGGAGGACGCTCCCCTCGGGCCTGTTGCTTCACGCTGCCGTCCGGACCTCCTTACCTCGGACTCACCTCGGACTCACGGAGGAGCGGCTGCCTTCATCTCTTCAGCGCTCCACCAAGCTTCCGCAGTCCAAGTCCTGGCTCTTCAACCACTCAGTAAGTGTTTTAGTTTAACCCTTTTGTGGGTACTTTTTAGTTCATTATATTCATTATCTAGGAGATAGGTAGCGCGGTGGCCTAACTTTTAGTTTTACTCCTCTGCATATATATGACAGGCTTGGCGCAGTAGCCATCTAGGCACCAGCAGCTTCCCCCCACTCCTACACCCACTATCATTCGGAGCGCCGGTGTATTTGTTATATTATTTCAAGTAGACAACACTGGTTAAAGCTAAAGAACCTGAATTTTAACTAATAGGAGATAGTTACAGTCCAATATAACAGTCCATAACGGACAGAACATACAGTTAGGTCCATATATATTTGGACAGAGACAACATTTTTCTAATTTTGGTGATAGACATTACCACAATGAATTTTAAACAAAACAATTCCGGTGCAGTTGAAGTTCAGACTTTCAGCATTCATTTGAGGGTATCCACATTAAAATTGGATGAAGTGTTTAGGAGTTTCAGCTCCTTAACATGTGCCACCCTGTTTTTAAAGGGACCAAAAGTAATTGGACAGATTCAATAATTTTAACCCCTCTGTGACCTTAGACGTACTATCCCGTCGAGGTGCCCTGGGCTTATCTGACCCTGGACGGGATAGTACGTCATAGCCGATCGGCCGCGCTCACGGGGGGAGCGCGGCCGATCGCGGCCGGGTGTCAGCTGCTTATCACAGCTGACATCCGGCACTATGTGCCAGGAGCGGTCACGGACCGCCCCCGGCACATTAACCCCTGGCACACCGCGATCAAACATGATCGCGATGTGCCGGCGGTGCAGGGAAGCACCGCGCAGGGAGGGGGCTCCCTGCGGGCTTCCCTGAGCCCCCCGCAGCAACGCGATGTGATCGCGTTGCTGCGAGGGTCTCCTCACCTCCCTCCCTGCTCGAGCCCCGGATCCAAGATGGCCGCGGATCCGGGTCCTGCAGGGAGGGAGGTGGCTTCACAGAGCCTGCTCAGAGCAGGCACTGTGAAGGCTGCAGTGCTGTGCAAACTGTCAGATCACTGATCTGTGATGTCCCCCCTTGGGACAAAGTAAAAAAGTAAAAAAAAATTTTTCCAAATGTGTAAAAAAAATAAAAAAAAATATTCCAAAATAATGAAAAAAAAAAAAAAATATTATTCCCATAAATACATTTCTTCATCTAAATAAAAAAAAAAAAACAATAAAAGTACACATATTTAGTATCGCCGCGTCCGTAACGACCCGACCTATAAAACTGTCCCACCAGTTAACCCCTTCAGTAAACACCGTAAGAAAAAAAAAAAAAAACGAGGCAAAAAACAACGCTTTATTATCATACCGCCGAACAAAAAGTGGAATAACACGCGATCAAAAGGACAGATATAAATAACCATGATACTGCTGAAAGCGTCATATTGTCCCGCAAAAAAAGAGCCGCCATACAGCATCATCAGCAAAAAAATAAAAAAGTTATAGTCCTGAGAATAAAGCGATGCAAAAATAATTATTTTTTCTGTAAAATAGTTTTTATCGTATAAAAGCGCCAAAACATAAAAAAATGATATAAATGAGGTATCGCTGTAATCGTACTGACCCGAAGAATAAAACTGATTTATCAATTTTACCAAACGCGGAACGGTATAAACGCCTCCCCCAATAGAAATTCATGAATAGCTGGCTTTTGGTCATTCTTCCTCACAAAAATCGGAATAAAAAGCGATAAAAAAATGTCACGTGCCCAAAAATGTTTTCAATAAAAACGTCAACTCGTCCCGCAAAAAACAAGACCTCACATGACTCTGTGGACCAAAATATGGAAAAATTATAGCTCTCAAAATGTGGTATTGCAAAAAATATTTTTTGCAATAAAAAGGGTCTTTCAGTGTGTGACGGCTGCCAATCATAAAAATCCGCTAAAAAACTCGCTATAAAAGTAAATCAAACCCCCCTTCATCACCCCCTTAGTTAGGGAAAAATAAAAAAAAATGTATTTATTTCCATTTTCCCATTAGGGCTAGGGTTAGGGCTAGGATTAGGGTTAGGGTTAGGGCTAGGGTTAGGGCTAGGGTTAGGGCTAGGGCTAGGGTTAGGGCTAGGGTTAGGGCTAGGGTTAGGGCTAGGGTTAGGGCTAGGGTTAGGGCTAGGGTTAGGGTTAGGGCTAGGGTTAGGGCTAGGGTTAGGGCTAGGGTTAGGGCTAGGGTTAGGGTTAGGGCTAGGGTTAGGGTTAGGGCTAGGGTTAGGGCTAGGGTTAGGGTTAGGGCTAGGGTTAGGGCTAGGGTTAGGGTTAGGGCTAGGGTTAGGGCTAGGGTTAGGGCTAGGGTTAGGGTTAGGGTTGGGGCTACAGTTAGGGTTGGGGCTAAAGTTAGGGTTAGGGTTTAGATTACATTTACAGTTGGGAATAGGGTTGGGATTAGGGTTAGGGGTGTGTCAGGGTTAGAGGTGTGGTTAGGGTTACCGTTGGAATTAGGGTTAGGGGTGTGTTTAGATTAGGGTTTCAGTTATAATTGGGGGGTTTCCACTGTTTCGGCACATCAGGGGCTCTCCAAACACGACATGGCGTCCGATCTCAATTCCAGCCAATTCTGCGTTGAAAAAGTAAAACAGTGCTCCTTCCCTTTCGAGCTCTCCTGTGTGCCCAAACAGGGGTTTACCCCAACATATGGGGTATCAGCGTACTCAGGACAAATTGGACAACAACTTTTGTGGACCAATTTCTCCTGTTACCCTTGGGAAAATACAAAACTGGGGGCTAAAAAATAATTTTTGTGGGAAAACAAAAAGATTTTTTATTTTCACGGCTCTGCGTTATAAACTGTAGTGAAACACTTGGGGGTTCAAAGTTCTCACAACACATCTAGATAAGTTCATTGAGGGGTCTAGTTTCCAATATGGGGTCACTTGTGGGGGGTTTCTACTGTTTAGGTACATTAGGGGCTCTGCAAACGCAATGTGACGCCTGCAGACCAATCCATCTAAGTCTGCATTCCAAATGATGCTCCTTCCCTTCCGAGCCCTCCCATGCGCCCAAACGGTGGTTCCCCCCCACATATCGGGTATCAGCGTACTCAGGACAAATTGGACAACAACATTTAGGGTCCAATTTCTCCTGCTAACCTTGGAAAAATACAAAACTGGGGGCTAAAATATAATATTTGTGGAAAAAAAAATATTTTTTATTTGCATGGCTCTGCGTTATAAACTGTAGTGAAATACTTGGGGGTTCAAAGCTCTCACAACACATCAAGATGAGTTCCTTAGGGGGTCTACTTTCCAAAATGGTGTCACTTGTGGGGGGTTTCTACTGTTTAGGTACATTAGGGGCTCTGCAAACGCAATGTGACGCCTGCAGACCATTCCATCTAAGTCTGCATTCCAAATGGCGCTCCTTCCCTTCCGAACCCTCCCATGCGCCCAAACGGTGGTTCCCCCCCACATATGGGGTATCAGCGTACTCAGGACAAATTGGACAACAACTTTTGGGGTCCAATTTCTCCTGTTACCCTAGGGAAAATACAAAACTGGGGGCTAAAAAATAATTTTTGTGGGAAAAAAATTTTGTTTCATTTTTATGGCTCTGCATTATAAACTTCTGTGAAGCCCTTGGTGGGTCAAAGTGCTCACCACACATCCAGATAAGTTCCTTAGGGGGTCTACTTTCCAAAATGGTGTCACTTGTGGGGGGTTTCAATGTTTAGGCACATCAGTGGCTCTCCAAACGCAACATGGCGTCCCATCTCAATTCCTGTCAATTTTGCATTGAAAAGTCAAACTGCGCTCCTTCCCTTCCGAGCTCTCCCATGCGCCCAAACAGTGGTTTACTGCCACATATGGGGTATCAGCGTACTCAGGACAAATTGGACAACAACTTTTGAGGTCCAATTTCTTCTCTTACCCTTGGAAAAATAAAAAATTGGGGGCAAAAATATAATTTTTGTGAAAAAATATGATTTTTAATTTTTACGGTTCTGCATTATAAACTTCTGTGAAGCACTTGGTGGGTCAAAGTGCTCACCACACATCCAGATAAGTTCCTTAGGGGGTCTACTTTCCAAAATGGTGTCACTTGTGGGGGGTTTCAATGTTTAGGCACATCAGTGGCTCTCCAAACGCAACATGGCGTCCCATCTCAATTCCTGTCAATTTTGCATTGAAAAGTCAAATAGCGCTCCTTCCCTTCCGAGCTCTCCCATGCGCCCAAACAGTGGTTTACTGCCACATATGGGGTATCAGCGTACTCAGGACAAATTGGACAACAACTTTTTGGGTCCAATTTCTCCTGTTACCCTTGGTAAAATAAAACAAATTGGAGCTGAAGTAAATTTTTTGTGTAAAAAAGTTAAATGTTCATTTTTATTTAAACATTCCAAAAATTCCTATTAAACACCTGAAGGGTTAATAAACTTCTTGAATGTGGTTTTGAGCACCTTGAGGGGTGCAGTTTTTAGAATGGTGTCACACTTGGGCATTTTCTATCATATAGACCCCTCAAAATGACTTCAAATGAGACGTGGTCCCTAAAAAAAAATGGTGTTGTAAAAATGAGAAATTGCTGGTCAACTTTTAACCCTTATAACTCCCTAACAAAAAAAAAAATTGGTTCCAAAATTATGCTGATGTAAAGGAGACATGTGGGAAATGTTACTTATTAAGTATTTTGTGTGACATATCTCTGTGATTTAATTGCATAAAAATTCAAAGTTTGAAAATTGCGAAATTTTCAAAATTTTCGCCAAATTTCCGTTTTTTTCACAAATAAACGCAGGTACTATCAAAGAAATTTTACCACTATCATGAAGTACAATATGTCACGAGAAAACAATGTCAGAATCACCAGGATCCGTTGAAGCGTTTCGGAGTTATAACCTCATAAAGGGACAGTGGTCAGAATTGTAAAAATTGGCCTGGTCATTAACGTGCAAACCACCCTTGGGGGTAAAGGGGTTAAATAAAATGTTCATTTTTAGTATTTTGTTGAAAACCCTTTGTTGACAATGACTGCCTGAAGTCTTGAACTCATGGACATCACCAGACACTGTGTTTCCTCCTTTTTGAAGCTCTGCCAGGCCTTCACTGCAGTGGTTTTCAGTTGCTGTTTGTTTGTGGGCCTTTCTGTCTGACGTTTAGTCTTTAACAAGTGAAATGCTGCTCAATTGGGTTGAGATCAGGTGACTGACTTGGCCATTCAAAAATATTCCACTTCTTTGCTTTAATAAACTCATGGGTTGCTTTGGCTTTATGTTTTGGGTCATTGTCCATCTGTAGTATAAAACGACGACCAATCAGTTTGGCTGCATTTGGCTGGATCTGAGCACACAGTATGGCGGCTCTGAATACCTCAGAATTAATTCGGCTGCTTCTGTCCTGTGTCACATCATCAATAAACACTAGTGACCCAGGGCCACTAGCAACTATACATGCCCAAGCCATCACACTGCCACCGCCGTGTTTTACAGATGATGTGGTATGCTTTGGATTATGAGCTGTACCACGCCTTCCCATACTTTTCTCTTTCCATCATTCTGGTAGAGGTTGATCTTGGCTTCATCTGTCCATAGAATGTTCTTCCAGAACTGTGCTGGCTTTTTTAGATGCTTTTTAGCAAAGTCCAGTCTCGCCTTTTTCTTCTTGATGCTTATGAGTGGCTTGCACCATGCAGTGAACCCTCTGTATTTACTTTCATGCAGTCTTCTCTTTATGGTAGATTTGGATATTGATACGCTGACCTCCTGGAGGGTGTTGTTTACTTGGTTGGCTGTTGTGAAGGGGTTTCTCTTCACCATGGAGATTATTCTGTGATCATCCACCACTGTGGTCTTCCGTGGGTGCCCAGGTCTTTTTGCATTGATGAGTTCACCAGTGCTTTCTTTCTTTCTCAGGATGTACCAAACTGTAGATTTTGCCACTCCTAATATTGTAGCAATTTCTCGGAAGGGTTTTTTCTGCTTTCGCAGCATAAGGATGGCTTGTTTCACCTGGATGGAGAGCTCCTTTGACCACATGTTTACTTCACAGCAAAACCTTCCAAATGCAAGCACCACACTTCAAATTAACTCCAGGCCTTTTATCTGCTTAATTGAGAATGACATAACGAAGGGATTGCCCAAACCTGTCCATGAAATAGCCTTGGAGTCAATTGTCCAATTACTTTTGGTCCCTTTAAAAACAGGGTGGCACATGTTAAGGAGCTGAAACTCCTAAACCCGTCATCCAATTTTAATGTGGATACCCTCAAATGAAAGCTGAAAGTCTGATCTTAAACTGCATCTGAATTCTTTTGTTTAAAATTCATCGTGGTAATGTCTATAACCAAAATTAGAAAAATGTTGTCTCTGTCCAAATATATATGGACCTAACTGTAGATGTGTTATATGTACGCCGCTAGGTTCAGATAGGGGTGGAACAGGTCTCATGAATTCTTTGGAACTCTGGGGGAACCGTTACTCAGGACGACCATGTACTGCAGCTTCTTCAGGCACAAGATGGATCCACTTGCTCACACAGATACAATTGATAGAGTCCTCATGAACAGATTAACAGTGTAGTTTAAAGGGAACCTGTCACCCCCAAAATCGAAGATAAGCCAAGCCCACCGGCATCAGGGGCTTATCTACAGCATTCTGTAATGCTGTAGATAGGCCCCCGATGTACCTGAAAGATGAGAAAAAGAGGTTATATTATACTCACCCAGGGGAGGTCCCGGTATGATGGGCGTTGCAGTCCGGTCCGGGGCCTCCCATCTTCATAGGATGACGTCCTCTTCTTGTCTTCATGCCGCGGCTCCGGCTCCGGCGTACTTTATTGGGGGCAGAGCAAAGTACTGCAGTGCGCAGGCGCTGGGCCTCTCTGACCTTTCCTGGCGCCTGCACACTGCAGTACTTTGCTTTGCCCTCAACAGGGCAGACAAAGTACGCCTGTGCCAGAGCCGCAGCATGAAGACAAGAAGAGGACATAATCGTAAAAAGATGGAAGGCTCCGGACCGGACCATGACACCCATCGGACCAGAACCGGACCGGGACCGCCCCCGGGTGAGTATAATCAAACCTCTTTTTCTCATCTTTCAGGATACATCAGGGGCTTATCTACAGCATTACAGAATGCTGTAGATAAGCCCCTGATGCTGGTGGGCTTAGCTCACCTTCGATTTTGGGGGTGACAGGTTCCCTTTAAGCACAGGCTTCATAAACAGGACAGCTGCTTCTTAGAGGTACATTGACTAACAGTCTCTTTAGATAGCACAGTTCAGCACAGATCAAGACTCTTTACAAAAGCACCAGAATATACAGCATTCCTTACAGTGTAATGGAGGAGGGACGGGGGTTTGTTGAGGGAGATTATCCCTGTACACAACTTCTTCCAGTCCTTATCTTTCCACTCCTGTTAGGGTACCTTCACACTCAGCGACGCTGCAGCGATACCGACAACGATGTAGATCGCTGCAGCGTCGCTGTTTGGTCGCTGTAGAGCTGTCACACAGACAGCTCTCCAGCGACCAACGATCCCGAGGTCCCCGGTAACCAGGGTAAACATCGGCTTACTAAGCGCAGGGCCGCGCTTAGTAACCCAATGTTTACCATGGTTACCAGCGTAAACGTTAAAAAAACAAACACTACATACTTACCTTCCGCTGTCTGTCCTCCGGCGCTCTGCTTTCCTCTGCACTGTCAGCCGAAAAGCAAAGCGGTGACGTCACCGCTGTGCTTTCCGGCTGGCCGGCGCTGACACAGGATGCAGGAGGAGTGCAGAGAAGCACAGCGCCGGGGACAGACAGCTGAAGGTAAGTATGTAGTGTTTGTTTTTTTAACGTTTACGCTGGTAACCAGGGTAAACATCGGGTTACTAAGCGCGGCCCTGCGCTTAGAAACCCGATGTTTACCCTGGTTACCAGTGAAGACATCGCTGGATCGGCATCACACACACCGATCCAGCGATGTCAGCGGGAGATCCAGCGACGAAATAAAGTTCTGGACTTTCCTCAGCAACCAACGATCTCCCAGCAGGGGTCTGATCGTTGGTCGCTGTCACACATAACGATTTCCTTAACGATATCGTTGCTACATCACAAAAAGCAACAATATCGTTAACGATATCGTTATGTGTGAAGGTACCTTTAGACTTCCTCAACTAGCAGTATAGGGGTAGCCCAACTTCACAGTGTACATGAATCCAGTGTCCCTATGGTTCACTTGTCTGAACTTCTGTGAGAGAGATCACAGAAACACACTGCCTTTGGCTGCTGCCAGACTGGTAAACAAGTTTCCCACAATCCCCCTGGGGCTCTGCTAACCACTCTCTGTCTTCTGTGACTGTGTTAACCCCTCTAGTTGCTGGATGCTTTTGAAGCAACAACAGTTAGCACTATTTCTGCATGTCACAGAGGCTGGATAGCGAGAGTGATGGGCAGTCCGGCTCTGTTTGGTGATCCAGCTCTCATGGCTTCGCTCACCAAAAAGAGCAGTCTCTTTTGGCTCACAAAACGGCTCTTATTGGATCCTAAATGGATCTCCATTGATTGTGTGTTCAGGCGCCTGAAGCCACGGCCACCTACAGCAGAAACGCCGCCCACTTGCTAGGGACCAATTAAATTGATGAGTGGGTGGAGTTTTGCTCAGGTGGGCGGGGTTACGCCTCCCGAAGTCCGGGATTTTATGCCCAGTGAGAGCCATTCAGGGATTTTAGTGGCTCTCACTGGCGTGCCGGCTCCCATCATTCACAGCAGGGAGCCAGCTCTTTGTGTCGGATCGTTCGCAAACGACACATCACACTACTCATTATTACTTCAACAGTCTTTTATGAGGTCTCCTTTACCTCTTTTCATCTTAAGATTCTGTGTTTTATCTCTGGCTCACCCAGAAACAATTCTTTCTCTTTGATTCTTTCTCCCACTCTTTCATCCGTACCTTTCGACTCCCCACCAGGCACACGGTGCATGGCACACTCTTCTTCCCTCTACAACCACCAAAAAATTCTAATTTTTAGCACTTATGCATATAATGTTGCAAGTGTCCAGTGGGTGGTCCTGAGCCTGCTAAGTGCTCAGGCTTTCCTCAGTAAACTATACCTTCCCCTTGGTCTTATTTGATGTCTCTCTTCGGTGATGAAAAGAGTGACATAAGCGAACACTCGAGATGTCAAAAAAGACCAGGGGAAAGCTACAGGGCAGAGTTCAGTGAGGACATCCAGAGCACATGCTGGTCTCGGGACCGCCCACTGGACACTTGCAACCTCACTTGCCTATGTAATAGTAGGTTGTTTTCAAGGCAATTCAGTCCATTATCCGGTGCGAATACAGGTTTAATGGACATAAAGGATGTAACAGATTCCCCGAAATTGCATCCTGACATTTGGGATCCCAGCTACTAGAATATTTTTCACGTCTTAGTTCATTCATATGGGATACTTCAATACTTTTTCCATATTGGGCCAATGTTCTGCTGCAGCTTTTACTGGTAATAACCTTTCCTACATTGAAAAATAAAAACCATCCGCGAGCGTGTTTCCTATTAGTTAGAAAAACATCCTTCATTAGATGACATACTGCGAATATCCTATATCATATACGTCCAGCGCTGCGTGTGGTGCCTGACAGGAGAGGAAAGGCTTAGTAAGAAGTCAGAGACGTACTGCGCTGATAATGAGGGTTGATTTTTTGAGGAATTGGTGAAATGTTGACATTACATCTCCGTGTAACATCATTGCTGAATATTGGGTTTTAGATGTACTTTTTCAGTTCTTCATGACAAGGTTTTACAATGGATATTAACCTCTGTCGTGCCAGAATAGTGACTAAGAGTAAAGAATGTAGGTAGTCTCCTAATTTATCTGTTATATCCCTAAATAGAGCAGCAGTTTGTGCTCCAGAGCTACAATTTTTCTGGATTTTAAGGATTAAAAATGGCGACCAAGGGCACACAGTCATAGAACAATACATACTGTAGGTTCTTAATTGGTCTCTTAGGCTATGGTCACACGTTGCCTTTTTGCTGCATTTTTTTCTGCAGGCAAAACCTGCTATCTTGGCATTAAATAAGCTGCTTACAAAAAGCAGGTTTAGCTGAGTTTTTTTTTTGCTGCGTTTTCTTTGTCTCTTGTGCAAGTTGATAACGTTTAATGCGCCCCCCTAAAAAAGCATGATTTAACTTCCTTAGGTTATTGCACCAAAAACTGACACCTGTATTTTTTGCTGCATTCTTGCATTTACCCATTGTTTCCTTAGGTGAAAAAAACGATGCAAATACACAGAAAAAATGCTGAAAGAAGTGACATGCTGCAGTTTGCAAAAACGATTTCCAAATCAGTCAGGAAAATCCAATGTGTGTGCATGAGATTTCTGAAATCTCATAGGCATTGCTGGTACTGTAAAACGCAGCTTAAAATTTGCATAAAAGAAAAAAACACACAGCAAAAACACAACGTGTGAACATAGCCTTACAAAGACTTGCTCCTTTGCGGAGTCTTTTTGTAGTAGTGTAATAGATGAGTAGTCTCATATAATTTTCTTTTGTAAAACATAGTTCAGTATTATAGGATGCTTTAGTAACCTGATTTGGTGCTCAGGAATACTATCCTATTACAGCTCTGTTTTACTGAAAAAATCACCCCAATTGTGCTGGCTACTAAGTGTTTCCCACTTTAGTAACTTGCTGTCCTCTGCCTGTTGCTAAGTGTAATCCATCTTCCAGCAGAGAGTCCAAGATGGTTTAGAGGAAGGTGGATCTCTGTCTTTCTGCTCCTGCTGGTCAAAATGTACTTAAGCACTACATTAGCTTGCCAATGTATTCAGTTTCATGTTTTGCTACTTCACAACCTGTAAAGATGCCTACAACATGCCTAAAGTGACGCAATCAACAAATAGGACAAAATAACTGAAAACTTCAGAGTGCATAACTATTCACCACCTTAAAGTCAGTGCTTTGTAGAGCCTCCTTATGCTGCAATTACAGCTGTAAGTCGCTTTGGATAAGTCTCTATGAGCTTTCCACATGTTGCCACCTGGATTTTTCCTATTCCTCAAGCAAAACTGTTCCAGCTCCTTCAAGTTAGATGGTTTTCTCTGGTGAACAGCAATCTTCAAGTCTGACTACAAATTATCAATTACCGGTAGATTAAGGTTTAGTTTTCTTTGCTAGGCCCTCTCCAAAACATTTAAACTGTTCCCCTTAAACCACTTGAGTGTTGCTTTAGGGGTATGATTTGGGTAATTGTCTTGTTGGAAGGTAAACCTTCATCCCAGTCTCAAATCACTGACAGACTGAAACAGGTTTTGTGCAAGAATATCCCTGTATTTCGCACTATCCATGTTCCCCTCAACTCAGACAATTTTCCCTGTTTCTGCTACTGAAAAACATGATGTTGCCACCACCATGTTTCACTGTGGGGATGATGTTCTAGGGGTGATGAGATGTGATGGTTTGGCGCCAGACATAGCCTTTACCTTTGTGGGAAAAATAACAATTTTGTTCTAATCTGACTACAGCACCTTCCTCCATACATTAGGGGAGTCTCCCACATGTCTTTTGGCAAACACAAAACGAGTCTTACAGTTTTTGTGTGTAAGTAAAGGCTTTTTTCTGCTCACTCTTCCATAAAGGCCACTTCTATAGAAAGTACAGATTAATGTGGTCGTTCGTACAGATGTTTCAGTCTCTGCTTGGGAACTCTGCAGCTCCTTCAGGGTTACCTTTAGTCTCTGAGCTGAATCTCTGATTAATGTTCTCCCTGCCCAGACTAAGAGTTTTGGTGGTCGGTCATGTCTTTTCAATTTTGTTGTGGTACAATGTTGATTCAATTTGCTGATGGATTTGATGATGCTCTGAGGGATCATCAGAGATTGGGATATTTTTTATAACCCAAGCCTCACTTATATGTCTCAACAACTTTGTCCCTGACTTGTTTGGAGATCTCCTTGGTCTTCATGGTGTTTGGTTATTGGTGCATCTTGCTTAATGGTGTTGCAGCCTCTGTGGCCTTTCAGAAAATGTGTGTATATACTGACAGACCATGTGACACACGTGGACTTCCTTCACTAAGCAGGTGACTTATGAAGGTACCGGTAATTGTTTTCACCAGAAATTTTTAGGGGCTTCATAGCAAAAGGGGTGAATACATATGCACATGCCAATTTTTAGTTAATTGATCCCATAAATTTAATTTATGCCTACATTTTTCTCACTTCTCCAACTTAGACTATTTAGTGCCGATGCATCACACACAAATCGGATTACACAAATATTTAAGTACAGGTTCTAATGTAACAAAATAGGTAAAAAGCCAAAGGAAGTGAATACTATGGCAAACCACTGTTGTTGTCAATCTGCTATTCACTGATTAGTGATCATATTTTTTCTCCAGAAATATGCTGCTGATCAAAAGGTGCAATAGCATCTTATCCGGTGGAGAGTGACATAAAGGGTCAGGGACTGGTAAAGTTGTGTGCCACACAACAGAGAATAAAGAACAATTATCAGCTGCTGCAGTCCACAGATTAAAAGCTGGAGATGTACTAGAAGGAAATAGGTGGACTTTCTGCGCTGCTCAAGGAGACCCCAAAGAATTCCCAGCAGGAGACGAGACAAAATATTGAGGTTTATTGTCAACGCGTTTCAAAGTCATCTGCCTTCTTCAGAAGACAAACCACATGTCCAGACAAACAAGTGGTTTGTCCTGTTGAGAAGGCAGATGACTTTGAAACGCGTTGACAATAAACCTCAATATTTTGTCTCGTCTCCTGGGAATTCTTCGGGATCTCCTTTAGCTGCTCAGAAAGTCCACCTATTTTCTTCTGGCATTATATCTTTATGGAAGCCTTAGAGACGGATCCTTAACTCCGGCACCCCTCTGTGAGTTAAAACCGAGAGCCCCCTTCTAAGAGTAGCAGTGGCCCCGACGTACCTACATGGACAGCCATTCATTTGATTGCTCATATACTGTACAATTCTGTACTGGATTGTAGCTTATGACAGAAAGTGCTGCATCATATATTTCTGGATGAAGTGTACGATCCACATATGAAGATGACAATCTAGCCATATATGTGATATCTGAGATATATTAATGGCTGCGGTCGTTCCTCTAAAGGGTTATCTCATCATTTCCGGACATTGGGATCATCCTGTTACATGTAACGTGTCTGCAGTAATATAAAACCTATGGTATAATTAGGTCTCTGTAATTACAATGTGGAGGTGAGAGCGAAACCACTCGGGTGTCAAAGAAATGAATTAACCATCTCATGTGCAGAACAAACTCTAAAATACAGCGGACTCATGCGGCAGAGGGCTGGATAGGGGGCATAGGGCTGCAAAGGGCTGCATAATGCTGCATAGGGGGCATAGTGCAGTCCACCAATGTTCACCATCCAACCTGATGGAACTGGAGAGGATCTGCAAGGAGGAATGGCAGAGGATCCACAAATCCAGGTGTGAAAAAGTTGTTGCCTCATTCCCAAGAAGACTCATGGCTGAACTAGTTCAAAAGGTGCTTCTACTCAATACTGAGCAAAGGGTCTGAATACTTATGACCATGTGATATTTCAGCTTTTCTTTTTTAATAAATTTGCAAACATTTCTACATTTCTGTTTTTTTCTGTCAAGATGGTGTGCAGAGAGTACATTAATGAGAAAAAAATGAACTTTTTTAAATACTTTGAATACTTTACATACCCACTGTATGTCCCCAATCCTGGTTTATATGTCCCCAATCCTGTGGCCCTTCCAGTTATATATCTCATCCGCTCTGCCTCCATAAATAGTTTTCTGGAGAACACTGTGCAGTTAGTTTTGACTAGGGATGAGCGGACCTGTGGAAGTCCGGGTTCTGGTATCAGACCCGATCTTTGGTTCTCTTGTGTCAGGACTTTCTCTGGAACTCCGAACATTAAAACGGACTTGCGGGAGATGTCCATGTTTTGAGTTTAGGTACCCCAAACTTTTTAGTTCAGGTTCGCTCATCTCTAGCCTTGACATATGCAAGTAAGAATGGACGCAGTAGCCTGGTAAGCTTCTGGAAAAACTAAGGCCTGATTCATCAAAGTGTTTAGACCAAAAAATAAATGAATTTTGTAAAACATTTCGAAAAGTCGAAACATTTTTGCACATTGCAGAGTTGCCCCCAAAATTTTGTAACTTTTGACGTTTTCACGCTAGTTTTTCACAGCTCTGCCAAATGAGTGGAGCTGGTGGAGGAGCCAAGGCGGAACGGGATGGAGGTGGGGGCAATGTCCGACTGTAAAATTAATAAATAATAATAATAATCTTTATTTTTTTATAGCGCTAACATATTCCGCAGCGCTTTACAGTTTGCACACATTATCATCACTATCCCCGTTGGGGCTCACAATCTAAATTCCCTATCAGTATGTCTTTGGAATGTGGGAGGAATCCGGAGTACCCGGAGGAAACCCACGCAAACACGGGGAGAACATACAAACTCTTTGCAGATGTTTTCCTTGGAGGGATTTGAACCCAGGACCCCAGCGCTGCAAGGCTGCAGTGCTAACCACTGCACCAATGTTTTTTACACCAAAAATCTTATGGTGAGGTGCAAGGAGGTGGACACCACTGAGACAATGCGCCAAATTCATTATGAGGCATTCTACTCCAGAACGTCGGGTCAGTAAGACTCACGTGTATATCGCTAGTCTTAACGGGCCGGGCCCAAG
The DNA here is from genome assembly GCF_032444005.1 of Ranitomeya imitator. Taxonomy (NCBI): domain Eukaryota; kingdom Metazoa; phylum Chordata; class Amphibia; order Anura; family Dendrobatidae; genus Ranitomeya; species Ranitomeya imitator. Next base: position 80,995,544 of record NC_091282.1, read on the forward strand.
TCTCTGCTTGTGTTGTTGTCTTTGTTCCTTGGCTTTACGTAGACTGTGATGCGTCTTCTATATCAGTGGGACAGTGGAAAACGCTTGATTAGGGGCCACAAAGCCACAAATGAAGATTTTATCAGCCTCTAATGTGAAACAGTCTGGAACACAAAGGAGCGTTTCTCTACATTGTGGGATGAGACAGAAGTGAAAATATTTTCAATAAAATTACATTCTGTTACTAATTAACGAAGCCCAGCACAGTACGGCACGTCTGCTCCGCCAATAGAAGCAGCAGACTTTCTTCTGATTGTTTTCCCAGAACTACCTTGTCATCAGAAATGGCTTAATCTCCTTGTATCAGCTCAAGTTCTAGTTTTCTTATCGACTTTCTTTTTGTACATAACATAACACCATTTGTGAAACGTGCCTGAGCTGTAGCTTCTTAAAGGGGTAGTGCACCTGGGACAGTCCCTTTTAGTTGCAAGTCTTCTACATTGCAGGGAAAGAGACAGAGCTGCAATACCAGACAAAGCCCATGAACGTAAGTGGCGTTAGTTCTAGAAAATTTCTGATTCCTGGAAATTTAAAAAAAAATGATCTAAGGGCAGATAGTGGATTAAAATAATAATACAAAAAGATTTACTTACTAGAGACAAGCAAATCAATTCATTATTAATTAGTTATTATTTTTCCAAAAATTGCAATTCTGGTGATTTAGTGTAGTGAAGGGATTGGGAAGGGGCTAAAATAAACATATTAGATTCACCTGTGCTAGGCTCTCACCTGACACCTTACGCTGAAACTCCCCATCCTCCACACAGACCTTTAGTTCTTCTGGTGCGGAGACCCACATGGTCGCTTGGAGAACAACACAATTCATTGACCTCAAAGACGTGGGTCATTCCCCACCATGACTACATGGCCCTCTACACTGGATGAACCGAAGACCACTACATAGGATAAGGATTTTTATTATATCCCGCTTCCCTCCCCTCCAAATTTTAAGCATTGGGGTCTGGAGGTACCTTAGAGCACAATAAATGTCTTTTCATGGCAATAGGGTGGCACCTTCAATCAGACCGATTTCTGCAAACCAAATTGAATCTGCTGGCCGAATCAACGAATCTGCCTGAAATGAATTTTGGGAGATTTGGTCATCTTTGTTACTCATCTATTTCAACCCTTGGTCTTCCATGGTCACAGCGTTGGTGTTCCCTGCTAGCCTACAGCACTGTCATCATAATATACCATATAAATGCCATCATAAATGCTGTGAAACCACCAGTGCAGGACCAACAGTGACCACGGTGCAGAAACCTCATGGATTAGTCCTGCTTAAATTCCTAGTTATAAAGGGAAGAGATGCGATCTGGTTAAAGTTGGTGCAAATCAACCTGACCCTGATCCATCCACCACGTCAGTGATCTGTGACCACTGTAACGGAGCTCTGAGAACCCCCTCCTACTTTTTAGCATTCAAGGTTCTTCTTTTGATTAGCCAGCCGGTCTGTCAGGCTAGCTAATCAAAAGAAGAGCCGCAGATGTCGGGAGATAGGAGGTGGTTTCCAACACTCCCATCAGGCAAATCAAGTCACACCGCCTCTAGATCCAGATGCACCATTAAGGAAAGGGGGCCAAGTCCACCCCCAAAACAGGTGGAATTGTGCATTAGGAGTTATTACTGGACTGCAGAGGGCCCATGTATTGGTCTTGACCAGGGGCCTCTTCGGTCTGTGTCTACCCCCAGATCATCTGGTTAATAACATTATTGCGCTGTTAATGATAGGAAGGAATGATGACTCTCTGTTAATCACGCTGCTGTCTCGCTGTCATTTCCTCTGCCTATATCCATGTGAGGATGTGGAAACAGAAAGGGGATTTCAGGAGACGCAATGAAGAAGCTGAGTAAACCTGAACTCACGTATACACAACTTACTATAATATAAGAATAGAATGCAGAAGTTGCCATTACATACAGCTCTGGCAAAAATTAAGAGACCACTGCAAAATGTTCAGTTTGTCTGATTTTTCTCTTTATAGGTATATTTTAGAGTTTAATGTAATTTGTTCATTTATTCTATAAACTTCTGACAACATGTCTCCGGATTTACAAGCAATAAATTTAGTATTTTATTTTCTGACAAACAAAAATGGTCACAATTAAAAAAAAACCCAGTGCTTTCAGACCTCAAATAATGCAAAGAAAACAAGTTCATAATCATTTAGAACCAACAATACTAATGTTTTAACTCGGGAAGAGTTCAGAAATCAATATTTTGTGGAATAGCCATGATTTTTAATCACAGCTTTCATGCGTCTTGACATGCTTTCCACCAGTCTTTCACACTGCTTCTGGTGGAAAATGTAAGCAGTTCTTCTTTGTTTGATGGCTTGTGACTATCCATCACCCTCTTGATTACATTCCAGGGGTTTTCAATGGGGTTCAGGTCTGGAGATTGGACTGCCCATGACAGGGTTTTGATGTGGTGGTCTCCTAAGTTTTGCCAGAGCTGTATTTTATAGAAGCTAAAGGGATATTCACATCTCAAAAATTTTTAATACATTGATAGGGAATGCCATAAATGTCTGATGGAGGAGGGTCCTGCCTCTGGGACCTGTATCTATTTAGCAAACGTGCCCCCTTTGTACACCCCTGTTATGGGAGAAGTAGCCACACGTGTGGCTTTCACCACTGGTTTGTATTGAACACTCAGCAATTTTCAGAACTACAAATGAACGGAGAGACTTCCGCGTGCCATGCCACCTCTCCAATCTAGACAATGAGCAATGCAGCTCCATTCTCAACATACAAAGCCCAATGGTAAATGTCCCAGATGGGACAACCCTATAAAAATGACGGTATTCTCAAAATATTAATTTCACCCTTATCCACACAATAGAGAATAACTTACTGATCACTGTGGATCTGACACCTGTGATTCCCGGCGATCCTTAGAACGGTCTTGGGAAGCCAGGAAGGCTCTGCAAAGCCCCGTCTTCAATAAATTCAAGGCGTACATACATGACATCTGCTCCACTAAATGTTAATGGGACACTCCATTCTTTTTGTCAGTCCCAAAAAAAGTCAAGTTTGCGCACCTCCTCTCCATTCCAAAAAGGGCTTCTTTTGAGCTTCATTCTCTCAGCTGCAGAACCCCCATCTCAGGATTACTGGGGAAGTCACAGCTGTTACACTCTGGGTGATCAATAACTGTTCCCTATTCTATGGATATGGGATAGCTTAATATTTTTGGAATAACCTTCTAATTAGAATTTAGTATGTATTCTGTGCTGAAATAACTGTAAGTACCCTATATCTGATAATGCAAATAGAATGGTATACATAGGGATCAGCAGTATGCATCATTCCACTAGCAGTGATACTACATCCTCAATATGCCTTATCAGGCGGCGTCATTGAATGTTGGGAGTTGTAGTTTTACAAAAGTTGGGGTTCCAAAGACTGCTGATTACTGGCAATACAGTACTGCACCTTGGAAATTTTTTAAGAACGGGAACCTCCCTAATGGAAGGTTTTACCTGTCTCTGGAACTAGCGCCGGGCCTGGTTCACTTCTCAGGCCATGGCCGCCTCCTTTTACAATAGTCCTCAACTGGTTTCTGAGTCAACCTGGTGAAATTCTGTAACATTATCACCACAGGCTTTTTAAGGCTGGCTCTGGTAGAGGTCAGATGCTTGGGTAATAAGTATAATTGTCCACATTTGCTTTGAGTTCATCAAAAGATTTGATCTAATTCACTTGGGTGAGCTCCAACCAGGTGTCTATCTCCTGCTCTGCTACTCCTGATTTTCAATGGACAACCAGCATTATTTACAAGCTCAGGTCAACTTACCTTTTGTCCACACCAGCCTCTCAGCAAGCAATTTACCAACTTTATGCAACCGCACACACCTAGCCTCTGCAATCAAGTTCACTCATCTCTTCAAGGGTGTCTCTCATTTGCAGTTTCTTTTCTCTTACATTACTGTCATTAGCCAAAGTCCTGCTTGAATGTAGTAGATTTCATTTACTTCTACATTACATCGCTACCATTAGTGAGTGGGGAAATGTATGTGGTGGTATAATGCTGTGTGGAGGGGAACTGTGTATCATCATATTATGTGGGGAACTGTGGTAACATCATAAATGGGGGCTTTGGCGAATAACATCAGAATGTGAGGGGGATTGTGGAGGCCATCATACTGTGTGTGTACTGTGAGGGCCATCATACTGTATGGGGGCCATCATACTGTGTGGGGACTGTGAGGGCCATCATACTGTGTGGGGGACTGTGGGGTCATCATACTGTGTGGGGGACTGTGACGGTCATCATACTGTGTAGGAGACTGTGGGGGATATCATATTGGGTGGGGGACTGGAAGGGCCATCATACTGTGTGAGGGATGTGAGGGCCATCATACTTTGTGGGGGATGTGAGGGCCATCATACTGTGTGGGGGATGTGAGGGCCATCATACTGTGTGGGGGATGTGAGGGCCATCATACTTTGTGGGGGATGTGAGGGCCATCATACTGTGTGGGGGATGTGAGGGCCATCATACTGTGTGGGGGATGTGAGGGCCATCATACTGTGTGGGGGGACTGTGGGGACATAAAACTGTGTGGAGGGCTGTGGGAGCTGTGTAAGAGAGCTGTGGGGGACCTCACACTGTGTGTGGGGGTCATCATACGGTATTTGGGGTGTTATGGAGTCATTACACTGTGTGTGGAAGCCTGCGGAGGCTTCATACTGTTTGGTGAGCTGAGAGGGACATCATACTGTGTTTGGAGTGTTGTTGAGGCAGCATACTGTGTGTAGAAGGCCGTGCAGGTGTGGGGAACTGTAGTGACATCATACTGTAAAGGGGGCTGTGGAGCCATCACACAATGTGAGGAGGTAGTGCTATATGTGGGATCCCCCATACTATATGTGGTTGGCTGTGTCCCTCAAGACTCCCTTAAAGATGTGTTAGGGGCCACAACTAGTTGGCTAAAAAGATTCACTTTCTGTTCAGAGAACAGGGGGCCATGTCTCAGGAATGGAGAGGCACAGGAACAAAGGAATAAAAATGCCACATTCAGGAGATCAGTGCCATTTATACCAGGTAGAAAACATTGCATAATCATAGCACGGAATGGCAGGTCCTCTGTAAGATGCCAGGCACTTGGTATTCGGTTGGCGTCAGGTTTATTTGTTGATACCCGAGTGTGACCTATGCCATTCTGCCTTACTGTTACTAGTCAGTAGTGACATCCTCACTGTACGACTGGGAACGGACGGTTTGCATGCAGGGGTCATGTATCCAGGCAATTATGTACTAGTGATGGCCACAGACTGAATGGCTCCTTTTATAAACAGACATAAAGGAGAATAAAGGCAGGATTACCAGACCCCGAGAAGCATGGCGGGCGGCTTATTGCACTGAACCAAAAATATGACACAGCAACAAAGTGAAATGGTTTATAGAAATTTCCCCATTTAACCTCGCACCCTGCAGCCACACATTCCTGTGTAATCACTTCCCTGGAGACGAGGACAAGCACGGACATCTACTCCGCGCCATGACGAGCCAATGAGCGCCCGGCTGGATACCTCATATGTTTTCCTCCTTCCCTTACAGGCAGGTATCCACCGGGGCGAGGCTTTGTCAGTACACGTTCAGCTATGTGCACACTTCATCCTCAAATATAACTTATATCTTTATTATTATTTGGCTTAACCCTTTTATGACGTGGCCAATTTTCATTTTTACTGTTTAGCTTTTTCCTTCTCTTCTTCCAAGATCCATAACTTGGAAGACATTGTCATATGAGGGGTTGTTTTTACAGTGTTTGCGTGATGTTCTGGTAGATCAGACTTTTATCGATACGGCAACGCTAAATATGCTTCTCTTTTTATCTTCTTTATTTGATGTAGGATAAAATGAGCATTTCTGATAAGACTCCATACTTGGGCTCCTTAGTGAGATCCAGTACCTTCTGGAAGTTCTAAGTGAGACTTTTCGGCTATGTTGCTCCTCTCCAATCATACATTTGATGTTTTATAGACATTTTTGGGGAAATTTATCATACCCCCCATGTTAGTTTTATGTAGTCAAAAAGTGGCAAAAAGCTCATCACGTGGTACATTCGCAAAATTTTGCCCTGAGTCATCGGGGCTGAGCAAAAGTGTGGTGCCTACTGCTATGCTGCAAATACGTATCTGAAATCTAGGTAAGCTCATGGCTGGTGTAGATTTCCGTTTCTGGTGCACAGAGAGCTCTAAAAGGTGTTCGAAATTTATTAGGAGACTTAAATTTGGGACATTTTACTCTAGTGGACTGTATGTTAGAAAATGAGAGAACTGTGGTGATCAATTTTAGGTTTCATCTTCGCAGTTGACGTTTGGTGTTCAGTTATAAGGAATAAGTGATGGATTTTTAGACATTTGGTTCACAAGTGGAACTAGTGAACATTTTTTACTTTGGAGCCTTGAAGGTATCAACATTAATATCATGCCTTCCTAATGCCTTCATTTTGTGTGAGCAGGAAGGGAAGCAGTCTGGCACCATGACAAATGATGATATTGCCAGGTGGGTACAACTGAGCGATTGCCATGGCCTGATTTTCCATGGTTCTCCACACCTGAGTGGCTATGAGGTGCAGCTTTTCCAGTTACATGCACATTCTTGCCTTGAACATTTTTTACCAAAAATATTTTCTGAGTCATATCTTATTAAAGATGCCGAACACCGCGGAGATCGTAAATGATTGGCTCTACAACTGGAAGCCATGGTGGCAGATACAGGGAGTGCAGGAGGTGCTAGCGCCTAAGGTGCCACATGAGAAGAAACAGTTGGGTGCAAGAACTTCAAATGACAGCGAGTGTCAATTCATATACAGTGCCATGTTTTCTACAGATGTAGGAAAGGCAAAGAGACCGATCAACCAAGTGAATTAGAACAATGTGAGTGGTGCTCACCTAATGAGGTTGCGCTGCCCATGCTCAACACTAAAAAGAACGTACAAGCTCCCCCAGATTACTGACACACTAACCACAGGCTCCCACACCTAAAAGCATGGAGCTGGAGGAATGAAGGAAGGAAAAAAAGCAGAATCTAATTGACTCTACAAGGAGGAGACCAGCCAGGTCCAGGAAGGATAAAACCTTAAATTCTACTACGGGTGTATATCTGATGAAGAGGACAAACCGTCCTTGAAACGCGTAGTGGAATAAAATGTTTTATTCTACCTGGACCTGGCTTGTCTCCTCCTTGCAGCACCCAGTAGATGCAGCTTTCATGTTTTTTTTTACTTCCTTCATATCTTCTACAGAAGCTCTATATTTTTGCCATGACAGGAACTAGACTCTGCAATTAGCAGGGACTAGTAAATAAGACCGAAACACTATTTTTCAATAAATAATCTACTTTACACCCTGGAAATCCATGAATGAACACCACATCATGAGAGGTCATAAGTTTTCTGGACTTGTTGTTTCATGGAAGGACTTGTGGTCTCCAAAACCAAGATAAGGTCTGAAGAACCCAGAAAGCAGGATGTTTATTGCCAACCCTCATTCCTCTGGGACCAAAAGCTGACGGATTGTAGTCAATGGAGGACAGGCTAGTGCAGAGGTCTCGAACTGCATTCCTCGAGGGCCGCAAACCATGCGTATTTTCAAGATTTCCTTAGCATTGAACAAGGTGCTGTAATCATTATGTGTGTAGGTGATTAAATTATCACCTGTGCAGTACAAGGAAATCCTGAAAACATGACCTGTTTGCGGCCCTTGAGGATTGCAGTTTGAGACCTCTGTCCTACTGGAAGGTAGACGAGAAGTGACCGAAGGAATGGAGTGATCGATCTGAGACGTGTCCTGGGTCAGGATGCCTAGTAATACGGATCAGAGTTTATAACTGACAGGTAAGGGGCCTAGATGGGACAGAGTAAATATGATGAAGAGAGTGCCCCAGGCGGGAGTTTCAGTGCAATACATGATGTATGTGTATGGAAAATGATCCGTATTGTGAAAGAAACCTTCATCAAGTTATGTACCCGCTATCTACTGTATATAACCTTCCCAAGTTATTGTTGAGTAAAAGGTTTATTTTTGACTGGTGGTCTCCCTCATTGAGCTGTCAAACATCTGGTCCTGGCCAACCAATGTTATCAGCTATCTGCGGTCTGCAAGGCGTAGCGCCCCCACAATTCCACACACCCAGCCAGGACACCCATTTTCATGTAACCTGCTGGGGCGTAAGAGATGAGTACCTCGCCCACAGCTACAGCCCCACTCCATGTTAGATTTTTACTTACCATATTTGTGCATAACAACAAGAGTTCAGCTGTGAGATCACAGTACAGGGATTATAAGGAGTGATGTCACAGTATATGTATAAAAAACAGTAATGTCAGAGTACAGGGATAATACATACAGTGATGTCACAGTAGAGAAATGTGCATGGTAAAGTCATATTACAGGGATAACGCTCACAGTGATGTCACAATAAAGGGATAATGTACACAGTGATGTCATAGTCCAGGGATAATGTACACAGTGATATCACAGTCCAGGGATAATGCACACAGTGATATCACAGTCCAGGGATAAAGCACACAGTGATGTTCTAGTACAGGTATAATACACAGTGATGTTACAGTACGGGAATAATATACACAGTAAGGTCTCAGTACAAGGATATTACACAGTGATGTCACAGTACAGTAATATTATACACAGTGATGTCACAGTACAGGGATAATACACACAGTGATGTCACAGTACAGGGATAATGAACAAACCGATGTCACAGTACAGGGATAATGTACAAAGTGATGTCACAGTCCAGGGATAATGCACACAGTGATGTCCTAGTACAGGTATAACACACAATGATGTCACAGTACAGGGATAATATACACAGTAAGGTCTCAGTACAAGGATAATGCACACAGTGATGTCACAGTACAGTGATAATGCACAAAGTGATGTCACAGTACAGGGATAATGTACATAGTGATGTCACAGTACAGGGATAATTTACACAGTGATGTCACAGTACAGGGATAATGTACACACTGATGTCACAGTCCAGGGATAATGTACACACTGATGTCACAGTCCAGGGATAATGTACACACTTGGGGATCCTAGTTAATGATAAACTTACCTGGAGCAGCCAGTGCCAGGCAGCAGCTGCCAAGGCAAACAGGATCATGGGGTGCATTAAAAGAGGTCTGGATACACATGATGAGAGCATTATACTGCCTCTGTACAAATCCCTAGTTAGACCGCACATGGAGTACTGTGTCCAGTTTTGGGCACCGGTGCTCAGGAAGGATATAATGGAACTAGAGAGAATACAAAGGAGGGCAACAAAATTAATAAAGGGGATGGGAGATCTACAATACCCAGATAGATTAGCGAAATTAGGATTATTTAGTCTAGAAAAAAGACGACTGAGGGGCGATCTAATAACCATGTATAAGTATATAAGGGGACAATACAAATATCTCGCTGAGGATCTGTTTATACCAAGGAAGGTGACGGGCACAAGGGGGCATTCTTTGCGTCTGGAGGAGAGATGGTTTTTCAACCAACATAGAAGAGGATTCTTTACTGTTAGGGCAGTGAGAATCTGGAATTGCTTGCCTGAGGAGGTGGTGAAGGCGAACTCAGTCGAGGGGTTCAAGAGAGGCCTGGATGTCTTCCTGGAGCAGAACAATATTGTATCATACAATTATTAGGTTCTGTAGAAGGACGTAGATCTGGGGATTTATTATGATGGAATATAGGCTGAACTGGATGGACAAATGTCTTTTTTCGGCCTTACTATGTTACTATGTTACTATGTTACTATGTTACTATGTATGTTACAGTCCAGGGATAGTATAACACACTGATGTCACAGTACAGGGATAATGTACATAGTGATGTCACAGTACAGGGATAATGAACACACTGATGTCACAGTACAGGGATAATGTACACAGTGATGTCACAGTACAGGGATAATACACACAGTGATGTCACAGTACAGGGATAATGTACATAGTGATGTCACAGTACAGGGATAATGCACACAGTGATGTCACAGTACAGGGATAATGTACATAGTGATGTCACAGTACAGGGATAATTTACACAGTGATGTCACAGTACAGGTATAATGCACACAGTGATGTCACAGTCCAGGGATAGTATACACACTGATGTCACAGTACAGGGATAATGTACATAGTGATGTCACAGTCCATGGATAATGTACACATTGATGTCACTGTACAGGGATAATGTACACACTGATGTCACAGTACAGGGATAATGTACATAGTGATGTCACAGTACAGGGATAATGAACACACTGATGTCACAGTACAGGGAATTTACCCAGTGATGTCACAGTACAGGGATAATGAACACACTGATGTCACAGTACAGGGAATTTACCCAGTGATGTCACAGTACAGTGATAATGTACACAGTGATGTCACAGTCCAGGGATAATGCACACAGTGATGTTCTAATACAGGTATAATACACAGTGATGTTACAGTACGAGAATAATATACACAGTGATGTCACAGTACAAGGATATTACACAGTGATGTCACAGTACAGTAATATTATACACAGTGATGTCACAGTCCAGGGATAATACACACAGTGATGTCACAGTCCAGGGATAATACACACAGTGATGTCACAGTCCAGGGATAATACACACAGTGATGTCACAGTCCAGGGATAATACACACAGTGATGTCACAGTACAGCGATAATGTACACAGTGATGTCACAGTACAGGGACAATTAACACAGTGATGTTACAGTCCAGGGATAATGTACACACTGATGTCCCAGTCCAGAGATAATGCACACAGTGATGTCCTAGTACAGGTACAATACAAAGTGATGTCACAGTACTGAGATAATACACAGTGATGTCTCAGTATAGAGATAATTTACAGAATGATGTCATAGGACACAATTTGCACAGTGATGTCAAAAGAAAAATATAATGGGGATGATTTATCAGTGTGGGTACACCAGTTTTAAGGTGTAAAAAAGTCAAAAATATGTAGGTCATAGTTTGTGACTGTCAGGAATCTCAGGAAGGATATCTTTATCATCCCCACCGCTCACACTAATATGTCATGAACCGGGGTTGTTTGGTTGCCCCAGTTCTTTCTGAAGGGGATTTATCTATATCCCACTTCCCAGTTCCGGTTTGGAACTTGCAGCGCTCTGGCGCCCCCTTACCTTCAGGTCAGACAGGGTACTGCACCTAAGATAATTAGTCGCCAGAAAGGCTGCCTTACTTTGTACTGGCTAATGGGCACACTGCAGCGAGGGCGATATAACTACTACCACTCAGGCGGGAATAATAATAATAATAATAATTTTTATTTATATAGCGCCAACATATTCCGCAGCACTTTACAGTTAAGCGGGGGCATGTACAGACAATAAATTCAATACAATTTAAGACAATTTAAACAGTGACATTAGGAGTGAGGTCCCTGCTCGCAAGCTTACAATTTACAAGGAAATGGGGGGACACAATAGGTGAAAAGTGCTTGTTATTTCAGGTCTGGCAATTATAAGAAATAGGGATTTTCATATAAAGCTTCATAATCCGGTCATCAGCCCGTGTGTTTAAGTGCAATAGTCAAGTATCAAGTGCAGTTATCGTGTGCATGGAGGGTGTGGAGACAGATGAATAGTAGGGTGCAGATTCACATGCAGATAATATTTGGAAGGAGGGAACAAGACAAAGTTAGTTTACTGAGTAGTTGATGTGGTAGGCTTGTTTGAAGAGATGGGTTTTTAAAGCGCGCTAGAATAGGTCGAAGCTAGATATCAGTCTGATCGTCTGGGGAAGTGCATTCCAGAGAGCTGGCGCAGCACGAGAGAAGTCTTGGAGATGGAGGTGCGAGGTTCGGATTACAGGGGATGTTAGTCTTAGGTCATTTGTAGAATGGAGGGCACGTGTAGGGCGATAGACAGAGATGAGAGAGGAGATATAAGGCTTTGCAGAACTGTGGAGAGCTTTGTGGGTGAGAGAGATGAGTTTATACTGGACCATGTAGCGAATGGGTAGCCAGTGTAATGACTGGCACAAGATGGAGGCATCGGTGAAGCGGCTGGACAGAAATATGACCCTGGCTGCCGCATTCAAGATGGATTGGAGAGGAGAAAGTTTGGAAAGAGGGAGACCGATCAGAAGAGAGTTGCAGTAGTCCAGACGAGAATGAATAAGAGCGAACGATAATTATCAACGCCATTCGTCGCTACCAGGTTTCCCAAACGCACAGGACAAATCCGCTGCCACCAGCTCCAATTTCTTAATTCATAATGGGTCTGGAGCCAACCCAAATTAGTAGCATAATTCACTTCAGAGGACTTGACAGTACGTTATAGAGCAAGGAGTAACAAAGCTAGTAATTTTATATATTTTACTCCAAACAGGTAGGCAGTTTTTACAGAAGGGTAAAAAGATATTATAAACAAAGACAAGTATCATATGTACAATGCAATTACAAATAAAAAGGGATTAACTGAAGGAAATCGACTTACGGTTCGTTCATATCATGGCTGACCTTGTGGCTCAGGGGCAGGGCATATATCCCAGTGCAAGACAAAGCATCTCTCAGCTAGCTTCCTGGTCAAAGGCTAGTGAAAAATGAGCTCTCACAGTCTTATACCCCTGGGTCGTGACATGACTGAGTGGGCGGAGCTAAGAAGTGCACTTCTACTTTCTCAGAGGGACTCAGAGTTATGGAACATTCATATCCACTGTAGCTCCAGGATGCAAGCTCGTAGAGCGACGATGGAATTACCATTGATCTTGTTTTGTGACTAGCATTCTATTAAGACCAAACATGACCTGGCTATGCACCGCGAGTAAGCACTAATTCGTTTCTCAGATACCAAGGGTACAGGGAATTGGAAAATGCACTGGGTGATGGCCCAGCCGATGCACATACCAAATATATAACTTTCATATCTCTGCCACTAATTGAGGTCAAGTTATGCCTTACTATTAAGCTTGTACATGAAAAAAAGAGCACATGGTTTCAGACAAAAGACTGGTTTACTGTACACTGCTGCATTCGAGAATGAGGGGGGACAGAGTCCCACACTGGAGTTTCATGTTACAGCTGTATTGTCAGCAGGGAGCAAATAGTTGGGAGGAAGGGGGTCGGAAAGCCCGCAGCGTGTGTCTGTGCTCAGCTTTAATGGACGTAGCAGAGCTCAGTGTGCGTGATCATAGACAATCAAATATATCATGTTCCTGACAGTGACTTTGTTAACTTTTACCACAACTCACAGCACCATTCTAACAGATAGGTGGAGCTCATGAGAAATGGGTGCAGCCTCGAGAGGCCCAAAAACAGTTTACACCATAAAGTGACATAAATTCTAGTGTAAGTTTTATTCCAGCCTGTGGATGGCGTTGATTTGTATTTCTGCAAGTAATGTACCTACTTTATTAATAATAATAAAAATAATAATAATCTTTATTTTTATATAGCGCTAACATATTCTGCAGCGCTTTACAGTTTGCACACATTATCATCACTGTCAGCCAATGGGGCTCACAATCTAAATTCCCTATCAGTATGTCTTTGGAATGTGGGAGGAAACCGGAGAACCCGGAGGAAACCCACGCAAACACGGAGAAAACATACAAACTCTTTGCAGATGTTGTCCATGGTGGGATTTGAACCCATGACTCCAGCGCTGCAAGGCTATCTAGTGAGCCACCGTGCTGCCCCTGTGACATGCACCTCTTAAATGTTTTTTTAACTTGCACTCATGTGAAATAATAAAGCCAAATAACAAAACCAGAGCCTTTACTGATGAAGACTGTAAGAGACATCGAGCTCAGTGATTGGCTGCAGCGGTGATGTGCACTGTAGCCAAAATACAGAGACCAAAGCAGTGGTGGAAAGCTAAATCCTCAGAGGGTGAGTACAATCTGAATTCCCCCGCTGGCGACTGCAGAGAAAGCTCAGGCAAGTCAGCACTGTCAATCATTACTGAGGGAGGCGGGGCATACAGAAACAAAGTGCAGCGCCCCAGAGTCCTGGTCGTTGCAATAATGTCGCTCTGCCACTATGGGGAGTGATGTTATGTCTGATTGCACTAAAGGAGTTCACCTGACCAGGTATCACAAGCACACATTACACTTCACACTCCGGCCACTAGGGGGAGCAAAAGGCACTATGTATTAGGCCACTCCTCACACTGGTAAAACCAGGGGTCGGATAGGAAGTTAGTACAGAACGCAGCCTGGGAGAGATCCAGGGAGGACCTGTCAGGGGTGGGTTCCTGACAGGGGCCTAGCAGAACGAATAGAAAGCAACGGAACCGCGCCTGCAGTACCTTGCGGCAGTATCCTAAGAAAGGACATGAAGAGAAGGATATTGTGGAAAGTGAGAAACGAGATCAAAGCACAAAGGAGAGCCAGTAGGAGTTGTGCCCCGAGAACGGCAATATCCTACTGAGGCGCGTAGCCGGTGACCGGAACACCGAGGAAGTAACTGACTTTATGCCTTACTTCAAATACCGCAGGACAGTTGATTATAGGTCGGCTGTCTACCATACATCACCTAAGCAGACATAGGGGGCAAGCGTGGAGAGGGGCCTCTCTAGGGTCCCAGAATAGCTCCGAGCCTTCCCGTCAAAGGGGTGCGTCCTATCCAGATTGTTCAAAAATCAACCGGTGCACCGCCATAAAGCTAGTATGTATATAGGGGGTGCAACGTAGTAGAAAAACCTGAATAGAAAACAAAAAAGACAAAAGACTCTACTATAAGATGCACACCACCCAACATAATATAACAAAATACCAAAAAGCAACCGCTGCACCACCATAAAGCTAGTATGTATATAGGGGGTGCCAAAAAGCAACCGGTGCACCGCCATAAAGCTAGTATGTATATAGGGGGTGCGTTTTCTATCCAGATTGTTGTGAATTCTGCTCTTGGGTTCCCTTTAGTGGTGGTAGGTGGGAATGCAGTTGTCTCTGAGTCACAGTCCTGGCCAGGTGTATCTGCTAATTGCTGTTCTGACTGGGATATTTAAGTGTGCAGGATTCATTAGCCCTTTCCAGTAGTCAATGTTTCTTTGGAAGTATTGGATCTCAGCCTCGCCTCACCTGCTTAGCTGCCAATTTCAGCAAAGATAATTGTTTTGTTTTTGTATCTGTGGCACACTGCTGTGTGCTTGTTTCAGTTTATTCCTGCTCTGTTTGTAGGATTCACTGGAGTTGCAGATATACGCTCCTACATCTTTAGTTGGATGTGGGAAGTATTTTGTATACCCTGCTGTGGATTTTTTGAAGGGTTTTGATACTGACCGCACAGAACTCTGTCCTATCCTGTCCTATCTAGCTAGAGTGGCCTCCTGTGCTAAATCCTGTTTTTTTCTGCCTGTGTATGTTTTTTCCTCTCTGACTCACCGCCAATATTTGTGGGGAGCTGTCTATCCTTTGGGGATTTTCTCTGAGGCAAGATAGTGTTCCGATTTCCATCTTTAGGGGAAATTAGTCCTCCGGCTGTGACGATGTGTCTAGGTGTGTTAGGTACACTCCACGGCTACTTCTAGTTGCGGTCTTAAGTTCAGGTTTGCGGTCAGTATAGTGGCCACTTTCTCCAGTGAAAGTTCTCATGCAGCTCCAAGGTCACCGGATCATAGCAGTACTACTGGCCAACAAGGAGTTAATTGCATCTCAGAAGAAGGGAGGAAAGGTCTTGAGCCATTTTTTTTTCTTCAGTCTGTTTTGTCTTTTCCTCCCTCTTAATCTCTCGGTGGCTGAAGAGCCTTGTGCTAGCATGAATGTTCAGGAATTAGCTTCTCGTATAGACCAGCTTGCTGCTAGGGTACAGGGTATTTCTGATTACATTGTTCAGACTCCTGCTTTAGAACCGAAGATACCTACTCCTGATTTGTTTTTTGGTGACAGGTCCAAATTTTTGAGTTTTAAAAACAACTGTAAAC
The DNA here is from genome assembly GCF_032444005.1 of Ranitomeya imitator. Lineage (NCBI taxonomy): Eukaryota > Metazoa > Chordata > Amphibia > Anura > Dendrobatidae > Ranitomeya > Ranitomeya imitator. The sequence continues at coordinate 81,011,519 of NC_091282.1, forward strand.
TGTTTTTTGCATTGAAACCTCGATCCTCCGGTGATTCCATTCAACAAGTTAAAATCATCATTTCCCTGCTGCGTGGTGATCCACAGGATTGGGCATTTTCCCTGGAATTTGGGGATCCTGCTTTGCTTAATGTAGACTCCTTCTTTCAGGCATTGGGATTACTGTATGATGAACCTAATTCGGTGGATCAAGCTGAGAAGACCTTGTTGGCCCTGTCTCAGGGTCAAGAGGCGGCAGAATTGTATTGTCAGAAATTCAGAAAATGGTCTGTGTTGACTAAATGGAATAATGATGCTTTGGCGGCAATTTTCAGAAGGGGTCTTTCTGAATCCGTTAAAGATGTTATGGTGGGGTTTCCCACACATTCCGGTCTGAGTGATTCTATGTCTCTTGCCATTCAGATTGACCGATGCCTGCGGGAGCGCAGAACTGTGCGCGCTGTGGTGTTATCCTCAGAGCAAATTTCTGAGCCTATGCAATGTGATAGAATTCTGTCTAGAACGGAACGACAAGGATTCAGACGTCTCAATAGGTTGTGTTATTATTGTGGCGACGCTTCTCATGTCATTTCTGTCTGCCCTAAGCGGACAAAGAGGATCGCCAGTTCATTTACCATCAGTACTCTACAACCTAAATTTCTGTTATCTGTGTCCTTGATCTGTTCATTGTCATCATTTTCTGTCATGGCGTTTGTGGATTCAGGCGCTGCCTTGAACTTAATGGACTTTGACTTTGCTAGGCGTTGTAGCTTTCCCTTGCAGCCTTTGCAGAACCCTATTCCTTTAAGGCGCATTGATGCTACACCCTTGGCTAAAAATAAGCCCCAGTTTTGGACACAGGTGACCATGCGCATGGCGCCAGCCCATCAGGAAGATTGTCGATTTCTGGTGTTGCATAATTTGCATGATGGTATCGTGCTGGGCTTTCCCTGGTTACAGGTACATAATCCTGGTTTGGATTGGAAGTCCATGTCTATGACTAGTTGGGGTTGTCAGGGGGTTCATAATGATGTTCCTCTGATGTCTATCGCCCCTTCTTCCTCTTCTGAAATTCCGGAGTTTTTGTCTGATTTTCAGGATGTATTCGATGAGCCCAAGTCCAGTTCCCTTCCACCGCACAGGGACTGCGATTGTGCTATTGACTTGATTCCAGGCTGTAAGTTTCCTAAAGGCCGACTTTTCAACCTGTCTGTACCTGAACATGCCGCCATGCGGAGCTATATTAAGGAGTCTTTGGAGAAAGGGCATATTCGGCCATCTTCTTCACCGTTGGGTGCGGGGTTCTTTTTTGTTGCTATAAAGGATGGTTCTTTAAGACCCTGTATTGATTATCGCCTCTTGAATAAGATCACGGTCAAGTTTCAATATCCTTTAACTTTGCTTTCCGATTTGTTTGCTAGGATTAGGGGAGCTAGTTGGTTTACTAAGATTGACCTTCGGGGGGCTTATAATCTTGTTCGTATTAAACAGGGTGATGAATGGAAAACTGCGTTTAATACGCCCGAAGGCCATTTTGAATACCTTGTGATGCCATTCGGACTCTCTAATGCTCCATCTGTTTTTCAGTCTTTCATGCATGATATCTTCCGGGATTATCTTGATAAATTCTTGATTGTATATTTGGACGATATTTTGATTTTTTCCGATGATTGGGAGTCTCATGTGCAGCAGGTTAGGATGGTATTTCAGATCCTTCGTGACAATGCCTTGTTTGTGAAAGGGTCTAAGTGTCTTTTTGGGGTGCAGAAGGTTTCCTTTTTGGGCTTTATTTTTTCTCCCTCGTCTATAGAGATGGATCCGGTTAAGGTTCAGGCCATTCATGATTGGATTCAGCCCACATCCGTGAAGAGTCTTCAGAAATTTTTGGGTTTTGCTAATTTTTATCGCCGTTTCATTGCTAATTTTTCCAGCGTGGTTAAACCCTTGACTGATTTGATGAAGAAGGGCGCTGATGTGGTGAATTGGTCCCCTGCGGCTGTCTCTGCCTTTCAGGAACTTAAACGTCGTTTTACTTCTGCTCCAGTGTTGCGTCAACCAGATGTTTCTCTTCCTTTTCAGGTTGAGGTTGACGCTTCTGAGATTGGGGCAGGGGCTGTTTTGTCTCAGAGGGATCCTGTTGGTTCCTTAATGAAACCGTGTGCCTTCTTTTCCCATAAGTTTTCGCCTGCTGAACGCAATTATGATGTCGGCAATCGGGAGTTGTTGGCTATGAAGTGGGCGTTTGAGGAGTGGCGACATTGGCTTGAGGGCGCTAAGCACCGTATTGTGGTCTTGACCGATCATAAGAATCTGATTTACCTCGAGTCTGCCAAACGGTTGAATCCTAGTCAGGCTCGATGGTCCTTGTTTTTTTCTCGTTTTGATTTCGTGGTCTCGTACCTTCCGGGTTCTAAGAATATTAAGGCTGATGCCCTCTCTAGGAGTTTTTTGCCTGATTCTCCTGAGGTCTTAGAGCCGGTCGGTATTCTGAAAGAGGGGGTGGTCCTTTCTGCCATTTCCCCTGATTTACGACGGGTTCTTCAGGAACTTCAGGCTGACAAACCTGACCGCTGTCCTGTGGGGAGACTGTTTGTTCCTGACAGATGGACTAGTAGAGTGATTTCTGAGGTTCACTGTTCCGTGTTGGCTGGTCATCCTGGCATTTTTGGTACCAGAGATTTGGTTGGTAGGTCCTTTTGGTGGCCTTCATTGTCACGTGATGTACGTTCTTTTGTGCAGTCCTGTGGGACTTGTGCGCGGGCCAAGCCTTGTTGCTCCCGTGCTAGTGGGTTGCTTTTGCCATTGCCGGTCCCTGAGTGGCCCTGGACGCATATTTCTATGGATTTTATTTCCGATCTTCCTGTTTCCCAGAGGATGTCGGTTATCTGGGTTGTTTGTGACCGATTCTCTAAGATGGTTCATTTGGTGCCTTTGCCTAAATTGCCTTCTTCTTCTGATTTGGTTCCGTTGCTTTTTCAGCATCTGGTCCGTTTGCATGGTATTCCGGAGAATATTGTGTCCGACAGAGGTTCCCAGTTTGTTTCTAGCTTTTGGCGGGCCTTTTGTGCCAAGCTGGGCATTGATTTGTCTTTTTCTTCTGCATTTCATCCTCAGACAAATGGCCAGACCGAGCGAACTAATCAGACTTTGGAGACTTATTTGAGATGCTTTGTGTCTGCTGATCAGGATGATTGGGTGGCCTTCTTGCAATTGGCCGAGTTTGCCCTTAATAATCGGGCTAGTTCAGCTACTTTGGTTTCGCCTTTCTTTTGTAATTTTGGTTTTCATCCTCGTTTTTCTTCTGGGCAGGTTGAGCCTTCTGACTGTCCTGGTGTGGATTCTGTGGTTGACAGGTTGCAGCAGATTTGGGCTCATGTGGTGGACAATTTGGTGTTGTCTCAGGAGGAGGCTCAGCGTTTTGCTAACTGTCATCGGTGTGTTGGTTCCCGGCTTCGGGTTGGGGATCTGGTCTGGTTGTCTTCCCGTCATGTTCCTATGAAGGTTTCTTCTCCTAAGTTTAAGCCTCGGTTTATTGGTCCTTATAGGATTTCTGAGATTATTAATCCGGTGTCTTTTCGTCTGGCGCTTCCGGCCTCTTTTGCTATCCATAATCTCTTCCATAGATCTTTGTTGCGGAAATATGTGGAGCCCGTTGTTCCCTCTGTTGATCCTCCGGCCCCTGTGTTGGTTGATGGGGAGTTGGAATATGTTGTTGAGAAGATTTTGGATTCCCGTTTTTCGAGGCGGAAGCTTCAGTACCTTGTCAAATGGAAGGGTTATGGCCAGGATGATAATTCTTGGGTTTTTGCCTCTGATGTTCATGCTGCTGATTTGGTCCTTGCCTTTCATCTGGCTCATCCTGATCGTCCTGGAGGTCCTGGTGAGGGTTCGGTGACCCCTCCTCAAGGGGGGGTACTGTTGTGAATTCTGCTCTTGGGTTCCCTCAAGTGGTGGTAGGTGGGAATGCAGTTGTCTCTGAGTCACAGTCCTGGCCAGGTGTATCTGCTAATTGCTGTTCTGACTGGGATATTTAAGTGTGCAGGATTCATTAGTCCTTGCCAGTAGTCAATGTTTCTTTGGAAGTATTGGATCTCAGCCTCGCCTCACCTGCTTAGCTGCCAATTTCAGCAAAGATAAGTGTTTTGTTTTTGTATCTGTGGCACACTGCTGTGTGCTTGTTTCAGTTTATTCCTGCTCTGTTTGTAGGATTCACTGGAGTTGCAGATATACGCTCCTACATCTTTAGTTGGATGTGGGAAGTATTTTGTATACCCTGCTGTGGATTTTTTGAAGGGTTTTGATACTGACCGCACAGAACTCTGTCCTATCCTGTCCTATCTAGCTAGAGTGGCCTCCTGTGCTAAATCCTGTTTTTTCTGCCTGTGTATGTTTTTTCCTCTCCGACTCACCGCCAATATTGTGGGGGGCTGTCTATCCTTTGGGGATTTTCTCTGAGGCAAGATAGTGTTCCGATTTCCATCTTTAGGGGAAATTAGTCCTCCAGCTGTGACGAGGTGTCTAGGTGGGTTAGGTACACTCCACGGCTACTTCTAGTTGCGGTCTTAAGTTCAGGTTTGCGGTCAGTATAGTGGCCACTTTCTCCAGTGAAAGTTCTCATGCAGCTCCAAGGTCACCGGATCATAACACCAGATAAACTTGGGGGACGGAGAGAGAGAGAAAGAACGAGAACAGAAGTTGTGAGGACTATCCCGAATGCTCAGCAGGGAAGAACTACAACACACAGGCGCTAGTGGTAGGCAACGATTTCCACCTGGAAAGGGAACTCTGGATGTGCCTTCGGACCGGCCGGACTCAGCCAGCCCAGTTAGCAGTGCTCTGGATTGCGGATCCTGAAGCCTTCAGTAAAAGGTAAAGAGACTGCAACCCTGTGTCCTCGTTATTGACTGCACCTCACACCATTGCCACCTACACTACTGGGAAGCCCTGGGGATATACTTCACCTGTGGGAAGGTACACCATCTAGCTGCCATCATATCACCCCAGTGGACCCCAAGCAGCGTCGTTCGACCTGACCGAATACCACAGGTGGCATCATGAAACTTTAGCCGGCTTTCCTCACCCCTTTTATTGGACGCCCCTTGGCAGGGTCACGGACCGGGTCTAGCCACCGTGACAACCTAAGAACTGAGACAGAGAGGACCGGTACCGAGTAACCCGCTGCCCTGTGTCTGGGGGCGCTCCAAATGGACGGAAGGGTGCACAGAGCCACACCCAGGATGCAGCAAGCACCCTAATTAGCATATTGATGCTGATTTGATTGCAGAACACCGTCAGCGATTAGATCAGTAAAGATGGGATTTTATAAGGGCCGTATCCCCTACAGAGCTTTGTGCTTAGTGCATATGGTCAGTTTGGACTGGCAGAATCCATTGATATCTGAGAGAACATGGGCCACGGAGCCTAATGCCTGCTAACCTGGTAGGTAGATGCATGTTAAGGCACATCTCGAATATTTACTATGGAGAAATATGAGACTATGGAAGAAGCCAACTTACAGTCTGAGTCCCAGATGCGGAGGCTCTGCTACCCCTCCGCCTTGGGGTCACCAGCTGTGTTGACGTTCGATGCTTTTGAATGGGAAACTGTGATCAAATGGGTTTTCTAGAGGGACAATAAAACAACAGTGTCCGTGGCTTTGACATATGCACAGCTGTCAGACTCCAGCCCGCTCCTCATGCACCCAAATAAGTGCAAACTTTTTACAGAGAACCTCCACTAATATCTAATCCTCGCTATTAGTAAATATACAGAAGTCCGTGTGTCCTCTAAACGTGGTGGAGTTCTATCCAGATATTTATGTCTTAGTCATAGAAAAAGAAAGATTCTCTAACGCTAAAGAGGTTCAGCAGCAGCTGAGGTGTGTATTGTAAGGTTTTTACCTTATTGCGTGGGAGACATTTTCCTGGATATTGCATATATGTGGTCACGTACCGACTAGTCTTATGTGAATTGAGAGAAGCCATTAAATGCTTATGCATATGCAAATCACATATGCAAATCACATTGATATCAGGGATTCACGTTTCAGAAGTCTGCAGTCACATAGAGTCCAAACCTGGACAACCCTTTAATCTCTTAATTACCCTAGATTAGGGAGTTTTCCAGCTTTGTTAACAATTCTTTTTTATTAGTTAAATGCATGTATTTGGGGCTACAACAATAAAAAAATTAAAATATTCCATAGTTGGCTTTCTATAGTCACTGTGCTGCATGGAACCTGTCATTAGATTCATGCTGCCAAAACCACTGACAACATGAGACTTGACCTGTAAGACAGTTGGGGTGGGGTAGGAAGAGCTTGGATGGGGACGTCATTGGTCAGCTTCTCAGATGATGTTTTCTGTGAAACTCCAACGCGTTTCAGAGTAAATTATCCCGACTGCAATCGCACAGCCGGACTCGAATTCATGCTGACCATGGTTTAATATTATATGGCAGCTTTATTTGGTCATTGAATGCCAGATTAAGTTGGATATTCAATGACTATACCATATGGAAATCATGTGGGCATAGTAGAGTAGTAATTTAAAGGAAATTGCAAGACAGAAGAAGACTTGATGCCTTCAAAATATTCTTCTGGAGAAGGATGTTATCAATACCATCGATGGCAAGAAGAACAAACAAAACAATTTTGGAACAAATCAAGCCAGATATGTCACTGGAAGCAAGGATCACCAAGCTACGACTTGCCTACTTTAGACACATACGAAGAGAGCAGTCATTGGAGAAGGCCATCATTGTCAGAACAATAGAAGGAACAAGGTGAAGAGGAAGACCAGCAACCGGAAGGCTTCATACTATCAAGGTGGAGAAGACCATGGTGGACCTATCCAGGGTTGCATAAGATCTTCTTACAGAGCTTTCATCAATTAAGTCGCAATGGCTCGAGATCAAGCTCAAGGCCAACTGTAAGGTGCACTCAATGGATGTAGTATGCGGGCTTGAAAAAGTATTATTTTCCATTGATGCCCGGTTACTATTTATCATGAAGTCATGATCTCTCTGTGTGTGACTGCCAACCAATGGAGCAGTGTGCTGTCATGTAGATTTTAAGATATCCACCGCAGTCACCACCATTGAATCAGTACAGTATGTGACCACCATAGGTCATTAAATCTCATGGATGTTTCCTAGCAAAAGAGGCTTAAAGGAATTGTCCACTACTAGGACAACCCCATCTCAAAATGAATGTTTGCCTCTGAGAAAATAAAATCACTTATACTGCCCTCCCGTGGTTGGGCCGTTCCAGCGGTGTCGGCACTCGCATTCCCGACATGTGAGCCCTGCGCCAACACTGATTGGCGCAGGGTTCACGTGTCAGAACAACCGCATGTGAGCCCTGGGAACGCGAGTGCCGACACCGTTGGAATGGTGTCAGCACGGGAGGTGAATGTAAGTGTTCTTATTTTCATGGCGGTAAACATTCAGATCGAGATGGGGTTGTCCTAGTAGTGGACAACCCCTTCAACACAAGCCACAGTTATAATACACAGGGGCAGATTTTGTTAATACTTTGGCTCTGATTCCTCAAGCTGGAGTAAAACTGCTTGAAATGTTTTAAAATTTTTCTGCAATGCAAAGGTGCTCCAGAACTTCGTTGTCATTTCCACACCAGTTTTGTCCATTTCCTCCAATTATTAGAAAAGTGGATGGCATGGGGTGCATTCAAGCTGGACCGAAAAAGTGGCGCCAATTACGATGGAAGTGTGTTTCACCGGAGCACCCTTTTTAGTGGAGGCACACGGCAGTTGAAATATGCGCCAAATTAATTAAGAGAGAATTGGCGCATCTTGCTCTGGCGTTCTAACCCATGATCAATACAGGCTTTTGTCTTAAATGTATATATCTTAGAATTAGACTAAAATGCTGGCACAATTTAGGCCATGCCCCTCCCCAATAGGCCACTCCTTTTCCAATAAGCCACACCTTTTTTCATCTGAGTCACTCTTTGCCTAGTGAGTTGCAAAACGTGTCTAAAACACAGTGAATCCTGAGCAAGTAACTTTTTTGGATCAGAATTCTACATCCACCACTATGCTGTATACAGATAATCACTTGCCAAACTGCTCACATTTCAGTCCACAACCTAATGTGCGATTGGTAAATTCCGATGGATAATAAATATTGCACAAGCGTTTCAACTGATTGTTCACCAATGTGTCAAGAACTCTAAAAATAATACAGAAGCTCATAATGCAACTGTCTACTAATCGGTCTCCTCCTTTCTCAACCCTCCACTCTCCAATCTATCCTGAATGCAGCAGTCAGGATCATATTACTGTCCAACTCTTACACCGGTTCCTCTATGCTGTTCCAGTCATTGCACTGGTTGCCCATCCGATACAGAATACAATATAAACTTATCTTTCTCACCCACAAAGCGCTCCACAGTTATACACCATTCTACATCTCCTCTCTCATCTGTGTCTACCACCCTACTCATGCCCTCCGTTCCGCTAATGACGCAAGACTAACACCCTCAAAAATCCAACCCCCATTCTCGTCTCCAGGACTTCTCTCAAGCTGCACCAGTTTTCTGGAATGCATTACCTGTACAATTCGATTGATAATTTACCATAAACTTTGAACCATTTTCATGATAAGCTGACCACTGGGTGGCGCTGTGAATGACTTGGATGAGAAAGTCAAGATGTTCCTTTCACTCATACAAGCCATCATTGCCTGCACTGCTCCTTTGATCTGACTTATATTTTAGCTGAAGGGCACCAGATGGTTTAGGAAGAAGGATAAGGACTAGTAATAGGGGTCTTCATAAAGAATGGACAAGCAGGACAAGTGTCTCTGGAAACTCAAGATCAAAGACCTTCTTGACCTCCCATTAAACTGCAGGCAGACAGGACACTGACCTCATTAAGATGGAAAGTTAAGAATGTGAAGACTAAATCAAAGACTACAGTGTTGCCAATATGTAGCAGAGCTGAGTTTAGCATCATAATGATGTTACTACAGTCTCTTTAAGCTAAATTACAAATTCAGCCCTGCTACATCGCCATGTGTAAACTCAAACAATGCAAGCAATATACTACAGGCTGTCGTCTCCCATCTCAGCACAATCCGTCACAGGCGATGCTTCTTTCAGGTTCTTATTGGTGGAGATATTGCAAATAAGCCCAGAGCCGAGTTTGTCCGGTGTAGTAGTAGAGAAGAGTATGTCGTTTGGAACAACTCATGGTGACATCACAATTTGCTAAACTTTTACATAGAACTTCACGTTATACATGGTATTACTCCAGCTCAGGTGCCTCTCAATTATGAAAATGACAGATAATTTGTGAATGCAGTATAGCTAAGTTTGTCATTTGGCACACCTCAATAATATTGACATTTTTGTGCTTTTTTTTTATTTCACTTTTTAAATTAACATGTAGCAAAATGGCAAAGTTGCCTCTGCTACATGTTGTAAATGTCTGTGCGAATTTAGCAATCGTAATAGATAATAATATTGTGTAATAAAGATGTAGCAGAGCTGAATGTGTTAAAAAGGGCTTTAATAACCCTGCTATTCTGGGATACGGTCATACCATCCTGGATATTTGGCAGCCAGAACAATGCCGTCTATAGAACTATTCTTGCTGTCAAAACCCAGGTGCTACTCCTTATTACCCCCATTAAAGTCATCGGGGTCCATCACTGACCATCTGTATTTATTGGCAAGTCTATACTTTGTAAATGAAGTACGACAACATAGATTGTAGGTTTAACTGCAGTCCCATGTAAAACCACAAACGCAAATAAAAATAGTTGTGCCAAACTCAGATCTACTATGTCTGACAAACTCAGATCTGCTACATCTCACCAACTCAGATCTTCTCCACCTGACAAACTCAGATCTGCTACACCTGACAAAAACTCAGATCTGCTACCTCTGACAAACTCAGATCTGCTACATCTCACCAACTCAGATCTTCTCTACCTGACAAACTCAGATCTGCTACACCTGACAAACTCAGATCTGCTACACCTGACAAAAACTCAGATCTGCTACCTCTGACAAACTCAGATCTGCTACATCTCACCAACTCAGATCTTCTCTACCTGACAAACTCAGATCTGCTACACCTGACAAACTCAGATCTTCTCTACCTGACAAACTCAGATCTGCCATGTCTGACAAACTCAGATCTTCTCCACCTGACAAACTCAGATCTGCTACATCTCACCAACTCAGATCTTCTCTACCTGACAAACTCAGATCTGCTACATCTCACCAACTCAGATCTTCTCTACCTGACAAACTCAGATCTGCTCCATCTGACAAACTCAGATCTTCTCTACCTGACAAACTCAGATCTGCTATGTCTGACAAACTCATATCTTCTCCACCTGACAATCTCAGCTCTGCTGCTCACTTTACAGTCCATACAAAGATCTACAGACAAGTTGCTTTATGAAGAAAATCAGTGTTAAAGGATCTAACCTTGGATTATCAGCAGCAAAGAAATGTAATTTCTTCTGTCCATCTTGAAGCAGAAAGAAGCCACAGAGGAGAAACCTGTTACTGGCACGTATGTGGATGGCAGCAGCCAAGCAGAAAGTTAATAGCTCAGTGTTCCCAAGTAGCTGGAGATCTTACAGGCAAAAGGCAGCAATGAATGGCTGGGGTGGAGCCAGAGCATTTCACAATGCAGACAGCACACAGCAGAGCAGAGCTCTCTACCAGCAGCTCCTACTGGCAGGCTGGCACATGAGTCAGTGTGTGCCCACTCAGTGCAGGAGAGCTGCACTAACCTGGTGGGTGCTGGGCAGGTCATAATAGTGGTGGGAAGGTGTGCAGGACTCCGCACAGTGGAGACACACTCACTCACACACAGTTTTCTATCACAAGTTGCTTTTTCCTGAAGTCACTCTGCTGGAAATGTTATGAGGTCAGTGTTGTGAGGTCAGTGTTGTGAGGTCAGTGTTGTTTGGTCATTTATGTGAGGTCAGTGATGAGGTCAGTGTTGTGAGGTCAATGTGAAGTCGGTGTTGTTAGGTCGATGTTGTGAGGTCAGTGTTGTGAAGTCAGTGTTGTGAGGTCAGTGTTGTGAGGTCAGTGATGTGAGTTCCTTGTTGTGAGGTCAGTGTCGTGAGGTCAATGTGAGTTCCTTGTTGTGAGGTCAGTGTTGTGAGGTCAATGTTGTGAGGTCAATGTGAGTTCCTTGTTGTGAGGTCAGTGTTGTGAGGCCAGTGTCGTGAGGTCAGTGTCGTGAGGCCAGTGTTGTGAGGTCAGTGTTGTGAGGTCAGTGTTGTGAGGTCAATGTTGTGAGGTCAATGTGAGTTCCTTGTTGTGAGGTCAGTGTTGTGAGATCAGTGTTGTGAGGCCAGTGTTGTGAGGCCAGTGTTGTGAGGCCAGTGTTGTGAGGTCAGTGTTGTGAGGTCAGTGATGTGAGTTCCTTGTGAGGTCAGTTTCATGAGGTCAATGTCGTGAGGTCAATGTGAGTTCCTTGTTGTGAGGCCAGTGTTGTGAGATCAGTGTTGTGAGGCCAGTGTTGTGAGGCCAGTGTTGTGAGGCCAGTGTTGTGAGGTCAGTGTTGTGAGGTCAGTGTTGTGAGGTCAATGTTGTGAGGTCAATATGAGTTCCTTGTTGTGAGGTCAGTGTTGTGAGATCAGTGTTGTGAGGCCAGTGTTGTGAGGCCAGTGTTGTGAGGTCAGTGTTGTGAGGTCAGTGTTGTGAGGTCAGTATTGTGAGGTCAGTGTTGTCACGTCAGTGTTGTGAGGTCAGTGTTGTGAGGTCAGTGATGTGAGTTCCTTGTTGTGAGGTCAATGTTGTGAGGTCAATGTGAGTTCCTTGTTGTGAGGTCAGTGTCGTGAGGCCAGTGTTGTGAGGCCAGTGTCGTGAGGTCAGTGTCGTGAGGCCAGTGTTGTGAGGCCAGTGTTGTGAGGCCAGTGTTGTGAGGTCAGTGTTGTGAGGTCAGTCTTGTGAGGCCAGTGTTGTGAGGCCAGTGTTGTGAGGTCAGTGTTGTGAGGCCAGTGTTGTGAGGCCAGTGTTGTGAGGTCAGTGATGTGTGAGGTCAGTGATGTGTGAGGTCAGTGTTGTGAGGTCAGTGTTGTGAGGCCAGTGTTGTGAGGTCAGTGTTGTGAGGTCAGTCTTGTGAGGCCAGTGTTGTGAGGTCAGTGTCGTGAGGCCAGTGTTGTGAGGCCAGTGTTGTGAGGCCAGTGTTGTGAGGTCAGTGTTGTGAGGTCAGTCTTGTGAGGCCAGTGTTGTGAGGCCAGTGTTGTGAGGTCAGTGTTGTGAGGCCAGTGTTGTGAGGCCAGTGTTGTGAGGTCAGTGATGTGTGAGGTCAGTGATGTGTGAGGTCAGTGTTGTGAGGTCAGTGATGTGTGAGGTCAGTGATGTGTGAGGTCAGTGTTGTGAGGTCAGTGATGTGTGAGGTCAGTGTTGTGAGGTCAGTGATGTGTGAGGTCAGTGATGTGTGAGGTCAGTGTTGTGAGGTCAATGTTGTGAGGCCAGTGTTGTGAGGTCAGTGTTGTGAGGTCAGTGTTGTGAGGCCAGTGTTGTGAGGCCAGTGTTGTGAGGTCAGTGTTGTGAGGTCCGTGTTGTGAGGTCAGTGATGTGTGAGGTCAGTGATGTGTGAGGTCAGTGATGTGTGAGGTCAGTGTTGTGAGGTCAGTGATGTGTGAGGTCAGTGATGTGTGAGGTCAGTGTTGTGAGGTCAGTGTTGTGAGGTCAGTGATGTGAGGTCAGTGATGTGAGGTCAGTGTTGTGAGGTCAGTGTTGTGAGGTCAGTGTTGTGAGGTCAGTGTTGTGAGGTCAATGTTGTGAGGTCAGTGTTGTGAGGTCAGTGATGTGTGAGGTCAGTGTTGTGAGGTCAGTGTTGTGAGGTCAGTGTCGTGAGGCCAGTGTCGTGAGGTCAGTGTCGTGAGGTCAGTGTCGTGAGGCCAGTGTTGTGAGGCCAGTGTTGTGAGGTCAGTGTTGTGAGGTCAGTCTTGTGAGGCCAGTGTTGTGAGGCCAGTGTTGTGAGGTCAGTGTTGTGAGGCCAGTGTTGTGAGGCCAGTGTTGTGAGGCCAGTGTTGTGAGGCCAGTGTTGTAAGGTCAGTGTTGTGAGGTCCGTGTTGTGAGGTCAGTGATGTGTGAGGTCAGTGATGTGTGAGGTCAGTGTTGTGAGGTCAGTGATGTGTGAGGTCAGTGATGTGTGAGGTCAGTGTTGTGAGGTCAGTGATGTGTGAGGTCAGTGATGTGTGAGGTCAGTGATGTGTGAGGTCAGTGATGTGTGAGGTCAGTGTTGTGAGGTCAATGTTGTGAGGCCAGTGTTGTGAGGTCAGTGTTGTGAGGTCAGTGTTGTGAGGCCAGTGTTGTGAGGCCAGTGTTGTGAGGTCAGTGTTGTGAGGTCCGTGTTGTGAGGTCAGTGATGTGTGAGGTCAGTGATGTGTGAGGTCAGTGTTGTGAGGTCAGTGATGTGTGAGGTCAGTGATGTGTGAGGTCAGTGTTGTGAGGTCAGTGTTGTGAGGTCAGTGATGTGAGGTCAGTGATGTGAGGTCAGTGTTGTGAGGTCAGTGTTGTGAGGTCAGTGTTGTGAGGTCAGTGTTGTGAGGTCAATGTTGTGAGGTCAGTGTTGTGAGGTCAGTGATGTGTGGGTTCAGTGTTGTGAGGTCAGTGTTGTGAGGTCAGTGTTGTGAGGTCAGTGTTGTGAGGCCAGTGTCGTGAGGTCAGTGTTGTGAGGTCAGTGATGTGAGGTCAGTGTTGTGAGGTCAGTGTTGTGAGGTCAGTGATGTGAGATCAGTGATGTGAGGTCAGTGTTGTGAGGTCAGTGTTGTGAGGTCAATGTTGTGAGGTCAGTGTTGTGAGGTCAGTAATGTGTGAGGTCAGTGTTGTGAGGTCAGTGTTATGAGGTCAGTGTTGTGAGGTCAGTGTTGTGAGGCCAGTGTCGTGAGGTCAGTGTTGTGAGGTCAGTGATGTGAGGTCAGTGTTGTGAGGTCAGTGATGTGAGGTCAGTGTTGTGAGGTCAGTGTTGTGAGGTCAGTGTTGTGAGGTCAGTGTTGTGAGGTCAATGTTGTGAGGTCAGTGTTGTGAGGTCAGTGATGTGTGAGGTCAGTGTTGTGAGGTCAATGTTGTAAGGTCAGTGTTGTGAGGTCAGTGTTGTGAGGTCAATGTTGTGAGATCTTCTTGGGCGTCTGTTTCCAATATCTTCTATTCTAGAGAGCCGGCAGCTTCCAAACGAATAAACACGTTGCTTCTTTTATCTAATTCAGAGTTTAGCTGATAAAAGAAGTAACAAAACACTGGACATGTGCACAGCGAGGTCGTTTTGACAATTCAATTTTTTTTATTTAGTTTTGCAGCAATTTTTTCAAAGCGCGCCTAAATACGCACATACACAAGGATCAGAAACCCCCAAGTTTTTGAGGAATTTTGAGATTTCGAGGAGTATTCGAAGACTTGTCACTGAGTTTATGCTCCAAAAGCTTCTTCTCAGTTTCTGCACTGAAAACTCTGCAAAAATCACCATGTGCACATACTATTATCGTCTTAGGCTCCGTTCCCACCATGAGATTTTCATGAGTTTTAGAAGCTGCAGAATTTCAGCACCTATTACTTCAATTACGTTTCTGTGTGCATTTTTTAACATACATTTTTTTCACGTTTTTGACTTTTTTTGTCTCTTTTGTCGTCTCATGCTTTAAATAAAGCTGCTTTGTTTTTGATACTTCCTGGGTTTTGGCTTTGAAAAAACCTTGTTGATATACTTAGGTGCAGATTACATGAGTTTTTGATGTGTTTCCTCCTCGGAAATGCACTAGAAAACAGGTTATCAGGTTTTGCAGCATTTTTTGTGCCAAAACTTGATGAAGTAGAACCAGAGAGCAGGTTTTACTACAGAAAAAAACTGCTGAAAAGTGTGAACATAGCCTAAGCCTCAGCAAAAATACAAAGCATCAAAAACTCACCAAAAGCTCATGGTGGGAACGTAGCCTTATAGGCTCTATAGTGTTATAGCGTCTATATAACTTTTGAAGCAGAAGACCCTTACTGTGTCTTCATAGTTCAATACAACAATGACAAGTTCAGGTTCAGCTTTCTCTTTCTTCTAGACATCCTCTCCTTTATATCCTGTCATTTTTGGTTTCCTTCCTTGTATTAATAGGAACATTGTACATTGTATCAGTGCATCTAAATATTATAGAAATGCCAAGGAAAACAACCAAACCCTGTGTAGCTGTGATCCCCATACTGTACATACATCCATTGCTAGCATAAATAACTCTTACTAGGGTGGTCTGATATACACAATATTGCCGGGGTCACACTTGCGAGTGCAACGTGAGAAACTCGCATCAATACCTGGCACGGCCGCCGGCACTCGGGACTGGAGTGTGCGGCTACATGTATTTCTATGCAGCTGAACGCTCCGTCCCAATTGCCGGTGGCAGTGTCGGGTATTGATGCGAGTGACTGCCGCGAGTTTCTCGCATTGCACACGCAAGTGTGACCCCGGCCTACAGTGAAAGTATTGAGACACCTTCACATGACACGGGAGCTTTGCATCTATAACAGCTTCCACTGTTCTCAGAAGATGTTCTACGAGATTTTGGAGATTTCTGTGGGAATTTTTGACCATTCATCAAGCATAGCATTTGTGAGGTCAGACACTGAAGTTGGAGGAGAGGACCGAGTTCACAATCTCTAGTTCAGTCCAAAGGTGTTGATGCGGTTGAGATCAGTGGTCTGTGTCGCTGGCCATGTTCTTCCACACCAAACTCCCCCAACCATGGCTTTAAGTACCTTGTGCACTAAGCACAGTCATAGGGAGCAGAAAAGCACCTTCTCCAACTGTTCCCACAAAGATGGAAGCTACAGTTGTCCAAAAACCATGGTCTGCTGAAGAATTAAGATTTCACTTCAGTGGAACTACGTGGCCTAGGCCAATCACTGCAAAAAAACCATATAGCATTATAGTTCCTCCACCAAATTTTGCAGGAAGCAATAGAGATGATCAAATGTTTTGAAATTCAAATTCACCAGCTTCAGCAAATTTTTGCCAAAAAATTTATTCACAGCAAAAAAAAACAGGAACTCCAATTGCTCCGAAAGAATGTTTATAACATTGTGAGGTTTCCTAGGATTTTACCCAACCCTTTTAAATCTCTAAGGCAAATACAACAGTAGTAATTAGTGATGGGCAAACCCCTGGCTGCTCAGATCTGGCGGGTTCAGTCGAACAGTTAAAACAAGCTCGGTTCATGTACCAGAACAGTATCCGAACCCAGACTCCATTCAGATGAACGGGGGGCCAAAAATCCATTGTTTTCCATGCTGTCACCTGCATGACAGCGCGGCAAACACTGGCTCTGATTGGAAGTAAGATTATTACCACCGGGCAGAGAGCTGCGTGAACCAGCAACTGTGACCAGCGGTAAAAAGTTTACCTCCAGTGAAGCGGCATCTGCACTATAAATAAATAATAAAAAAAATGGCATGGGTTCCCCTGTATGCTTAATAACCAGCAAGGCAAAACTGACAGCTGTGGGTCACATCCCTCAACTCTCAGCTTTATCATGGCTGGTTATCAAGATAGAAGGGGGTCCCCACTCCGTTTTTTTTTTTTAAATCATTAAACAACCAGCCAAGCTAAAGCAGACAGCTGTGGGATAGTTTTCTCAGGCTGATAAGGGGATATTGCCCCCTCCAGCCTAAAAATAGCAGCCTGCAGCTGCTCCAGAAAAGGCGCATCTATTATATGCGCCAATTCTGGTGCTTTGTCTGGCTTTTCCCACTTGCCCTGTGGCGGTGGCTTGTGGGGTTAATATTTGTGTGGTTGAAGTCACATTTGTATTGTCAGGTGACCTCGAGCCCACAGGTTAGGATTGGAGAGGCATCTATAAGACACCTATCCATTACTAACCCCTTAGTCATATTGTAAATAAACAGAATAAAGTACTTTACTTGAAATAAAAATACTGTTTTACTTTTTTATTTAAAAATATTAAACAAAGTTATACTCCCCTTTGCCCATTCCATTGAATCCCTCATCCCCTGTAAAAAAAGAAAATAATAAACTACACTTATACTCACCTAATGCCCATGTCATTGAAGCCCTGATCTCGTGTAAAAATATTAAATAAAACAACCATATCTGTAGCCTGTCAGACATACTGTTTCACACCGTATTGCATGTCTGTGATAAGTGGTTTTCTATCTGGACGGTGCTATGATGCGACCATTCAGGCTAAAAACGAGGTGCTGCAAGTGCAGTGTCAGTGACTAGTGATGACATCAAGATTACAGCAGGTCACTGAGTGCATCCCCAGCTCACTGACGAGCTGTGGTGACCTCACTTAGATCACTGCTAGCACCATGAGAAAAAGTCTCATGGTGCAGCGCTGAGCTCAGTGAGTTCACCCCAGTTCACGTTAAAAAATTCTCACTGTGAACTAACTGAGCTAAGTGCTTGTAGCACCTCATTCTCCCATTGTTTCAGCCTGGACGGTCACGTCATGGCACTGTCCAGGTTAAAAACCACTTATCACAGACATGGATTACGGTGTGGGACAGTATGTCTGAGAGATATGGTTGTTTTTTTATTTTATTTTTTTACAGGAGACCAGGACTTCAATGTAATGAGTGTAAAGTGAGTATAACTTTGTCATTTTATTTTTAAATAAAAAGTAAAACGGTGTGTATTGTTATTTCAAATAAAGGATTTTATTCTGGCTGTGTGTTTATTTGCAATATGACCATGAGGTTAGTGTCTCAGTTACTAAACTGTGGGCTTGATGTCATCTGACAATACAAAAGTGAAATCAACCCCACAAATATGAATCTCACTTGCCACCACCACATGGCAAGTGGGAAGAGTCAGGCAAAGCATCAGATTAATATGCTTGCCAGAGGCAAAGGGGGCCATTTGTGACCTGCGTTTGATTTTAATATTGCCAGCATGGCAGGTGCCAGTGGTGCTTCTGCTTCTACTGGTGGTTGTT
Source organism: Ranitomeya imitator (assembly GCF_032444005.1). NCBI lineage: Eukaryota > Metazoa > Chordata > Amphibia > Anura > Dendrobatidae > Ranitomeya > Ranitomeya imitator. The sequence goes on from NC_091282.1 coordinate 81,029,437, forward strand.
ACATTCTTAGCCATGGTAACATAGTAACATAGTTAGCAAGGCCAAAAAAAGACATTTGTCCATCCAGTTCAGCCTTTATTCCATCAGAATAAATCACCAGATCTACGCCCTTCTAAAGAACCTAATAACTGATCCCTGAGTCTGATCAAGACTTTAGTCTGATCCATGCATCTTTCCAATTACATCTTTCAAAGTGCAGCTTTCTAAGAACAATACTTTGAATTAAACTAGAATTGGACTAGAATTGACTTTAAGGTAATGGGATAGAAAACCACTACAATGGTTCCGTTTCTTTTCACTTTCACCCCATACTACTTTATTTCTTACTATCTCCTGTAATCCCTCCACTTAGTAAGGAACTAGTCATTTCTCCCTCCATCCTCTCCAGCCATCTCACCTCCTCCTCAAAACTGTTCCTGCACATACAATCCTTTTTCTCCTGACAGACACGGCCACATCATGTCCTATCCTGCACCCACCTTCTAACACTCTCTCTGCTACTCCTCATTGCTGGTGACATATCCCCAAATCCTGGCCCTCCTCATCACATCCCCACACTCATTTCTAACACCCTGCCACAATCCTCTCCAGCTGCACTTTCTTATGGCGGATTCAATCTCTCTCATACCCCTCACCCCAGCAGCAAACGTGGTGGAGGAGTTGGCTTGCTCCTGTCCAATACCTGCTCCTTTACCCCAATTCCACTACCACCCTCCATTACTCTTCCCTCGTTTGAGGTACACTCCGTCCTCATCTACTCCCCCTCCAACCTCCAGCTAGCTGTCATCTACCATCCCCCAGAACACGCCATCTCCAACTTTCTCGGCCACTTCACCACCTGGCTACTTCATTTCCTTTCTGCTGACATCCCCACTATCATCATGGGTGACTTCAACATCCCCACTGACACTTCCACCTCAGCTGCCTCTAAACTTTTATCACTGACTGCCTCCTTTGGCCTCACTCAATGGTCCTCCACAGCCACTCACAAAGATGGCCACATGCTGGACCTTATCTTTACCCGTCTCTGTTCTCTCACTAATCTCACTAACTCACCCCTCACCCTGTCTGACCACAGCCTCCTGACATTCTCTTCCCTCTCCTCTCCTAGTGCGCAACCCCCACTCCACAAATTCACTCACCCTTGCAGAAATCTCAAACACTTCAATTTACACTCACTCTCTGATTCCCTTCTCCCTCTTACAGACATAGTTTCCTTACATGACACAGATGCTACTGCCACTTTATACAACACCACAATAACAGCAACACTCGATTCGGGCACCTCACACCTCACTCACAGCAAAACTTGTACAATCAACAGACAACCCTTGCTGACCTGCCTGTCCAGAGAACTGAGAGGGACTTCCAGGGTTGCTGAGTGGACATGGAAGACTGAGCACTTTATTGCATACAAGCAGTCCCTCGCCAGCTTCAAGTCCACGCTCACTGCTGCAAAACAAACTTCTCATCTTTCATATCTTCCCTGTCTCACAACCCTAAACAGCTTTTCAACACTTTCAGTTCTCTACTCTGTCCCCCAGCTCCTCCTCCCTCTCCTCTCATTTCTGCTGAAAACTTTGCCTCTTTCTTTAAGCAGAAGATTGATAACATCAGAAAAAGCTTTGGCCCGCAGGCCCCAACGCCCCACCTCTTAACTGCTCAGCCCTGTTCTTCCAAAACCAGCTTCTCCACCATGACAGATGATCAGCTCTACACCTTCCTGTCAAAATCACATCTCACCACTTGCACGCTTGACCTGCTCCCATCCCACCTCATCCCTAACCTCGCCACAGTCTTCATCTCAACCCTAACACATCTCTTCAACCTTTCACTTGCAAATGGTGTCTTCCCCTCATCCTTCAAACATGCCTCAATCATACCCATCCTCAAAAAGCCCTCCCTCGACCCATCCTTTGTGTATAGCTATAGCCCGATATCACTTCTCCCTTATGCCTTAAAACTACTGGAACAGCATGTCCATCTTGAACTGTCCTCCCACCTGGCCTCCTTCTCCCTCTTTGACCGGTTACATTCTGGAATCTGACCCCATCACTCAACTGAAACTGCCCTAACTAAAGTCACCAATGACCTACTAACCGCCAAGAGCAAGTGAAACTACTCTGTCCTCCTATTCCTGGACCTGTATTCTGCCTTTGATGCTGTGGACCATTCCCTTTTGTTACAGATTCTCTCATCTCTTGGCATCACAGATTTGGCCCTATCCTGGATCTCATCATATCTAATAGACCGGACATTCAGTGTCTCCCTGTCCCACACCACCTCTTCACCTCACCCCCTGGTTGTCGGTGTTTCCCAAGGCTCATTTCTAGGACCCCTAATCTTCTCCATCTACACCTTCAGCCTGGGACAGCTCATAGAATTCCACGGTTTGCAGTATCATCTCTATGCCGATGACACGCAGATCTACCTATCTGGACCTGATATCACCTCCTTACTGACCAAAATCCCACAATATCTGTCCGCTATTTCATCTTTCTTTTCTGCTCGCTTTCTAAAACTGAACATGGACAAACCAGAATTCATCATCTTTCCCCCATCTCACTCTACCCCTCCACCACACCTATCCATCAATGTCAATGGCTGCTCACTTTCCCCAGTCCCGCATGCTCTGTGCCTCGGGGTGATCCTCGACCCTTCCCTCTCTTTCAAGCCACATATCCAAGCCCTTGCCTCCTCCTGCCGACTCCAACTCAAAAATATTTACCGGATTTGTATATTCCTTGACCAAAAAACTGCAAAAATGCTCATGCACGCCCTCATCATCTCCCGCCTCGACTATTGCAACCTCCTACTCTCTGGTCTCCCCTCAAGCACTCTTGCACCACTACAATCTATCACAGAAAAAAAGTAGAGATGATTACCTGCTCAGGCCTCCAAACAAATGCACTGACAGAGTGCAGCGGACCCGATTAATGATGGCAGAAACAGAGGTGCAGCAATACTTGGAGGATTTTCAAGTCCTCTTTTTGTGTCGGTGACCACTCCAATCTATCCTAAACTCTGCTGCCCGACTAATCCACCTGCCTTCCCGTTATTACATCATAGTCATTGTGGTATTTTCCTGATGAAGGGATCAGATAGACCTTGAAACGCGTTGAATAAACCACCAGGGTTTTTTATTATATTTGAATCTGTATCATTGTGGCAGCGCAGACTTAATCCACAAATTATCCTGTACAACGCCCATGGACAAAAAAGTGAGATACTCTGGAGGATCAAAAACAGAAAAATGAACAGAGATAGCCAATTATGGGAGTTCTATTATCAAAATTTGTGGCAGATAATAGTATATACGATAGATGGATGGATAAACACTGCTCAAAAAATATAGGGAACAGTAAAATCCCACATCCAAGATATCACTGAATGAAATATTCCAGTTGTAAATCTTTATTCATTACATAGTGTTGAGAAATGTGTTGAGATTGAAAACAATAAAACCTAAAAATGATCAATGTAAATCACAACTAATATCCCATGTAGGTCTGGAGTTGGAGTGATGCTCAAAATCAAAGTGGAAAATGAAGTTACAGGCTGATCCAACTTCCTGTGGACATGACTCAAGACAAGGAAATGATGCTCAGTAGTGTGTGACCTCCACGTGCCTGTATGATCTCCCTACAACGCCTGGGCATGTTCCTGATGAGGCGCTGGATGGTCTCCGGAGGGATCTCCCAGACCTGGACTAAAGCATCCGCCAACTCCTGGACAGTCTGTTCAGATGTGTTCAATCGGATTCAGGTCTGGGGAACAGGTGGGCCAGTCCATAGCTTCAATGCCTTCATCTTGCAGGAACTGCTGACACTCCAGCCACATGAGGTCTGGCATTGTCCTGCATTAGGAGGAACCCAGGGCCAACCGCACCAGCATATGTTTTCACAAGGGGACTGAGGATCTCATCTCGGTACCTAATGGCAGTCAGACTACCTCTGGTGAGCACATGGAGGGCTGTGTGGCTCTCCAAAGAAATGCCACCCCACACCATTACTGACCCACTGCCAAACCGGTCATGCTGAAGGATGTTGCAGGCAGCAGATGGCTCTCCACGGCATCTCCAGATTCTGTCACATCTGTAACGTGCTTAGTGTGAACCTGCTTTCATCTGTGAAGAGCACAGGGCACCAGTGGTGAATTTGCCAATCCTGGTGTTCTGTGGCAAATGCCAAGTGTCCTACATGGTGTTAGGCTGTGAGCACAACCCCATCTGTGGACATCGGGCACTCAGAACATCCTTGTGGAGTTGGTGTCTAACCGTTTGTGCAGACACATGCACACTTGTGGCCTGCTGGAGGTCATTTTGCAGGGCTCTGGCAGTGCTCCTCCTGTTCATCCTTGCACAAAGGCTGAGGTAGCGGTCCTGCTGCTGGGTTGTTGCCCTCTACATCTCCTGGTGTACTGGCCTGTCTCCTGGTAGCGCCTCCAGCCTCTGGACACTACGCTGCCAGACTCGGCAAACCTTCTTGCCACAGCTCACATTGATGTGCCATCCTAGATGAGCTGCACTACCTGAGTCACTTATGTGGGTTGTAGAGTCTGTCTCATGCTACCACGAGTGTGAAAGCACAACCAACATTCAAAAGTGACCAAAACATCAGCCAGAAACCATTGGTACTGAGATGTGGTCTGTGGTCCCCATCTGCAGAACCACTCCTTTATTGAGTGTGTCTTGATAATTGCCAATAATTTCTATCTGTTGTCTATTCCATTTGCACAACAGCATGTGAAATTGATTGTCAAACAGTGTTGCTTCCCAAGTGGACAGTTTGATTTCACAGAACTTTGATTTACTTGGAGTTATATTCTATTGTTTAAGTGTTCCCTTTATTTTTTTGAGCATTGTATAATTGGTGAATGGATAAAGAATGGATGAAAATAAAAAGATAATTGAAGCAAAGATACAAAATTAGTTAGGAAACAGGTTGCTTAGTTGACACTTAGTGTTACGCTCACTTTTATGGAAAATGTACGTCAAGAACCAAGTAAACAAGTATTCTGCCCCCTTGTGATGGTTTTTGTTATTGCAGTAACTAACATGCTCTGTGTAAATGAATGTCGGCTGTACCTTTGTGCCAGTGGAGTCACATATGACAGTCTTAAACTAATCTATGTTGGATTACAATGCACCAAATATGTTAACAGACCTGGTTAAACTTAGGCTGGCGATGCGTTCAAATTGACTACATTTTCCTTTTTGCAAACTGTTACATGAGGATGATATTTGGATGTAGGTTGTGTTATTACATACTGAAGTGGCGGGCTTACACATAAGCCGTGGACCTGCCCTCAATCCGCCATACTCTGCTGTGTGTTACATCGTGGCCTGATTACTGGGCTCCCTTCATGACGGGAATGATCCTCCGCACGTTCCCCGACAACATGCACTCTGTGATTAATAGACCATCACAAGGAGGGATCCTCTGCCTCCCAATGTCACAATCATTCCTTTCTAAGAAAATTCCTGTCCCATGAGTCTTCCAGTAGAACATATGGGAATTTACATTTGTCGCTGTAGATACGGGACAAGTAAGGAAAAACAGGAAATATCTTCATTGTAAAAACCTATGAATGGAGCCATTTTCTGGACCGTTATGGTAAATTGTATTTGCAAGCTGTATACGGTGCAGATCATAACCTCATATTTATGCAGTTTACATTTTTATTTCATTACATCTTAAAATCATCACTGTCATTTAGCCAATCTTGTCCATAAATATAATGTATAAGCAAATTAAAGGTTTGGCACAATAGTCTGCAGTCAATCTATTTGACTGCAGACTTGTGAACCCTAACAATCTGCAAAGTTCTCGATGCAAGGCTTAGCCAGTGACGGGAGAGGGAGGTCATGTGACCAATATGTAATTTGCATGCTCCCAGGGAAATTCCGACTGCACATGTACGGCCATGCACAATGAAAGTGAATTGGATGTGGCTAGGCACATCTAGTTTATAATGTGACCATAATTATGCATATCTCCTAATTGTGCTCACTGGACCACCCGGTTTCGTACTGGCACCAGAGAGTCCTCACATGTGCACAATGTGAAGATTCACAAGTCTGCAGTCAGAGTGACTGCAGACTTTCATACCAGACCTGAACAACTCCTTTAAAGAAACTTTGTAATTTATCTTATGTACATTTATGAGCAACTTCTTCCCATCCCTCTTACTCCTGAATTCATCATTCACACTGAACAACTGCTAAAATCTATCTTGGTAAAAAGCAAGATACACTGCCAGCTCACTGACACATCAGATTTCAGCTGCCTATTAAAGTTCATGGAGAGGAAAGTGAGGAGGAAGATGGAGAAGCTGAGAAAGCAACAGAATGTTGTGAATTCTGCTCTTGGGTTCCCTCCAGTGGTGGTAAGTGGGAATGCAGTTGTCTCTGAGTCACAGTCCTGGCCAGGTGTATCTGCTAATTGCTGTTCTGACTGGGATATTTAAGTGTGCAGGATTCATTAGCCCTTGCCAGTAGTCAATGTTTCTTTGGAAGTGTTGGATCTCAGCCTGGCCTCACCTGCTTAGCTGCCAATTTCAGCAAAGATAAGTGTTTTTGTATCTGTGGCACACTGTTGTGTGCTTGTTTCAGTTTATTCCTGCTCTGTTTGTAGGATTCACTGGAGTTTCAGATATACGCTCCTACATCTTTAGTTGGATGTTGGAAGTATTTTGTATATTCTGCGGTGGATTTTTTGAAGGGTTTTAATACTGACCGCACAGAACTCTGTCCTATCCTGTCCTATCTAGCTAGAGTGGCCTCCTGTGCTAAATCCTGTTTTTTCTGCCTGTGTATGTTTTTTCCTCTCCGACTCACCGCCAATATTTGTGGGGGGCTGTCTATCCTTTGGGGATTTTCTCTGAGGCAAGATAGTATTCCGATTTCCATCTTTAGGGGAAATTAGTCCTCCGGCTGTGACGAGGTGTCTAGGTGTGTTAGGTACACTCCACGGCTACTTCTAGTTGCGGTCTTAAGTTCAGGTTTGCGGTCAGTATAGTGGCCACTTTCTCCAGTGAAAGTTCTCATGCAGCTCCAAGGTCACCGTATCATAACACAGAAATAGGCACATATATAGTGTCTGCATCCAACCTCAGTGCTGGATTCACAGCTATACTGCATAGTACTGCTGTATAATCTTATATAAATAATAAAAATAATAATTTTATTTATTTAGCGCCAACATATTCCCCAGTACTTTACATTACAGAGGGGACTTGTACAGACAATAAAAGACATTACAGAATAACTATAATCACATAAAACAACAGATATCAAGAGGAATGAGGGCCTTGCTCACAAGCTTACAAACTATGAGGAAAGGGGAGACACGAAAGGTGGATGGTGACAATTGCTTGTATTGTACGGTCCAGTCATCAAGATAATAAATAGGGTGTTCATGTTATGCTGCATGAACCGGTCACCAACCAGTATGTGTAAAAGTGCAGACACAGAGGGCTAATAAATGCATAAAGTATGTATGAGGGTCAGGATTTTGAAGAAAATGTATGGGCAAAACAGGGATAGTTAGATAAATATGTTGAGGCGATAGGCCAGTCTGAAGAAATGCATTTTTAGGGCATGCCAAAAACTGGGGGGATTGGGGATTAACCGAATTATCCTTGGTAGTGCATTCCAAAGAATTGGCGCAACCCGAGAGAAGTCTTGGAGACTGGAGTGAGAGGTTTGAATTTTTTGAGGATGTTAGTATTAGGTCATTACCAGAATGGAGAGCACGGGTAGGGTGGTAGACTGAGAGGAGGAGATGTAGAGTGGTGCTGATCTGTGGAGCGCTTTGTGGGTGAGAGTGATACGTTTATATTGAACTCTGTAGTGGATAACCAGTGCAATGACTGACACAGGGTGGAGGCAACGGTGTAACGGTTGGTGAAGAATAGTAATGCTGCCACAGCTTCTGTCAGGGGTTCAAGAGAGGCCTGGATGTCTTCCTGGAGCAGAACAATATTGTATCATACAATTATTAGGTTCTGTAGAAGGACGTAGATCTGGGGATTTATTATGATGGAATATAGGCTGAACTGGATGGACAAATGTCTTTTTTTGGCCTTACTAACTATGTTACTATGTTACTATGTTACTGTATAGTAATGGGCGCAGGAATTGCTTCTGTGTGTCCCCACACAGGCTTAGAGATAATTAAAAATTAGAAAATGGGAAAACCTGGCAAAAATTGCAGGATTAAAATCATGTAATGTCCAGAAATAGTGATATTTTCCATGTACACACATACTTAATCGGAAAAGTTACCTAAAATACCAAATTCCACATTGTCTTATTGTGGAATTTAATGAAATTGTAGTAAAACTATGATTGCACAGTAGTATTGCAGATATTATAGTAAAATCTGTAATATGACCATGACACATTTAGTGTGAACATAACCTAAAGTTAAAACGTGTCAAAATCTATCATAAGAAATAGTTTTTTGTACATAGGACTAGAGAACTAAAGATAATAGCAAGTCTGGATTTATAGGAAAGTTTGAAAAAAAGGTTTCTGTAAGGGGGAACACACAATCTGGTTTAACAGAGTATTGCTGGATCCTCCAAACAGGAAAATGTGAAGGCCGAGCAAATGACAAAATCATTTGGAAGTGACTTTGAAAATATTCCTTTATCCCTATGTTCATTTTTAATAGGAAAACCAACAAGTAACATATTGGATCTTATTGATTTGTCCTGTGTGTGTTGGGATGGGTTCAATGAGCCCCAGCCTATAGGACAGGGATGTAGCTATAAAAGGATGGACCCCATAGTAAATGTTTTTATCCCCCCTCCTTGAACATGAAAGTCACACTTTTCTGCTGAGCGACAAAGAAAAAATTAAACTAGGCTTCGAGTTGTGCCCTTAGTAGCTAATATAAAAAGTTATCCCCTAACCATAGCGTAAGGGATAAATCATTGCTTGCTGGAGGTCTGCCGCCAGTACCCTCAGCGATCTGTGGTCGGGGCTCTGGGAACCCAGAAATGGGGCTCCGCAGAGTAGAGTTTAAAGTAGCAGAAGTGCAAATGCTCAACCCTTCTTCCATTTACTGTCTGTGGGACTGTTGGAGAATGCTGAGCGCTGTGCTTGGCTCTCTCCAGAAGACCCATAAAGAATTGTGTGCCTCCATTCAAGATGGGATGGAAAAGTCCCATTCTCAGGATTCCAGAGCTTTGATCTCAGATGGTTTGGAGCTACCAATGGTCGGACCCCCAGCGATCAGCAAGTTGTCACCTATCCCACGAATAAGGGATAACTTGTTTTTTCAGGAATAATCCGTTAAGCACTGATACGTTACTATCACCCGCTAGATCCCAGACCAGACAACTTAGTCATTAGACCCTATACTTGACCCCGTTATTATTAGATCTTAGACCAAGCTCCTTAATTATAAGACATAAAACAAGATAAAATAATATTAGACCCCAGACTAGACCCCAATCTACTTACCAGCCTAAGGCCCCATTCACACTCCGGAGAATATTATCAGACAGTACATGATGCATCATGGATGGAACCCATTCATCTATACGTCTCCATTCTTTTTATGCTGACCATTAGCTGCCAATAAAAGGACTGTCTGTATGGGTCTCATAGAATTTAAAGGGTACAGAAAAGAGCCCGTACATGAATATGACAATGGAGGCTTTCTCTGGGAAGGTCTTCCTGTCTAATTGTATGCACTGCCCTACTATGGTGGCTTTGGATGTAGTAAAAAGGGATTTCCCATCTCCAAGTTCCCAATATGTAGTAGATGTAATAATAATAACAATAATAGTTATAATAGTATAGTTCTTCTGATTTGCTATGTGACTTATCCCATGTGCAGGGCATTGTAGTAGCTTAGACATCCATTGTTATGACCACTAACAACTAACTGTCACTCTATGAGTGGTCATAACCATGGATACCTAAGCTACTGCAATGTCCTGTACATGGAGTAAGTGACATAGCTAATCAGAAGAACTATACATTTCTAATTGGAGGTATTTGCTAATATTATTATTATTACACCTACTACATATTGGGATCAGATTTTGAATATGGGAAGACCCCTTTAAGTCCCTGCCTCAGGGGTGTATTGTTTATCAGGAAGACATAAGGGGGCAAATATAACAATATACGCCAGTTTTATGGCATAACTACATTGTAAATTTGCAGAAAACAATGTTTATGAAGCTGATAATTATCGAATGTTTCTGATATATTTCAATCATGTTGAAAAACAACTCCGAATCTGACTTGATATATAAAATATTGCATTATATTGCAGACACGTTTCTTTTACTGCTGTTGAGTTACAGCATGTATTATACTGTAGAGGTGCATTCACCATTCTGCTGACTGCCGAGCAGAAACCCCCAGCATTCCTTGCTGACTATACTAATATTACACACCTGTTCTCTATATTGTGATTTCACTGTGTGCTTCATGTACTGTGACATCACTGTGTGCTTCATTCTTGTACTGTGACGTCATCACTGTGTGCTTCATTCTTCTACTGTGACATCACTGTGTGTTTCATTCCTGTACTGTGACGTCATCACTGTGTGCTTCATTCCTGTGCTATGATGTAATCACTGTGTGCTTCATTCCTGTGCTATGATGTCATCACTGTGTGCTTCATTCCTGTGCTGTGATGTCATCACTGTGTGCTTCATTCCTGTGCTGTGATGTCATCACTGTGTGCTTCAGTCTTGTACTGTGACCTCACTGTGTGCTTCATTCCTGTGCTGTGACATCAGTGTGTGCTTCATTCCTGTCCTGTGATATCACTGTGTGTTTAATTCCTGTCTCTTTGCATTATGCCTGTACTGTGACGTCACTGTGTGCTTCATTCCTGTACTGTGACGTCATCACTGTGTGCTTCATTCTTCTACTGTGACATCACTGTGTGTTTCATTCCTGTACTGTGACATCACCACTGTGTGTTTCATTCCTGTGATCTCATTACTGTGTGCTTCATTCTTGCACTGTGACGTCACTGTGTGCTTCATTCTTGTACTGTGACATCACTGTGAGCTTCATTCCTGTGCTGTGACATCAATGTGTGCTTCATTCCTGTGCTGTGACATCACTGTGTGCTTCATTCCTGTCCTGTGACATCACTGTGTGCTTCATTCCTGTGCTGTGACATCACTGTGTGCTTCATTCCTGTCCTGTGACATCACTGTGTGCTTCATTTCTGTCACTCTGCATTATGCCTGTACTGTAACGTCACTGTGTGCTTCATTCCTGTACTGTGATGTCATCACTGTGTGCATCATTCTTCTACTGTGACATCACTGTGTGTTTCATTCCTGTACTGTGACGCCACTGTGTGCTTCATTCCTGTACTGTGATGTCATCACTGTGTGCATCATTCTTCTACTGTGACATCACTGTGTGTTTAATTCCTGTACTGTGACATCATCACTGTGTGCTTCATTCCTGTGCTGTGATGTCATCACTGTGTGCTCCATTCTTGTACTGTGACGTCACTGTGTGCTTGATTCTTGTACTGTGACATCACTGTGTGCTTCATTCCTGTGCTTTGACATCACTGTGTGCTTCATTCCTTTACTGTGACATCACTGTGTGCTTCATTCCTGTACTGTGACATCACTGTGTGCTTCATTCCTGTGCTGTGACATCACTGTGTGCTTCATTCCTGTGCTGTGACATCACTGTGTGCTTCATTCCTGTGCTGTGACGTCACTGTGTGCTTCATTCCTGTGCTGTGATATCACTGTGTGCTTCATTCCTGTGCTGTGACATCACTGTATTCATTTTACTTTTGTGACATCATTGCTTTCATGATACATAACATGAGTCACAGCGTTACTAGGTGAATTAGCTTTATACTCTGACCTCACAATGTGCATTATGTGTCTGCATTAGAAAAAAGATGTGTTTTAGATTTGAGACCATAAAAAAATTGTACTTACTCTTAAAGGGTCAACCAGCAGATAAAAATATTTTAAAAAGGGCTCAAACTTAAATTAAAATAAAAAAAGAGCATTGATCATCCTTAGTGATCCCCCGCTTCAACTCCTGACTCGGCTGCTCTGCTTCCCCTCCTGCCAGTGACTTTTGCAGTGACTCGTGACTCATACAGGGGAAATTGACCTGTTACCACATAGAGCTTAGAAGGATTCAGCTAGTCAATTTTTAATCACGTGATGTTATAGACCTAATGGAAAAGAGAAGAATTATCTGGGTAGAAAGGCAAAATGAGCAATTGTAAGTACACAGTGCTATATAATGTGATGACTGCAATATGTTAAGAAGATAAAAACTTTGATGACAGGAGGAAGAGCAGGAGGAGAGCTTATTTATTCAATCAGTGGCAGGAGTGGGTCATCGCAGTGGCCAGTGATCCGCTGAGAGGCCATTCCCTGGAGATGGACCAAGGACGTAGATATCAGCGAAGATATCTACGTGGACCGGCTAGGCTTCAGAATCAGTGCTGCCCAAAATTAATAAGGATGAGTATCCGTCTTTTTTTATATAAGAATCTGAGCATTTTTCAAAATATTTTTCAATGACATGATAAGGATTTTCAGGATATTTACCGATCAGCAGCACTGTCACTGCCCTGTAATAGAGGCTATAACAGAACCATGCAAGTAATGTACTTATAGGGTATATCTACACGTAAAAATAAAGACAAACTAAAACTCACAACAATTTAAAAAAAAAAAAAAAGATTAAACTAGGAAAAGACAGGTTGTTTTACTGCCATCTAGTGGTGAAGAACTGAAACTGAAAAAAATTCCATAATTTATTATATACAGTGATTATATACTTCATAGCTGTCCAGTATACAGGGAATGTACCTGCTGACAGTGATTACTGACCCACAGGTCCCATCTGTGTACACTGACCTGGAAAGACAGAGCAATCCATGTAGCCCGTACAGTACTTTACATCTGATCAAATCTGCTGACTATAAGATCAGATGAGTATATGATATATTATGCATATGGAAGTGCTTCATTAATAATTAATACTTTGTAGGAATTCACACAAGATGTGTTTCAGCAACTTATTCAATTAGTGATCATATGTCTGGCCAGGAGACTGAGAATTATTGCCGGTTTGCACAGAAATGAAGAGAGAGTGATTCTAGGGTTTGTTAGTTTTTTTTTTTGCATTGACGGCAATTACTAGTTATTTGCTATAGTGCTTTTGGAAGGGACCGAGTCATCATTGCAGTTTCCAGATCAGTGTCCTGTAAACAGAATTGAAGGATCTCGATTACTGGGATTCATTTGACTAATTTACAAGTTTTCTTCAGAAATTACTTTTCATTTTCTCCCAAGCGATCAGTAAATCTTCTGCAGTTTAGTTATAAATACAGACTCAAAAAGACGTCTAGAACTGTAGCGTCAACCATTGGAAGCAGAGATCCCATAAAATCAATATTGACCCTTTAACGAGCCTTGCAATGTGACCTAGGATAAAAGCCAAACCAGAATCTCACTTTGCAGACACGTGTTTTGGGGTGTTGCCTCTAATCAGTGCAAAGTATGAGATCTGATTTGTCTAAGTGACAAGCTCTGGATTGGGGTCTAAGGGGTAATGTTTCTCCTTGTGGAGAGTGACAAGCCATTCCAGGCATGTCAGAGTGATGAGACTTAAGAGCCATGCATGCTCCCCTGAGAAATTAAATATGCAAATTGCCTCTTCAGAGAGGAAGAGGACTAGAATTCTAGTGTCACCTATTGGAAGCAGCGATCCTAACAGTCAATATCGACCCGTTAACGAGTCTTAGGATAAAAGCCAAAGCAGAATCTCAATTTGCAGACATGATGTTTCAGGGTGTTGCCCCTCAGTCCTCTTCCTTATAAGTCTCCTTCACAGTTTTGATTATTGGCTTTGTACAGCTTTGCATTAGGGACTGTACACAGCAGAGTGAGAAGAAGTATCGACATTATCACTCTGTGCAGACTGTATGTAAGAAGAAATGAACAAGACGGGAAAAAGTGGACAGGAATAAACATACATACATAAGAGGCAACAGCATCCATGACACAAAGATCTCACATCCAGCGTGGGAGGGTCGGGAAGGTCTCCCGCATAAGAGGAAAAGCTGAAGCTAGGAAGAGACTGCAGACTTTATATAACGATCTAAGACAAAAAAATGAAGATTGTAGATTGAAATTTAGTACAACGTTTTTTTGAAGTAAAGGTAACCACTGACAAGTAAGAATCATTTCCTATATCAGTGGTGTCCATGGCGTTTATGTCCTTCTTGCTCCCCTATTGCTATTCCCCCATCTATTCCATCTCTATTTGTGAAGCACCAGCCTTGTGTGAGCCACGTCCTTGGATGAACTTCTCTTCGCCATTTTAATCTGGGCTTTTATCAATCTACTGTACATTATTTGGGCTGAAGCCGCTCTGCAAAACTCGGGTCTAATTGCTTATAAAACAACACATTATGTATCTACATATAAATCTAATGCATAGGAAAAGCGCAGCAAACACTGGAGCGAGCAAGTGGCAGGATGGAAAACAGTGCAGACAATTCCATCACACTGAACATACGAAATGTTGCTTCAGTGGGACTAAATGCTTGTGCCATAGTCAGTATACACATTGTATTCAGGATATATCGGGATGGGACTCACCTTCTTCTCGGCTCCTAGTACTTTATTATGGTCAGATGTTTGCTTGGATTTCTCCGTTTTTTCTCCCACACACCAAAGACATATTGGGTATAGAATTTAGATATTGAGCCTTAATGGTGGCACTGTATAAGCAAAGTATAATAATATAATAATAATTTTGCTCTGCATCCATAACTACATGTGTCCAGTTCAACATGAAAAATTTGGCGACAGGTCCTCTTTAAGGAGATTCTTAAGAGGCAACAGTCTTGAACAGAGGTCTTTTTTTATACAATAAAGACATACAGTGATACTTACAATGACAATATGCTGGCAATCATTTCAGCAGCACCTCCTTCATTCATATACAATCTCATTGCCTCCTTCACAGTGCAGCACACATCCATAGTGCTGGTCATGGCCTCTTTTTATTGTCACTTTTCATGGCAGCAGTACCCTGGTATAGGTCTTGTCTGGCCACTTGCTCACTCTTGCTGCCTATTCACTTCAGTAATAGCATCGGAGTTCCTCACATACAGGTACGTCTCAGGCTGTCTCTGATGTGTCATTCTTTTCCACACTTCACGTGCTCCTCTATACTGTGGGAAAAACTTTATCCTTGGGAAATGTCCTTCTCTTCACCCTTTTTTCACATATTACCCTGAAAACCCAGAGCCAGATAAGTAGATGATGATGTTGGGTGCCCACAAGACAAAGATGCATACTCAAAAAAGGCCTTTGGTTTTTCATTTTGCTAAAACATTCCTCTCAGTGTCTACTGAAGATTTAACTTTTGTAGCACTTGTTGAAATCTAGAGGCAAACTGTCACGAGTAGTGTTGAGCGATACCTTCCGATATCGGAAAGTATCGGTATCGGATAGGATCGGCCGATATTCAAAAAATATCGGATATCACCGATACCGATACCCGATCCCAATGCAAGTCAATGGGACCAAAATATCGGAATTAAAATAAACCCTTTCTTGCCTTGTAGGTTCATTCTACATGAAGGAAAACAACTAAGAATAATGCCGGATGTATTTGGGGAGGTGGCGGAGACATTAAAGTCATAGAGGTTTATCCCAATCAAATAGAATAGCATGTTTTTTGTTTTTTTTTAAGACGTTCGGAGTGACAAAGATATTGACTATGTAAATTTTTTTTTAATTTTGTCAGATATTGATGTTTCACTATTCCACGCCCTTCCCCTTCTTTTTTTTCTTTTCCCACACTTTCATCTTCATCATCATCAGCATCTTTGACATCAACTTCTTCTTCACCTTATTCATCTTCTTCTTCATCCTTTACCTTTTTTTTTTTTTTTGATTACATTCTTCATATTCATTTTATTCAACTATTATTATTCTTCCTATTCTACATATTCTTTTTATTCCACTGTTATTATTCTTCCTATTCTACTTCTTCATCATATTCTCATTTGTGACAGGCATTCCCGTAGTTGTTATCTATAAAAGTTGGAAGATTACACCTTCCGTTCTGCCAGTCACAAAAGTTACATTTGTCCGCGTTCAGTTTGGCCTGCAGCATCAGGCTTTATCCAAGGGCACCACGAGGAGGAACGGACTCACCCCCATACACTGCTTAGTCTTCTTCTGCATATAATTTAGATAATATCTTTTGCTCTGATATTAAGTCTTATGCTTAATGTTCGTCTGCTCTTTGTTCTGCAGCCTCTTGTTCTTCTGCTTCTTGGTCTTCCATGTCGTCGTCTCCAGGGTCGTCGTCTCCAGTGTCGTCATCTCCGCCGTCGTTGTCTCAGCCGACGTCGTCTCCGCCGTCGTCGTCTCCGCCGTCGTCATCGTCGTCATCGGGGTGGTCTTCCGGGTCGTCGTCGTCGTCATCGGGGTGGTCTTCCGGGTCGTCGACTTTAGGGTCTTCAACTTGGAAATGTAGCAGAAGGTACAAGAAGGCTGAGAAAATGCCAAGAACCAGCTGATGGAACTGGAACTCGGATGGCTACCCGAAGGTTCAAGAGCCTATGGAACTACCGAGGACCAGCTGACGTTACTGGAACCCGGTTACTAAGCAGGAGGTACCCGTGCTAAAAAGCACTACCAAGGACCGCCTGACGTTGGCGGAACTCGGATACCCAGAAGGAGGCACCTAAGCCAAAGGCTCTGCCTGGAACCAGCTGACGGTACTGGAACCAGGATGGGGAGCAGAAGGTACAAGAGCAAAAGACACTGCCGAGAACCAGCTGACGGTACTGGAACCCGGATGGGTAGCCGAAGGTCCAAGAGCCAATGGAACTACCGAGGACCAGCTGACGTTACTGGAACCCGTTTACTAAGCAGGAGGTACCCGTGCCTGAAAGCACTACCAAGGACCACCTGACGTTGGTGGAACTTGGATACCCAGAAGGAGGCACCTAAGCCAAAGGCTCTGCCCGGAACCAGCTGACGGTACTGGAACCAGGATGGGGAGCAGAAGGTACAAGAGCAAAAGACACTGCCGAGAACCAGCTGACGGTGCTGGAACCAGGTGGTGGACCTGAAGGCCCACAGGAGAGGAGAGAACAGCTAGGCCGCGAGGCAGCCGCAGTTACCGAACCCCAACAGTCCTACAGGGGGAGCTGTGCCTACTGGCACTACAGAACCAGCCTTGACTACCAGTTCACGCAGCCCACATAGGAAGCTCCTAAACTGGAGGCACCCTGGAGTTGGCTAACCCGACAGCACCACGACGGGGCAAGCATAGGCGTCTCAGTGAGCTTGACACAACCCGGAAACAGCTGACGGTGCTGAAACCAGGCTTGGCACGAGGGAGTACCTGTGTCAAAAACACTGCCGAGAACCAGCTGGCATTGCTGGAACCTAGATGCGTTGCCCCAGTGTGCAAGAGCCAATGGCACGACCGAGGACCAGCTGACGGTGCTGGAACCCGGTTACTAAGCTGTAGGTGCCCGCGCTTAAAAGCACTACCAAGGACCGCCTGACGTTGGCAGAACTCGGATACCCAGGAGGAGGCACCTAAGCCAAAGGCTCGGCCTGGAACCAGCTGACGGTGCTGGAACCAGGAGGTGGACCCGAAGGCCCACAGGAGAGGAGAGAACAGCTAGGCCGCGAGGCAGCCGCAGTTACCGAACCCCAACAGTCCTACAGGGGGAGCTGGGCCTACTGGCACTACAGAACCAGCCTTGACTACCAGTTCACGCAGCCCACATAGGAAGCTCTAAAACTGGAGGCACCCTGGAGTTGGCTAACCCGACAGCACCACGACGGGGCAAGCATAGGCGTCTCAGTGAGCTTGACACAACCCAGAAACAGCTGACGGTGCTGAAACCAGGCTTGGCACGAGGGAGTACCTGTGTCAAAAACACTGCCGAGAACCAGCTGGCGTTGTTGGAACCCAGATGCGTTGCCCCAGTGTGCAAGAGCCAATGGCACGACCGAGGACCAGCTGACGATGCTGGAACCCGGTTACTAAGCTGTAGGTGCCCGCGCTTAAAAGCACTACCAAGGACCGCCTGACGTTGGCGGAACTCGGATACCCAGGAGGAGGCACCTAAGCCAAAGGCTCGGCCCGGAACCAGCTGACGGTGCTGGAACCAGGAGGTGGACCCGAAGGCCCACAGGAGAGGAGAGAACAGCTAGGCCGCGAGGCAGCCGCAGTTACCGAACCCCAACAGTCCTACAGGGGGAGCTGGGCCTACTGGCACTACAGAACCAGCCTTGACTACCAGTTCACGCAGCCCACATAGGAAGCTCCTAAACTGGAGGCACCCTGGAGTTGGCTAACCCGACAGCACCACGACGGGGCAAGCATAGGCGTCTCAGTGAGCTTGACACAACCCGGAAACAGCTGACGGTGCTGAAACCAGGCTTGGCACGAGGGAGTACCTGTGACAAGAACACTGCCGAGAACCAGCTGGCGATGCTGGAACCCAGATGCGTTGCCCCAGTGTGCAAGAGCCAATGGCACCGAGGACCAGCTGGCGGTGCTGGAACCCGGTTACTAAGCTGTAGGTGCCCGCGCTTAAAAGCACTACCAAGGACCGCCTGGCGTTGGCGGAACTCGGATCCCCAGGAGGAGGCACCTAAGCCAAAGGCTCGGCCCGGAACCAGCTGACGGTGCTGGAACCAGGTGGTGGACCCGAAGGTCCACAGGAGAGGAGAGAACAGCTAGGCCGCGAGGCAGCCGCAGTTACCGAACCCCAACAGTCCTACAGGGGGAGCTGGGCCTACTGGCACTACAGAACCAGCCTTGACTACCAGTTCACGCAGCCCACATAGGAAGCTCCTAAACTGGAGGCACCCTGGAGTTGGCTAACCCGACCGCACCACGACGGGGCAAGCATAGGCGTCTCAGTGAACTTGACACAACCCGGAAACAGCTGACGGTGCTGAAACCAGGCTTGGCACGAGGGAGTACCTGTGACAAGAACACTGCCGAGAACCAGCTGGCGGTGCTGGAACTCAGATGCGTTGCCCCAGTGTGCAAGAGCCAATGGCACGACCGAGAACCAGCTGACGGTGCTGGAACCCGGTTACTAAGCTGTAGGTGCCCGCGCTTAAAAGCACTACCAAGGACCGCCTGACGTTGGCGGAACTCGGATACCCAGGAGGAGGCACCTAAGCCAAAGGCTCGGCCCGGAACCAGCTGACGGTGCTGGAACCAGGAGGTGGACCCGAAGGCCCACAGGAGAGGAGAGAACAGCTAGGCCGCGAGGCAGCCGCAGTTACCGAACCCCAACAGTCCTACAGGGGGAGCTGGGCCTACTGGCACTACAGAACCAGCCTTGACTACCAATTCACGCAGCCCACATAGGAAGCTCCTAAACTGGAGGCACCCTGGAGTTGGCTAACCCGACAGCACCACGACGGGGCAAGCATAGGCGTCTCAGTGAGCTTGACACAACCCGGAAACAGCTGACGGTGCTGAAACCAGGCTTGGCACGAGGGAGTACCTGTGACAAGAACACTGCCGAGAACCAGCTGGCGATGCTGGAACCCAGATGCGTTGCCCCAGTGTGCAAGAGCCAATGGCACCGAGGACCAGCTGGCGGTGCTGGAACCCGGTTACTAAGCTGTAGGTGCCCGCGCTTAAAAGCACTACCAAGGACCGACTGGCGTTGGCGGAACTCGGATACCCAGGAGGAGGCACCTAAGCCAAAGGCTCAGCCCGGAACCAGCTGACGGTGCTGGAACCAGGTGGTGGACCCGAAGGTCCACAGGAGAGGAGAGAACAGCTAGGCCGCGAGGCAGCCGCAGTTACCGAACCCCAACAGTCCTACAGGGGGAGCTGGGCCTACTGGCACTACAGAACCAGCCTTGACTACCAATTCAGGCAGCCCACATAGGAAGCTCCTAAACTGGAGGCACCCTGGAGTTGGCTAACCCGACCGCACCACGACGGGGCAAGCATAGGCGTCTCAGTGAACTTGACACAACCCGGAAACAGCTGACGGTGCTGAAACCAGGCTTGGCACGAGGGAGTACCTGTGACAAGAACACTGCCGAGAACCAGCTGGCAGTGCTGGAACTCAGATGCGTTGCCCCAGTGTGCAAGAGTCAATGGCACGACCGAGAACCAGCTGACGGTGCTGGAACCCGGTTACTAAGCTGTAGGTGCCCGCGCTTAAAAGCACTACCAAGGACCGCCTGGCGTTGTCGGAACTCGGATACCCAGGAGGAGGCACCTAAGCCAAAGGCTCGGCCCGGAACCAGCTGACGGTGCTGGAACCAGGTGGTGGACCCCAAGGCCCACAGGAGAGGAGAGAACAGCTAGGCCGCGAGGCAGCCGCAGTTACCGAACCCCAACAGTCCTACAGGGGGAGCTGGGCCTACTGGCACTACAGAACCAGCCTTGACTACCAATTCATGCAACCCACATGGGAAGCTCCTAAACTGGAGGCACCCTGGAGTTGGCTTACTCGACCGCAACACGACGGGACAACGCATAGGTGTCTCAGTGAGTTTGACAGTACCCGGAAACAGCTGACGGTGCTGGAACCAGGCTGGGCACGAGGGAGTACCCGTGACAAAAACACTGCCGAGAACCAGCTGGCGGTGCTGGAACTCAGATGCGTTGCCCCAGTGTGCAAGAGCCAATGGCACCGAGGACCAGCTGGCGGTGCTGGAACCCGGTTACTAAGCTGTAGGTGCACGCGCTTAAAAGCACTACCAAGGACCGCCTGGCGTTGGCGGAACTCGGATACCCAGGGGGAGGCACCTAAGCCAAAGGCTCGGCCCGGAACCAGCTGATGGTGCTGGAACCAGGTGGTGGACCCGAAGGTCCACAGGAGAGGAGAGAACAGCTAGGCCGTGAGGCAGCCGCAGTTACCGAACCCCAACAGTCCTACAGGGGGAGCTGGGCCTACTGGCACCACAGAACCAGCCTTGACTACCAGTTCACGCAGCCCACATAGGAAGCTCCTAAACTGGAGGCACCCTGGAGTTGGCTAACTCGACCGCACCACGACGGGGCAAGCATAGGCGTCTCAGTGAACTTGACACAACCCGGAAACAGCTGACGGTGCTGAAACCAGGCTTGGCACGAGGGAGTACCTGTGACAAGAACACTGCCGAGAACCAGCTGGCGGTGCTGGAACTCAGATGCGTTGCCCCAGTGTGCAAGAGCCAATGGCACGACCGAGAACCAGCTGACGGTGCTGGAACCCGGTTACTAAGCTGTAGGTGCCCGCGCTTAAAAGCACTACCAAGGACCGCCTGGCGTTGGCGGAACTCGGATACCCAGGAGGAGGCACCTAAGCCAAAGGCTCGGCCCGGAACCAGGTGACGGTGCTGGAACCAGGTGGTGGACCCCAAGGCCCACAGGAGAGGAGAGAACAGCTAGGCCGCGAGGCAGCCGCAGTTACCGAACCCCAACAGTCCTACAGGGGGAGCTGGGCCTACTGGCACTACAGAACCAGCCTTGACTACCAATTCATGCAGCCCACATAGGAAGCTCCTAAACTGGAGGCACCCTGGAGTTGGCTAACCCGACTGCAACACGACGGGGCAAGCATAGGCGTCTCAGCGAGTTTGACACAACCCGGAAACAGCTGACAGTGCTGAAACCAGGTTTGGCACGAGGGAGTACCTGTGACAAAAACACTGCCGAGAACCAGCTGGCGGTGCTTGAACCCGGATGCTTTGCCTATCAAACATTGTCTTCCTACAGCCCCAACTAGCGGTGTTGGAGCAAAGGGTAAGCAGGGGGAGCAGAGTGTAGGCCGAAGCCTGCACTGGAGTCAGCTTTGTGTCTGCGTTGCGTTTGCAGGACACTTTGCCGGCTACACAGTGGGGGAACAGCAGGCGGTGCTGAACCCCACCAACACATTGGCTGGTGTTTTTCTCTGTGCAGCTAGCACTTCCGGGCAAAAACTAGCGTTGTTACAGCCCAGGGTCAGCAGGAGGAGGAGAGGAGCAGAGTGTAGGCCAAAGCCTAGTTGAACCAATTTCAAAGGAAACCTTTAACCCCCCCTCAGGTGTTTCAAGGTACAAGAGCAACACCTTGAACAGCATTAATGCTGCACAAGTCTAAGGTTGCTCTCTTCATTTTGCTCCTTGCACACGCTGAATAAAACACGTACACTATTTAGCCCATTATACTGTCAAACAGTAGTGGAGGCGTGACTTTTCTTTTGAAGAAGACGCAGCACAGGTGTCAAAATTTACACCTAGGTGCTGGGCGCAGACTCCTTACCGTTGTTATTTGCAGTACAGGAGAGTGCGCTCTTGTGTTATCCCTTGGCAATACCCTGTTAGTGCAGGCCGTCTTATGACCTCATTTCATGTTGGCCGGTGCGGTTAACGATGGCCATAAATCCCAGACCCACAGTGCCTTTCCATAAAGTCACACTGCGTGGCTGGGATTCGTGGCCTTGTGCAGTAAATATGTTCGCCGCTCACACATGTCCTTACACCTGCTTCAGACTGGGCGGCCTCAGCTGATCCCTTATTGCCTGCCACGGCCATGAGGCCGCACAGTCTGAAGAAGGCGGAAGGAGGGGAGTGAAGACAGGCGAACATATTCACTGCTCGTGCCCATCAATCACACCCTCGCAGTCAAAATATATGAGACAACTAGGGGTGTTGTGTCGGGCAGGGCGGACGTACAGGCACAGCCAGCCAACCAATGATGTCTGAAGACGGGCAGCGCTAACAATGGGGGTGCTGCGTGTCATTAAAAAGGAAAGTCACACCTCAGGGACATTGTAATGGTCTCTAATGAGACACATTTTGTACGTGTTGAGTTCCACGTGGGCAAGGAGAAAAAGTCAGCCACCTTGTACAAATGCAGCAGTACTGCTGTACAAGGTGGCTGTTATACATAGAAACACCTGGGGATGGGGGGCAGGCTCACTTCAATTTCAGTTCATGTGCCTGCGTGGCGTTTGCAGGTCACGTTGCCGGCTACACAGCAGGGGAACAGCTGGCGGTGCTGAACCCCACTAACACATTGGCTGGTGTTTTTCTCTGTGCAGCTAGCAATTCCGGGCAAAAACTAGCGTTGTTAGAGCCCAGGGTCAGCTGGAGGAGGAGAGGAGCAGAGTGTAGGCCGAAGCCAGCACTGGTGGCAGCTTTTGGTCAGTTGTGCCAGCGTGGCTTGTGCTGGACACGATGCAGGCTACACAGCAGGGGAACAGCTGGCGGTGCTGAACCCCACTAACACATGGGCTGTTTTTTTTCTCTGTGCAGCTCGCATTTCCGGGCAAAAACTAGCGGTGTTTGAGCCCAGGGGCAGCAGGAGGAGGAGAGGAGCAGAGTGTAGGCCGAAGCCTGCACTGGTGGCAGCTTTTGGTCAGTTGTGCCAGCGTGGCTTGTGCTGGACACGATGCCGGCTACACAGCAGGGGAACAGCTGGCGGTGCTGAACCCCACTATCACATTGGCGGGTGTTTTTCTCTGTGCAGCTAGCACTTCCAGGCTACAACTGGCGGTGTTATAGCCCAGGGTCAGCAGGAGGAGGAGAGGAGCAGAGTGTAGGCCGAAGCCTAGTTGAACCAATTTCAAATGTAACCTTTAACCCCCCCTCAGGTGTTGCAAGGTACAAGAGCCACACCTTGTGCATCATTAATGCTGCACAAGTAAAAGGTTGCTCTCTTAATTTTGCTCCTTGCACACGCTGAATAAAACACGTACACTATTTAGCCCATTCTACTGTAGAACAGTAGTGGAGGCGTGACTTGTCTTTTTAAAGAAAAGCAGCACAGGTGTCGAAAATAACACCTTGGTGCATGGGCGCAGCTTCCTGAGCGTTGTTATTTGCTGTACAGGAGTCTGCGCTCTTGTTATCCCTTGGCCATGCGCTGTGAGCGCTGCCTGTCTTCTCACCTCATTTCATGTTGGCCGTTGCGGTTAGCAATGGATATGAATCCCAGGCCCACAGTGTGTTTTCAAAAAATCACACTGCGTGGCTGGGATTCGTGGCCTCGTGCAGTAAATATGTTTGCCGCTCACACATGTCCTTACACCTGCTTCAGACTGGGCGGCCTCAGCTGATCCCTTATCGCCTACCACGGCCAGGAGGCCGCACAGTCTGAAGAAGGCGGAAGGAGATGAGTTAAGACAGGCGAACATATGCACTGCACATGCCCATCAATCACACCCTCGCAGCCAAAATATATGAAACGAGGGGGGTTGTGTCGGGCAGGGCGGACGCACAGGCACAGGCAGCCAACCAATGATGTCAGAAGACGGGCAGCGCTACCAAGGGGGGTGGTGCGTGTCATTAAAAAGTAAAGTCACACCTCAGGGACATTGTAATGGTCTGTAATGAGACACATATTTTACGTGTTTAATTCTACGTGGGCAAGGATAAAAAAACAGCCACCTTGTACAAATGCAGCAGTACTGCTGTACTAGGTGGCTGTTATACATAGAAACACCTGGGGGGTGGGGCCAGGTTCCCTTTAATTTCAGTTCATGTGCCTGCGTGGCGTTTGCAGGTCACGTTGCCGGCTACACAGCAGGGGAACAGCTGGCGGTGCTGAACCACCACTAACACATTGGCTGGTGTTTTTCTCTGTGCAGCTAGCACTTCCGGGCAAAAACTAGCGGTGTTTGAGCCCAGGGTCAGCAGGAGGAGGAGAGGAGCAGAGTCTAGGCCGAAGCCTGCACTGGTGGCAGCTTTTGTTCTGTTGTGCCAGCGTGGCTTGTGCTGGACACGTTGCCGACTACACAGCAGGGGAACAGCTGGCGGTGCTGAACCCCACTGACACATCACCTAGTGTTTTTTCTGTGTAGACAACACTTCCAGGTGGCAACTGACAGTGTTGAAACCCAGGGAATCAAAGAGGAGCAGAGTGTAGGCCGAAGCCTGCAGTGGAGCAAGTTGAAAGGGAACCTTTAACCCCCCCCCCAGGCATTTGTTGCTGAAAGAGCCATCTTGTACAGCAGTAATACTGCACATGGAAAATGGTGGCTCCGAAAATTATGCTCCTTGCAAACGCTGAAGTACACACTCATATAATGTGTCCCCTCACACCGTCAAACCATCCCGGAAGTGGGACTTTCATTTGTAATGTGACACAGCACAGCCGTCATTCCAACCCCCTTGGTGCCGGGCGCCACCTCCTCAACGTTGTTTGGTTCTGTCACGGAGCCCGCGCTGTAATGTTATCCCTTGGCCATGCACAGTTAGCGGTGCCCATCTTCTGACATCATGTAGGTGTCAGGCTGGCAGTGCCTGTGCGTCCAAGCTGCCCGAGATCCAACCTTGCAGTGTAATCTAATGTAGTCCCACTGCGGGCCAGGGATCCATGGGCATGCGCAGTGCATATCATCGCCTCTCACTCACCTCCTTCCTGCTTCTTCAGACTGTGCGGCGTCACGGCCGTGGCATGCTATTAGGGATCAGCTGACGCCACCTAGTCTGAAGAAGGGGAGTGAGAGGCTAGTATATGCACTGCGCATGGCCATGGATACCAGGCCCACTGTGGGATCACATTAGACGACACTGCGAGGTGTGATTTCGGGCAGCGTGGACGCACAGGCGCAGCCAGGACGACAACAAATTATGTCAGAGGACGGGCAGCGCAAACTGTGCATGGCCAAGGGATAACATAACAGCGCAGGGTCCATGACGGAATCAAACAACGCTAAGGAGGCAGCGCACGGTGACAAGGGGGTAGCAATGACGGCTGTGCTGCGTCACATTACAAAGGAAAGTCCCACCTCCGGGACGGTTGGACGGTGTGAGGGGACACATTACATGAGTGTGTAGTTCAGCGTTTGCAAGGAGCATAATTTCAAGAGCGACCTTTCCCTTGTGCAGTATTAGTGCTGCACATGGTGGCTCTTTCAGTAACAAACGCCTAGGGGGGGGGGGGGGGGACAGGTCCCCTTACACATTAGATGTGCCAGCATGGCGGTCGCATGACACGTTGCCGGATACACAGCTGGGGATCAGCTGACGTTACTGAACCCCAATAACAGATGAGCGACTGTTGACTGTGCACACAGCACTTCCAGGCACCAACTGGCGGTGTTAGAGCCCAGGGACAGCAGGAGGAGCAGATTGGAGGTATTGCCGCACACACAGCTGGGGATCAGCTGACGTTACTGAACCCCAATAACAGAGGAGCGACTGTTGACTGTGCACACAGCACTTCCAGGCACCAACTGGCGGTGTTAGAGCCCAGGGACAGCAGGAGGAGCAGATTGGAGGTATTGCCGCACACACAGCTGGGGATCAGCTGACGTTACTGAACCTCAATAACAGAGGAGCGACTGTTGACTGTGCACACAGCACTTCCAGGCACCAACTGGCGGTGTTAGAGCCCAGGGACAGCAGGAGGAGCAGATTGGAGGTATTGCCGCACACACAGCTGGGGATCAGCTGACGTTACTGAACCCCAATAACAGAGGAGCGACTGTTGACTGTGCACACAGCACTTCCAGGCACCAACTGGCGGTGTTAGAGCCCAGGGACAGCAGGAGGCGCAGAGGAACAGAGTGCAGATTGGAGGTATTGCCGCACACACAGCTGGGGATCAGCTGACGTTACTGAACCCCAATAACAGAGGAGCGACTGTTGACTGTGCACACAGCACTTCCAGGCACCAACTGGCGGTGTTAGAGCCCAGGGACAGCAGGAGGAGCAGAGGAACAGAGTGTAGGCCGAAGTCTGATTGGAGCAAGTTGAAAGGGAACCTTTAACCCCCCCCCCAGACGTTTGTAGCTGAAAGAGCCATCTTGTGCAGCACTAAGGATGCAAAAGGAAAAGGTGGTTCTTTTAATTATGCTCCTTGCAAACACCGAAGTAAACACTAAAAATGTGTCCCCTTATACCGTTAAACCGTCCCGGAGGTGCGAATTTCCTTCGTAATGGGACACAGCACAGCTGTCATTCCTATCCCCTTGGTGCCGTGCGCTGCCTCCTCAGCGTTGTTTTAAGCTGTCACGGAGCCTGCGCTGTTCTGTTATCCCTTGGCCATGCCCAATTAGCGCTGCCTGTCTTCTGACATAATTTGGTGTCAGGCTGTCAGTGCCTGTGCGTCCACGCTGCTCCAGATCCCACCTCGCAGTCTCGTCTAACGTAATCCCACTGCGGGCCTTGGAACCATGGGCATGCACAGTGCATATCCTCGACTCTCACTCCCCTCCTTCCCTCTTCTTCAGACTGTGCGGTGTCACGGCCGTGGCATGCTATTAGGGATCAGCTGACGGCGCACAGTCTAAAGAAGGCGGAGGGAAATGAGCGAGAGCCCGAGGGGAAGATATGCACTGCGCATTCCCATGGATCCCAGGCCCGCAGTGTGACTCAATCAGAAGACACTGCGAGGCGGGATCTCGGGCAGCGCGGCCGCACAGGCGCAGCCAGCCTGACACCAAATTATGTCAGAAGATAGGCAGCGCAAATAGGGCATGCCCAAGGGATAACAGAACAGCGCAGGCTCCGTGAGAGCTTAAAACAATGCTGAGGAGGCAGCGCATGGCACCAAGGGGGTAGGAATGACGGCTGTGCTGCGTCACATTACGAAGGAAAGTCCCAGCTCCGGGACAGTATAACGGTATCAGTGAACACATTTTATAAGTGTTAAGTTCTGCGTGTGCAAGGAGCTAAAAAAAAAGAGCTACCTTTTCCTTGTGCAGCATTACTGCTGCACAAGATGGCTCTTTCAGTAACAAACGACGGGGGGGGGGGGGGGGGAACAGGTTCCATTACATTTAGGTTGTTGTGCCAGCGTGGCGGTCGCAGGACACATTGCCGGCTACACAGCTGGGGATCAGCTGACGTTACTGAAACCCAATAACACTGGGTCGTATGTTTTTACTGTGCAGCCTGCACTTCTGAGCCGCAACTGGCGGTGTTGGAGCCCAGGAATAGCAGTTCAGGTGGTAGAAAGATGAACACAGCAGGAGACCTGGATGACACCCAATTACTTAATCAGGCAGAGGAGTGGCAAATTCCTGCGAGATCCAGGCCTGGTTCATTTTCAGGAAAGTAAGCCGGTCAACGTTATCGGAGGATAGTCGCATGCGACGGTCTGTTAGTACACCACCTGCGGCACTAAAGACACGTTCCGATAAGACACTAGCCACAGGGCAAGCCAGCACCTCCAATGCATACTGGCTTAGCTCTGGCCATGTATCCAGCTTAGAGACCCAAAACTTGAACGGGGAAGAGCCGTCTGGGAGTACAGTAAGAGGGCAAGCCATGTAGTCTGTCACCATCTGACGGAACCGTTGCCTCCTGCTGACTGGAGCCGCCGGTGATGGTGTAGACATTTGGGGCGGGCACACAAAAGTGTGCCAGAGTTGTGCCATACTGGGCTTGCCTTGGGCAGAGGCACTGCTTCTGCTCCCTCTTTGGGCAGAGCCTCCCCCACTGCCTCGACGCACTGAGCTGCTTTGTAAAGCACTAGCAGCACTCCTCTCAGTTGGACAGGAGAAGATGATGGAATTCACCAGTGTGTCGTGGTACTCCCTCAATTTACGCTCCCGGGTCAACGCAGGGATGAGGTTTTGGACGTTGTCCCGGTAGCGAGGATCGAGGAGGGTGAACACCCAATAATCAGGCATGTTGAGAATGTGGTCGATGCGGCGGTCGTTTCTCAGGCACTGCAGCATGAAATCCACCATGTGCTGCAGAGTGCCAACTGGCCCAGAAACGCTGTCCCCTGCTTGAGACATGATCTCTGCCCGCTCGTCATCACCCCACCCTCGCTGTACACACTGACCACTGGACAATTGTGTCGCTCCCTCCTCTGGACGGAGCTCTTCCTCCTCCATTGACTCCTCCTCATCCTTCTCACAAATTGGCCCTTGCGTACCCCTTTGTGAGGAACCATGTGGCGCTGACTCTCCAGAAGCTGATGGAAAAGGTGACTCCTCATCCTCCACCTCTTCCACAACATCATCCCTTAACCCTTGCAAAGTTTGCTGAAGCAGGCAGATAAGGGGGACAGTCATGCTGACTAGTGCATCATCTGCACTTGCCATCCGCGTGGAATAATCAAAAGGACGCAAAACCTGGCAGACGTCCTTCATAGTGGCCCACTCTGTGGTTGTGAAGTCTGATCGGCGCTGACTGCGACTTCTTTGCGCCTGATGCAGCTGGTACTCCATAACTGCTTGCTGCTGCTCACACAACCGCTCCAACATATGTAACGTGGAATTCCACCGGGTAGGTAGGTCACATATGATGCGGTGTTCCGGAAGGCGGAATCGGCGCTGCAGAGCAGCAATGCGGGATCTGGCCAAGCTGGAACGCCGCAAGTGAGCACACTCTAGGCGGACCTTGTGCAGCAGGGCATCAAGATCCGGATAGTCCCTCAGAAAACTCTGCACAACCAAATTGAGCACATGTGCCAGACATGGGATGTGAGTGAGGTTGCCAAGGGCCAAAGCTGCCACCAGATTTCGGCCATTGTCACACACTACCATGCCTGGCTGGAGATTCGCTGGCAGTAACCACACATCGCTCTCCTGCTTGATGGCATTCCAGAGCTCCTGCGCTGTGTGGCTTCGATGCCCCAATGAAACTAGTTTCAAGACGGCCTGCTGACGTTTGGCCACGGCTGTGCTCATGTCGGTCATAGGTAAACGTTCACGGGTCCATGTGGAGGTGGACTGTGACGGATCCTGCAGAGAGGAATCTGAGGAACTGGTGTAAGAGGAGGAGTCGATGCGTACAGACTGGATTCCTGCAATCCTTGGAGTGGGCAGGACACGTCCTGCGCCACTCGCACGATCTGTACCTGGCTCAACAACATTAACCCAATGGGCAGTGAGGGAAACATATCGCCCCTGTCCATGCTGACTGGTCCACGCATCGGTGGTGAGGTGGACCTTGCTACTGACGGCGTTCAGTAGCGCATGTTTTATGTTTGCCTCAACATGCCTGTGCAGGGCAGGGACAGCCTGCCTGCTGAAGTAAAACCGGCTGGGCACCTTGTACTGTGGGACTGCCAATGCCATCAAGTCACGGAAGCTGTCAGTCTCCATCAGCCTGAACGAGAGCATTTCCAGGGACAACAGTTTGGCAATGCCTGCATTCAGAGCCTGTGCTCGGGGGTGGTTGGCCGAGAATGCCCGCCTTTTCTCCCATGCCTGTACTACCGATGGCTGTAGAGTAGACTGGGAGTGTGAGGATGACTGGGAAGGTGGTGCTGTGGGTGGAATTACACAAGGTCTCTGGACAACAGTGCCAGAGGTTCTTCCATGGCGATCCTGGGAGGAAGCCAAACCAGCTGTGCGTGAGCTGGAGGAAGAGGCAACACGAGCTGAAGAGGTGGTAGCTGCCGCTGTTGGTTGGCCTACATCTTCAGTCTGTTTCTGTAACTCCACCGTGTGCCTGGTCCGCACATGTTTCCACATATTTGTGGTATTGAGGTTGCTGACATTTTTCCCTCTTTTTACTTTCTGATGACACAGCTTGCATTTGACAAAACAAATGTCATCTGCAACTGTGTCAAAAAAGGACCAGGCACTGCAAGTCTTGGGAGCGCCCTTTTTGGCTTTGGAAAGAGACAGGCTCCTAACGGGTGCCATTTTGGAGGCTACAGGCTCCGCAGTCTTCCCCCTCCCTCTCCCTCTTTGGCCCGTAAGGGGAAGCTCTTCCTCAGAGCTGCTCCCACCACCTTCCTGTTCCTCACGCCACGATGGGTCAAGGACCTCATCATCTCCACTACCCTCTGCCACCAACTGCTCCTCCTGGGTAGTCTCGGCAGCACAGTACGCATCAGAAAGCGGCACCTGAGTTTCATCATCAGATGCGTACTGCGCTGTGGTCACCGGAGGCACTGGCCCACCTGCCTCTTCAGAGTCAGAGAGAAAAAGCTGTTGGGCATCACTGCACACTGCCTCTTCTTCCATTTCTCCAATGCTGCTTGGCTGGCCCCCTGTTTCCAAGCCAAGAAATTCAGAGAACAGAAGTAGAGACGGCTCCTGTCCTGGGCTCTCTGACTGCCTGGCCAATTTGGCAGGTGGTGAAGAGACAGATGGCTGCTCTCCAGTGCTCTGTGCCTGAGAGGATGTGGCACTAACTGAAGTCGATGCTGAGGCGTTAGCTGCCATCCACCCGACAACGGCTTCAATTTGGTCTTCACGCAGCAGCGGTGCACGGCGCTCTCCGACAAAGCTGCGCATGAAGGACTGTTCCCTGCTGAAACTGAGTGACGACGAGTCACCGGCGCCCGCAGCAGGCACAGAATCACCATGTCCTCTCCCTGCTCCTCTCCCTGCTCCACGCCCACGTGCCTTACTCCCTGCCCTCTTCATCTTGGTTGACAGATAAAGATAAGCAGAAAAATACTAAGGCCTTAGTGTGCTTATTCCTGAAATGCTCCTCCTAACAGGTGTAAGAAACACTAATGTTGTAAAGTGTGGACTAAACTTTATTATTTTTCAAATGTGGCCTACACAAGTGTTAAGTTGTGTTTGGTGAACTTTACTTTTTTTTTGTGCAGATCGGGCTACAGAGCTAGTTTAAATCACACGGAGACCGTGCAGACAGCCGTAAACGGCGCTGCAAGGCCAAAAAACCCTCCTCTAGGTTATCCTATGTAGTGTTTTTCCACTATTTAGCTGGAGACGGGTGGAAAGACACTAATAGGAATTTTTTTTTTTAAATTTTAAACAGGCTGCACTATTTGAAAAAAAGGAAATTGTTTTTCAAGGTATGAGGCAGTAACGCACCCTGAGCTGAATCCAACCGGCTATAGCTGCACACAGACTACAGGGCGAGCTGCGCTCACACAGAGACCGTGCAGACAGCCGTAAACGGCGCTGCAAGGCCCAAAAACCCCCCTCTAGGTTATCCTATGTAGTGTTTTTCCAGAATTTAGCTGGAGACGGGTGGAAAAACACTAATAGGGATTTTTTTTTAAAATTTTTAAACAGGCTGCACTATTTGAAAGAAAGGAAAATTTTTCTCAAGGTATGAGCCAGTAACGAACCCTGAGCTGAATCCAACCGGCTATGGCTGCACACAGACTACAGGGCGAGCTGGGCTCACACAGAGACCGTGCAGACAGCCGTAAACGGCGCTGCAAGGCCCAAAAACCCCCCTCTAGGTTATCCTATGTAGTGTTTTTCCACAATTTAGCTGGAGACGGGTGGAAAAACACTAATAGGAAATTTGAGAAAAAATGTGCAGCAGGCTGCACTATGAGCAAAAAAGGACAACTGTGTGAGGCAGTGTGAACCCCCCCTGAGCTGAATACAACCGGGTATATGGCTGCACACAGACTACAGAGTGAGCTGCACACACACACACACACAGAGACCTTGCAGAACGCTGTTAAAACAGCGCTGCAAGGCAAGAGCAAGGTGAACAGTGAAGAACACACAGCGTTTTGCTAAATTAGCCTTTGGAAAGGAAAATAAAGCAATATGCTAGCTCAACTGGCCCTCAGTTAGAACACAGCGTCCTGTCCCTAACTGATATCACAGCAGAGTGAGCGCAAAATGGCGGCAGCGTTTTTTATAGTGCAGAGTGACATCATTTCAGCAGCCAATCACAGCCTTGCCAGTACTTACATGCCCACCATGCTAAACAGGATGTGCCCACACTTCCAATCATTCCTCATTGGCTGCTGCGTTCAGTTTGAATTCTGGGAACTTCCGATTCCGGTATCCGATACGCGGGAAGTATCGGAATTCGGTATCGGAATTCCGATACCGCAAATATCGGCCGATACCCGATACTTGCGGTATCGGAATGCTCAACACTAGTCACGAGTGTATCACGTCCTCCTGGGAGATTTGGTGGTAGAAGATCACTACGTATTGTGAATCGCAGATCTTCCATTTAACCTGTATGTTTGTGTCCCATATTAAATGGATTTGGATTTTGTTTCCTTTGGTGCTGAAGAGGTTAATGACCCTTCCTATGCTAGTCAGAAACTTGCAGCTCCATTTTCAGCTGCTTCTGGTCTGGTCATTACCTCTCCCTATAAAACCTGGCCAGACCCTCTTTGCCTTGCAGAGGAAAGCTTTGTTTCCTAGCTCCTTGGTGACGCTGTGCTAAATAGGAGTTTGCTGTTGCTAC
The DNA here is from genome assembly GCF_032444005.1 of Ranitomeya imitator. Taxonomy (NCBI): domain Eukaryota; kingdom Metazoa; phylum Chordata; class Amphibia; order Anura; family Dendrobatidae; genus Ranitomeya; species Ranitomeya imitator. The sequence goes on from NC_091282.1 coordinate 81,062,515, forward strand.
TGGAGAATCGTCTTCCTGTGCTGAGTGTTAAAGCTAAGTGGCTGGAGGAGAGTTGTTGTAGTAGTGAGCTGTAGTACGTGTGTGTTTATCTCCTGGTCCCTATTCCCATTTGGTTGGTACACTCCTATTCTTCCGTATATACCCCTTTACCTTTGGTGAGTGTTTATATGTTTGTTGCTTTCTGTTATTCCTGTTTTTTCTTTGCGTCTTGTTTGCCTTATATTTCTGTCCCAGGCCTCTCTACCATCAAGAGTACCCCTGGGACAGGGATAGTCAGGGTCCCAGTTTCAGGGACAGTTTGAGGCCCCCTTTCCATACTGAAGGCTGTCATAGTGTGACACAAATGTACTGGTCCTCTGCAGCACCCCCCAAAGGAGAAATTAAACGTTACACAGTGTCCATTGAAATTAATGTGTTTACGTCATTACTGAATGATTCTTCAGAGAGAGTTACATAGTCTAAGTTATTGATGGAAGTCTCAAGTAAATTACCTCCTTCTGTTGTCCAATAATTGGGTATTTGAAAAAAAAAGATCAAAATTTGATGAATCTGAGATGTACATTAATAATGAAAGACCACGTTAGTTAAGGGTGAAGAAAATTCTTTATTCTATTTTTCAGTGACACTTTTTCACATTGCGGAGTACTTTTCAGTTGATACAATATTAACAAAAAGAGCTAATAATTGTGCAAACCTTTACAGTATAAATACTATTACAGTGCATTGGGTGATATTACATGATAGGTTTTCAGACAATATGAACATTTTATACAATATTATTTCAACCAAAATGGCGGGACAGTGATGATTGGCAGCTGGGCTCACATGTGTCAACAACTGCACAAGAGCCCCGAGGTGAGCGAGTGCCAACACCGCGAGAACGGCCCTGGCACAGGAGGTGAGAATAAGCTTTTTTTTCATGTGGTATGAGAAGCAGTTGTCCAAGTAGTGCACAACGTCTTTAACAGGAAGATGTAATCAATATAAAAATGATTAAATTGAGTAATGTAGCACTGTTCCTAATATACATAATGCAATGGTCCATTCTCTATTTCAGAATTTCAATGGACAGTCAAAATTTTTTACACCAGCGATTAGTGATCGATGCAACATCTTGATGACCAATAGATCGGCGCTGGATCCCAGCACTGGAATGGCGCTGGATCCCGGAGAAAGCGTTGGTATGTGAGTATATTACTACACTCACATCACATATACACATATTTAATTGAAAAAATATTCATGGGAATGCTTCATTAATGTAATCTTTGTTTATATACCACCTTTGCACCAACTCAAACGTCTACAGTAAAGTGCAAAAAATACAAAATATATATAATATATATACTGTATATAAGACTGCAATCAGAATTACAGTATTCAACCCACATTGCAAATTCATTTATTAGCAAAAATTACAATCTTTCTGCTATTTGCAATAAACTAATCAAACAAACAATTTAAAAACCTCAACGCACCTAATATAACAAATGGTATCTCCAAATTGAACACAGAATGACACTTTTACTGACCAGTGCAGTCTCAGAATAAATCACCTCTTCCAGGAGTAACGTCTCTTTAGTACTTAGAGCACCTCTGGCTGTTATAACCTGCTGCAAATGTGACATAGAATACAGAAAAAAAGAATACAAAAAGGAAAGCTAGTAAAAGATAATCCTAGAAGAAAGTGTGATGGAAACTGAAGCTTTGGACCTATCTGTAAGACAATGATCCCAAGTATACCTCAAAGTCCATCACATCTTGATTTCAGACTTGAACTCAATTCCTTAGAAAAGCTTTGGTGGGCTGCGGCATGTAAACTCAAGAATATCAGTCAAATGGAGGCCATTGCCCATAAGAAATGGGCTAAGATTTTTTTTACAAACACTGTCAGAAGCTGGTTTCTGGATATGTATCACAATTGCAGCAGGTCATAACAGCCAGAGGTGCTCTACTAAGTACTAAAGATACTTGTCATGAAGACAATGAATAATCCTGAGAGTAATCAATTAAAGTAGCATTTTGTAACATAGTAACATAGTAACATAGTTAGTAAGGCCGAAAAAAGACATTTGTCCATCCAGTTCAGCCTATATTCCATCATAATAAATCCCCAGAACTACGTCCTTCTACAGAACCTAATAATTGTATGATACAATATTGTTCTGCTCCAGGAAGACATCCAGGCCTCTCTTGAACCCCTCGACTGAGTTCGCCATCACCACCTCCTCAGGCAAGCAATTCCAGATTCTCACTGCCCTAACAGTAAAGAATCCTCTTCTATGTTGGTGGAAAAACCTTCTCCCCTCCAGACGCAAAGAATGCCCCCTTGTGCCCGTCACCTTCCTTGGTATAAACAGATCCTCAGCGAGATATTTGTATTGTCCCCTTATATACTTATACATGGTTATTAGATCTCCCCTCAGTCGTCTTTTTTCTAGACTAAATAATCCTAATTTCGCTAATCTATCTGGGTATTGTAGTTCTCCCATCCCCTTTATTAATTTTGTTGCCCTCCTTTGTACTCTCTCTAGTTCCATTATATCCTTCCTGAGCACCGGTGCCCAAAACTGGACACAGTACTCCATGTGCGGTCTAACTAGGGATTTGAACAGAGGCAGTATAATGCTCTCATCATGTGTATCCAGACCTCTTTTAATGCACCCCATGATCCTGTTTGCCGTGGCAGCTGCTGCCTGGCACTGGCTGCTCCAGGTAAGTTTATCATTAACTAGGATCCCCAAGTCCTTCTCCCTGTCAGATTTACCCAGTGGTTTCCCATTCAGTGTGTAATGGTGATATTGATTCCTTCTTCCCATGTGTATAACCTTACATTTATCATTGTTAAACCTCATCTGCCACCTTCCAGCCCAAGATTCCACCCTATCCAGATCCATCTGTAGCAGAATACTATCTTCTCTTGTATTAACTGCTTTACATAGTTTTGTATTATCTGCAATCTGCAAATATCGATATTTTACTGTGTAAACCTTCTACCAGATCATTAATGAATATGTTGAAGAGAACAGGTCCCAATACCGACCCCTGCGGTACCCCACTGGTCACAGCGACCCAGTTAGAGACTATACCATTTATAACCACCCTCTGCTTTCTATCACTAAGCCAGTTACTAACCCATTTACACACATTTTCCCCCAGACCAAGCATTCTCATTTTGTGTACCAACCTCTTGTGCGGCACGGTATCAAACGTTTATTTTGTGATAAACTTGGAGAAACCACTTCTTATATTAGTTGTGTTGAGCTATTTACATTGTTCTTGTTTCTTTTGTTTTTTTTTTTTGCAAACAGCAGAAGTTTCTAAAGGTACCTTCCCACTAGACGATATCGCTAGCGATCCGTGACGTTGCAGCGTCCTGGCTAGCGATATCGTCCAGTGTGACACGCAGCAGCGATCAGGCCCCTGCTGTGCTGTCGCTGGTCGGGGAAGAAAGGCCAGAACTTTATTTCGTCGCTGGCTCTCCCGCTGACATCGCTGAATCGGCGTGTGTGACACCGATTCAGCGATGTCTTCACTGGTAACCAGGGTAAACATCGGGTTACTAAGCGCAGGGCCACGCTTAGTAACCCGATGTTTACCCTGGTTACCATCGCTAAAGTAAAAAAAACAACCACTACATATTTACCTACCGCTGTCTGTCCCCGGCGCTCTGCTTCTCTGGTCTGGCTGTGAGCGCCGGGTGTTATGGCTGGCAATCAGGCAACACAGCGTGCAGTAATCAGCGCACATACAGAGATCTGGCAATAACCAAAAACAATAGGACGAGCTCTGAGACGTGGAATCTCTGTAGACTGCAGTACCTGATCTATCCTCACACAACTATAAGCAGCAGTGGATTGCGCCTATAACTACCTATGCAACTCGGCACTGCCTGAGGAGCTGACTAGCCTGAAGATAGAAATACAAGCCTGACTTACCTCAGAGAAATACCCCAAAGGAATAGGCAGCCCCCCACATATAATGACTGTTAGCAAGATGAAAAGACAAACGTAGGAATGAAATAGATTCAGCAAAGTGAGGCCCGATATTCTAGACAGAGCGAGGATAGCAAAGAGAACTATGCAGTCTACAAAAAACCCTAAAACGAAAACCACGCAAAGGGGCAAAAAGACCCACCGTGCCGAACTAACAGCACGGCGGTGCACCCCTTTGCTTCTCAGAGCTTCCAGCAAAAGTTAATAGCAAGCTGGACAGAAAAAACAGAAAACAAACTAGAAGCACTTATCTAGCAGAGCAGCAGGCCCAAGGAAAGATGCAGTAGCTCAGATCCAACACTGGAACATTGACAAGGAGCAAGGAAGACAGACTCAGGTGGAGCTAAATAGCAAGGCAGCCAACGAGCTCACCAAAACACCTGAGGGAGGAAGCCCAGAGACTGCAATACCACTTGTGACCACAGAAGTGAACTCAGCCACAGAATTCACAACAGCCGGGCAGCCGGAAAGCAGAGCGGTGACGTCACCGCTCTGCTTTCCGGCCGCTGTGCTCACAGCCAGACCAGAGAAGCAGAGCGCCGGGGACAGACAGCGGTAGGTAAATATGTAGTGGTTGTTTTTTTTACTTTAGCGATGGTAACCAGGGTAAACATCGGGTTACTAAGCGTGGCCCTGCGCTTAGTAACCCGATGTTTACCCTGGTTACCGGCATCGTTGGTCGCTGGAGAGCTGTCTGTGTGACAGCTCTTCAGCGACCAAACAGCGACGCTGCAGCGATCCGGGTCGTTGTCTGGATCGCTGCAGCGTCGTTTAGTGTGAAGGTACCTTAGGTTTTGCCAATAGGAGTTGAATAATTTGATTGCAGTTGTAAAATATTAATGAACATGGAGTACATACTAATACCCTGATCCTGTTGTCTAAGGCGTCTCAAAGACCTTTCTACAACATAATAAGACACCTTTATTATATAAGGCATATGGGCCTAAGCTTATTTGTTTGCTTGGTGGATGAGATCAGAAATCAATTGCTCTATGCTTCATTTTTTTTTATATTATTTTATTCTTTTCGTTTAAATTTACAGGTGCTTCTCACAAAATTAGAATATCCTCTAAAAGTACATGTATTTCTGTTCTTCAATACAAAAAGTGAAGCTCATACATTATATAGAATCATTACAAACAGAGTGATCTATTTCAAGTGTTTATTTCTGTTAATGTTGATGATTATGGCTTACAGCCAATGAAAACCCAAAAGTCATTATCTCAGTAAATTAGAGTACTTTATAACACCAGCTTTTCGGAATTATTTTAAAATCCGAAATGTTGGCCTACTGAAATGTATGTTCAGTAAATGCGCTCAATACTTGGTCGTGGCTCCTTTTGCATCAATTACCGCATCAATGCAGCATGGCATGGAGGCGATCAGCCTGTGGCACTGCTGAGGTGTTATGGAAGCCCAGGTTGCTTTGATAGCAGCCTTCAGCTCGTCTGCATTGTTGAGTCTGGTGTCTCACATCTTCTTGATAAGGTCAGGTGAGTTTGTTGGCCAATCAAGCACAGTGATACTGTTGTTTGTAAACCAGATATTGGTACTTTTTGCAGTGTGGACAGGTGCCAAGTCCTGCTGGAGAATGAAATTTCCATCTCGAAAAAGCTTGTCAGCAGAGGGAAGCATGAAGTGTTCTAAAATTTCCTGTTAGATGGCTGCACTGACTTCGGTCATGATAAAACACAGTGGACCTACACCAGCAGATGACATGGCTCCCGAAACCTTCAATGATTGTTGAAACTTCACACTAGACCTCAAGCAGCTGGAATTGTGGCCTCTCCACTCTTCCTCCAGACTCTGGGACCTTGATTTCCAAATTAAATGCAAAATTTACTGTCATCTGAAAACAACACTTTGGACCACTGAGCAACAGTCCAGTTCTTTTTCTCCTTGGGCCAGATAAGACTCTTCTGGCGTTCTCTATTGGTCATGAGTGGCCTGACACAAGGAATCCGACACTTGTAGCCCATGTCCTGATACGTCTGTGTGTGGTGGCTCTTGAAGCAATGACTCCAGCAGCAGTCCACTCATTGTGAATCCCCCCAAATTTTTGAATGGCCTTTTCTTAACAATCCTTTCAAGGCTGTGGTAATCCCGGTTGCTTGTGCACCTTCTTCTACCACACTTTCTCCTTCCACTCAACTTTCCATTAATATGCTTGGACACAGCACTTTGTGAACAGACAGCTTCTTTAGCAATGACCTTTTGTGGCTTACTCTCCTTGTAGAGTATGTCAATGACTGCCTGGACATCTGTCAAGTCAGCAGTCATGATTGTGGAGCCTACTGAAACAGACTAAGGGACCTTTTTAAATGCTTAGGAAGCCTTTGCAGGTGTTTTTTGTTAATTATTGCAATTTACTGAGATAATGACTTTTGGGTTTTCATTGGCTGTAAGCCATAATCATCAACATTAACAGAAATAATCACTTGAAATAGATCACTCTGTTTCCAATGACTTTATATAATATATGAGTTTCACTTTTTGTATTGAAGAATTGAAATAAATTAACTTTTTGTTGATTTTCTAATTTTGTGAGAAGCACCTGAATGTAGCAAAATGCACATTTGAACAGTTTATTAATCTGTTTAAGTAAAACACGTAGCATATCTAAATTTCTACAGCCTAGTAATGCTACATTATTACTCCATAGTACCATTTAGTACGTAAAGCTAGGACATAATATACATTATAACGCACACTTTTATGGCAAAGTACATTGAAACGATAAAGGGTAGAACATTTTCTGCCATTATATCACAGTGTATATGGCTACCGCTGGCTCCATTTGTCTCCCTCTCATACTAAATAGTATAAAACTCAGGCTTTCTTGTTCTTGACCTTTTCTACTCATTTTTGGCTTGAAGTAACTTGATTGTCATGTGTTCTAGCATTATGAGAAGTGTTGTTACAAAACAACATAGGTTTGAAGAACTGGCACTTTACACTTGCGCTAAGTACAGTTGATATATAAAACATTAAGGGTACATGAACATTTTTTTTAGGCGCTAAAGAAACGAGCTAAAAAAATGCCAAAAAGAATGAACATGCACACAGCCTTAGGGGTATGTACAGATGACGTATTTTAGATGTCGACATAACCAATGAGTTTTTCAAGGCAAAGACGCTTCAGGAAAACTCCAGTGATGTTTTTTTGCGGAGTCTTTGTTGACGGCATCTTTTTTTCTGCATTCTACTGTATATATAAAATAGTGACATTTTCTAATTGAAAGCCGCCAGAAGAGCAGATAGGACTTTTCTTTTAGCCGTTTGGCATTTTTGGAAACCTTTAATTTTTCAATGAACAAAGTTAATTTTAATAAATAGATTTAGAATAGTAATAAGTTCTACAATTGGATGTGTTAAAAAAAAATGTTCCTGTGCTGAGATAATCTCATAAATGTGCCCCTGCTGTGTACATGTCTGACCGTGCAGGAACCTGGTCTGATCATACCACATCTCCTCGGCAGGGGAGGAAGCAAAAGATTATACAGACAGGACCGTAGACTATAACAATCACTTAACATTCACATCTCATTTTAAAAGCCCTATTCCTTGTGATGCAATATCTATTGGCTGTTTTACATGTTGTTTTTATATTTTCTGTCCTACAAATCCTGTTTTTTTAAACTTTTGTATTCATTAAACATTTACTCATTTTACATTGGATCAATATGCATTATTTTTTTTCTTTTTGGTTTCAATATTTTTTGATGCAGGACCCTATTTACCCGTCCTATTAGGTGGTGCACTATATGATTTATAGATCATCTGTGTTTATTTTTTTATTTTTTTGTACCTTGAACAATTGTTTCAATTGGTTTCTTCATTGTTACAGTAAGTGAATATTTAAGAAAGTTAGGAATAGTTATGACAGATATATAAGGATGAAGATGAGGCCTGGACATCTAGAAGGACAGTCATGCTGCCATATTAATAATACAATATTTGTGTTGATACATTTAGATGGAGAGAAGACCACCCCTATATTAATATGGCTACCACCAGTGTACAACATTTTATCTCCATCTTCCTATAAGTACTTTAATGCCTATAACTATCTGTAAGTTTTCATTTCGTCATACCTGATTTACACCTCAGGAGTCTTAGGTAGAAATTGTCTGGGGTCCTTTCACGCCACCCATTGTGTAGGTCATACCATGGGCATGTCCAGTACTAATGTTAACTCATAACCATCCCAATTTTCATCAGATTGTCCAAAAATTGGACCTTGAAAGACTGGAGGGTGTGGAAGAGTGTCTTATAGAAATATCCCAAAAAGGCTGTTTTTTTGAGTTTTTGTATTTGGTCTTGGGCATATGAGGGCAGGTAAAGTCCTGTGATTGGAAACTCAGATGTTGTAGGGTATGCTGTAAATGCCTAATTAACATATATGTACACCTAATTTACATATGAATTGTAGTTCATATATAAATATCACTTTCCCTTTCCAAGGCCACCTATAGGCAAAGGCATACTCAACCTATAGATAAATCTAGCCCTGGTTACATGTGTAACTTTCTCTTTCATCGTTAATAATCCTGAGACAATCTTCAAGTATTATCAGAATGTGTAAAGTACAAAGGTTCCTCATTCTTCCATCTTCTTTTTCAGAGGTCTCTTAAAGAAGCCAAGCTGAAAAATAAAATTTTTTGTATTAATAAAAATGCAAACATGTTGGTACACAGTTATCAATTATATACAGTACATAGAGTTATGAATTTGTAGTTACTTTACAAAAAAGTATAATAGCGAATTGAATATTATATGTTGTACATTCTTGAATTAATTGACATTTCTTCTGGGCTTTATAATGATAAAGGGGCACTCCAGTGATTTTTTAAAAAATTTTCCCCATCTATTAAATAGTAATGTGTATGCAGAGAGTACATTGCAATACTCACCGCTCGCCATCTTCTGCCGTTTTCAGCGCTGCTCCAATCCTCTACTGCATCACATGACCGCATTTGTGATTTGCCGAATCACACAGTGTCTGTTGTTGTGCGGGACAGAGGTCACTTTTTCAATTTTGTAAATGCAAGTCTATAGGACTTATAACGAAACTCTAACCCTACCAAGGCCGGACTGGCCATCTGACAATTCTGGCAAATGCCAGATGGGCTGGTCCATTTGTGGGCCGCATTGTCGGCTATGCTGTTAACAGTATCAGTTTCCTCAGGGTGAGACAAAGCATCAGGGGATGAACAACATGGGCCTATGTGCTTTCAAATGCCAGGGCTGAATTTCACTCCCAGTCCATTCCTGAACCCTACTCACGAGTCTCATAGACTTACATTGAGAAAGTGACCTATATTTTACCAGAAGATGCTATATGATTCGGCAGGTCACAAATGTGATCATTTGACACAGTGGAGCAGTACTGAAATGAGCAGAAGATGGCGACCAGCAAGTATTGCAATGTACACTTTGCATACATATATTACTATTTGTTAATAGAGGGGAAAGTTAAAAAACATCACCAAACCTCAAAGACAGATGCCCATAGGCAATTTCTAAGTAAATTATTCGGCATTACTTGAAATCCACAAAAACTTCCAAAACTTTGGGTGAAGGGGGTGGAAGAGATTACGGTAACAATATTCTGAAAATGGAAAACCTGATTGCACATGATAACAATCGCTACAAAGCTTTTCATCACCAGTGGACAAGTTGAATATTATTCCCTCAGGGGAATAACCTGGCAATCGGGTTGTCAGAAAATAGTGCTTAACCCCTTAACCCCAAGGGTGGTTTGCACTTTAGTGACCAGGCCAATTTTTACAATTCTGACCACTGTCCCTTTATAACTCTGGAACGCTTCAACAGATCCTGATTATTCTGACAATATTTTCTCGTGAGATATTGTACTTCATGATAGTGGTAAAATTTATTTGATATTACCTGCATTTATTTGTGAAAAAATGGAAATTTGGCAAAAATTCAGAAAATTTTGCAATTTTCCAACTTTGAATTTTTATGCCCTTAAAGTACAGAGATATGTCACACAAAATACTTAATAAGTAACATTTCCTACATGTCTACTTTACATCAGCACAATTTTGAAACCAATTTTTTTTTTGTTAGGGAGTTATAAGGGTTAAAAGTTGACCAGCAATTTCTCATTTTTATAACACCATTTTTTTTTAGGGACCACATCTCATTTGAAGTCACTTTGAGGGGTCTATATGATAGAAAATAACCAAGTGTGACACCATTCAAAAACTGCACCCCACAAGGTGCTCAAAACTACATTCAAGAAGTTTATTAACCCTTCAGATGTTTCACAGGAATTTTTGGAATGTTTAAAAAAAAACGAACATTTAACTTTTTTTTCACAAAAAATGTATTTTTTTCACAAAAAATGTACTTCAGCTCCAATTTGTTTTATTTTACCAAGGGTAACAGCAGAAAATGGACTCCAAAAGTTGTTGTACAATTTGTCCTGAGTACGCCGATGCCCCATATGTTGGGGTAAACTACTGTTTGGGCGCATGGCAGAGCTCAGAAGGGAAGGAGCGCCATTTGACTTTTCAATGCAAAATTGACTGGAATTGAGATGGGACGCCATGTTGCGTTTGGAGAGCCCCTGATGTGCCTAAACATTGAAACCCCCCACAAGTGACACCAAATTGGAAACTAGACCCCCCAAGGAACTTATCTAGATGTGTTGTGAGAACTTTGAACCCCCAAGTGTTTCACTACAGTTTATAACGCAAAGCCATGAAAATAAAAAATAATTTTTTACCCACAAAAATGTTTTTTTAGCCCCGCAAATGTTTATTTTACCAAGGGTAACAAGAGAAATTGGACCCCAAACGTTGTTGTCCAATTTGTCCTGAGTACGCTGATACCCCATATGTTAGGCTAAACCCCTGTTTGGGCGCACAGGAGAGCTCGGAAAAGAAGGAACACTGTTTTACTTTTTCAACGCAGCATTGGCTGGAATTGATATTGGATGCCATGTCGCGTTTGGAGAACCCCTGATGTGCCTAAACAGTGGAAGCCCCCAATTCTAACTGAAACCCTAACCCAAACACACCCCTAACCCTAATCCCAACTCTACCCATAACCCTAACCACACCCCTAACCCGAACATGCCCCTAACCCTAACCCCAACCACACCCCTAACCCCAACACACCCCTAACCCCAACATACCCTTAACCCTAATCCCAACCCTAACCACACCCCTAACTCCAACACACCCCTAACCCTAATCCCAACCATAACCCTAACCATACCCCTAACCCTGACACACCCCTAACCCTAATCTCAACCGTAAATGTAATCCAAACCCTAACTTTAGCCCCAACCCTAACTTTAGCCCCAACCCTAACCCAAACTTTAGCTAGCCCCAACCCTAACCTTAACTTTAGCCCCAACCCTAACTGTAGCCCTAACCCCAACCCTAGCCCCAACCCTATCCCTAGCCCTAGCTCCAAGCCTAACCCAAGCCCTAACCCTAGCCCCAACCCTAACCCTAGCCCCAACCCTAACCCTAGCCCAACCCTATCCCCAACCCTAGCCCTAACCCCAACCCTAGCCCCAACCCTAGCCCTTATGGGAAAGTGGAAATAAATACATTGTTTTTTGTTTTATTATTTTTCCCTAACTAAGGGGGTGATGAAGGGGGGTTTGATTTACTTTTATAGCAGGGTTTTTAGCAGATTTTTGTGATTGGCAGCCGTCACACACTAAAAGACGCTTTTTATTGCAAAAAATAGTTTTTGCGTCTCCACATTTTGAGAGCTATAATTTTTCAATATTTTGTTCCACAGAGTCATATGATGTCCTGTGTTTTGCGAGACGAGTTGACATTTTTATTGGTACCATTTTTGGGCATGTGACATTTTTTGATTGCTTTTTATTCCGATTTTTGTGAGGCAGAATGACCAAAAACCAGCTATTCATGAATTTCTTTTTGGGGGGGTGCATTTATACCATTCCACGTTTGGTAAAATTGATAAAGCAGTTTTATTCTACGGGTCAGTTCGATTACAGCAATACCTCATTTATATCTTTTTTTATGTTTTGGCGCTTTTATATGATAAAAACTATTTTATAGAAAAAATAGTTATTTTTGCATCACTTTATTCTAAGGGCTATAACGTCTTTATTTTTTCGCTGATGATGCTGTATGGCAGGTCTTTTTTTGCGGGACAAGATGATGTTTTCAGCAGTACCATGGTTATTTATATCCGTCTTTTTGATTGCGTGTTATTCCACTTTTTGTTCGTGGTATGATAATAAAGCGTTGTGTTTTGCCTCTTTTTTTTTTTTTTTTTTTTTACGGTGATCACTGAAGGGTTTAACTAGTGGGACAGTTTCATAGGTTGGGCCATTACAGATGTGGCGATACTAAATATGTGAACTTTTATTGTTTTTTTCTTTTCTTAGATAAAGTAATGTATTTATGGGAACAATATATATATTTTTTAATTTATTTAGGATTTTTTTTTTTTTACATGTGCGAATATATTTTTTTTAACTTTCTCACATTGCCTAGGTGGTGGGGGGGGGGGTTTCCGTGAGCGCTCCTGGCACATAGTGCCGGGAAGTCAGCTGCGATAGTCAGCTGAAACCTGGCTGCGATCGGCCGCCCTCCCCCCCGTGTGCACGGCTGATCACATATGATGTACCATCCCGTCACTGCGAATTAAGTCCCAGGTCACCTCGACAGGATAGTACATCATATGGGATTAAGGGGTTAAAATAGAATGTCATGGTAGAAGTGGTCTCCTCTGAAGTGCTGGTTTCAATAAGTTGTGTTTTTCCCTTTTCTCCTTTTCCTTCCCATTCTTTCTCTCTCCTCCCTCCTTTCCTCTTTACATTCCTCTAGCACACACACAATTATTTGGTTCATGTAAGAGCTTATATTAATACCTCATCAGGATGGTTATACTTATATTCTAATGTTTAACAATAACTTAATATTAAGAACATCAGCTTTTTTATTGTTATTATTGAACATAATTGGAATGTTCTGCTTTCATATAAATGTTGTCAAAACCCAATAAAAATATTTAAAGTTAAAAAACAAATCACCAGAGTGCTCCATTGAGAGTGGTGTCCATAAGAAGGATCCTTTACTAGGCGGTGTCAGTCATGACTCCCTACATGTAGTGCTTCAGCTTCTTGCTGTCAGTTGCCACCCAGACACATCAGGTACCAGTGAATATCTACCCTGAGGACCCATTGATTGACAGATTGGGATAGGATGGATTTTGGGGTTGTTTACTTTTTTTCAACACAAGTGCCCAAAAATTTTTTGACGCAAATGTTCTTCACGTCATTGTAAGGGTCCTTGTAGATTTGTGCGCCAGTAACATATTGCACTTGTTTGCCAATACTTACTTTCCACATTGCGAATATGATGAGGGCAAGTATGAGAAGCCCGATGATTATGCTCAGAGGGATCACCCACAATGGCACCTTGCCATGCTCCAGCTCTTTAGACAGTTTGATCATGGTCTGCAAAGAGGATAAATTAATGATCCTGAGCCCATTCAGGGTGATGCAAAAGGCAAGACATTACCGTGGCACGTGTATTTCTTACTGGGCCCCTCTATATACTATTCAGGGGTGCTTTCACACTGTGTTCAGGCACTTGTTCCTTGGCCCCGTTAAGGCTTGCATACAAACCCCCCGCAAAACAGGATTCGGACATATGTGCCGACATGGCCATTGACTGTAGTGATGCTGACACAGTGACCATTCGAGAGCCTGGGTGTCTCTCTCACATAGTGTCCACTCCCGAAGATCATGAACGACAAAGCACCCGTTCGCTCTGTTGGCACCATCACAGTCTATGGCCAAATCGGCAGAGACATCCGAACTCCGTTTTGCCGGGGGGTCGGACATAAGCCCCGATGAGGCCTCTGAATGAGTGACTAAGCGCAATGTGAATGCACCCTAATGTTTCATGCATTCATATAGTTGACAATCAATAAAGGTGAGTTCACACACATCATCTTTGCAAAAACACTACATTTTTTGATGCGGTTTATGAAACCCGAAATGGATTTATCAGGAAGTAGAATTCCTTGCATTATATTTCTCATAACGTTTAGGCTAAAAAACACTTTGGATAAATGTTCCCCATGTTTTTTCACAGACAGTCTATAAGAAAAACAGTCTTTGTTGCCCATAACAACCAATCATGGTGCAGCTTTTATTTTACTACAGCGGTTTAAAAAATGAAAGCTGAGCTCTGATTGGTTGCTATGAGCAACACAGGTTGGTTTGGATAAACCGGACCTATTGTGGGTGCAGTTACTGTGTGTAATTTGACATATCACAGTTTCTGTGCTCGTTCTTTATACCTTCATTTCTCATATTTACAGTACAGACCAAAAGTTTGGACACACCTTCTCATTTAAAGATTTTTCTCTATTTTCATGACTATGAAAATTGTAAATTCACACTGAAGGCATCAAAACTATGAATTAATACATGTGGAATTATATACTTAACAAAAAAGTGTGAAACAACTGAAAATATGTCTTATTATTCTAGGTTCTTCAAAGTAGCCACCTTTTCCTTTGATGACTGCTTTGGTCACTCTTGGCATTCTCTTGATGAGCTTCAAGAGGTTGTCACCGGGAATGGTCTTCCAACAATGTTGAAGGAGTTCCCAGAGATGCTTAGCACTTGTTGGCCCTTTTGCCTTCACTCTGCGGTCCAGCTCACCCCAAACCATCTCGATTGGGTTCAGGTCTGGTGACTGTGGAGGCCAGGTCATCTGGCGTAGCACCCCATCACTCTCCTTCTTGTTCAAATAGCCCTTACACAGCCTGGAGGTGTGTTTGGGGTCATTGTCCTGTTGAAAAATAAATGATGGTCCAACTAAACGCAAACCGGATGGAATAGCATGCCGCTGCAAGATGCTGTGGTAGCCATGCTGGTTCAGTATGCCTTCAATTTTGAATAACTTCCCAACAGTGTCACCAGCAAAGCACCCCCACACCATCACACCTCCTCCTCCATGCTTCACGGTGGGAACCAGGCATGTAGAGTCCATCCGTTCACCTTTTCTGCGTCGCACAAAGACACAGTGGTTGGAACCAAAGATCTCAAATTTGGACTCATCAGACCAAAGCACAGATTTCCACTGGTCTAATGTCCATTCCTTGTGTTCTGTAGTCCAAACAAGTCTCTTCTGCTTGTTGCCTGTCCTTAGCAGTGATTTCCTAGCAGCTATTTTACCATGAAGTACTGCTGCACAAAGTCTCCTCCTTAACATTTGTTGTTGAGATGTGTCTGCTGCTAGAACTCTGTGTGGCACTGACCTGGTCTCTAATCTGAGCTGCTGTTAATCTGTGATTTCTGAGACTGGTGACTCGGATAAACTTATTCTCAGAAGCAGAGGTGACTCTTGGTCTTCCTTTCCTGGGGCGGTCCTCATGTGAGCCAGTTTCTTTGTAGCGCTTGATGGTTTTTGCAACTGCACTTGGGGACATTTTCAAAGTTTTCCCAATTTTTCAGACTGACTGACCTTCATTTCTTAAAATAATGATGGCCACTTGTTTTTCTTTAGCTGCTTTTTTTCTTGCCATAATACAAATTCTAACAGTCTATTCAGTAGGACTATCAGCTATGTATCCACCAGACTTCTGCACAACACAACTGATGGTCTCAAACCCTTTTATAAGGCAAGAAATCCCACTTATTAAACCTGACAGGGCACACCTGTGAAGTGAAAACCATTCCCGGTGACTACCTCTTGAAGCTCATCAAGAGAATGCCAAGAGTGTGCAAAGCAGTCATCCTATTAAAAGGTGGCTACTTTGAAGAACCTAGAATATAAGACATATTTTCAGTTGTTTCACATTTTTTTGTAAAGTACTGTATTTTCTGGCGTATAAGACTACTTTTTAACCCTTGAAAATCTTCTCAAAAGTCGGGTGTCGTCTTATACGCCAGGTGTCGTCTTATAGGGCAGATGCAGAGTAATCTGCGGTCACCGCCTATTGTGGGGGGAGCGACCCCAATGACAAGGAGAGGGGGCACCTCACCGGGAAGGTGTAAGTGAAGCAGAGGCAGAGAAGGAGATAATAGGATACAAGGGCGAGCCAGATGAGTGAAAGAGGAGTGTTTTTCTAGGCACAGCACCGCTCTCTCTCTTATTTGCATACCCCTGGCATCCCAGACGCTGACAGTTTGCTTCACTTACACCTTCCTGGTGAGGCGCTCCCTCACCTGGTGATCGGGACCACTCCCCCCCCACTATATACTTCGACCGCAGATTGCTCGGCGCCCACCCTGTAAGACAACCCCCGACTTTTGAGAAGATTTTATATTTTAACTGGAAAAGTTGGGGGTCGTCTTATACGCCCAGTCGTCTTATACGCCGGAAAATACGGGTTATATAATTCCACATGTGTTAATTCATAGATTTGATGCCTTCAGTGTGAATTTACAATTTTCATAGTCATGAAAATACAGAAAAATATCTAAATGAGAAGGTGTGTCCAAACTTTTGGTCTGTACTGTATGTTCTCAATCATCTTCTTTTGCGCAATGGAGTCACGTTTCCTTAAAGTGGATTAAAGGGACTGTTTGATAGAAACAATCACCTATCCTATCTACTGTACTTATTTGGACCTGCACCAATTGGCAGATCGGGGAACTTGTGTCCCCAATGGGGAACACTTATCCCTGTTACAAAAGATGGTATCTAGGATTGCTGACCGCTGCTGCTCCATTCATTCATGAGGCTTCAGAAAAAAGGCGAATGCAGTTCTCGGCAACCCCACAGGTAACGAATGAAGCAGTGGTCGAGCATGTGCACTGACGCTCCATTCCAAATGGGCATTAAAATGGCTAATTCTGGCAATCGGTGCAGGTCTCAGCAGGTGGATCCACACCGATTTAATTTTCTTTTTTTTTGTTTCGGTTCAGAAACAGTGCCACCTATGACCAGTGGTTGTGTGTGGTATCACAGCTCAGGTCCATTCACATCAATGGGACTAAATTCCAATACTAGACACAAACAATGGTCCGAGGTGGTGCTGTTTCTGAAACAAAGCAGCCATACTTTTTTCTAAAGCTGAACAACAACCTTTTTAAGATAGGTGCTGCCCATACTCTTATTTCTCCCATACATTTCTATGGGAGCTACAGATCAGCCAAGCATGTTTGTGCCTCCAGCCGCCCAGGTAAGATTGGGTCAGAGGGATCCTATATGAAGTATGTAGTAGGTGCAGTTCCCAGATGTAGGATTGATATGGGCTGCTGCACACCCCTAAAGGTTATGAAGTTGTCGCTTTTGCTATTTAAATGTGATAATTTGCTAAAATAACTATGACCCTTTAACCCCTTACCGACATCTACCATACATGTACGATACAAGTCAGTAGTGGGTGTATGGAGCGGGCTCTTGGGGTGTCCTCGCCCCATACTCGGCAGGTAATGGCTGTGTGTTACAGCCAGGACCTGCCTCTTACATCTGCAGGTGGCACGAAGCATCGCCCGTGATAGTTAATGTGTTAAATGCGGAGGTCAAACTCTGACAGCGGTATTAATACTGCGCTGGCAATGGGGTGCATCATTCTATGCGCCCATCAGTGTGCCTGTGACGTGATCGCGGAACGCCAATGGGTTGCTACGACGTCAGGGTGTCTGTAGAAGACCTTCGTGCTTGTCATCATGGTGCTTCTTTGAAACCCGGCCTGCGACCTGTCTTAGTAGTATATGCAGTATTGCTGCATATAGTATAAGCAGTCAGAAAATCGTAGGTTCAAGTCCCCTAAGGGGACTAAAAACTACAGTGAATAGTAAAAAAAAGGTTTTGAAAATTTTGAACAAACCCCCATAAAAGTTCAAATCACCCCCCCCCCCCAGTTTCCCCGATTAAAAAATAAAGCTAATAAAAATACATATACTGTATGCGGTATCTCCACATTCGGAAAAATTAGATCTATCAAAATATAAAATAATTAACCTGATCAGTAAACAGCATAAATGGAAAAAATTCCGGAACTCCCAAATTATGATTTTTGGGTGGCTGCAATATCGCAAAAAATGCTATGACAAGTTATCAAAATGTCACTTCTATTCCAAAATGGTATCACTAAACACGTTGTCTCACCCCGCAAAAAATAAGCTATTACACAGCTCTAACGACTGAAAAATTAAAATGCTACAGAAAATGGCGACACAACCCACCCACTTTTTACTTTTAAACTAAAAAATGTTTTTCACCACTAAAACAATAAAAAAACTGAACATATTTGGTATCGTTATTATCATACTGATGAGCAAAATCATATTGCAAAGTCATTTTTACCACACAATATTCACCGTAAAAACCATTTCCAAAAAACAATGTCAGAATGACATTTTTTTTCACAATTTTTTTCTCGTTTTCCAGTACACTATGTGGTAAAATGAATGATATCATCCATAATTAAATTAATCATGTTTATGTGGACAAAAAAATATAAAAAAAAAGTTATGGTTCTGGGAAAGAAGGGGGAGGAAAAAACGAAAATGCAAAAATGGAAATTGATCTGGTTCAGGAAGGGGTTAACCCATTCTTGACCACTCAATGCCCTTTGATATTGGGTGAGGCTGATCCCGAATTAGCCGCAATATCTTTTTAAACAATAATTGTGATTTCAAGCAGCTTTTCTAAATAAGCTGTCCAATGAGGAATAACACCATTTCTGTCCATTACATGACTTCTATCCTGCATTCTCACCAGTTTTCCCCGCTACGTGATCTATCTGTAACTTGCAATCTACTGTTTGCTGGGGGAAAGAGGCGAGCTGCAGTAATCTCTCCTATAGTTAGCACAGAGAGGAGGCGAAGCCTGTTCTTCATTCACTTTTTAGCTCCCAGAGACAATCTGCAGCAACGTGGAGGACTTTATACAGCTGTATGTGAATCAAGCTCTGCTGTGAGGTGAAAACACTTGTTACAAAGCTCTGCATGATGGTTTTCTGTCTGTCTCTCTGCTCCTACTAGCTTCTCTCTCCATGGAGGATCATAGGTTTCACCACATGGCACCTGTAGTCCGTCTCCCTTGAGCAGGATGGATTTAGTAGCTACATTCAAAGTGTTTACATCCAATTGCTGCTGGATCAGATCCCCTCCGATCTGATGATGATGGCCTATGCTGTGAATAGGTCATTGATTCATACGCCTGGAAAAACCCCTTTAAGCAATTTTTGTATTTTAAGACGTTTGCTTACCTCAAAATTTTCACTCTCAGGATTCAAGGCAATGATAGAATTTTCACTTTTCAGTACCGCACTTAACACAAGATTCAGACTGTGGATACTGGCCTGCACGAAAGACAGCATTGTAAGTTCTCAGGCGCAGGCTGTACATGTCATCTACATCTATGCTCACTACACGATCGTCTGCCGCCATAATTTCATCATGGCAAAAATGGAAGCTGGCACATTTAGGGTATGTGCACACGTTCCGGATTTTTCACCGTTTTTTTTGCGTTTTTTCGGTGGGTTTCCGCTGCAAAAATGCTTAAAAAACGCATACATTAACCATCCCATAATTTTGAATGTATTCCACAATTTTTGTGCACATGTTGCATTTTTTTCCACGATAAAAACGCATCGTGGAAAAATACGCAGCATGTTCATTAATTTTGCGGATTTATCGCGGATTTCCCGCTATTTAATGCATTGGGAAGCTTCGGAAAAAAAACGTGAGAAATCCGCACAAAAAACACGCAAAAAAACACGAGTAAAAGACGAGAAAAACGCGTGCGGATTTTATGCAGAAAATCTCCGGTTTTGTTCAGGAAATTTCTGCATAAAATCCGGACGTGTGCACATACCCTTAGGCGGGCTGCGCAGCGGGAATGAAAAGCCTTGGGATTCCAAATGGTTTTTATTAATACTAACGCGTTTCTGCACCTTTCTCTAGCTATATAAACCAAGTTGTTTTTTATACCTTGAGAAAGGTCCCTGTCCATGGCAGAAACGCATTTGGAATTCATAGGCTCTTCATTCCCCAGCTTCCATGTTTGCCATTATACTTGTGGAAGAATATTTTGCGCCAACCACGAGGCAGCAGCAGCGGTCTTCCACGCCTTTATAGGTGCAAATCTTTGTGTGACAAAATTTACAACTTGTTTCCATTAAAAAAAATAATATTACAAACGGTTTAATAAATGCACTGAAATTTGTTTGCCGATATTGAAGCGGTTGCATAAAGTTTGGAATTTATCCCCTATCCACAAGAAAGGGGATAACTTCCTGATCGCAGGGTGTCCGACCCCTGAAAGTCTTGAATGAATGAAATGAATGAATGAAATGAAACACAGGTGTGAATGTTTGACCTCGGATCTATTAGGGCAATGTTCACATGTTCAGTATTTGGTCAGTACTTGTAAGCCAAAATAAGGAGTGGGTGAAAAATACTGAAGTGCTGATGTGTTTCTATTTTACTTTTCTTCTCATTGTACCTGATTTTGGCTTACAAATACTGATGTAAAATACTGACCACAATACTGAACATGTGAACTTGGTCTAAGACATAGCTCTTCAGAGATCCCTTCGTGGGATCAGTGGTAGTCCCAGCAGTTGGAGCCCAGCAATCAGAAGATGATCCTTCATCCAGTAGATAAGCAATAACTACCAAACTTGATATAACCCCTTTAAAGGGCCACTGTCACCCCCCTGCAGCTGTTATAAACTAAAAGAGCCACCTTGTGCAGCAGTAATGCTGCATTCTAACAAGGTGGCTCTTTTAGTTTTGTGTTCAGGTATTACTAAAATAAAGCAGCTTGAAACTTTTCAAAAATACCTGTCTTTGTCCACGGAGGCAGGTCTGAAGCCTCCTCTGTGAAGCGCCCAACTGCCGTCTCTCATCTCGTCTGGGGCGATGGTCGCCGCCCCCTCCGTGCTGTTTTCTCTTCAAATCCGGTGCTGTGTAAATATTTATGGGGCAGGCGCAGTAAGCTCTGGCGGTCTGACGTCCCAGCCAGGCTTGCAGACTGCGCCTGTGCATGGAGTGCGGCCACCCACCTCGGTAATCCCTGCCCCGCACTGTGTTATGCATTATGCACAGTGCGGGGCTGGGATTCCTGGGCATGCGCACTGCGTGTGTCAGCGGGGGGACCCGGGTGAGTGGCTGACACACGTGTCCGTGTGTCCGTGAGCTCACGTAGGCCATCCGTGTGGCACACGTGTGCTGCCTGTGTGCAGGAGACAGCACGCTCCCTGTGGGAGGTGGAGCCGCATATTCATGACTGTAATGGGCGGCACCACGTGACCGCTCATACAGGAGAAGCTGCGGCGAGGACAGGACGCTGCGAGGGAGCCGGGTGAGTATTTTATTACCAGCGGGCGGGCGGGCGCACAGGGGGTGGGAGGCGGGTGGGGACAGGGATCTTTATTTAAAACATGAAAAAAAAAAAAAAGATTTTTCATATCTTCTTTCCAGCGAACGCTGCTGGAGAGAAGATATGAATGGCGGCTTCAGCACCACGTGGGGAGAACAGCGCTCACTGTAGCGCTGTCTCCTGCACGGCACACGGACTGCACACGGACAGCGTCCGTGTGCGGTACGTGTTTTACACGGACCCATTGACTTTAATGGGTTCGTGTAATCCGTGCGCTCCCACGAACACTGACATGTCTGTGAAAACACGCTGACATGTGCAGAGACACATTGATTTTAATGTGTCTACGTGAGTCAGTGTCTCCGTGAGGAAACTGTCACCTCACCTACCGGAGCCACTGACGTGTGAAACCGGCCTAAGATTCAGGGTCTCTGGGCCTACACCAGCTGACACATATCCTTTAATTTCTCTTCCTTCGAAAAGAGTTTAATAATCTAAGACCGCCATCAAATTCTCGCTGACATCAAGCAGAGATAATGAAAACAATACAGGAAAACTACTTTCATGTTGGGCGTGCAATGCAAATGAACATAATCAGATTACCTTAATAAATGTTGCTTTCCATACTCGCATAGAGATGTTGATGTGAGTAATGTCCGATGGCTCCACGGTGCAGTAAAATGACGGGCAGCTATTTCTCTTGCAGTCCTGTTACATGTCATATTATTAGGCTTGACATTACACGTACATAGGCGCCTTTAGCACTGGCATATCAGGGTGTGTTCACATTGAGTATTTTGACATAGTATTTAAAGCAGAGCCACATCAATGAGTATTTTTTATGTGGATGTAAAAAAAAACTGAGTGTGAACGTGAACGTAGGCTTAGGCGTCATCTTCATAGGATCCATGACAGATGCGTTATCCGTTTTGCCATGAATCCTAATATCTCCGGATCTACACGTCTATGAGTTCAGTATTTATCGTGAGTTAGAAGAGCATAGGATGGGCTCGATAACAGGTGATCAAAACATCGTATCTGCACCAAAATAACATCAATAAAAACATCAGCTCAAGCTGCAAAAATTATGCCCTCACCAGCCCCAGATCAGGAAAGATGGAGACGCTAACGGTCTCGGAAAATGGCGACAAACGCAAAAACTTTTTTTTCATACAAATTTTGGAATTTTTTTTCACTACTTTTTAATCGTACTGAACCGAGGAATCAGGTCAGCTTTACCATATTGTGAACATACTAATCTAAACAATTTAATGGAATTGCACTCTTTTTTACTATTTTACCGCACTTGGAATTTTTTTTCCCGGTTTTCCAGTACATTATGTGGTAAAATCAATGGTGCCATTCAAAAGGGCAAAAAACCAAGCCCTTGTGTACTGACGGAA
Organism: Ranitomeya imitator; assembly: GCF_032444005.1. NCBI lineage: Eukaryota > Metazoa > Chordata > Amphibia > Anura > Dendrobatidae > Ranitomeya > Ranitomeya imitator. Next base: position 81,085,231 of record NC_091282.1, read on the forward strand.
AAATAAAAAAAAGTTATGGCTCTTGAAAGAAGTCGAGAAAAAAAAAAATGAAAACGAAAAATGGAATATGGCCATGGCATGAAGGGGTTAAAACAGGACAAATTGCGCTAAACACAGCATCAAAGCGCAATAAAAATGCTTTACAAAATGAATGAAAAAAAAAAACCCTGCAAGTAACATACTGTAATTTACTGAAAAGGTGCAGAAAATCTGCAATATGAAATACTGACCGTGTGAACGTGGCCTAAGTCTGATTCTACCAGTGTAAAACCTATAGATGCTACAGGCGCTCACTATCATCACGATTGACCCCCATCCCTTGATATTTTTATTTTTTTAATCTTTTGGGGGCATTTGTTCTATATCTTTTTATTAATAACTTGCATGCATGTAATTTTGGCTAAATATAATTTCCCCATTGGATTTCATTAACAATTTTGCGCTATTTGCCTTCAACAGCCCCTGTGTCCACATTCTTTTGCTGGCTGTAAAATGAGATAACTGAGATTCCTTCAGTGAGCTCCTTCTTATAGGAATATTTATAACCGTTACCTTTCTTCTTCTGAAATCCTATAAGCTGATTTATTACCACGTGAATCAGAGAAGAAGAGGACTTGACCTCTAGCGCCCCCTATTGGAAGCAATAATCCTAAAAGTCATTATTGATCCTTCAACGAGCCGTGCAATATGACTTAGGATAAAAGCCAAACCAAAATCTCAATTTGCAGACACAAATTGGCTCGGCGAGAGACTATGGACTGGTGTCTAGGGTAACGTTTCTCCTTGTGGGGAGTGACATGTCAAGCCTGGCATGTCAGAATGAGGAGACCTAAAATAGCATGCATGGCTTTTAAGTCTCCTCACTCTGACATGCCAGGCCTGATATGTCTCACTCCACAGGGATCAAAGGGGTGACATTTCTCCTTGCAGTGAGTGACATGTGAAGCCTGACATGCCAAGGTGAGGAGACTTTTAAGCTGCAATGCTCCTGTGGGAAATATGCAAATTGTCTCTTCAAAAAGGAAGAGGACTAGAACTCTAGTGCCACCTATATGAAGTAGCAATCCTAAAAGTCAATATCATCTCTCTAACGAGTCTTGTCACAGACATGACTTAGAATAAAAGCCAAAATCTCAATTTGCAGACATTGTGTTTCGGGACAATGCCTTGAAACACAGTGTCTGTAAATTGAGATTTTGGTTTTGGATTTTATCCTAAGTCATGTGACAAGACTCATTAGAGGGTCGATATTGACTTTTAGGATGACTACTTCCAATAGGTGGCACTAGAGTTCTAGTCCTCTTCCTCTCTGAAGAGACAATTTGCATATTTCCCAGAGGAGCATTGCGGCTTAAAAGTCTCCTCACCTCAGCCTGTCAGGCTTGACATGTCACTCACTGCAAGGAGAAACATTACCCCTTAGACCCTCTTCACCAGGCATGCAATGTTTCAACTTCAGCAATCTTTGTCTTTGCTTGACGTAGACCTCTGAGGTTGATACGTTGCATTCATGGTGAAGAAACATCTCGAATAAAGTTGGAGAGCTGCAGATCTTTTTTCTTGAATTTAAGTGAACCCTTGGAATGAGATATTCCCCTCTATGCACCTGTTTTGCGGAGATTTTATTGTAGATTGTGCTGCCTCCTTCTCTCTTATCTCATGGTGAAGATAGCCACCAGTGCAGCACAGCGGCTATGGCAGGCAAAGCATGCAAAACTGTCAATGAAACCCAAGTCTCGAAAATGATTATAGTCCAAAATACATGCATTTAACTAAAAAACTAAAAAAAAAATATTGATGGTGTCTAAATTCTTTATATTCAATTAAAAAAATGTATAAAAAAATCTTAAACGTTTTAATGATGCTCCTGTTTTGCATTTGCCACCAAAAATTCCTCTGATGTCATCATAGAATTATGGGCTGTAGACAGGTCACTTAAAAAGTACCGTAATCATTTATTAGGGTTTTCCAATATGTGAAAAAAATTGGCTGTCAAATAAAAAATAAAAAATCCCCATTATATTATACCGTTATACTGTGCTCACATTGCCATACAGTGCCCGAGTAGTATAAAGTATAGTGCCTACAGGTGGGCAACACATGAGAGAACCACCTCCTGAACAGCTCGGCCCCCAATACACATAACATGGTCAGCAGGTCGTGCTGAAATGTAAACAGTGTTGGACTGGGATTCCAGATACCCACCAGTAACATTGACGTTGAGGGCCCCATTTTCAGTTAAATATTTAATTATTTATCACAAACCTTTTATACGTTAGGCTAGGTAGTTTGTTAAATGATTGATAAGATGCTGCCATTGTCTACACATAGAGAATCGAATCAAATTTTTTGTGCCAATTACTGCTCATATAGAAGGCTGGGGGGCCCACCGGGGGATTTCCCTGTTCTCCAGTGGGCCAGTCCGAGCCTGAATGTAAATGCCACCTTGCTACTACACTACCATATGGTGACCAGAAAAAAATCTTCCACTCGATGCAAAGAATAATCCTAATATTTACCAATATTGTATCTTTTATACTTTCTTTAAATGTTTCCAAATGATACGTTCTTCCTGAATTTATGTGGAAAGGGTCCAACAATTTATTAGTATCACAGTTCACATTCTGGAAAGAGAAAACATAGCAGATCTGTCACCAATTTTCATCATACAAACTTCACACATTATAGTATAATTCTGTTAATCTTTATGAGGCTGGTGTACTTACTGTGAATCTACGTCAGCATGAGAATGGTTTATCTAAATGATGAAATGGTAGATGAGTCAGTGGGATAGTGTGGCAGCTTGTATGAGCAGTGTGATATCATGGCAGCAGCAGAGAGGAGGGTCATTAAGGAACTGTCTGTCCGGCTAAGTGGGCAGGGATTCAGGGAAACTTTGAGCTCAATGTAAATGCAGCAGCCTCATCAGATTACTAATAGTGATTTCAATGGAAAATTCTCAAGCAAACTAATGTCCAACACAAGACATACTGCTGCATCCTATGTGGGGTGCAGGTCTGTTAGGCTCAGGAGCTGAGCCTGCCCAAACACGGAGGGTGCTGACTGTGTCATACACTTAGCACTGGTCTCTAATGGTCAGTACCTATTGTCCCTCCCACCATGCGATAATGGAGTACCAATGGTTTGCCGTGGCAGGCTTGGGACTGCTGAAAACCTCAGTCGCCATTGTCTTGTTGCTTGTGTGAGGTCAGGCCATGGGTGGACTTTATAGGAGACCAAGATTTGCACTATATGCTGTAGTTTTGCTGTATATAGGGCTAGCAAGCAAGGGACTTAAAGGGAACCTGTCACCATAAAAAACACTATTAACCTGCAGATATTGGGTTAATTTGATGGTTAATAGCGCTATTATCCTGCCCAATGCCTGCACTTAGCCGAACGCTGAGGGGAGAAAATGAATTTATTTCCACAGAAGAATTCGGGTTTCACTTACGGGGACGGCGCAGGTTCAGTCATGGGGCGGCACGGGTTCAGTCACGGGCATGGTGCAGGTTAATTTAATTCACGGGGCAGCGCAGGTTCAGTCAAGGGGACGGCGCAGGTTCAGTAATGGGGATGGCTCAGGTTCAGTCATGGGGCAGCACAGGTTCAGTCACGGGGCAGCGCAGGTTCAGTCACAGGGCAGCACGGGTTTAGTCATGGGGATGATGTGGGTTCAGTAATGAGTAGTGTTGAGCATTCCGATACTGCAAGTATCGGGTATCGGCCGATACTTGCGGTATCGGAATTCCGATACCGAGATCCGATACTTTTGTGGTATCGGGTATCGGTATCGGATACATAGAGATGTGTAAAATAAAGAATTAAAATAAAAAATATTGATATATTTACCTCTCCGGCGGCCCCTGGACTCAGCGCGGGTAACCGGCAGGCTTCGTTGTTCAAAATCAGCGCTTTTAGGACCTGAGAATCACGTCCCGGCTTCTGATTGGTCGCGGGCCGCCCATGTGACCGCCACGCGACCAATCACAAGCCGCGACGTCACCGCAAGCTATTAACGCGCTCATTTTTTAAAAATGAGCGCGTTAATGACTTTCAAAGACGTAGCGGCTTGTGATTGGTCGCGGCCACGCGACCAATCACAAGCCGCGACGTCACCGCAAGCTATTAACGCGCTCATTTTTAAAAATGAGCGCGTTAATGGCTTTCAAAGATGTAGCGGCTTGTGATTGGTCGCGTGGCCGCGACCAATCACAAGCCGCGACGTCACCGCAAGCTATTAACGCGCTCATTTTTAAAAATGAGCGCGTTAATGGCTTTCAAAGACGTAGCGGCTTGTGATTGGTCGCTGATTTTGAACAAAGAAGCCTGCCGGTTACCCGCGCTGAGTTCAGGGGCCGCCGGAGAGGTAAATATATCAATATTTTTTATTTTAATTCTTTATTTTACACATCCCTATGGATCCCAGGGCCTGAAGGAGAGTTTCCTCTCCTTCAGACCCTGGGAACCATGAGAATACCTTCCGATACTTGATGTCCCATTGACTTGTATTGGTATCGGATATTGGCGATATCCGATATTTTTCGGGTATCGGCCGATACTATCCGATACCGATACTTTCAAGTATCGGACGGTATCGCTCAACACTAGTAATGAGGATGGTGCAGGGGCAGCATGGTGGCTCAGTGGTTAGCACAGCAGCCTTGCAGCGCTGGAGTCCTGGTTTCATATCCCACCTTGGACAACATCTGCAAGTAGCTTGTATGTTCTCCCCGTATTTGTGTGGGTTTCCTCCTGGTTCTCCGGTTTCCTCCCACATTCCAAAGACATACTGATAGGGAATTTAGATTGTGAGCCCCATCGGGGATGATTATGTGTGCAAACTGTAAAGCGCTGTGGAATATGTTAGCGCTATATAAAAATAAATTATTATTATTCAGTCACCACTCTGAGTATAGAGAGCAGCGGCTGTAACTGTGTCCCCGGCCATGACTGACACTGGCTCTAGATTGGGGCTGGCTGTCAGTCAGTGCCTGGGGTACGGTTACAGCTGCCTCTGTTTATACTCAGAGCGGTGACTGAACCAGCGCCCATGACTGAAACCGAATACTGCCGGGGGATAAAGCACATTTTCTCTCCGTGCGTTCGGGTAAGCGCGGGAGCCAGGCAGGTTAGTTATGCTATTAATCTGCATTTTAACCCATTATCTGCAAAATAATAGCGTTTTTCTGGTGACAGGTTCCCTTTAAGTCTGTTGTGGAGACTAAACAATACAGTGGAAAAGAAAAAAGATTTAAGATCTTAAACATTTTACAAAAAAATCCCAAAATGTTAATGTGTGTGTATTGTGATGCAGTGACCCATGTTACAGCCAGGGGGTGCTGTGTGTGCGCTTCAGGATGCGCTTTGAGACATAATTATGATGGTGAATTAGGGAATGGCATTATTTCAAAAGGCCGGTATGTGTCGCAGTCGTGCACTGTGCTGTAAGTCCAAAATTATGTGGTCATGCTGGGACTTATAGTTCCACAAGTGCTTGTTGTGTTTACTTATAAGGTGGGGGCTTATAGGGTTAGCTGGTGAGCTGGTCGGAACTAGCCAAACACACACACCTCCCACCTATGGGAGTGGTTACAGCTACATAATGTGACCAGGGTGTGGGTCACATGGTTGAGAGTGTATGGACCTGGAAGGTTCAGAGTGTGAGTTTCTGTATAGCCAGTGTGTTGGAATGTCCAGGGATGGACTGGATTCCTGGTAGCACCTGCTGAGGCTATGAGCTGAATGGTCAGTGTGCTGGAATGTCCTGGAATGGACTGGATTCCTGAAAGCACCTGCTGAGACCATGGACTGAAGGCCTGTGTGTTGGACTGTCCTGGAACAGGACTGGATTCCTGGAAGCACACTGTGAGACCATGGACTGAATGGTCAGTGTGTTGGAATGTCCTGGGATGGACTGGATTCCTGGAAGCACCTGCTGAGACCATGGACTGAAGGCCTGTGTGTTGGAATGTCCTGGGATGGACTGGATTCCTGGAAGCACCTGCTGAGACCATGGACTGAAGGCCTGTGTGTTGGAATGTCCTGGGATGGTCTGGATTACTGGAAGCACCTGCTGAGACCATGGACTGAATGGTCAGTGTGTTGGAATGTCATGGAACCAGACTAGATTCCTGGAAGCACATGGTGAGACCATGGACTGAAGGCCTGTGTGTTGGAATGTCCTGGGATGGACTGGATTCCTGGAAGCACCTGCTGAGACCATGGACTGAAGGCCTGTGTGTTGGAATGTCCTGGGATGGTCTCGATTACTGGAAGCACCTGCTGAGACCATGGACTGAATGGTCAGTGTGTTGGAATGTCATGGAACCAGACTAGATTCCTGGAAGCACATGGTGAGACCATGGACTGATGGCCTGTGTGTTGGAAGTGCCTGTGACTGGACTTCCTGGACAGCGCATGGAGAGGCTGTATCTGCAGAGTCAGGGACGGCTACTGTGTTAGGGAAGCTACAGTTCCTACTGCGGGTCTGGACTATCTGAGGTGCTCTGGTCACAAGGACAGTGATCCCAGTGAGGCAGCTTTCCCCTGGGAACCAGGACTGACAGGAGTCAGTGTGTGGAGCCGGAACTCCTGTAAGGTAACTGCAGATAACGAGGGGTTACAGGCAGAGACGAACAGACTGTCGGTGGTTAATGTGTTCCGTTGATGTTAATAATGAACTGTTTGTGACCTGGTTTATGAACCTTAATAAACCGGATAGACTGATTATGTGGAGAAAACGTGCCTGAGTGCTTTAATTCCCGTTGCCAAGCGAGTTTCCCCAACCCACTCAGGTAGCGCTATCTCACAGTATAAGGCTACTTTCACACTAGCGTCGGAATCTCCCCGTCGCAATGCGTTGGGCAGAGATTCCGACGCTAGCGTTTGACGCACTGCACAACGGGTGCAGCGGATGCATTTCTCCGGCGCATCCGCAGCCCCATTGTGAGGTGCGGGGAGGTGGGGGCGGAGTTCCGGCCGCGCATGCGCGGTTGGAAAAAGCGATCCGTCAGGAGCAAAAAACGTTACATGTAACGTTCTTTGCTCCCGGCGGTCCGCCAAAGCACGACGCATCCGTCGCACGACAGTTGCGACGTGTGGCAAAGCATCGCAATGCCTCGCTAATGTTAATCTATGGGGCAAAAACGCATCCTGCAAACAAATTTGCAGGATGCGTTTTTTTGCCATAAACGACGCATTGCGACGTCTGGCAAAAAACGCCAGTGTGAAAGTAGCCTAAACTGTATACATAATTGTACTGGTAAAAATCTAAAATGGCGACAAATTATTATTATTATTTTTTTTCCCAACACTTAAATAAAAATAGTTTTTACAGCTTTGGGGTCTCCGTACTCGTACTAGCCTGGAGAATTCTGCTGTCATTTTTGCTGCACTTTGAAAACCGTAAAAACAAAACCTGAAAAAACGCAGGGGAATTCTGATTTTTTATCCATTTCTACGCACTTGGAATTTTTTTTCCATATTTGAGAACATTGTATGTTAGAATAAACAGTGTCTTGCAAAAAAAAACAAAACAAGCTCTTCTAGGGGTGCGAGGACGGAAATATAAAAAAGTTATGGAGGAAATAATGAAAGATGTCTTCACATGAGTGGATATGTTTAGTAGCCGCTGCTTCATAAAGGAAGAGCAGGGTTCTTTAGCATGCATGTGGGGGCACACGGAGTATGGGGACCTGTTACTGAAATGTAGATGTATGATAGTGCCGAAAAGTTCTGGAGTCAGGAGCAGATTTCACTAATCATGTGGATCTGTGATCAGAAGATAATGTCTAATTCCCCCTATAAATAAGAGTATGTTTGGGAGGTCAGGGAACACCTGAGTGACAAGTCAGTAGAGGAGCGCACAACAGATAACATCATTATTATTATTAATAATCTTACATCAGAAGAGGACACATTGGTCAAGTACAGGAGGATGTTGCCATCTGGAGTCTTAAAGCGGAATGACAGGCGGAATGTTACCCTCGGCATCGGGATTAAATCATTCCTCTTAATCTGGAAAAGAACACAGTGTATCCACATAATGATTAGTGACAGCAGCGAAAAGCCATATAATAAAGTGTCATGTATCAGAAATAGAGCAATGAGGTGTCCTAAATGGAAGAGGGAAGATAAAACCACCTCAACGGAAAGGGGTCCTCAAGTGACAGCCCTCATTCTAATGGTCTTTAAATCAGGCTCGATATGGATAGCCATTCATTTCAAGGCTGGCCGCACATGTATTATGAGGTTCTGCAGCAGCGTAGGTGAGTATTATAATGTTCTGCAGCAGCTGAGTTGTGTAATAGGAGGTTCTGCAGCAGCATAGGTGAGTAGTATTATGCTCTACAGCAGTGGAGATCTGTATTATGAGGTTCTGCAGCAGTGTAGGTGAGTATTATAATGTTCTGCAGCAGCTGAGTTGTGTAATAGGAGGTTCTGCAGCAGCATAGGTGAGTAGTATTATGCTCTACAGCAGTGGAGATCTGTATTATGAGGTTCTGCAGCAGTGTAGGTGAGTATTATAATGTTCTGCAGCAGCTGAGTTGTGTAATAGGAGGTTCTGCAGCAGCATAGGTGAGTAGTATTATGCTCTACAGCAGTGGAGATCTGTATTATGAGGTTCTGCAGCAGTGTAGGTGAGTATTATAATGTTCTGCAGCAGCTGAGTTGTGTAATAGGAGGTTCTGCAGCAGCATAGGTGAGTAGTATTATGCTCTACAGCAGTGGAGATCTGTATTATGAGGTTCTGCAGCAGTGTAGGTGAGTATTATAATGTTCTGCAGCAGCTGAGTTGTGTAATAGGAGGTTCTGCAGCAGCATAGGTGAGTAGTATTATGCTCTACAGCAGTGGAGATCTGTATTATGAGGTTGTGCAGCAGTGTAGGTGAGTATTATAATGTTCTGCAGCAGCTGAGTTGTGTAGTAAGAGGTTCTGCAGTAGCAGAGAGGAGTATTATAATGTTTTGCAGCAGCTGAGGACTGTAGCATGATGTCCTGCAGCAGCTTTGGTTTCTATTATGAGGTTCTGCAGCAGTTAAACTAAGTATTGTGTTTTGCAGCAGCTAAAATCTTTAGTATGTTGTTCTGCAGCAGCTGAGGTGTGTATTAGGTTCTGCAGCAGAGGTGTATATTCTGTTTTGAAGTAGCTGAGGTGTGTACCGTGAGGTTCTGCAGCAGCTGATTTTTGCATTCTACTTTGCAACTGCTGTGTACTATGAGGTTCTGCAGCAGCTGAGGTATGTATTTTGTTTTGCAGCAGCTTTGCTGTGTATTGTGACGTTATGCAGAAGATGATGTACATAACCATATGGTGATAATAATAAGAATGAACATCTGTGTTGTTATTATTATTATTATATATTTCTGCAGCACATCACACTTCTCACTGCAGGATGCATTTCATGTCAGTCATAGTCTGGCCCGGAGAAGGAACATGTCATCAATAATGCGGGAAATCACTTAGTGGCTCTTACTTCTGACATAAACACAAGGTCACTTTGATAAGTTATAGAACATTCTTTGGATGCTCATTTAAAGATTTGTAATGTTTCCTTTCTCTATATACCGGTGTGTGTGTGTGTATATATATATATATATATATATATATATATATATATATATATATATATATATATAATTCTACAGCATGCTGGAAGTAATCTTACCATATAATGTAGATTGATTTCTGGCCCAATTGCATGGGTGGAGTTGATGACAGCGGAGATTGAATCATTGGCGGGGAAGCTGACGTGGAATTCTTTTTTAGAACTTCAAACAAGAAAACAACAAAAAAAAGAAGAAAATCAAGTCACACGCCAATCATATCACACATATCACACTTCACACACCTATCATATCCGATATAATGATATGTACACACTAGTCTGAAAATTTCCCAAAAATGCTCCTTTTGTCTCTAAAGAGTTGAACACGACATTGTTGATCATATGATTAATAATAATGATATTGAATAGTATAATAAGATAACAATTCCACATTTACTTTATGACCTTAAAAATGGTTACAGATATACCAAGCTGATGATAACGGCGCAGCATTACTGTGGCACAACTAACACACCGTGTAGCCCTTTCATCCGCTCTCTGTAGAGGTGGCGGTGCTACACTATTTAGTGCGAATGTTGCCTAGTGCTCCATGTACAAACCGTGTACAAATAATATACAAATTCACTAGATCTACAAACGTTTTAAACAGGTGTGGAAAAAATGCTGAAAAGTAGGAATAATTTTAAAAATATAAGTGTTAATACTTTATTCTTATCAACAAAGCAGGAAATCTAAATGAAATCAATATTTGGTGTGACCGCCGTTTCCCTTTAAAACAGCATCATTTCTAGGGACGCTTGTACTTGCATACAGTTTTTGAATGAACTCGGCGGGGAGGTTTTCCAAAAATCTTGGAGAACTAACCGCAGATCTTCTGTGGATGTCTCTTGTGCAAATCCTTCTTTTTCATCAAGTAAACCCATCCAGACTCAATGGCGTTGAGATCAGGGCTCTGTCAGATCATTTCTTCCAGGACTCCTTGTTCTTCTTTACGTCAAAGATCGTCATTAACGACATCGACTGTGCGTTTGCAGTTGTTATTCTGCTGCAGAATTAATTTGGAGATAATCAGACTCCACTCCAGAGCACTTTCTGCCATTTTTCTGCACCTGAAGTAATGTTTTCCTGCATAGTTGGTATCACTTATCTCCATGAAGAAGGTATAACTTTTAAATGCTATTCTTCCATGAAAACCTCTTCTGTCCGGACTTTTCTGTAGGTATCACTGGTCGCTGACAGTTCTCATCTGACGTGATGATGCTACTGGACAACTTATTTTGAATGAAAGTTCATGATGTCTTTCATCTGCCCAGTTTCCTTCGCCGGCCACTGTGCCTACTGCGTCTCAATGGAGCCCATTTCTTGGTTTGGTCAAGGATGACAACTACAGGCAGATACTTATCCGTCATGCATTACCACCAGGGAGGCATCTGATTATGTTCGAATCTATTCCGCAGCAGGACAACAACCCCAAACATACAGCCAATGTCATTGGGATCTATCTTCAGCGTAAAGAAGAACAAGGATTCCTGGAATTGATGACATGGCCCCACTGGATCTCAAGAACATCAAGTCTGTTTGGGATTCGGTGAAGAGAGGGATTGGCACAAACGACTTCCACAGAAGATCTTTGGTTAGTTTTCCAAGATCTTTGGAGCAACCTCCCTGCTGAAAAAACCTTAATGAATTGATGATGTTTTCAAGCAAAAGGGTGGCGAGATGAAATATTGATTTGATATAGATTTCTCTTTTGTTCATTCACTTTGCATTTTGCTAATTGATAAAAATAAACCATTGATACTTCTAATTTTGAAATCATTTTTACTTTTCAGCATTTTTCCACACCTGCATAAAACCTTTGCACATTACTCTTTATGGAATTTCTTTAGGATTTTCCACAATTTTCAAATTCTAGTGAATCTGAATTTTTGCGAATTCAGTTCGTGTGAATCTAGCATACCCGTGGAGGGACAGTTTGCTGGATTCATATGGGTTGAAAAGGGGATAAAAAAAACAATAAAATGTCATAGTCACCTTGTGTCTCACCTGTCATTGCTGCTGCAGCTCTCTACCGGCCCTCTGCTAGATTCCGTTCATACTCTCTCTGCGTCTGATCTTCTCCAGCTCTACCAAGACCTCAACGCATGATATGGCTTATGTGGCATGACGTAGGGCCACACGCATTATTATGTCATAACGTGCGTTGAAGCCTGGTCAGCATTGCAATGAAAAGCTGGAGAAGACCCGAGCTGCAACCGGTGTTGTAGGGAGTGAGTAGCGGACCGGCAGAGACATAGATAGATGAGTGGTAAGATGAGTATGATATATATTTTTTTTACTTATTCCCAGCCCACTCGTTTATTATTCTTTGGGATCGGGAGAACTCTACCATAATATGCAGATAGCAGGGCTCATTCGAATTGCATCTGGCAAACTCAACGTGAATTGAATTTCCCAATCGTAATTTGAAGCAAATTTGCTAAATTTGAATTTCGATAAATTTTCTCGTCTCTAAATAATTTAATATTTTGTCTTCTGTGATTTTAAAAAAATTCAGTATATACCCAGTGAATGTCAGCCAAGACTCGTATTTAACAGGGAATGTAATGTTTTTTCTGTTATCATCGAAGTTCTTCTCTTCACTGTCACTGGAAGGCAACAAGAAAAATGCATTAATCTCTATTAAAGGGAACCTGTCACCCCGTTTTTTGAGATTGAGCTATAAATACTGTTAAATAGGGCCTGCGCTGTGTGTTCCTATAGTGTATGTAGTGTACCCCGATTCCCCATGTATGCTGAGAAATAACTTACCAAAGTCGCCGTTTTCGCCTGTCAATCAGGCTGGTCAGGTCGGGAGGGCGTGGTGACATCGGTGGTTCTTCCTCAGCTTTACGTTGGTGGCGTAGTGGCGTAGTGGTGAACAAGCAGCGCGCGATCTGCGCTGTAATCCCTTGCATCGGTGGGGGCGGCCATCTTCCTGGGGCCGCGCGTGCGCAGATCGAGTGCTCTGCTGCACGGGGCTTCAGGAAAATGGCCGCGGGATGCCGCGCGTGCGCATTAGAGATCGCGGCGGCCATTTTCCCAAAGCCGAGATGCAAACTCGGCTTTGGGAAAATGGCCGCCGCGATCTCTAATGCGCACGCGCGGCATCCCGCGGCCATTTTCCTGAAGCCCCGTGCAGCAGAGCACTCGATCTGCGCACGCGCGGCCCCAGGAAGATGGCCGCCCCCACCGACGAAAGGGATGACAGCGCAGATCGCGCGCTGTGTCTTCACCACTACGCCACTACGCCACCAACGTAAAGCTGAGGAAGAACCACCGATGTCACCACGCCCTCCCGACCTGACCAGCCTGATTGACAGGCGAAAACGGCGACTTTGGTAAGTTATTTCTCAGCATAGGTGGGGAATCGGGGTACACTACATACACTATAGGAACACACAGCGCAGGCCCTATTTAACAGTATTTATAGCTCAATCTCAAAAAACGGGGTGACAGGTTCCCTTTAATACCATATTACAATGTAGATCGTAGAACTTTTTATTTGATTTAGTTGCCCTATTTGATCTGTCATAACTGTCAACTAAGAAATTGTGCACATGAGTATGAAAGTATAAGCTCTGAATGGAGAGAAAAACCACGGAGGATGGATCTTTAACTGCGCTGCCGAATATACCATATGATGTAAAAGGGAATCCAGGAGGAGATTTGTGGGGGAATGCGGTTTTATTAGTCAACGCATTTCACAAGTTCACAGACGTTTTCCTCTGGTTTTGTCCTGATGAAGAAGTTTCAGACACGTTTACTAATAAAACTACACATCTCCTCCTGGATTTCTTTTCTCATCATATGGTATGTTCGGCAGCACAGTTAAAGAGGATATCTGGGACTTGAGAAAAAAAGGCATGTCGTTGCTAACAGAGGCAACTACCTGTCTGTTGTACCTGGCGTCAGTCATTGACCGCTCCTGCCAGAGATTCAGCTGCTCCCTGTCAACAAAGCAGCAGTTTCTCTCCCTGTTGACAGGGCGGGAGTACAGGTATCATGCTGATTGACAGCCAGCTTCCCCAATAGGAAGCAGAGAGTCATCTGTCAATCAGCATGGCACCTGTAGTCCTGCCCTGTCAACAGGAAGAGAAACTGCTGCTCTGTTGACAGGAAGCAGCTGAGTCTCTGGCAGGAGCGGTCAATGACTGACGCCGGGTACAACAGGCAGTTAGTTGCCTCTGTTAGCATTTACATGCCTTTTTAAAGTCCTGGAAATCCCCTTTAAAGATCCATACTCCATGCTTTTTCTCTTCTTGTATGTGTCCTTAGATCTGCAGCAGCCAGTTTTCTGAGCTTTCCATGGTGTTGTGGTTCCACAATCCTCATCATCTTCATATCTTCTATCCAGGCAAGATTGCATTATTGTTTTCTAGTTTTCGCCTATTAAACACTGAATGCAACAGAACTGTAATACTTCATCCATATACAGTCCTCTTCCTCCATCTCTCCCTTTGGAGGCATACAGAAAGACGACTCAGGCATCCATCACATGCCCAATTACAGAGCATTAGCTACCATGTGAACCCATCAGCACACTACGATCGCGTCGTGGTGGAACCGATGGGCACCAAAATGCACACTCACACCGGATCATATGACTTACATGCCACTGTCTGGGATTCACAGCAGCATTTAAGCGGTTGAACAGCAGCAATTGGAGCAAGCTGATAATTAAATCTCAGGCTCAATTTCCCTTCAGCAATTTTCCCTACCACTGAGAAAGTAAAGTATTATACCTTGTCAGTTCATGCTGACATTGATGTGATATCTGTCCGGACATGACAAGGACTAGTCTGCACTTTTGCCAGGAGATTATGAGGACCCCTCTCTTTCATTTAATGACCCTGAATTCTCCAATATAATTTATGAAAATCGGTTTTCTAAGCCTATCAACTCCCTTAAGCGCCAAAATCAAATAAAATCATATAAAACATTAGCTAAAGGTATAAAGCCAAAAATATTCACCTATCTAGGAAGGAAATGCAGCGCCCCAGGGTCCTGGTCGTAGCAGTATTATCATTCTCCTCTAGGGGGGAGTGATGTTACGTTTGAAGGCAATAAAGGAGATCTCTTTACCAGGTATCACAAACCATACAACACACTTCACACTCCAGTCCACCAGGGGGAGCCATGCTTCTATTTATTAGGGCACTCTTCACAATTAGGTAAAACTGGTGGTCTGGATAGGAAGTTAGTCAGAAGCTGACTGGGCTTCACCCAGGCAGTTCCTGTCAGGCAGCCAGAGTGGAAGGAGGAACATCTAGCAGTTGCTGACAGAGTGGTCCCTGACATGGGTGGGATCCTGTCTGAGGCCTAGACAGAAGGCCACGGAGCTGTGCCTGCCCGACGTGCGGCAGCATCCTAAGAAAGAGACACAGACAGAGAACTGTATTGTAGAAGGTGAGAAACGAAGTCATAGCAAAAGGAGAGGAAACCAGAAGGAGTTCTGCCCTGCAAAGGCTGCCTCCTTCTGAGGTGCAGGATCTGGTAGCCAGAAGCAACAGTCTCTATGCCTTGCTCCAGAGACCGGCAGGACAGCTAATTCTACGTTACCTGCCCGACCTATACCCAGGAGGCACGGTGACAACTTGTGGGGGCCGGGGCATGCTAGAGTCCCTGTAAAAAGCCTCAGGCCACCAGTCATACGGGTTTGTTCCTATCATTCCGGGGGACAGAGAGAGACATAACATCTAGAACACCACAACAGTTGTGAGGACCTTATGAGAGGCTCAGCAGTAAGATACTACAACATCCAGGCGCTAGAGGAAGGCTACTGATTTCTACCTGGATAAGGGGACTCTGGATTTGCCTCCAAACCGGCCGGACTCTGCCAGCCCTGTGGTCTGGTGTCCTGGACTGTGGATGCTGAAGTCTCCAGTAAAAAGGTAAAGAGACTGCAACCTTGTGTCCTCGTTCTTCACTGCGCCTTACACCATCCACCATTCTCCATCTATGCACTGGGAAGCCCTGGGGACACACTTCACCTGTGGGAAGGTATACCATCTAGCTGCCATAATATCACCCCAGCGGACCCCTAAGCAGTGTCGGTCACCCTGACCGAATATCACAGGTGGCGTCACGAACATTTCCCCTTTAAAGACCTTTCCCCATTTACAACGGACCTCCCGAGGGCCACGGACCGGGTCAGCCAACGTGACATCCCCCTTGAGAACCGAAGGACCCAGTACCGAGAACCCCACTGCCCTACGGGGAAAATTCATTTGTGGCTCCCCAGGGTCCTGGTTGTCACAGTGGAATTGCTTTCTTCACGGGGAGAGGGATGTTACGTTTGGAAGCGATGAAGGATATCTTTTATCAGGTAATCACCATGCACATAACATGTTCACACTCCAGGCCACAAGGGGGAGCTTTTGATTCTATTTTCTAGTTGACTCCCCAAAATATATTGTGGTTTGGGGGGAAAGTGAGGTCAGATTGTCAGAGACAGAAGAGAGCAGACCGACACAGAGTGTCAGAAGGTCTGAAGAGGCCGTGTAGTCTGAAGTACTACAGCTCCTAGAGAAAGGGATATACAGAAGGAAAGGACATCGTTCAGTGAGAGTGAAGGAGAGCGAGGCACAGGCGACGACACCAGGGGGAGGACAGCAGTGAGCAGACTGTCTCCCTGGCAAAGCGTAGATAACCGGTAGCCGGCACACCGAGGTTGTAAGGGACTCTAGGACAGAAACCGGCAGGACAGCTGAACTGCAAGTTACCTGTCCGCCACACACCTGAAGACACAGTAACACATAGAGCCCGGGGCGTGATAGAGTCCCTGTAAAAAGGCTCGAGTTACCTGTCATACAGGTATTGTCCTATCCTATATTGGGACAGAGAGAAGAACGGTGAGGACCTTATCTGAAGCCATAGGCAGTAAGGGACTACAACACCACCGGGCTAGAGGGAAGGCTTTTATCTCCACCTGGTAAATGGGACTCTGAATTTGTTTCCAAGCCGTCCGGACCCTGCCTGTCCTGTGATCTGGTACCCTGGACTGTCGCTGCCTGAAGTCTTCAGTAAACCAGGTAAAGAAACTGCAAAACCTGTGTCCTCGTTCTTTACTGCGCCATTCACCATCTGCCATCTACACATTGGGAGCCCTGGGGATAGACTTCACTTGTGGGAAGGTATACCATCTAGCTGCCATAACACCACCCCAGAGGACCCCTTTAAGCAGCGTCTGTCCCCACTGACTGAATACTACAGGTGGCATCACGAACATAAACTTTATTCAAGAATTCCTTTTACATGGGCGCCCAAGGCCACGGAGCTGGTCGCCACAGTGACATCCCCCTGTGAACATCGGACCCGGTACCGGGCGCCCCACGGCCCTGGCGGGCGGCTCATCTGTACATTGTCTATATGGGATTGGATCATGGTATTGATACCGTACCTTACTGCAGTCATAAATATAGACACTGTATCCAGAAGATGAGAAATGTTGAACTGGAAAGTGACCATAAATGTGATCTTCAAAAAGAGAAAAAGATTAAAAAATATCCATTACATCACATATAACATGATATTGATTCAGGCAGGTACAGGTAAAATACTACCTCTCTGTCCTACCGTTATACCCAGGATGGAAATAGCATCCGCCAGGCAGACACGTTATCTGTATTCACCAGGGGAGATATTTTTTGTTTTGCTTTTGTCTCTGTAATCTTTACTGAATTAAAGTGTTACCTGAAAGCTCCTTTAAGGTTTTTTTTATTGTATTGGAAATGTTTTTTTTATTATTTAAAAAATAAATAGATATAAAAAATGTATCCTAAAAATCCCCTTTGTTTTCTATGGACAAGATGCACGATAACGTGTTTGTTTAGCAAATTTCTGTCCAATTCCTCAAGTATAAATTTATTTATTGCAGAGAAGCCAATACCGTATGAATTTACTTTATAGGTTTCACAAATTCAAATATACCTAACATACTTTTTTCTTTTTTTAAGCCTTGCAATGCTACTCTGGGAAATCTAAAAATTAACAAACTTTTTTCATTGTTCACTATTGTATTGTCTGTTTGCTTCCTAAATACAAAGTGAAGCAATTTTGTAAATTTTCTTCTTTAAAAATGTTCTACCATTATATGGCTGAAGATGTCTGTACATCCATTATTTAGGTGACTGATATACAAACATGCTACAAATCCATCAGAGCTCCTGTTCCTGAAGGTTCTCTCTGCTCTTATAGACAGCAGGGAGGAGGAGGGGTTGTATACAGATCTTTATAGCTTGGAGAGGGGAGAAAGTATCTACAGTCTCAGAGAGGACAGAGAAAACGCGCTACAAATAAGGAGGAAAGTGATATGAAGGAGAAGAAAGTGCCAGATAGAAGCTGTTCTGATACATGAGCTAATTAAAGGGAACCTGTCACCCCGTATTTTCAGTAGGAGATAAAAATACCGTTAAATAGGGCCTGAGCTGTGCTTTACAATAGGGTATTTTTTGTCCCCCGATTCCCTACCTATGCTGCTGAAATACCTTACAAAAGTGGCCTTTTTCGCCTGTCAATCAGGCTGGTCAGGTTGGATGGGCGTGGTCACAGCGCTGTTTCTTCCCCCACATCTTGCTTATGTTCCCGTTGGTGGCGTAGTGCTTCTCGCATGCGCAAGTGCCGAATGCACTGCGCAGCTGTAGAAAAAGAGCGCGCTCGCCGCTATTCAGCGGTTTCTCGGTGGGCGCGGCCATCTTCCTGAGGCCGCGCGTGCGCAGATGGAGTCTCCTGCTTCCCGGGGGCTTCAGGAAAATGGCCGCTGCGATGTCCATCTGCGCACGTGCGGCACCCCGCGGCCATTTTCCTGAAGCGCCGGGAAGCAGGAGACTCCATCTGCGCACGCGCGGCCTCAGGAAGATGGCCGCGCCCACCGAGAACCCGCTGAATAGCGGCGAGCGCGCTCTTTTTGTACAGCTGCGCAGTGCATTCGGCACTTGCGCATGCGAGAAGCACTACGCCACCAACGGGAACATAAGCAAGATGTGGGGGAAGAAACAGCGCTGTGACCATGCGCATCCGACCTGACCAGCCTGATTGACAGGCGAAAAAGGCCACTTTTGTAAGGTATTTCGGCAGCATAGGTAGGGAATCGGGGGACAAAAAATACCCTATTGTAAAGCACAGCTCAGGCCCTATTTAACGGTATTTTTATCTCCTACTGAAAAAATAGGGTGACAGGTTCCCTTTAAGGTGGTAGCCCAAACACAGCTCACATGCAACCTATATTACTGAGAGGGACACTCCAACAAGAGAAGAAAAATCTGAATCTTTAGATCAGGTTGCAAACTGAATATCAGGGGTCTGAAAATGAATGACAGAATGAAGATTGCATAGTGAAATTTGATAAAATCACTAACATTTAAAAAAAAAAAAATTCCAAGTCGAAGTATATATATATATATATATATATATATATATATATATATATATATATATATATATATATATATATAAAAATTCCTTCAATTGAGAGAGATTAAAGCCGGTCTGTCCTCAGAAAATGTGGTAGTCATGTGTGAGGGCAGCATATAATCAAGGCAGATCTCACTACCCAATATACCAAAGGCACAAAACATAGACTTGTGCATTCTAGACCAGAGGCAACAACTCCGGAGCCTGTCACGTCCTCCAGCTCTCCAGTACATGATGGCTTTGCTCTACTGGCCTATATACACAGTAGATCATGAGTGACTATTACCTACCGATTCCTCCCTCTTTAGAAAGGGGTATCCAACTTTACAAGCAAACTCTGTATCTGACTCACAACTCACTTTTGGCTTATCCTATTGTAAAGAAAAGAGACCATGATTGCATATTTTACATAATACAATTTTTTTAGACATTTTTTCCATGAAAAACATCAGTAAATTCAAATTCTATAGTTTTTCTTTTTGGAAATGAGTAAAATGACATTTATTTTAGCTATTTGTTGCCTTAAATGGGTTATCCAGGCTCATCACTAAAGTCACTCTATGTGACTGCAGACTTGTGACTCTTCATATCGTACACAGTGTGTGCTGTGAGGATTCTCCGCTGCGATATGCATTCTCCTGGCCGCATTCCGACTAGACATGCGCGAAGTCTAGTCGGAATGTGGCTGTGAATATGCATGGCTCATACTTGTGCTCACATGTCCGCTTGGTCTCAGTGCTGGTATCAGAGAATCCTCACAATCCACACAGGGTGACTGCAGACTTCAGTGAAACGCCCAAATAAGTTAGTTTGTTAGCAATGTATTGTACGATCTAGCTGATAGAAGAAGCTTGAAACTGCAAAAACTGTAAATGCGCTGCTGGCAGAGCCATAGACTGTCAGACGTAGAACAGCCATACTTACGTTAGGTCAGCTTTATGAAAGGTATTCACTTGGCAGCATAACACTTCGGAGAAAGTCTACCTTTCATAAAGACCATCAAGCATAATTATAATAATACTTATATAATATGTAATAACATTAATAATAATAATATTATTAATTAATAATATTATAATAATATTATATAATACTAAACCTGATAGTGATACATAGACCACAGGTTGTCAGGCACAACTGAGGCTTAGTTATAGATGCCCCTAATATGGCTTAGTGCCTATATTTTCTGGCCAAACCTACACCCACCCCAGCTATCAGATAT
Source organism: Ranitomeya imitator (assembly GCF_032444005.1). Taxonomy (NCBI): domain Eukaryota; kingdom Metazoa; phylum Chordata; class Amphibia; order Anura; family Dendrobatidae; genus Ranitomeya; species Ranitomeya imitator. The sequence goes on from NC_091282.1 coordinate 81,105,478, forward strand.
TCCCCTGACGAAGAGTTTGAATGGGACCGAAACGCGTAGGAAAAAGTTTTGATGGTTGACATGAATAGGGCTTCTCGCTTTGAACTCGCAAGTGTGACCCCGGCCTAAAGGTGAGATCTTGCCCATTTATTCTACCTGCACTGTTTTCGCCATGGGCATTTTATTCACCTAGTTAGTGTTTTTTACTAGGTTCAATTAAAAGGTTAAGTTTTATGGTACTTTTTGCTATATATATATATATATATATATTCCTTACCATGGAGTTTATAGAACGATTACCACCACTGCTGTCACCTTTGCTCTTACACCAATAAAACATCTGACCATTATAGTCAATGGCTCCACAGTGCGGTTCTTGTGAATATGGTTTTTTTACACTTCTTGAGCACTTACTCAGCAGATGTAACAAGCCATTTAAAAGAGGTTTTCTGCTTAATATTTGTTTTACCAGATATGTTGGTAACATTTTCTTGCGCTTCCTATTATGGCAGGTTGTCCTCCTGCACTTGTTATTGCCGCCTTCCTCGCAGACTGCGCCGCTCTCCTGGCCACTAAATGGCTGTACATCAGTCTCCTCCAATAGACGAAAAAGCCCTTTCCCAACTGGAGGAGAATGATGGAATGATGGAAGTTTCCACACAAAGATATCTTTGTGTGGAAACTTCCTGAAGAAGAAGCCTTTGAGCTTCGAAACGCGTTGAATAAACCACCCGAACACCCTAACAGTATATCTGGATCTATTATTTGTCGCAGCAGCGCAGATATAATCCACATTTCATTTATTATAATGTAGGGGCTTAGACGCAGATTTCACTGATGTGTCACTTATTAGGCTGTGTGCTGTTTTTTTTTCTCTCCATACAATGAATGATTTATCACCAGGAGATTATGATTGCCCTGTTTAACTTCCTTATGCCAAGCGGTGTCAACCATGCCCCCTCCTCTGAAAATCAACTTACTGTCAATAGACAATGCGCACAGAAATCTATGATGGGGGCTGTTGTGAATTCTGTGGCAGAGCTCCCTCCTGTGGTCACAAGTGGTACTTCGGCTGATTCTCTCTATGAGCTTCCGCTGGTGGAGGAGAGTGGTACTGCGGCTTCTGAGTTTCCTTCCTCAGGTGATGTGGTGAAGTCGTTAGGTGCTGCTCTATTTAACTCCACCTAGTGCTTTGATCCTGGCCTCCAGTCAATGTTCTAGTATTGGACTTGCTTCCTCCTGGATCGTTCCTGTGGCCTGCTGCTCTGCATAGCTAAGTTGCTCTTGTGTTATTTTTGTTTGCTGTTTTTTCTGTCCAGCTTGTTTATTTTGTTTTTCTTGCTTGCTGGAAGCTCTGGGACGCAGAGGGTGTACCTCCGTGCCGTTAGTCGGTACGGAGGGTCTTTTTGCCCCCTTTGCGTGGTTGTTTGTAGGGTTTTGTGTTCACCGCAAAGTTACCTTTCCTGTCCTCGCCCTGTTCAGAAAGTCGGGCCTCACTTTGCTAAATCTATTTCATCTCTACGTTTGTCTTTTCATCTTAACTCACAGTCATTATATGTGGGGGGCTGCCTTTTCCTTTGGGGTATTTGTCTGAGGCAAGGTAGGCTTATTTTCTATCTTCAGGCTGGCTAGTTTCTCAGGCTGTGCCGAGTTGCATAGGGAGCATTAGGCGCAATCCACAGCTGCCTCTAGTTGTGGTTGGAGAGGATTAGGGATTGCGGTCAGCAGAGTTCCCACGTCTCAGAGCTCGTTCTATGTTTTTGGGTTATTGTCAGATCACTGTATGTGCTCTGACTTCTATGTCCATTGTGGTACTGAATTACCAGCCATAACAGGGGGCCGGATCAGCTTTCTGAGCTCTGCTACATTAACCCCTTTCTGCCATCAGACGTACTATTGCGTCCATGGGGGGTGGGCTTTACTTCCCAAGGACGCAATAGTACGTCATATGCGATCGGCAGCGCTCACGGGGGGAGCGGCGCCGATCGCGGCCGGGTGTCAGCTGCCTATCGCAGCTGACATCCGGCACTATGTGCCAGGAGCGGTCACGGACCGCCCCCGGCACATTAACCCCCGGCACACCGCGATCAAAGATGATCGCGATGTGCCGGCGGTGCAGGGAAGCACCGCGCAGGGAGGGGGCTCCCTGCGGGCTTCCCTGAGACCCCCGCAGCAACGCGATGTAATCGCGTTGCTGCGAGGGTCTTGCCGCCCTCCCTCCCTGCTCCAGGTCCCGGATCCAAGATGGCCGCGGATCCGGGTCCTGCAGGGAGGGAGGTGGCTTCACAGAGCCTGCTTAGAGCAGGCACTGTGAAGGCTGCAGCGCTGCATGTCAGATCAGTGATCTGACAGAGTGCTGTGCAAACTGTCAGATCACTGATCTGTGACGTCCCCCCCTGGGACAAAGTAAAAAAGTAAAAAAAAAAATTTCCAAATGTGTAAAAAAAATTAAAAAAAAATATTCCTAAATAATGAAAAAAAAAAAAAAATATTCCCATAAATACATTTCTTCATCTAAATAAAAAAAAAAAAAACAATAAAAGTACACATATTTAGTATCGCCGCGTCCGTATCGACTCGCCCTATAAAACTGGCACACTAGTTAACCCCTTCAGTAAACACCGTAAGAAAAAAAAAAAAAAAACGAGGCAAAAAACGACGCTTTATTATCATACCGCCGAACAAAAAGTGGAATAACACGCGATCAAAAAGACAGATATAAATAACCATGGTACCGCTGAAAGCGTCATCTTGTCCCGCAAAAAACGAGCCACCATAAAGCATCATCAGCAAAAAAATGAAAAAGTTATAGTCCTGAGAATAAAGCGATGCCAAAATAATTATTTTTTCTATAAAATAGTTTTTATCGTATAAAAGCGCCAAAACATAAAAAAATGATATAAATGAGGTATCGCTGTAATCGTACTGACCCGAAGAATAAAACTGCTTTATCAATTTTACCAAACGCGGAACGGTATAAACGCCTCCCCCAAAAGAAATTCATGAATAGCTGGTTTTTGGTCATTCTGTCTCACAAAAATCGGAATAAAAAGCGATCAAAAAATGTCACGTGCCCGAAAATTTTACCAATAAAAACGTCAACTCGTCGCACAAAAAACAAGACCTCACATGACTGTGTGGACCAAAATATGGAAAAATTATAGCTCTCAAAATGTGGTAACGCAAAAAATATTTTTTGCAATAAAAAGCGTCTTTCAGTGTGTGACGGCTGCCAATCATAAAAATCCGCTAAAAAACCCGCTATAAAAGTAAATCAAACCCCCCTTCATCACCCCCTTAGTTAGGGAAAAATAAAAAAATGTATTTATTTCCATTTTCCCATTAGGGCTAGGGTTAGGGCTAGGGTTAGGGCTAGGGCTAGGGTTAGGGCTAGGGTTAGGGTTAGGGCTAGGGTTAGGGCTAGGGTTAGGGCTAGGGTTAGGGCTAGGGCTAGGGTTAGGGCTAGGGTTAGGGCTAGGGCTAGGGCTAGGGTTAGGGTTAGGGCTACAGTTAGGGTTGGGGCTAAAGTTACAGTTAGGGTTTAGATTACATTTACAGTTGGGAATAGGGTTGGGATTAGGGTTAGGGGTGTGTCAGGGTTAGAGGTGTGGTTAGGGTTACCGTTGGAATTAGGGTTAGGGGAGTGTTTGGATTAGGGTTTCAGTTATAATTGGGGGGTTTCCACTGTTTAGGCACATCAGGGGCTCTCCAAAAGCGACATGGCGTCCGATCTCAATTCCAGCCAATTCTGCGTTGAAAAAGTAAAACAGTGCTTCTTTCCTTCCGAGCTCACCCGTGTGCCCAAACAGGGGTTTACCCCAACATATGGGGTATCAGCGTACTCAGGACAAATAGGACAACAACTGTTGGGGTCCAATTTCTCCTGTTACCCTTGGGAAAATACAAAACTGGGGGCTAAAAAATAATTTTTGTGGGAAAAAAAAGATTTTTTATTTTTACGGCTCTGCGTTATAAACTGTAGTGAAACACTTGGGATTCAAAGTTCTCACAACACATCTAGATAAGTTCCCGGGGGGGTCTAGTTTCCAATATGGGGTCACTTGTGGGGGGTTTCTACTGTTTAGGTACATTAGGGGCTCTGCAAACGCAATGTGACGCCTGCAGACCATTCCATCTAAGTCTGCATTCAAATGGCACTCCTTCCCTTCCGAGCCCTCCCATGCGCCCAAACAGTGGTTTCCCCCCACATATGGGGTATCAGCGCACTCAGGACAAATTGGACAACACATTTTTGGGTCCAATTTCTCCTGTTACCCTCGGGAAAATACAAAACTGGGGGCTAAAAAATAATTTTTGTGGGAAAAAATTTTTGTTTTATTTTTACGGCTCTCCATTATAAACCTCTGTGAAGCCCTTGGTGGGTCAAAGCGCTCACCACACATCTAGATAAGTTCCTTAGGGGGTCTACTTTCCAAAATGGTGTCACTTGTGAGTGGTTTCTACTATTTAGGTACATTAGGGGCTCTGCAAACGCAACATGGCGTCTCATCTCAATTCCTGTCAATTTTGCATTGAAAAGTCAAACGGCGCTCCTTCCTTTCCGAGCTCTCCCATCCGCCCAAACAGTGGTTTACCCCCACATATGGGGTATCAGCGCACTCAGGACAAATTGTACAACAACTTTTGGGGTCCAATTTCTTCTCTTACCCTTGGAAAAATAAAAAATTGGGGGCGAAAAGATAATTTTTGTGAAAAAATATGATTTTTTTATTTTTACGGTTCTGCATTATAAACTTCTGTGAAGCACTGGGTGGGTCAAAAACCTCTAGATAAGTTCCTTAGGGGGTCTACTTTCCAAAATGGTGTCACTTGTGGGGGGTTTCAATGTTTAGGCACATCAGTGGCTTTCCAAACGCAACATGGCATCCCATCTCAATTCCTGTCAATTTTGCATTGAAAAGTCAAACGGCGCTCCTTCCCTTCCGAGCTCTCCCATCCGCCCAAACAGTGGTTTACCCCCACATATGGGATATCAGCTTACTCAGGACAAATTGTACAACAACTATTGGGGTCCAATTTCTTCTCTTACCCTTGGAAAAATAAAAAATTGGGGGCGAAAAGATAATTTTTGTGAAAAAATATGATTTTTTATTTTTACGGTTCTACATTATAAACTTCTGTGAAGCACTTGGTGGGTGAAAGAGCTCACCACACCTCTAGATAAGTTCCTTAGGGGGTCTACTTTCCAAAATGGTGTCACTTGTGGGGGGTTTCAATGTTTAGGCACATCAGGGGCTCTCCAAACGAAACATGGCGTCCCATCTCAATTCCAGTCAATTTTGCATTGAAAAGTCAAATGGCGCTCCTTCGCTTCCGAGCTGTGCCATGCGCCCAAACAGTGGTTTACCCCCACATGTGGGGTATTGGCGTACTCAGGACAAATTGTACAACAATGATTGCGGTCCATTTTCTCCTGTTACCCTTGGTAAAATAAAACAAATTGGAGCTGAATTAAATTTTTTGTGAAAAAAAGTTAAATGTTCATTTTTATTTAAACATTCAAAAAATTCCTGTGAAGCACCAGAAGGGTTAATAAACTTCTTGAATGTGGTTTTAAGCACCTTGAGGGGTGTAGTTTTTAGAATGGTGTCACACTTGGGTATTTTCTATCATATAGACCCCTCAAAATGACTTCAAATGAGATGTGGTCCCTAAAAAAAAAATGGTGTTGTAAAAATGAGAAATTGCTGGTCAACTTTTCACCCTTATAACTCCCTAACAAAAAAAAATTTTGGTTCCAAAATTGTGCTGATGTAAAGTAGACATGTGGGAAATGTTACTTATTAAGTATTTTGTGTGACATATCTCTGTGATTTAATTGCATAAAAATTCAAAGTTGGAAAATTGCGAAATTTTCATAATTTTCGCCAAATTTCCGTTTTTTTCACAAATAAACGCAGGTACTATCAAAGAATTTTTACCATTGTCATGAAGTACAATATGTCACGAGAAAACAATGTCAGATTCACTGGGATCCGTTGAAGCGTTCCAGAGTTATAACCTCATAAAGGGACAGTGGTCAGAATTGTAAAAATTGGCCCGGTCATTAACGTGCAAACCACCCTTGGGGGTAAAGGGGTTAAAGAACCCTGATTGCATCACAACTCCTACACCCAGTTAAATAATACATAGTTGGATTCAGGGTCTCTTTCCCCAAATTGTGGTGCTCTCAGATGATGCAGCACAAACCTGCTGACAGATTCGCTTTAAAAATATTTGTTTGCAATGAGCTATTGCCCAGTAATACAGTAGGTATACTATGAGAACCAAATTCTAGTAGTTTTGTTATTTCTCCACTAGGGGGTGATATTGCTGTATTTAGTATTTAATTAAAGAGTAACTAAATTTTGTATTTAAATATTGATCAGCCTTAATAAAGTTATGATTTTTTTTTTTTTTAGCTCCATTAACATATTTTGTTTCCTTCTATTGTTATAGCACCAATCCAGCCGCTGTCTTCTTCTGTTCTCGGTGCTGATCCAGTCGTCTCCTTCTGAGAAGCCAGATCGCTCCAGTGTTTGCTGGGTGAACAAATTAAAAAAGAAAATGCTGGAGTGGTGCTTTAACACCATGCTGAAAGTGATTGCTTCAGCCTAGTTCATACTCACAGATCCTTTCTCTGCTCCTCTCCCCTATTCTCAGACACTATTCCCTGTCTGCGTGTGGGAGAAGGGAGTTTTTAGTTATCGAGAAAGATATAAAGGACCAGGCAGATGAGCCAGCACTTTTAGATTTGTGTATTAAAGATAGGAGATAGACCATGCGGCCTGCAGTCACCACTAGTAGGAGCTTACACGTTTACTGCCTACTGGTTTACATTGTAATCAATGGGAAAACTGTATTCAGTAGGCTCGCATGCTCCCCCTAGTGGTGACTGTCAGCAGCATGGAGCGCTAAACACTACAAAGACACAGAGGTGCACATGAATGAGGACTTATACAGCTACATTTTTGCTGTGATGTTTGATCTGCACAGTTTACCTCTATTGCAGCTAGTATAATATTTGGGGAGTATTTCAAGGTTACAGTAGGGTTATATGCGCTGTCCCAGTTGTTCCTTAACATCACAGTCACGGTGAACTTGTCCTTGTTAAATTTTACAACCATCTGGTTAAAACTGGGAATAAATAGAAAAAATGAAACACATGAAGATTGTGACACTGCTGCCATCATGAAACATAACCCAAATTTTTCCCCATTTTTAGTAATATTTTTATGTTTTTCTTTCGGATAAGACAACTATTGCATAAAGTTGCAGCACAAAGGATCTGGAAGTTATAAAGATGCCCACACTCTCCCTTGAAGATCTTGTGGTTGTTATATTCGGTAATGCATTGCTATGTTTTGAATGTTGATTTATTCATTTTCTGCCCAGCAACAGTTAGCTGCGGACAGACAGGGTTAACAACTGGCCGCAGCAAGTCAATTTTTGTAGCAAATCCGCATGTACTGACAAACAAGTGCGGCGGTTAAAATGCAGTGTTTTGGACGCAGTGAAAATACGGTGCGTTCAAAATCGTGGGGATGTAGCCTAAGTGGCAGCAGGATTTCAGATTTCAGGTAGGGGGTCTAATGAGACCAAGGGGAGGACGAGGGTCTAAGCCCAGTCCAGGAGGCCTAGTTAAAGAGATAAAACATGGCTTTGGTAAGCTGAAGAAGCAGTGGCGCAGCAAGGGACATGTGGCCCTTAGCATACTGACTTTGAGGGTCCTAGTGAGGAGTTGTACCGACGCTCCTCAGTCACTGAGGTACTCACTGAGAGTAATTGTGAGGGGCCGTAGCGACACACCTCGACCCGTGCGGTCCTCACAGGGGAAGATGGAGGTTCCCATTATGGTTTGCTGGACTGCTGGAACTTGTAACTAAAGTAATATACGGCCACATGTATCCGTACAGTTCCTGTCTCTGCAGAAAGCAGAAGAAGCGTTCATGAAGTGTTGTGCCTGATATCTGATGTATAGACTTCTCATCGAGTTAAGAAAAGTTTATTTTTGGACTCTGGTCTCTAGTCAAACGTCAGCATGTGGTCTGCAGAGGCGTGTTGCCAAGGTAACAGCAGCACACACCTATCCAGGACCCCCACTTTCCTGTAGCACGATGCTCACCTCGCCCACGACTACCATCCCGCACCGTGTTACAAGACCACTGATATTTATAGGCTTTAATAGGGCATATGGATGTCCCCCACTCCTCTGAGCCGCTCTATATGAAGCCTTGAGCCATTTCTGCATTACAACGACATATACAGCACAAATATTACCTTTTGTCCCCCATAGTTATCTGCGCATCCAGTGCGAGGTCGGCTATACATCTCTTCTTAGCTCCACAATCCATTGTGAATGAAATCTATAAAATAAGCACAGGCATGCCGAACAGTGTTAGGACAAAGCGTTACTGTACTTTTCATAAAATCAGTATATCATCTGCTGCAGCTCTGCTAGTCTTCTCATTGAGTAGCTCTGTCTTAAATCATGTCATTAATTGACAAATATCTATACTGTGCATAGGCAGAAAGTTTCCAATCGGTGGGGTCGGGGATAGCCAGAGCTCACAAGTATCAAAGACTACATATCCAGAGCTTATTATGGAGAAAACTATCAGCAGATACCTCACAGTGTCATCAAAGCTACAGTAAGAAGCCTAGTAAGTGATCCAGCACTAGAAGCATTGTCTCAGTCCAAACTTTATATTGCTGGCAGCAAAACCCTTGTGACATATTCTCTTTAAATAATATATTTTTTACATTTGGAGATGAAATTTCCATGTTCTTCTTGCTATTTTCTTTGACAGAACATAACAGCTTCGGCAGCTAGATTTTTGCTGGTGATGTGTGAAGACGTGGACTGTCTTACCCCATCCCTACCCTGAAGACAACCGCCATATGCATATGTGTAATGTGAACAGTATTATGTGTTTTATGCATTTAATGTGTATGTGGCACCCCAGGAGTTCGGATACCACAGTAGTGCTGCCCTCCTCTCGGGGAAGGTAGTGCTATGCCTGGAAACAAAAGGGATCCCTTTGGCAGGTTATCCCACACACAACACATTCTGACTCCAGGCCAGGAGGGGGAGCTCAAAACCCTGTTTTAGGGGAGCTTCCCTGATATACATAGATCGTGGTCTGGAGGAGGAGTCAGTCAGTCTGAGAGAGTCTGGTGCGGAGAGATTGAGGGCTCAAGGAGGCTACGATTGGGCCTCCTAGGAGCCAGAGCACTGAAACCGGGCACTGGGAGCCCGAGGTTGTGGATAACTGCAAGGTCCAGAACCGGAGAGCATAGAACTATACGTGAACTTCCTGTACAACACCTGTAGTACAGCAGCAGTTAGAGCCTGGAGTCACCGTGTCTGAGAACCCAAGAGAATGGTTCAAGCAGCCTACCGTGCAGGTACTGTCCCAGGACAGGAGAGAAAGGAGTACCATGCCAGCAAACTACAGGGAGCAAGGGACCAGAAAAGCAGGGCATAGTGGAAGGCTCCCAACCTGACCTACCAAGGGGATTTCCACTTGTCTCCAGGCTGCCTGGACTCCATCTACACCTGTTGCGGAACCCTGGACTGTGGCCTGCTACCACCAGTAAACCAGGTAAAGACTGCAACCCTGTGTCTTCCGTTATTTACCGGCAACACATCATCCCTGTCATATACCTTGGGAGCCCTGGGGACCCCGCTTCACCTGTTGGAAGTGTTACCATCTTGCTGCTACAACATCACCCCAGAGGACCCCTTTAAGCAGCGTCGGTCCCTACCGACCAAAAACCACAGGTGGCGTCACGAACAATAGACTTTATTTACAATTCCCCTTAAAAGACCTTTCCCCCTTTTAATTGAGTCCCAGGGCCATGGACCGGGTCGCCGCCACCGTGACATCCCCTTTAAGTGCGACTGGACCCGGTGCCGAGTATCCCCATTGCCCTGGCGGGCGACTCATGTATAATCCCTATGTAATGTGTTATGGTTATGTGTGCAAATTGCATATTCGCGATCACGCTGCCGCCCGCTTCTGGTGCCGGCACCAGAGAATCCTGACAGCTGTTAGTGTGCGCACTATGAGGCCATGTTCACACAATGCGTTTTTTACTGCGGAACCGCCGCGATTTTGCCGCTGCGGGTCCGCAGCTGTTTTCCATGCAGGGTACAGTACAATGTACCCTATGGAAAACGGGAACCACTGTGCACATGATGCGGAAATTCACTAAAAAAGCCGCGCTGAATAGCTGCGGTAAAAAAGGACCATGTCACTTCTTTGTGCGGAACTGCAACGGTTCTGCACCCATTGACCTCCATTGTGAGGTCAAACCCGCAGTAAAACCCGCAGACGAAAAAAATATCTGCGGGTTTTCTGCGGTTTGTGGTGCAGAACCGCTGCAGCAGGAAGTGCGTGGGCGGAGTGTGGCTGTCCCCCCGTGCCCCAATCCCACCCCCCCATGCTCCGATGCTACCCCCCCCGTGCCGTCATCTCCCCCCCTTATACTTACCGGGCCTCCCGGTGTCCGTCCGTCCATCTTCTCCCTAGGCGCCGCCATCTTCCAAAATGGCGGGCGCATGCGCAGTGCGCCCACCGAATCTGCCGGCCGGCAGATTCCTTCCAGGCACATTTTGATCACTGTGATAACCTCACAGTGATCAAAATAAAAAAAAAAAGTAAATGACCCCCCCCCTTTATCACCCCCATAGGTAGTAACAATAATAAAATAAAGAATTTTTTTCCCCCCCCCACTACAGTAAATTAGGGGTAGGGTTAGGGGTAGGGTTAGGGGTAGAGTTAGGGGTAGGGTTAGGGGTAGGGTTAGGGTTAGGGTTAGGGGTAGGGTTAGGGTATTTTCAGCCATTTTAACCCTAAAAAACTTCCTAGAAAACACACAGACTCTGCAGAGAAAACTGCATAAAAAAACGCACTAAAAACCGCATCAAAAAACGCATCAAAAAACGCACCAAGAGCTGTGGTTTTTAGTGCAGAAAAAACAGCAGGGAAATCAGGAACGTGTGAACATGGCCTGAGGATTCACAAGCCTGCAAAACCCCTTTAATGAATCTTAAGAGCAGCTTTACTTAGTTTCAGTGACCTCACCCGCTCAGTATTATGTATAAGTATTGTCGGAAACGGCTTTTATAAATAAAGGAATTTCCTGAGCATAAAAAAAGGAAAAGTTCCCTTCCACATCCATGGGTGCAGGACGCTTACCCAAGACACTTAGTGCACAGTACGAGGCTATAGTGCTCAGTGTTATGACTACATTTCATTTACGCTTCATTTCATGCAGTTTAATCCCCTGGTTATCTAGTGCCATACAAGGGATCAAGTTCCGAGGGGATTATTTCCATCATACCGATGTCCCGTATGTAAGTATTTCTGTTGGTTCTGACGTCGGTCCACAGTTACTTGAATTTAAACGAAGACTGTTTCATGCGATTGTGACACTTCTACAGTAACAGATCCTATAATACCGCAATACTATGACACCAAGGTCAGTCAGGTGTTAAACACGAGAAATCGTTTCATTATCAGGACATTTATTTATTCATATGGTGATTATAGCACAGCAATAAGAGGAGGACTGAATCCTTCTAGTCAGTGACAGAATCTACTATATAATTGTCTAAAGGTCACTTCCGTCTTTCTGTCTGTCCTTCTTTCTGTCACAGATATTCATTGGTTGCGGCCTCTGTCTGTCAAGGAAATCCAAGACGCTGATTGGTCGCGTCAAAACAGCCACGACCAATCAGCGACGGGCACAGTCTGGAAGAAAATGGCCGCTCCTTACTCCCGCAGTCAGTGCCTGTCGCCCGCATACTTCCCTCCGGTCACCGCTAACACAGGGTTAATGCCGGCGGTAACGGACCGCGTTATGCCGCGGGTAATGCACTCTGTTACTGCCGCTATTAACCCTGTGTGTCCCCAACTTTTTACTATTGATGCTGCCTATGCGGCATCAATAGTAAAAAAAGTAATGTTAAAAATAGTAAAAAAAACAAAAAACCTGCTATACTCACCCTCCGTAGTCCGCCAAGCCGCTCGCGCCTGCCGCCATCTTCCGTTCCCAGCGATGCATTGCGAAATTACCCAGAAGACTTAGCGGTCTCGCAAGACCATTAAGTCTTCTGGGTAATTTCGCAATGCATACTGGGAACAGGAGATGGCGGCTGCCGCGCGCCCATCGCCACATCGCCATTGGATCCCAGGGGTGAGTATGCAACTATTTTTATTTTAATTCTTTTTTTTAACAGGGATATGTGGCCACACTGCTAAATACTGCATGGGCTACATGGCTGCTATATACTACGTGGGCAGTACTATATACTACATGGCTGCTATTTACTACGTGGACAGTACTATATACTACATGGCTGCTATATACTACATGGGCAGTACTAGATACTACATGGCTGCTATATACTACATGGACAGTACTATATACTACATGGCTGCTATATACTACGTGGGCAGTACTATATACTACATGGCTGCTATATACTATGTGAGCAGTACTATATACTACATGGCTGCTATATACTACATGGGCAGTACTAGATACTACATGGCTGCTATATACTACGTGGACAGTACTATATACTACATGGCTACTATATACTATGTGGACAGTACTATATACTACATGGCTGCTATATACTATGTGGGCAATACTATATACTACATGGCTGCTATATACTACGTGGGCAGTACTATATACTACATGGCTGCTATATACTATGTGGACAGTACTATATACTACATGGCTGCTATATACTACGTGGGCAGTACTATATACTACATGGCTGCTATATACTACGTGGGACTGACCAATATACTACGTGTCTGTGCTGTATACTATGTCGCTGTGCAATTTACTATGTGGCTGGGCAATATTCTACGTGGCTGGGCAATATACTACATGACTGGGCAATATACTACGTGGCTGGACAATATACTACGTGGACTGGGCAATATACTACGTAGACATGCATATTCTAGAATACCTGATGCGTTAGAATCGGGCCACCATCTAGTAAGATATAATATGCCAAATGTCATACTGATATGCACAACATCTTTAACCTGCTCCCGACTAGGCAATTTTCCACTTTTGAGCTTTCTTTTTTCCTCCCCTTTCTCCAAGAACCATATCTTTTTTTGAAATTGTCCATCCAGGCCGTATAAAGGCTTGTTTTTCACTTTAAAGTCCAGAGGCGGCAGCTTTACACAACTCTATCCGATGCTTGGTATTTGGTATTGTGCTTGGTGATGTAAGGCTGCATGTCGCTGCTTGGCTACTGACACCCGTGCCATGAAGGTCCCAGGGCACTGTTTTTGTGCTGATGCCAGAAGAGGTTTGCACTCTGCAGTCATTGAGTAGCAGAACTTTAACAACTTTTATTCACTATTCATCTCTAAACTGAACAATTCCACTGTGTAATTTTACGTAATCTTCAACTTCATTGTTCAGTGGCTTTGGTTCCTATAGTATGGATATAAATTATATATTGCTCTTGGTGGCGCTTTTACACAGTTACTTTCACACAGACACCTTGTGGCTCCAGAAAAAAATCTGTTCACTCCATGCAATGCAATACTCATTCACAAACTGCAGAGAAAGTGCACTGCATCATTGTCCCTGTGTGTCTGATATCTCAGCGCAGCGGGCGCAATGTCGTCCTTGTATCGCGACCAGTGCAGACCACATGCTACAGAGACCGGGACAGCTGGGGAATGGGGGGAGATGAGTTTTTTATAAATCAATGAGTACTTTGTGGAAGCCATCATGTGGTATCCCGGTATCTAGTCTACTGCTGCTGAGTGAAACAGTTGTAGTGTGGCAGTAGATTTGCTCCAGTGTGCCAGAACTACTTTGGTCACAGTGAGTTAGGAGAGGTAATACATTGCATGTGCGTACACTGAGGAGTCATAAATGTGCATTGTAATTTGTACTTTGCTGCCATCTACTGGTCAATGTATGCATATGAAAGTTAGACAAATAACGGGAACCTGTCACCCCCCAAATCGAAGATGAGCTAAGCCCACCAGCATCAGGGGCTTATCTACAGCATTCTGGAATGCTGTAGATAAGCCCCCGATGTATCCTAAAAGATGAGAAAAAGAGGTTAGATTATACTCACCCAGGGGCGGTCCGATCGGATGGGCGTTGCGGTTCGGGGCCTCCCATCTTCATACGATGACGTCCTCTTCTTGTCTTCACGCTGCAGCTCCGGCGCTTGCATACTTTATCTGTCCTATTGAGGGCAGAGCAAAGTACTGCAGTGCGCAGGCGCTAGGCCTCTCTGACCTTTCCCGGTGCCTGCGCACTGCAGTACTTTGCTCTGCCCTCAACAGCGTGAATACAGGAAGAGGACGTCATCGTAAGAAGATGGGAGGCCCCGGACCGGACCGCTACGCCCATCGGACCGGGACCGCCCCTGGGTGAGTATAATCTAACTTTTATTTCTCATCTTTCAGGATACATCAGGGGTTTATTTACAGCATTACAGAATGCTGTATACAAGCCCCTGATGCTGGTGGGCTTAGCTCATCTTCGATTTTTGGGGGTGACAGGTTCCCTTTAATCTCCTCACAACAAGCTGCCATAGAAATGACTGGGAGGAGCCTCCCAACTCACACAGGTCCTGTGAGCTGGTACAAACCAATCTCATCCTGTCTAGTCAAGGAAAAGGAATGAAGTTCCACTTATCGCTGAATTTATTCCAATCCATGCTGAGGAGGACATCACCCTTCACATAGTCCTCTCCATGAAAGGAGTGAAGCCTCAGTCAGGAGAGATAAGGCTGAACAAATGCTCCTGCCTACTTTTCCTATGTGCTTCTGGTCAGAACCAGCTCCATTGTGTCTGCCACCGCAACTCTGCAACATCTGGCGCCTCCCCTGCGGCTCACCGCAATTATATTAATTTGAGGGCCATAATACTAATTGGAGGGCTATTTGGGGGGCCATCGTACTATTTGGATGACTATGCGGGGGTCATTATACTGTATTAAGGCTGTATGGGGCCAATTATACTGTTTGGAGGGCTAGTAGGGACTATATAATGTGTGCTAGTGGCCACAAAGATGTATGAAATGCCACTGTACTGTATGGAGGGGTATGTGGAGGGCATCATACTGTATAGAGGACTGTGTCAGGGCCATAATACTATGTGTGGGGGCTATCCTACTGTGTTGCGGTCACTGTGGGGGTATAATATTTTACAGGGGGTAGTGTAGGTAGGGTTCTGGTGAGGAATTAACTGTTGGGGTATCTTGGTGAGTTTGGGTGGGCACATTCCAGCTTCATACTTTAATGGGGCCATGAAAGGAGTGTCTTAGTGTGTGGGAACACTAAGGGGCTTTAATGGGGAAAAATTAATGCCTGCAAAGTTATAGGATATGCTCTTATTTGAAACCGCCTAATGTTTTTGTTTTGTGTGTGTGTGTGTGTGTTGGGGGGGGGGGGGGAGGAGAGGGAGATAGGACTTCTGCTATGGGGACCCCATGATTTCTACATATGCCCCTGGTGTGGTCCTCAACATGTTGAAGAAAATAGGGTGCACCTCCAATTTTAAGGAAGTTGATTGTAAGTGAGTATCAGGGTGCCACACCTTGCATGGAGAAGGAATGTGGACTAGGAAGAGGAAGACCAAATAAAAAATGGTGTGTACACCTGATGCAATATCATAGAGAAACAATATATATATAAAATGTAACATTATTGGAAAACTTGGACATGCAAAAAATGAAACATTAAAAGCATGTATACAATATGGTAGTCATGCAACACCCCAGGACAGTATGTATATGGAACAACAGTCAACATGCAAAGCTCCACTGTTGTGTAAATGGGCAAAGCATGCACCGTACCTAATAGAAGCTATCACAGGGTCACAAAATGTGATGTACAAAATACAGGTCCATATATAGTTGCAAATATGGCAAAAAAAGCCCCTTGTCTAGGGGTGACCTGTAGAAATACAGCCAAATATAGGGAGAAAAATTACCAGCAAAGTTGAGTCAAAGCTCAATTCCTCTCTCCTATAAACACTGTCCAGCCAAGAGAAAATAATATAAAATATAACTTTTAATCATACTTTTATAAAAACTACCCAAAGAAAAAAGAAAAAAGTGATAAAGTGCATATTAAAATCTCATTTATCAACTTTATTGTCCATCCGGACCAACATCACATAGGGATATGGATACCTCATCTGACTAGAGGTCCCTATAAGTCATCCACTAAGTCCAATTCTGATCAGATTAGATGCCCAATCATGAATTACTAGACCGTAAATTGAACCATCCCGACATCATATATGATGCTCTTATTAGAGGGATATAAGCACGGTCTCTATGTGGACTAATCAGCTTGGTTGCATATCTTTGTTTGTCACACACAGAAAATATAAAGGAAAGATCTCACCCATCAAGCGTGCAGGCATCGATCATCACCTCTCTGTTTCCAAGCAACCAGGCTCCATAGAGGGAGTGGATCCAGTTATGACCTAATATGCCCTGTATAGGCTAGTATGGCCCTGATCCCAAAACTCCCGTCCTTACAAGGGCAGTCCACATCTGACCTTTAAATACAATAGCCCTATTTGTCCCTGTACATCCCGACGCGTTTCGTCTCTGCCACGACTCCTCAGGGGACCTCTATACTCAAATAGGGTACATAGCTACAACATAGGCAACTAGGGTTCTGTCCTGGTAATACTCGGGCTTGCAATGGCAATTCGTCACGCCCTCTTTAATTACCTTTATAAGCTATACACAGCACAATAATCAGGTGTCTAATCATGGTAACTCACCCAATCCAATACCGCCGCTTATACACGCCATCTCTAACACTGCACGTGTCTTCCAACATGGCCGCTACACTTCCGGTACACTCATATGAGGTCACCGCTCATCAACAACACCATGGTAACCGCTTGTGTCTATACGGCGAGCACACCAAATATGGCCGCTCTATATCCGGTTCACCACCCGGAAGTAGCTTCTGGAACGCATCCTGCGCTTCAAACCGATCAATTTCAGCGGCCGGAAATGATTTAGCAGGAGGACACCACGTATCAAAATCGCCATAGTAACCTGCTTGTGTCCATACGGCGAAGTATACCAAATATGGCCGCTTAATATCTGGATCACAATCCGGAAGTCTCATCTGGAACGCATCCTGCGCTCCATATCGACCTGTTAAAGCGGCCGCTACTTTTGGCAGCTTATTACATATTGCATTATCATATTTATATTATTCAAAATGGAAAAAGCATTAAGCGGTGGGATTGTCATATTTATTCATCTAAATTATGTGCTTATGAACCGTATTTCTGCACCGTTTATTCATCTAAATTATGTGCTTATGAACCGTATTTCTGCACCATAATACTCTGCAGCAGTAGGGAAATACATACAGTGGCTTGCCAATCAAATTACAATAACCACATTACTTAAACATTTTCTCATACTGCCAACATACAAGATAATAATAAATGATGTCAGAACCGGTGACATTAATTCAGAATAACGGGTAATAGCCTCAGAAATGGCATAATTAGGTAGTATAGATCTTACAATACAGTATTGACAGTACATTAACCAAAAAAATATTGACAGATTAACTCTCACTTATAGTATCTTAAACGAAACAACTATAGTTTAGCTGCTCATTCAGCCCCCTCGGAGCTACGCCTGATTTGCTCCGTAGATTGGAGGGTTTAACTGTGGACCCTGGGGTGCAATTAGGAAGTGTAGACGTAGAGGCTCTATACAGCTCTATACCCCACGAGAAGGGCCTTGAGGCGATTCAATACTTCTTGGGGGTGTCAATTTCGTAGCCACAATGAGTTTGTGCTGAAACTAATGCGGTTTTGCCTGACACGCAATTTTTTCCTTTTTGATCAAAAAATCTACCACCAGCTCAGGGGCACTGCGATGGGGTGCCCTTGTGCCCCCATGTACGCAAATTTGTTCCTGGGCTGGTGGGAGGAGACTTGCGTGTTTAGGAGTGAAATGGGGTGTATCGGGTCCATTGAATTGTGGACCCGTTATATTGACGATGTCCTGGTAATTTGGGGTGATTCTGCAACAAATTTTACATCATTTGTGGACACCCTAAATCGAAATGACTTAGGTCTTTATTTTACATCAGTTATGGACTCGTCAACACTACCATTCTTAGATATCTTGATTAAGAAGGGGGAAGACGGCACTGTGACTACGTGCACATATAAAAAACCTACCGCAACTAATGCACTACTCAAATGGCAGAGCAGCCATCCAACCCATTTGAAATGAGGGATACCCAAAAGTCAGTATCTCAGGATCCGCAGGAACTGCACCACAGAAGAAGATTTCGAAGTACAGGCCAAAGAGCTGCGTAATAAGTTCCTGGAAAGGGGATATCCTCCTGATGTCCTTAAGCGAGCATATAAGGAGGTTAAAAATAAGAACAGGTCTGAATTGTTGAGGCCAGCTCGTAGAGCTGACAATGAGGGACAAATGAGACTTATTACCACGTTTGATAATGGTGCACAGGAAGTACGCAAAATCCTAACTAAACACTGGTCCATTTTGCTTATGGATCCAGATATTGGTAATCAATTAATGGAGCGACCATTAATCACCTATAGAAGAGGTCGCTCATTAAAAGATAGGTTTGTAAAGAGTCATTTCAAAAGCCCTATATCTAAAACGTGGTTAACAAGTGACACAAAGGGTTGCTTCAGATGTGGACATTGTGTTGCCTGTTCCCACATTATCACAGGTGACAGGTTTACCGGTAATGTCACTGGGAAAGAGTACATGGTAAGAGAATTCATCAATTGTAGTACGAAGGGGATAATTTACAAAGCCTCCTGTGTATGTGGGAAAGAATACGTTGGGAAAACCATCAGAGAGTTCAGACGAAGGATAGGAGAGCACATTGGAGATGTGGTGCATAGGAGAGATACCCCAGTTCCACAACATGTCAATAGTTGTCAAGGAGGCAATACAGATTCTATTAAATTTATGGGCATTGAGAAAGTGGCGAGACCCATACGAGGAGGTAATTGGGACAAAATCATCTTGCAGAAAGAAACAAGGTGGATATTCCACTTGAATACTGTAGCTCCGAGGGGGCTGAATGAGCAGCTAAACTATAGTTGTTTCGTTTAAGATACTATAAGTGAGAGTTAATCTGTCAATATTTTTTTGGTTAATGTACTGTCAATACTGTATTGTAAGATCTATACTACCTAATTATGCCATTTCTGAGGCTATTACCCGTTATTCTGAATTAATGTCACCGGTTCTGACATCATTTATTATTATCTTGTATGTTGGCAGTATGAGAAAATGTTTAAGTAATGTGGTTATTGTAATTTGATTGGCAAGCCACTGTATGTATTTCCCTACTGCTGCAGAGTATTATGGTGCAGAAATACGGTTCATAAGCACATAATTTAGATGAATAAACGGTGCAGAAATACGGTTCATAAGCACATAATTTAGATGAATAAATATGACAATCCCACCGCTTAATGCTTTTTCCATTTTGAATAATATAAATATGATAATGCAATATGTAATAAGCTGCCAAAAGTAGCGGCCGCTTTAACAGGTCGATATGGAGCGCAGGATGCGTTCCAGATGAGACTTCCGGATTGTGATCCAGATATTAAGCGGCCATATTTGGTATACTTCGCCGTATGGACACAAGCAGGTTACTATGGCGATTTTGATACGTGGTGTCCTCCGGCTAAATCATTTCCGGCCGCTGAAATTGATCGGTTTTAAGCGCAGGATGCGTTCCAGAAGCTACTTCTGGGTGGTGAACCGGATATAGAGCGGCCATATTTGGTGTGCTCGCCGTATAGACACAAGCGGTTACCATGGTGTTGTTGATGAGTGGTGACCTCATATGAGTGTACCGGAAGTGTAGCGGCCATGTTGGAAGACACGTGCAGTGTTAGAGATGGCGTGTATAAGCGGCGGTATTGGATTGGGTGAGTTACCATGATTAGACACCTGATTATTGTGCTGTGTATAGCTTATAAAGGTAATTAAAGAGGGCGTGACGAATTGCCATTGCAAGCCCGAGTATTACCAGGACAGAACCCTAGTTGCCTATGTTGTAGCTATGTACCCTATTTGAGTATAGAGGTCCCCTGAGGAGTCGTGGCAGAGACGAAACGCGTCGGGATGTACAGGGACAAATAGGGCTATTGTAGTTAAGGGTCAGATGTGGACTGCCCTTGTAAGGACGGGAGTTTTGGGATCAGGGCCATACTAGCCTATACAGGGCATATTAGGTCATAACTGGATCCACTCCCTCTATGGAGCCTGGTTGCTTGGAAACAGAGAGGTGATGATCGATGCCTGCACGCTTGATGGGTGAGATCTTTCCTTTATATTTTCTGTGTGTGACAAACAAAGATATGCAACCAAGCTGATTAGTCCACATAGAGACCGTGCTTATATCCCTCTAATAAGAGCATCATATATGATGTCGGGATGGTTCAATTTACGGTCTAGTAATTCATGATTGGGCATCTAATCTGATCAGAATTGGACTTAGTGGATGACTTATAGGGACCTCTAGTCATATGAGGTATCCATATCCCTATGTGATGTTGGTCCGGATGGACAATAAAGTTGATAAATGAGATTTTAATATGCACTTTATCACTTTTTTCTTTGGGTAGTTTTTATAAAAGTATGATTAAAAGTTATATTTTATATTATTTTCTCTTGGCTGGACAGTGCAAATATAGGGAGACCACAAAGCTGTCACTGAAATATCTGTAGAACAAACAAACCACGTAAACCTATATAACATTCAATTATCATAGTAAATACCGTAGAGCAAACGTATGCACATATTGGTGATGTAAAAAAAAAGGGGGTTTATGCATGTGTAGTCAGTCAGTTTAAGATTTTGAATGCATGCTATGGAGATCACAACCCAGATAACTTGGGCGATAGTCAAGATGGAAGAAAAGGAATATACAAATGGGTAGTCAAAGAGGGGCCTGCGACCCTGATGGCAAAAGAGTAGTGGAGCTAGGAGAAGATATCCGCAGGCATACTGTAGCTACTAATCAGCTCAACATGGGAAGAGGGAATCAATATCACCATTACACACTGAACGGGAAACCACTGGGTAAATCTGACAGGGAGAAGGACTTGGGGATCCTAGTTAATGATAAACTTACCTGGAGCAGCCAGTGCCAGGCAGCAGCTGCCAAGGCAAACAGGATCATGGGGTGCATTAAAAGAGGTCTGGATACACATGATGAGAGCATTATACTGCCTCTGTACAAATCCCTAGTTAGACCGCACATGGAGTACTGTGTCCAGTTTTGGGCACCGGTGCTCAGGAAGGATATAATGGAACTAGAGAGAGTACAAAGGAGGGCAACAAAATTAATAAAGGGGATGGGAGAACTACAATACCCAGATAGATTAGCGAAATTAGGATTATTTAGTCTAGAAAAAAGACGACTGAGGGGCGATCTAATAACCATGTATAAGTATATAAGGGGACAATACAAATATCTCGCTGAGGATCTGTTTATACCAAGGAAGGTGACGGGCACAAGGGGGCATTCTTTGCGTCTGGAGGAGAGAAGGTTTTTCCACCAACATAGAAGAGGATTCTTTACTGTTAGGGCAGTGAGAATCTGGAATTGCTTGCCTGAGGAGGTGGTGATGGCGAACTCAGTCGAGGGGTTCAAGAGAGGCCTGGATGTCTTCCTGGAGCAGAACAATATTGTATCATACAATTATTAGGTTCTGTAGAAGGACGTAGATCTGGGGATTTATTATGATGGAATATAGGCTGAACTGGATGGACAAATGTCTTTTTTCGGCCTTACTAACTATGTTACTATGTTACTATGTTACTATGTTACTATGTTAACAGAAGTTCCTGCAGAGAGCCATGATAAGCGATGTATCCCAATGTTTAGGGGTGTGGGAGAGAACCCCACGCGTATCGCTATTCAAGACTGCTTCGTGAGGGGAAGCAGTGTAGGGTCATCATACCGTACGGGGTGGCAAGATAGGACGTCTGCTATGGGGCCCCATGATTCCTACATATGCCCCTAGTGTGGTCCTCAACATGTTCTGCGGAAATGTCTTTGAAGATCACACCCCACTGATTAACACCACTAAACTGACACATAAAGATGAGGGGGCCATATCTCAGGAATGGAGAGATGCGGGAACTGAATCAAAATAGATTACCGTATTTGGAACAGCGACACATAACCTTTTTAATATAGACAGTTGTTTTAAATGACAAATTCTGCTCTGAATATTTCAACATCAGCAAATACAAATATGAATAAAAAATTGTCAAGCACTTACATAGGCATTTACAATATTGGGGCGTTCTTGGCTCAGAACTGGACCGACTTCTGGATCCTTAAAATTGAACTCAACCGACACATTAATAGAGTTTAAAAAATCTGGCTTCTCCTATAATAAAGTGCAAAAAATTATCAGTAGGATTATTTTGCTCACATGATTTACAATGTTGTTTTCACCGGCTGATTTTGCATTGTTAATATTTACTGGGCCTCAAAAACCAGGAAGCCCCTTTCCAAATACCCTATTAGCTTCTAGTCTTTGGCTCCAACATACATTACGTGTAGTATAGATCACATACAAACAGAGTCTTTTGGTTTTAAACGGGACTGTGTACGTCTTCTTTTATCTTGGGAGTAAAATTGAACACTTGCTAGCAGGTTCAAGCCGAGATCACAGCAGATTGATATACTTAAAGAGTAACTGCTGTTTTAAGCAAGTTTACAAGATTTCTTTCTCCCCTCCTGCCCGTTTTGGAGGAGTAAGGAGAAACTGTCATAAAAAAAAAATTCAACACTGGCAACATTTTTGTACAACTTATGCAAGACAATTGTGACTTTCCCAAACAGTTTGTGCCAGAATTTGATGAATTGGGACCATGGTTTTAATATCAAGCTACACATATTACTTGCCACCATATAGAAGTCATGGTTCACACATTTTCCACTCCGCACGATCATGCCTTGTACCATCCTTCCGTTTGATTCAGTGAAAAGACTCCGTGATACAAAGCGATGTGAATCCAGAGTAATTTTGTATTCCAGGTCTGCAGACAGAATAATAAACATGCAAAAACGTCATCACTTGCAAAACGTACTAATTTGTTTTTGTTCCTCTTGTCTCAGACTCACTGAATGTTTCCAGTTTACTTGTCCCAGATTTAATAACGATATTAAAGCAGTATCTAGAAGAAATGCAGACGGTCTCCTTGTTGTTCCTATGGCAGTTTTTATGTTCCATATTTATGACATTCGGGGTAAATACCGGACTCACTTCCACCTCTGCAACATCCCGGGACCTGAAGAAGGTTCACAATGTATTTACGGTGGAATAAATGAAGATAAAACATTGGGGCTAATTTTACCCCGGTCACTTACGCACCTTTAGATAAAGTGAGACCTATAGGCATCTAATAAAAAAATATTCCAAAAATATATGTCTCTGTTACCTATTTTCTCTTCTTTTTCATACCGTTTGTATTTACTCCTGGTGTATAGATTTATGTTTTTGTCGGATTTTGCCAACATTGCTTTAATGCATATGGCCACCTATAGGACCCCCCAGCAGAAAGGCTGCTTCCTTGTCTTGCAGCTGTCTCGTTTCTCAGATTTCACACCATCAGCTGCAGTGGCTGTGCAAAATCATCCCAGCAGCAAAAGACGAAAAACACAGACCAGAGCAAAATCTGAAATATGACCAATTTCAATACCCGTGACTTTTTCCATGGTTGAATTTTTTGAGGAGCCATCCTTAAGATATAGACTTTGGGACATCATAAAAACTTCAACATTCCAAAATAAACAAAAAAAAAAAAAAAATAAAATACATCCTTAAGGTCCAGGTGCTCTATAACAATCCGTTCTACTTTTACTCTTTTCTACAATTGTAAACAGCTTTCAAGTAAGTGTATAGTGGTTAGAGAAAAAGTCAGTGTTTCACTTATAGGATTCTCATTTTATAGACTTTGGTTTTGGCGATGGGTTCTCAGCTAGCCCAATAGTAGGAGAGATATTTCTAGTAGAGGTGAGGAAATCAATTCAATACAAATTGAATTTTTGTTGAGTTTTTGGCAATTTGTTGCACTTGGAGAATTCAAACAATTTTGTGATTTGCTTTGAATGAATAGCCAAAAACACAGTGGCTCGCGATACTATTCACCCCCGTTGGCAGTTTTTGTGTTTAGCTGCCTCACAACCTAGAATTTGACTTTTTTTTTTGAGGGTTTGCATCAGTTCATGTAAAGAACATACCTACAACTGTGAACATTTGGTTTTCTTTTTATTGACAAGCAAACAACAAAGAGGACAAAATAACTGAAAACTTCAGTGTGCATAACTATTCACCCTCCTAAAGTCAGTACTTTGTAGAGCCTCCTTTTGATGCAACTACAGCTGTAAGTCGCTTTGGATAAGTCTCTATGAGCTTTCCACATCTGGCCACTGGGATTTTTGATCATTACTCAAGGCAAAACTGCTCTACCTTTTTCAAGTTAGATGTTTTCCTCTGGTGAACAGCAATCTTCAAATCTGACCACAGATTCTCAATTGGATTAAAGGGAACCTGTCACCCCGTTTTTTCAGATTGAGATGAAAATACTGTTAAATAGGGCCTGTGCTGTGCGTTACAATAGTGTATGTAGTGTACCCTGATTCCCCACCTATGCTGCGAAATACATTACCAAAGTCGCCGTTTTCGCCTGTCAATCAGGCTGGTCAGGTCAGGTGGGCGTGGTGACATCGCTGTTTCTTCCCCAGCTTTCCGTTGGTGGCGTAGTGGTGTGCGCATGTCCAAGTTCCGAATCCACTGCGCGCAGGTGAAGCAAAAGCGCGCGATCTGCGCTATTACCCTTGTCATCGGTGGGGGCGGCCATCTTCCTGAGACCGCGCGTGCGCAGATGGAGTGCTCTGCTGCACAGGGCTTCAGGAAAATGGCCGTGGGATGCCGCGCGTGCGCAGATGGAGATCGCGGCGGCCATTTTCCTGAAGCCCCGTGCAGCAGAGCACTCCATCTGTGCACGCACGGCCTCAGGAAGGTGGCCGCCCCCACCGATGACAAGGGTAATAGCGCAGATCGCGCGCTTTTGCTTCACCTGCGCGCAGTGGATTCGGAACTTGGACATGCGCACACCACTACGCCACCAACGGAAAGCTGGGGAAGAAACAGCGATGTCACCATGCCCACTTGACCTGACCAGCCTGATTCACAGGCGAAAACGGCGACTTTGGTAATGTATTTTGCAGCATAGGTGGGGAATCAGGGTACACTACATACACTATAGTAACGCACAGCACAGGCCCTATTTAACAGTATTTTTATCTCAATCTGAAAAAACGGGGTGACAGGTTCCCTTTAATGTCTGGGCTTTGACTAGGCCACTCCAAAACATTTACACGGTTCCCCTTATTAAACTACTTGAGTATTTCTTTAGCAGTATGCTTTGGCTCATTGTCCTGTTGCAAGATTATACACCAATAGAGAAAATGAAGGAGTGTAATCACAAATATTTACAGTAAAAAATACATTTTATTACAATATTTAAAACGATACATAAAATGCTACTCAATGGAATACCATATGTAGAGGTACAAACACAACAAAGCTGGAAACAGGTATCACCCTCAGGTAAAGGAATGCCCAGACATGGGTATATTAATGTCCATTGTAACATCTATAATACATATAAAGCCACCCACCTGCAGAAAGAGACAATTCTACATCAAATGAGCAGATGGTCACCGGTGGTTTCTAACCAGATATATGGGTGGCTTTATATTTATTATAGATGTTACAATGGACATTAATATACCCATGTCTGGGCATTCCTTTACCTGAGGGTGATACCTGTTTCCAGCTTTGTTGTGTTTGTACCACTACATTTGGTATTTCATTGAGTAGTGTTTTGTTATGTATTGTTTTAAATATTGTAATGAAATGTATTTTTTTACTATAAATATTTGTGATTTCACTCCTTCATTTTCTCTATTGGTGTAAAAGTATTTGCTTATGAAGGGACCAATTTATCTTTATGAGGAAT
Source organism: Ranitomeya imitator (assembly GCF_032444005.1). NCBI lineage: Eukaryota > Metazoa > Chordata > Amphibia > Anura > Dendrobatidae > Ranitomeya > Ranitomeya imitator. The sequence goes on from NC_091282.1 coordinate 81,131,565, forward strand.
TTTTTGGTTGTTGCAAGATTAACCTCAGTCCCAGTCTCAAATCACTGACAGACTGAAACAGGTTTTATTCATGAATATCGCTGTATTTCACACGTTCCATCTTCTCCTCAACTAGAACAATTTTCTGCAGCCTTGCATCCTCACAGCATGATGCTGCTACCACCACGTTTTACTGTGGGGATGGTTTTCTTGGGGTGATAAGCTGTGTTGGTTTGGCGCCAAACATAGTGTTTACCTTGGTGGACAAAAAGTTAAATTTTGATCTCATCTAACCACAGCTCCTTGCACCATTCATGTCTTTTGGCAAACTCAAAATGAGCTTAACAATTTTTATATGTAAGTAGAGGCTTTTTTTTCTGCTCACTCTTCCATAAAGGCCACCTCTTTTGAGAGCATGGTTTATTGTGGTCATATGGACAGATACTCCAGTTTCCACTTGGGAATTCTGGAGCTCCTTCAGAATTACCTTTGGTCTTTGTGCTGCCTCTCTGATTAATGCCTTCCTTGCCCGGCTGAGAGTTTTGGTGGTTAGCCGTCTCTTGGCAGATTTGTTGTGGTACCATGTTCTTTCTATTTGATGATAATACACTGCTCAAAAAAATAAAGGGAACACTAAAATCCCACATTCGAGATATCACTGAATGAAATATTCCAGTTGTAAATCTTTATTCATTACATAGTGGAATGTGTTGAGAACAATAAAACCTAAAAATGATCAACGTAAATCACAACTAATATCCCACGGAGGTGTGGAGTTGGAATGATGCTCAAAATCAAAGTGGAAAATGAAGTTACAGGCTGATCCAACTTCAGTGGAAATGCCTCAAGACAAGGAAATGATGCTCAGTATTGTGTGTGGCCTCCACGTGCCTGTATGACCTCCCTACTGTACAACGCCTGGGCATGCTCCTGATGAGGTGGCAGATGGTCTCCTGAGGGATCTCCTCCCAGACCTGGACTAAAGCATCCGCCAACTCCTGGACAGTTTGTGGTGAAATGTGATGTTGGTGGATGGTGTGAGACATGATGTCTCAGATGTGTTTAATCGGATTCAGGTCTGGTGAATGGGCAGGACAGTCCTTAGCTTCAATGCCTTCATCTTGCAGGAACTGCTGACACACTCCAGCAACATGAGGTCTGGCATTGTCCTGCCTTAGGAGGAACCCAGGGCCAACCGCACCAGCATATGGTCTCACAAGGAGTCTGAGGATCTCATCTCAGTACCTAATGACAGTCAGGCTACCTCTGGCGAGCACATGGAGGGCTGTGTGGCCCTCCAAAGAAATGCCACCCCACACCATTACTGACCCACTGCCAAACTGATCATGCTGAAGGATGTTGCAGGCAGCAGATCGCTCTCCACAGCATCTCCAGACTCTGTCACGTCTGTCACATGTGCTCAGTGGGAACCTGCTTTCATCTGTGAAGAGCACAGGGCGCCAGTGGCGAATTTGCCAATCCTGGTGTTCAGTGGCATATGCCTAGCATCCTGCATGTTGTTGGGCTGTAAGCACAACCCCCGTCTGTGGACCTCGGGCACTCAGACCATCCTCATGGAGTCGGTTTCTAACCATTTGTGCAGACACTTGCACATTTGTGGCCTGCTGGAGATCATTTTGCAGGGCTCTGGCAGTGCTCCTCCTGTTCCTCCTTGCACAAAGGCTGAGGTAGCGGTCCTGCTGATGGGTTGTTGCCCTCCTACGGCCCCCTCCATGTCTTCTGGTGTACTGGCCTGTCTCCTGGTAGCACCTCCCACCTCTGAAAACTACACTGACAGACACAGCAAACATTCTTGCCACAGCTCGCATTGATGTGCCATCCTGGATGAGCTGCACTACCTGAGCCACTTTTGTGGGTTGTAGAGTCCGTCTCATGCTACAACGAGTGTGAAAGCACAACCAACATTCAAAACTGACCAAAATATCAGCCAGAAAGCATTTGATACTGAGATGTGGTCTGTCGTCCCCACCTGCAGAACAACTACTTTATTGAGGGTGTCTTGATAATTTCCAATAATTTCCGTCTGTCTATGCACAACAGCATGTGAAATTGATTGTCAAACAGTGTTGCTTCCTAAGTGGACAGTTTGATTTCACAGAAGTTTGATTTACTTGGAGTTATATTCTGTTGTTTAAGCGTTCCCTTTATTTTTTTGACCAGTGTAGATTTGATGGTGCTTCTTGAGATCATCAGAGATATTTTTTTTATAACCCAACCCTGACTTGTACTTCTTAACAACTTTGACCCTGACTTATTTGGAGATCTCCTTGATCTTCATGGTGTTGTTTGGTTAGCTTTGCCTCTTGCTTAATGGTGCAGTAGCCTCTGTGGCTTTTCAGAAAAGGTAAAGTGTATCTACTGACAGACCTTGTGACACTTAGATTTCACACAGGTGGAATTCCTTTCACTAAGCATGTGACTTATGAAGGTAACTGCTTGCACCAGAAATTTTTAGGGGCTTCATAAAAAAGGAGTGAATACATACAGTGGGGCAAAAAAGTATTTAGTCAGTCAGCAATAGTGCAAGTTCCACCACTTAAAAAGATGAGAGGCGTCTGTAATTTACATCATAGGTAGACCTCAACTATGGGAGACAAACTGAGAAAAAAAATCCAGAAAATCACATTGTCTGTTTTTTTATCATTTTTTTTGCATATTATGGTGGAAAATAAGTATTTGGTCAGAAACAAACAATCAAGATTTCTGGCTCTCACAGACCTGTAACTTCTTCTTTAAGAGTCTCCTCTTTCCTCCACTCATTACCTGTAGTAATGGCACCTGTTTAAACTTGTTATCAGTATAAAAAGACACCTGTGCACACCCTCAAACAGTCTGACTCCAAACTCCACTATGGTGAAGACCAAAGAGCTGTCAAAGGACACCAGAAACAAAATTGTAGCCCTGCACCAGGCTGGGAAGACTGAATCTGCAATAGCCAACCAGCCTGGAGTGAAGAAATCAACAGTGGGAGCAACAATTAGAAAATGGAAGATATACAAGACCACTGATAATCTCCCTCGATCTGGGGCTCCACGCAAAATCCCACCCCGTGGGGTCAGAATGATCACAAGAACGGTGAGCAAAAATCCCAGAACCACGCGGGGGGACCTAGTGAATGAACTGCAGAGAGCTGGGACCAATGTAACAAGGCCTACCATAATTAACACACTACGCCACCATGGACTCAGATCCTGCAGTGCCAGATGTGTCCCACTGCTTAAGCCAGTACATGTCCGGGCCCGTCTGAAGATTGCTAGAGAGCATTTGGATGATCCAGAGGAGTTTTGGGAGAATGTCCTATGGTCTGATGAAACCAAACTGGAACTGTTTGGTAGAAACACAACTTGTCGTGTTTCGAGGAAAAAGAATACTGAGTTGCATCCATCAAACACCATACCTACTGTAAAGCATGGTGGTGGAAACATCATGCTTTGGGGCTGTTTCTCTGCAAAGGGGCCAGGACGACTGATCCGGGTACATGAAAGAATGAATGGGGCCATGTATCGTGAGATTTTGAGTGCAAACCTCCTTCCATCAGCAAGGGCATTGAAGATGAAACGTGGCTGGGTCTTTCAACATGACAATGATCCAAAGGACACCGCCAGGGCAACGAAGGAGTGGCTTCGTAAGAAGCATTTCAAGGTCCTGGAGTGGCCTAGCCAGTCTCCAGATCTCAACCCTATAGAAAACCTTTGGAGGGAGTTGAAAGTCCGTGTTGCCAAGCGAAAAGCCAAAAACATCACTGCTCTAGAGGAGATCTGCATGGAGGAATGGGCCAACATACCAACAACAGTGTGTGGCAACCTTGTGAAGACTTACAGAAAACGTTTGACCTCTGTCATTGCCAACAAAGGATATATTACAAAGTATTGAGATGAAATTTTGTTTCTGACCAAATACTTATTTTCCACCATAATATGCAAATAAAATGTTAAAAAAACAGACAATGTGATTTTCTGGATTTTTTTTCTCAGTTTGTCTCCCATAGTTGAGGTCTACCTATGATGTAAATTACAGACGCCTCTCATCTTTTTAAGTGGTGGAACTTGCACTATTGCTGACTGACTAAATACTTTTTTGCCCCACTGTATGCACATGCCAATTTTTAGTTATTTGATCCCATAAATTTAATTTTTGTCTATATTTTTCTCGCTTCACTTCACCAAATTAAAGTATTTAGTGCTCATGCATCACACACAAATCTGATTTTAAAAAAAATTTGAATTCAGGTTGTAATGTAACAACATAGGTAAAAAGCCAAGGGGTGAATACTTTCGAAACCAACAGTAGCTCCTGCTATTTAGCACAATGCAGAAGATTGCATCTGCCAGAAATGGCTCACTTGACCACAGGCATGGTCAGACAGGCTTCCCCATAATGTCTTACAGCTATCACATCAGATTGCATGACGCAGCCAATCAGAAGGGACTTTGGTAGCCTGTATAAAAGCAGTAGTGGGCAATGCAGCAGCCATTTTGAGGCGAATAGTGAGAGGATGTCGTAGTTCAAAACTTTGCCATAGAGATAGGGAGAAAATGCCATAAAAGCAGTAAACAAATTCTACAGGCAGTGTGCATTGTAGAACAACAGTGAAGAAGAAGCATACAGCCTGTGAAGAAAAAGAAAATAATGCAAATGTTTAATTGATAAAGAGAAGATTGTAAGAGAGTTGGCAGAATTGATTGAGAACAGATATAATGCAGTTAGCAGCTGCTGCATTTTAAATATACATTTTTTTTTTTTCATTCTTCATGCAGATGCAAGCCACCAATATTGCGCAGCTGTTTTCTTTGGACGTGTGTCTATCATTTCTTTTTCAGTCCCATTTTGGAAATGGGAATTGTGATGGAAAACAGAGTTAATTCCAGTGTAGTAAAAGATAAAAAGGGAATGACAAGAGATGATATAATGTGAAAGAAAAAAAACATACCATAGCATCTGGCAATAAGAATGTGGGAGCTGCAAGTAGCACAATAACCACTGATAACAGCTGTCAAGGCATTAATATTACCAAGCACAGGTCACAATTGGCAATCATGTTAGTGTGGAGAAAAGCAGAAGACCTTATGAAATCCAGTATAAGGCACATCACTCAGTCACAGGGACACAGTCAGTTTGAGCCACAGTTCTGCACAGTCCTCAGCTGCTGCTATAAGAATTTTACATTGTGGACTTTCAATTCCATCCATGAAAAGTCTGTCTTTTTGGACCCTATTCCCCTAAGCCATGCACTTTGGGAGCTAAGGAAGATATTTCACAACAACTTCTGCCAGTTGATATATTGGATAAGATGAACAATCAGTGTTTCAACTCAGATGCAGGGTTGTCAACCATCCAGAAATTCCAGGCCAGTCCATAAAAATTGGACACTTTTTTACCCTGTCATTAAAAAAATTGTAAGGTGTGATTTTTTTTTGAAGAAACATCTCCAGATTCTTTTGACTATACTTATCATCATGTTACAGTCTAACAGTGAATGCAGTAGATGTCTTCATATCAGAATTATGGACTGTAGACAGTAACACCTATCATAATGATTTATTATGGTTTTCCAATGTGTCCGTAAAAAAATATAGTCTGTGAGTTTTTTGATAAGCTGTTAAGAAAAGTAAAAAGTCAAATTGGCAACTCTGCTTGGATGATTAGGACAGAGGAGATGGAAGACATTATAAATGCCTAGTTGTACTGGTGACACTGCCACAGTCCTAGGGTTACTGGCAATGACATAAAATCTAGAGGGGGATAAAGTGGGTGGACAAGGAGCTCAGAACATTGCCCAGACTGAGACAACTGTCAATCGGGTCAGGGATGATAATGATGATTGTGTGGTGGGCAGACCCTGAAAACCAGGTTGGGATGATGAGGAAGTGATATCATTAGATGAGGAGGGTAGTACATTGGCAATAAAGAGCGGTGCCAATATTCGCCCACAAGACCTTTCTGGGGCATCTGCTGCTTCTACAGTTAGCTTAGGAGAAGATGGAGGAGTCTTAACTGGTCATGGTGGTGGTGAATCAGATATACAGGTATCTTGGGTGTGGAAATTCTTTTCTACATTGCAGACCAATACATTTTTTGAATCCTTAGCAGTGTGCAGGATCTGCAGAAGGAAAATAAGCTGTTGATGTACAGGATGAACTAGACTAGGTAATAGTACTCTCCATCAGCACATGAAGCCACATCACCACTTATATAGGGAAACCTAGCTAGTAAGCAATATGAGCAAGCCTCAAGTTGTCCTCCTACTCTTTCTTTTCACACATGCCTTTCTGGTAGTGAGGACACATTTTCAAATACTACCTATACACCATCATCTACTGCTTGTCATATTGCAACTACTTCTCATCCATCATCACACAGACAGCTCTCCATAACTGATTGTACAAAACAAGCATATGGTCCTAATCATGTGATTGTGTGCCAACTGAACTCCAACACCAGCAACTTAACCAGGTTGCAGTCACTGCTGTACTATTTAATTGATTTTATTGGTTACTAAGAAATTATCCCATATACTTAGCTTTGCTGGAAGGTTCCCAGTTCCCATTATTTCTATTGCAGCGCCCCAGAGACCTGGTCGTTGCAGTAGCGTCGCTCTGCCACTAAGGGGAGTGATGGTACGTCTGATGGCACTAAAGGAGTTCATCTGACCAGGTATCACAAGCACACATTACACTTCACACTCCGGCCACTAGGGGGAGCAAAAGGTTTTATTTATTAGGCCACTCCTCACACTGGTAAAATGAGGGGTTGGATAGGAAGTTAGGACAGAAGCTGACTGGGTTTTGCCCAGGCAACATCCCGTGGCAGGGGGTGTTGCGGGGGAGACATCAGGGGAGTCCCTGTCAGGCGTGGGAACCTGGCAGAGACTTAGCGACAAGAACAGAACCAAACGGAACCGCGCCTGCACTACCTTGCGGCGGTATCCTAAGAAAGGACACGAAGCGAAGGATATTGTGGACAGTGAGAAATGAGATCAAGCACAAAGGAGAGCCAGTAGGAGTCGTGCCCTGAGAACGGCAACATCCTACTGAGGTGCGTAGCCGGTGCCCGGAACACCGAGGAAGTAACTGACTTTATGCCTTACTTCAAATACCGCAGGACAGTTAATTATAGGTTGGCTGTCTACCTTACATCACCTAAGCAGACATAGGGGGCAACCGTGGAGAGAGGCGTCTCTAGGGTCTCAGAATAGCTCCGAGCCTTCCCGTCAAACAGGTGCATCCTAGCCATAACAAACCTGGGGGACGGAGAATAGAAAGAACTAGAAAGAACTGGAACGAACGAGAAAAGAAGTTGTGAGGACTATCCTGAATGCTCAGCAGGGAAGCACTACAACACACAGGCGCTAGAGGTAGGCAACGATTTCCACCTGCAAAGGGAACTCTGGATGTGCCTTCGGACCGGCCGGTCTCGGACAGCCCTGTTAACAGTGCTCTGGATTGAGGATCCTGAAGTCACCAGTAAAGAGTTAAGAGACTGCAACCATGTGTCCTCGTTATTGACTGCACCTCACACCATCGCCACCTACACCACTGGGAAGCCCTGGGGACTCACTTCACCTGTGGGAAGGTATACCATCTAGCTGCCATCACATCACCCCAGTGGACCCCAAGCAGCGTTGGTCACCCTGACCGAATACCACAGGTGGCGTCACGAAACCTTGACAGACTTGTATCACCTTTTATTGGACGCCCCTTAGCAGGGTCACGGACCGGGTCCAGCCACCGTGACATCCCCAGAACTGAGCCAGAGAGGACCGGTATTGAGTAACCCGCGGCCCTGCATCTGGGGGCGCTCCAACTTGGCGTCACGAACAGGATCTACTTAAGTCTGAGAAGCAGGTCATGTGTGCCATGGAACTGTGATTGAATTGTGCTTGAACCGTGATTTATTGCAAGGACTGTGTATTGCTAATTGCCGCAAGATTCCTGCCAAAATCGCCGCCATTATAGCGCCACGAGGAGCGCAAGAGAAGAAGAAGGGCGTGGAGTTGTGGGCATGAAAGAACTGAGGAGCGCGAAAAGCAATAGCCGCCCAGTCTAAGTACTGCTGTAATCTGAGGGCGTGCCCGTCAGCCGCTCAGGTCCGCCTTCTCATCCTCTATGGAGGGTGGAGACCGTGGGGACAGGGCCGCCCCCGAAAAAGAGCCCGGGAAGAAGATCCAGGAGAGGGGACAAAGATGGCGACGTCCGGGACCCCGCATGGAGATGGCTCAGCCCGGCGCAGGGCTGCATCACCCGTAGCAGTCCCAGAGTCGCCGACGTTGCAGGGATTGACCGTCGCGGAGCTGCCTAGAGGGAAACCCGGCGGGCGGATGCCTGATGGCTGGGTGGCCGCAGCCAAGGCTCGGCGGCTGGCGCGCTGCCGAGAGGCCCACGCTCGAGTGAGTTCCCGGTTGGGCCACCCAACGGAGATCCGCCTCTCCCCCGTGTCCCCTCTTTCACCCGCTCCGACCGTGGCAGATCCACGAACCCGGCCGGGGGATCGCGCACCGCAGGAGCCGGACCTGAGGATCCTGCCAGTGACGGAGCATCAGTGGAGCCTGGTGGCGGCATGGAGGAAGCAGCCCCGAGGTGTGGCCGTGATTGACCTCACGGAGGAAGTGAAGGTCCCACCATCGCAGTGGGGGGTGGTGATCCTCTTCAACTCCAAGGAAGAAAGGGGAGTTATCCAGGAGATCGGCAAGCCCCTGCAGGTCCATGTCACCCGGAGCGAGGTGGAGCCCTGTTATGGAGAGGTCGATGAAGATCGTGACCTGAAACCTGGGGATGCTGTGACCTACACCCGATGGCAAAGGGGGACCGGTTGGATGGCCAGGGGCGTCCAGCGGTGCGCAGTCCTTCAGGTCGCAGCTGAAACTCCAAAGGGCGAGGTCCCCGCTACAGACCACCAGCCTGACCAGGCCCATCGTGTGACTGTGGGTCCCAACCGTTCTCGGCTGAGAGGGGTGGTCTGCAAGGTAAGGCCGCAACCTTCGCAGCAATAAACCTCGAAAACCTGACAAATGTATATAGTTGACTAACTGTCTTCCTGCTGTTTTGCTGCTAATACCCGTCTAGGGTTAATTCTAAAAGGGGTCCCTTCGTTTACCCGGGATCCCTATTGTTTTATTTTATTTTGTACACAAGTTCATCACTGTTGAAAAGACTGCCGAATCATGGACGGTGAACGGTTCACAAACTGTTGTGTAAATAGTTCGCACCTTCTTAAAGGTGCCCTCTACTGGTTTTACAAAGAAAGAAGGCTTTGTGAAGAGACTGTTTTTGAATACAGCACAGAAGTTCTTGCTTTCCAACGGACTTGCAGATAGAGAGAATCTGCACTACCTCAAAGAGACTTGGTTCCCTTTGAAAGGGAATGTTCACGTGTTGCACTTAAAGTATAATGTTGCCTTAAGAAAGTTAAATTGTAATAATGTTGAGAATTAGGAAATGTTGTTAATGTTACTAGAGATTGAGGACAGGAAAAGTTGGAAGCCGAATTTCAACATAGTGAACCCGTAGGGGTTAGAGAGTCCTCCTGAGCACCATAGAGAGATGGTTGATTGCGCTGATAGAAGAACAATGACAGTAGGCCCAGACAAGGAGCTAGGCGGTCCTGCATTTGTGAAGTTAGAAAAATAAAGAAACAGTTGAGTTTGCATTATAATACTTTATAGTAAGCCTTTAGTGGGTTCAGCCTATACGCCCTTAAAGGAGAAGTTAAATTATTGTTCAGAATTTGCACTTAGCAGAATACCCGGCAGGGTACCAGAAGTTATTTATAGTCAAAGTGTTATTTAAAATATTTAACCTTGTTTCCGTTTGTAACATTCAAGTGTCCTCTCCTCCCATAAAGGGAAGCATTGTTATATTTTCCTTGCATTTCAAAAATTTGTATGTCTTTTGCTAACATGTATTGTTGTTCTTCTTCCCAATCCAGGAGTACTGGATTTGACCGGGGGGGAGTGCAGCGCCCCAGAGACCTGGTCATTGCAGTAACGTCGCTCTGCCACTAAGGGGAGTGATGGTACGTCTGATGGCACTAAATGAGTTCATCTGACCAGGTATCACCAGCACACATTACACTTCACACTCCGGCCACTAGGGGGAGCAAAATGTTTTATTTATTAGGCCACTCCTTACACTGGTAAAACTAGGGGTTGGATTGGAAGTTAGGACAAAAGCTGACTGGGTTTTGCCCAGGCAACATGCCGTGGCAGGGGGTGTTGCGGGGGAGACTTCAGGGGAGTCCCTGTCAGGCGTGGGAACCTGGCAGAGACTTAGCGACAAGAACAGAACGAAACGGAACCGCGCCTGCACTAGCTTGCGGCGGTATCCTAAGAAAGGACACAAAGCGAAAGATATTGTGGACAGTGAGAAACGAGATCAAGCACAAAGGAGAGCCAGTAGGAGTCATGCCCCGAGAACGGCAACATCCTACTGAGGCGCGTAGCCGATACCCGGAACACCGAGGAAGTAACTGACTTTATGCCTTACTTCAAATACCGCAGGACAGTTACTTATAGGTTGGCTGTCTACCTTACATCACCTAAGCAGACATAGGGGGCAACCATGGAGAGAGGCATCTCTAGGGTCTCAGAATAGCTCCGAGCCTTCCCGTCAAACGGGTGTGTCCTAGCCATAACAAACCTGGGGGACGGAGAATAGAAAGAACTAGAAAGAACTGGAACGAATGAGAACAGAAGTTGTGAGGACTATCCTGAATGCTCAGCAGGGAAGCACTACAACACACAGGCGCTAGTGGTAGGCAACGATTTCCACCTGCAAAGGGAACTCTGGATGTGCCTTCGGACCGGCCGGTCTCGGACAGCCCTGTTAACAGTGCGCTGGATTGAGGATCCTGAAGTCACCAGTAAAGAGGTAAAGAGACTGCAACACTGTGTCCTCGTTATTGACTGCACCTCACACCATCGCCACCTACACCACTGGTAAGCCCTGGGGACTCACTTCACCTGTGGGAAGGCATACCATCTAGCTGCCATCACATCACCCCAGTGGACCCCAAGCAGCGTCGATCACCCTGACCGAATACCACAGGTGGCGTCACGAAACCTTGACAGACTTGTATCACCTTTTATTGGACGCCCCTTAGCAGGGTCACAGACCGGGTCCAGCCACCGTGACATCCCCAGAACTGAGCCAGAGAGGACCGGTACCGAGTAACCCACGGCCCTACGTCTGGGGGTGCTCCACTATGTGCCCACTTTGTGTTCCCACGTGCAAGAGAATTTGGATTCCTCCCTGGTCTTGACATTAGGCTTGAAAGTGCACTGCATCATCAATACGTGGAGAAACAATTAAGAACAGAGAGAGTACATGTCTTTCCCGGTCAATAGGTCAATCTCTTGAGCAACAGAAATGTACCACCAGGTGTTGAAGCCTCCACAGTTGGGTGCTAGGTTTGGTTCTATTGCCCAATGATGCTTATCCACCTCCTCCACAATGGACATGACATCATCCCCAACAGCAATAGTACAGAACATTACATCCACTCTCCACCAGTCTTTGCATTCTTGTAGGATTAAGTGCTGCTGAGCTGTTTGCCACTTATGAGCATGAGTAACTACAGCCATACAGAGGACAAATTACTCCCCGACATCAAGCAGAAATTCTCATGCTCGATGGCTGGCCATCAGCTGCCACTGAGCACTGTAGCAAGTGACAATGCCTGGAACATTGTGGTTGCATCACATTTGGGCAGAGTAACTCATGTTCCCTGCATGGTAAATGTCCTAAATGTGATCACGATCATGTTACATTTTTTACACAAATATAACTGCTTGAAGAAAGCGGTGGCCTGGACCAAGAGAGTTATTCCGTGTCAAATCGTGACCTCCAGGACTTTGCAAAAGCAGAATGTTCTACCTGAGCACAGCCTGAATTGCTGCATTGTAATGTCATGGCATTCAATGTTGCATATGTTGAAGTGCTTGTACTAGCAGCTGAAAGCTGTAGTAGATTATCATGCAGCAGGTAAATTAAATCTTGGTTTACTAGGCAATCCTCCATTGGCAGTTGATGAGGGACACATGTTCCCAACTGAGGACGTTTAAAAGACTTCAAAATTTGTCAGAAGGGATAATTGGGGCATCAACAATGTCATCCCCCTCATAATATTCCTATTGAAAAATCACTCGCAAGGATGCAACAAAGGATGAAGGAAGAAAAGCAGCTTAAAAGTTTATTGACACCAAGGAGCTGATAGGGACCCTCAGGAATAATGTTAAATGCAGCAATATGTGGAAGAAGGGGACGAGAAAAAGAAGGTGGATGTGGGGGGAGACTGATTTATCCCAGGCACAGACAATGATCAAGAATGAGAGTCACTGTGAATTTTAGGATGACAATGACTCTGTCTATAATAACTAGCTGTCACAGCAGAGGAAACTAAAGTGAACCACCGGGGACCTTATTTTATTAGTGCTAGTAGTGAGATGGCAAGATATATGCATGATTGCTTGTGACTCTGAGATTACAGGCGCATCATCAGCATCAAGCAAAGGGATGACTATTGGAAAACCATGCTATTAGACCCTCACTATAAAAACAAAATGGAAGATTTTTTTCCTCCTTCTGAAAAGTATTCAAATTTGGCTAACTACCATAAAAAGCTGTGTTCCCTCTTCGGCAAAGCTCTTTACTGAGCACATGCCTACCACCACATATCTGACTAAAAGACCACCGTGTCAATGCTCCGACGCTTGAAGTAACAGTGATTCGCCAGCGCCTGCGCAGAAGAACGGTGAAGACACTGCCCAATGAAGAGCATAAAAGGAACACGTAATTGTGCAAGTGCAGGGTGCAGATGCGGCACTGTGACGTGCATGGTAGGGGATGTTACAGAAATTAACACCAGAGGCAGAGTTTTCCTCCAGGCACCGTACGCCCCAGAGCCTGGAAGAACTAATTTTTCTAAAAGATTAAAAGGTAGGACTATTTTAATTATTTTATAGGCCCATAGTAATAGCTTAAAAGCACCCCATGGGGTGATAGATTCCCTTTAAAATTAGCATTAGGAGCTTAAAGTCATGGATTTCCATGACTGAGGAGCTACAAGCAGATCTTGCATCATCAAAGACAATGTAGAGTGTTGGAAGGAGTGATGTGAAGTCGCCAACAAGGACTCTGGAGGAATGGGGTTCTGTACAGTGATGGATCACAGGTCACTATCTTGCACCTGATGGACAAGTCTGGGTTTGGTGAATGCCAGAGAAACGTTACCCGTCTGACTGCATTGTTTCGGCTGTAAAGGTTTGGTGGAAGAAGGACAATACTATGGCTTTTTTTCCAGGTGTTGGCCTGGGCTCCTTAGTTCCAGTGAATGGAAAATCTTAATGCTTCAGCATAAAAGACATTTTGGACAATTGTAGTTTCCAACTATGTGAGAACACTTTCAGGGAATGCCATTTTCTATTCCGGCATGACTTTTCCCAGTACACAACGTCTGATCTTAGGGTGGTTTCACATTTGCTGTTTTTTTTTGCGTTTTTGCGGTAAAAGACGCAAAAAAACGCATGCGTTTTTTTCCCTATACTTAACATTAAAAACGCATGCGTTTTTTTGCATGCGTTTTGATGCGTTTTTGCAACGCATGCGTTTTTTCACTGCATGCGTTTTGTTGCAGAAATGCAACATGTAGTAATTTTAGCGGCGTTTAGCGGCGTTTTTTTGCCGCGAAAAAAACGCATGCGTTTTTTCGCGGTAAAAAAAACCCATTGATGTCTATGTAAACACATGCGTTTTTAAGCACATGCGTTTGCATGCGTTTTTATAGAAAAACGCAAGAATACACACTTATAAGCCATCCCCCAACCCTAACCCTAACCCTAACCCTAAAACACAAACTCTAACCCAAACTCTAACACAAACTCTAACACAAACTGTAACACAAACTGTAACGCAAACTCTAACCCTAGCCCTAACCCTAGGGATCCTAACCCTAACACAAACCCTAACCCTAACCCTAGCCCTAACCCTAACCCTAACCCTAGGAATCCTAACCCTAACCCTAACACAAACCCTAACCCTAACCCTAAAACACAAACTCTAACACAAACTCTAACACAAACTCTAACACAAACTCTAACACAAACTGTAAACCTAACCCTAGCCCTAACCCTAGCCCTAACCCTAACCCTAGGGATCCTAACCCTAACCCTAACCCTAACCCTAGGGATCCTAGCCCTAACCCTAGCCCTAACCCTAACCCTAGGGATCCTAACACTAATCCTAACACAAACCCTAACCCTAACCCGAACCCTAAAACACAAACTGTAACACAAACTGTAACACAAACTCTAACCCTAACCCTAGGGATCCTAACCCTAGCCCTAACCCTAGCCCTAACCCTAGGGATCCTAACCCTAACCCTAACACAAACCCTAACCCTAAAACACAAACTGTAACACAAACTGTAACACAAACTGTAACACAAACTGTAACACAAACCCTAACCCTAACCCTAGGGATCCTAACCCTAACCCTAACACAAACCCTAACCCTAGCCCTAACCCTAGCCCTAACCCTAGAGATCCTAACCCTAACCCTAACACAAACCCTAACCCTAAAACACAAACTGTAACACAAACTCTAACACAAACTCTAACACAAACTGTAACCCTAACCCTAGCCCTAACCCTAACCCTAGGGATCCTAACCCTAACCCTTAGGGTTAGGATCCCTTAGGGTTAGGGTTAGGGTTTGTGTTAGGGTTAGGGTTAGGATCCCTAGGGTTAGGGTTTGTGTTAGGGTTAGGGTTAGGGTTTGTGTTAGGGTTAGGGTTAGAGTTTGTGTTAGGGTTAGGATCCCTAGGGTTAGGATTAGGGTTTGTGTTAGGGTTAGGGTTAGGATCCCTAGGGTTAGGGGTTGTGTGAGGGTTAGGGTTAGGGTTTGTGTTAGGGTTAGGGTTTGTGTTAGGGTTAGGATCCCTAGGGTTAGGGTTAGGGTTTGTGTTAGGGTTAGGGTTTGTGTTAGGGTTACAGTTTGTGTTAGGGTTAGGATCCCTAGGGTTAGGGTTTGTGTTAGGGTTAGGGTTTGTGTTAGGGTTAGGGTTTGTGTTAGGGTTAGGGTTTGTGTCAGGGTTTGTGCTAGAGTTTGTGTTAGAGTTTGTGTCAAAGTTTGGGTTAGAGTTTGTTTTACAGTTTGGGTTAGAGTTTGGGTTAGGGTTAGAGTTTGTGTTAGGGTTAGGGTTTGTGTTTGGGTTAGGATCCATAGGGTTAGGGTTAGGGTTTGTGTTAGGGTTAGGGTTAGGATCCCTAGGGTTAGGGTTAGGGTTTGTGTTAGGGTTAGGGTTAGGATCCCTAGGGTTAGGGTTAGGGTTTGTGTTAGGGTTAGGATCCCTAGGGTTAGGGTTAGGGTTAGGGTTAGGGTTTGTGTTAGGGTTAGGGTTAGAGTTTGTGTTAGGGTTAGGGTTAGTATCCCTAGGGTTACTAGGGATCCTAACCCTAACCCTAACCCTAACCCTAAGTATTTATGTTTATAGTGGGTTTTCTAGTTGATTTTGATGATTGGCAGCTGTCAAACACTTCTCATTATGCGTTTCAAAAACGCAAACGCAGGGAAAAACGCGTTTAAACGCATTTAAACGCGTTTAAACGCAAAAACCGCATGCGTTTAAACGCGTTTAAACGCGTTTTTGCATCAAATGCGTTTGCGTTAAAAACGCTGCGGTTTGAAACGC
Source organism: Ranitomeya imitator (assembly GCF_032444005.1). Classification (NCBI taxonomy): domain Eukaryota; kingdom Metazoa; phylum Chordata; class Amphibia; order Anura; family Dendrobatidae; genus Ranitomeya; species Ranitomeya imitator. The sequence continues at coordinate 81,147,249 of NC_091282.1, forward strand.
TAGTGTGAAACCAGCCTTAGACATACTATTTTAAATAATTGGGCAGAAATTCCCACAGACACTCTCAAAAACTTTTGTAAAATGCCTTCCCAGAAGAGTGGAAGCTGCTATTTTTGCAAATGGACAAACTTCATATCAATGTCTATGAATTTAGAATGGACAAACATCAAAGCTCCTGTAGGAAGCTATACCTATATAGCTATTCCTATACCAAGGAAGGTGACGGGCACAAGGGGGCATTCTTTGCGTCTGGAGGAGAGAAGGTTTTTCCACCAACATAGAAGAGGATTCTTTACTGTTAGGGCAGTGAGAATCTGGAATTGCTTGCCTGAGGAGGTGGTGATGGCGAACTCAGTCGAGGGGTTCAAGAGAGGCCTGGATGTCTTCCTGGAGCAGAACAATATTGTATCATACAATTATTAGGTTCTGTAGAAGGACGTAGATCTGGGTATTTACTATGATGGAATATAGGCTGAACTGGATGGACAAATGTCTTTTTTCGGCCTTACTAACTATGTTACTATGTTACTATGTAGGTATAATTTGTAGGTGTCCCAATACTCATGTCCTCAAAGTGTAGTTCTACTGATTGTGGTGAATTCTTGAAGATGTTCTGCACTAATCCAAGAGGCCATGTTCTGCTTGTCCTGGATCTCTGGTAATTTCCCCTAACACTTACTGTACACAGGCACTGTACTGAGCCGTTCAATTTCACACCACAAACATCTGCACAGGAACAGCTTTCTCCAGTCACTTCCTTTCTCTGCAGAATCTCCTTCCTACGCCATCCTGACCAACAATCTGACACCCTCTTTGGCACAATACAGGTACATGGAAGGCAGCTACTGCAGCAGCTTCTCTTTCCGTCTATACATAACAATTTCCGACATCTTGGGCCTCTTCATGGCTGATCCTGTAAGCATTGTCAAAAGATTCTGGAAGCTGACTATAATGTCATCTATGGCAATAAACATGACTGGCCACTACATTTCTTATAGCGCAGGCAAAGATTTCAAGCTTTGGGCTTTGCTAATAAATATTGTTATCACCTGTTAAACAGAACACATTTTTGGAAGTATGCTTTATAAGGTGGGTGGTAAAGACCCCTAGGCATTATTCAATTTAGTCTTCTAGCTGTAGTCCCCGGAGGAGCTCATGAATTTCCTTCTGGGTATAGTTGGACTGTACATGTTAAAAAAAACATTCATACTTACCAAAAAAGTGTAGCACCTCCAGCTCCTCCAATTGTTACATCTATTAGGCCATCTCCATCCAAGTCCATCTCACCATGTATGGATTGACCAAAAAACTTAACCTTCTTTCCATCCCCACCTGATGGAATGTGCTATTAAGGGTAAAAATAGTGAAATATAATTAAAAAACTACAATATGTTATGCTTTCTGTTGCATGCACATCACTCAATATAGTTAGGTAGTACAAAGGAACATAAGGTCTTTGTAATCCTGAAGGGATTTTACTCAGGGTGACCATTAAACAAAGTCTTACACAGTGGATGTGAGGTCATCAGACATGCAGTTTGATCAACTTCTGCTGTAGCAGTGTAACCTTACAGTTTTATTCAAGTTACTTTCCAACACACTGAATCACTTTTCTTCATACAATGCTTCCAGCAACATATATGGTAGTTTCTTCACAGACTATTTTGCTCCACATACAGTGTCTTGCCTGAGTAGCACTAAACATCTCTCTTGCATTGAGGACTGTGACAGAGGAGGAAGGGGATGAGTCCTGTACTTTGGCTCTCTCACCTTCTTATCCTGAGGAAACAAAGATTGTTCCTGGCTGTCCTGACTACTCTGAACAATCTAGTCTCTATAGCTTCTCAGTCCAGTTTGACAGGAGACTTTCCCTGACACAGCTTTCTCTTGGAGGTTCCGAACACAACAACAACTTTCCCAGAATCAACCAGGGCTGTGCTAACCACTCCCTGTCTCCTGTAACCATTTTAACTCCTCCAGTTGCTGGATGATTCTCAATCATCAATGCAGCTTCTAATTGTCACATTTCTACTCTACAGTCATGGTTAAACATTTTGACACTGACACAATTTTTTTTTCCCACAGGATTTGCTACTTCAGTGTTTTATATATTTTTGTCAGATGTTTCTATGGTTACTGACTTACACTTACACTGACTTAAATCTGGAGGTGCTAAGGGGAGCTGCATGGAAATTACAACCTTTGCTGCAAAAAGATGCCCGCTTACAATCCATTTTTCCAGACCCCCCACTACTGTGTTTTAGGCAGCCCCCAAATCTAAGAAGAAACATTGTCAGAAGCTCCCTGTCCTCTCCAACAGCTGCAGGAACTTTCCTTGCAACCAGAAAAAATGTAAAACCTGTCCATGTATAATGACCACGGACAAGATTAAGATCCCCAATTCACATCGGGACTACAAGATACCAGGTACTTTCAGCTGCATCACTTCTAATGTGGTGTACCTAATTATTTGTACTAAATGTCCAACTGCGGGTCTATATGTGGGGGAGACAGGGCAGAAACTGAGAACAAGGATGAACTCCCATCGCCATACAATAAAATAAAAAAGAATGGATATACCTGTGGCAATACATTTTTGTCTCCCAAATCATAACATTATGGACATGAAATTACTTGTGCTAAAGGGGAATTTCAAATCCCAGAGAGACAGAAGAATCTGGGAATATAAACTGATAACGACCTTTGACACTCTAAATGCAGGAATGAATGTTTCACACGGATTTAGGGTACCGTCACACAGTGCCATTTCGATCGCTACGACGGTACGATTCGTGACGTTCCAGCGATATCCATACGATATCGCTGTGTCTGACACGAAGCAGCGATCAGGGATTCTGCTGCGAATCGTACGTCGTAGCAGATCATTTGGAACTTTCTTTCGTCGCTGGATCTCCCGCTGTCATCGCTAGATCGGTGTGTGTGACACCGATCTAGCGATGCGTTCGCTTGTAACCAGGGTAAACATCGGGTTACTAAGCGCAGGACCGCGCTTAGTAACCCGATGTTTACCCTGGTTACCAGCGTAAATGTAAATAAAAACAAACAGTACATACTTACATTCCGGTGTCCGTCAGGTCCCTTGCCGTCTGCTTCCCGCACTCACTGACTGCCGGCCGTAAAGTGAAAGCAGAGCAGAGCGGTGACGTCACCGCTGTGCTGTGCTTTCACTTTACGGCCGGCAGTCAGTGAGTGCGGGAAGCAGACGGCAAGGGACAGACACCGGAATGTAAGTATGTGCTGTTTGTTTGTTTTTTACGCTGGTGACCAGGGTAAACATCGGGTTACTAAGCGCGGTCCTGCGCTTAGTAACCCGATGTTTACCCTGGTTACCAGGGGACCTCGGCACCGTTGGTCGCTGGAGAGCTGTCTGTGTGACAGCTCCCCAGCGACCACACTACGACTTACCTACGATCACGGCCAGGTCATATCGCTGGTCGTGATCGTAGGTAGATCGTATAGTGTGACGGTACCCTTATGTCTTTTTACATCAACTAAGGAACTTGCCCCTCAGACCATGAAGGGTCACCACAACAGAGACCCTAATCACAGGACAATAAAACAATCCTTATCTAAGAATTGGCCCAATATTTATGGACGTAACTGTTTATCACCCATGGTAATTCTGCTTCATGTCACCTGGCTTATCCATGTGTTTTTTTTTCATTTTTTTTTTCTATACTATGTTGTGCATAAATGTGTGATTCTTCAGAATTTGTTTTAGTCTTTGCCTGATGAAGAGACGTATATAGTCTAGAAAACTTGCAATTTGTTACCATCTTTTCAGTTAGCCATTAAAAGGTATCAACCACTGAGGACTCTCAATTCTAAATATTTGACTTGCACTTATCATTTCATAAGTTTTTAAACTTTTATTGACAAACACTTCAAGTTTTTGAAAGCAACTCAATATTTACAGGGCAGACTCTTATTTTTCTTGAGTTCTGCAATTTAGTTCTTGGAGTTTATACCAATTTCTATGTTTCTTTTCTCTAAGGATTGACTAAAGGTTCACAATGAGATTGAGAGAGTTTCCTGGTCATAGACCCAAAATTTCAATGTATTTTTCACCGAGCTACTTAGTTATCACTATTGTCTATTGACATGGTCTCCATCATACAGGAAAAATAATTGTTCATCACAAAATTACTCCTTAATCATTGGAAAAAGTTGCTCTCGGAGGAGGTTTAGATCCTATTCTTTATTCATAGCAGTGTTCTTAGGAAAAATTGTGAGGGAGCCCACTCCATGGATGAAAAGCCATGAATCAATCATTCTTCTCGTCTGCTGCAGTCCAATCCTTGCACTTACTACAGACTGATATTCTGTAGAACGTACAAGGTTTGGACTACAGACGAATGAGATAAGGTTGTATTCTCTGATGATCTGATGAAGCCACCTTCAGACTATTTGGGACATCTGGAAGAATGATTGTCCAGAGGAGATAAGGTGAGCGCTACCATGAGTCCTATGTCATGCCATCAGAAAACCATTCTGACAACATTCATGTGTGCAGTTACCTTTCATCCATAGAGGGGGCTCTCTCACAATTTTAATTAAAAACACTACCATGAATAAAGAATGGGATCTAAATATCCTCCAAGAGCAACTTCTCCCAAATATCAAGGAGCAATTTGATAATGAACAATGCTTTTTTCAGCATGATAGAGCACCTGTCATAAGTAGTGTTGAGCGATACCTTCCGATATCCATAAGTATCGGTATCGGATTGTATCGGCCGATATTCGAAAAATGTCGGATATCGCCGATACCGATACCCGATACTAGGGTTGAGCGAAACGGGTCGTTCATTTTCAAAAGTCGCCGACTTTTGGCAAAGTCGGGTTTCATGAAACCCGATCCGACCCCTGTGCGGGGTCGGCCATGCGGTACGCGACTTTCGCGCCAAAGTCGCGTTTCAATGACGCGAAAAGCGCCATTTCTCAGCCAATGAAGGTAAACGCAGAGTGTGGGCAGCGTGATGACATAGGTCCTGGTCCCCACCATCTTAGAGAAGGGCATTGCAGTGATTGGCTTGCTGTCCGCGGCGTCACAGGGGCTATAAAGGGGTGTTCCCGCCGACCGCCATGTTACTGCTGCTGATCTGAGCTTAGGGAGAGGTTGCTGCCGCTTCGTCAGAAGCAGGGATAGCGTTAGGCAGGGTCCATTAACCACCAAACCGCTTGTGCTGTAGCGATTTCCACTGCCCAACACCACCTTCGGTGTGCAGGGACAGTGGAAGCTACATTTTTTTTTTTTTTTTCCCCTCAGCGCTGTAGCTCATTGGGCTGCCCTAGAAGGCTCCCTGATAGCTGCATTGCTGTGTGTACGCCGCTGTGCAAACCAACTGCTTTTTTCAAAGCACAAATCCTCTTGTTCCTTCCTTTCTGCACAGCTATCTTTTTGGTTTGTACACACGTTTTATTTAATTTGTGCATCAGTTCACTCCTTATTGCTGCCTGCCATACCTGGCTGAGATTACTGCAGGGAGATAGTAATTGAAGGACACTCCCTGTTTTTTTTTTTTTTTTTTTGTGGGAGATTAAGATTGACATTTCTGCTAGAGTGCCATCCCTGTCTGTGTCATCTCTCAGTCAGTGGGCCATAGAAAGCCTATTTATTTTTTTGCTTGATTTGGGTTATAAAATCTACCTGAAAAAATCACTACATCAATCAGTGGGAGAAAAATATTGGCCTCAGGGCTTGTGTGCCACTCTTGACTCCTGTGTGTGCCATCTCTCAGTCAGTGGGCCATAGAAAGCCTATTTATTTTTTTGCTTTATTTGGGTTCTAAATTCTACCTGAAAAAATCAATAAATCAATCAGTGGGAGATTAATATTGGCCTTTGGGCTTGTGTGCCAGTCCTAAGCGTGCCATCTCTCTCTCTCAGATAGTGGGCCATAGAAAGCCTATTTATTATTTTTTTTATTGGGTTTATAAATTTTCCCTGGAAAAAAAAAAAAAAAAAAAAGTGGGAGATTAATACTGGCCTCTGGGCTTGTGTGCCAGTCCTGAGCGTGCCATCTCTCTCACAAATAGTGGGCCATAGAAAGCCTATTTATTTATTTTTTTTTGGTTTTATAAATTCTCCCTGAAAAAAAAAAGGGAGATTAATATTGGCCTTTGGGCTTGTGTGCCAGTCCTAAGCGTGCCATCTCTCTCTCTCTCTCAGATAGTGGGCCATAGAAAGCCTATTTATTATTTTTTTTATTGGGTTTATAAATTTTCCCTGGAACAAAAAAAAAAAAGTGGGAGATAAATATTGGCCTCTGGGCTTGTGTGCCACTCCTGACTCCTGTGTGCGTCATCTCTCACTCAGTGGGCCATAGAAAGCCTTTTTTTGTTTTATTTGTTTTCTAAATTCTCCCTGAAAAAATCATTTTATTTTATTTGGTTTCTAAATTCTTCCTGAAAAAATCATTTTATTCTATTATTTTTTTTTCCTAAAGTCTCCCTGAAAAAAAAAAAAAAAAAACAGTGGGAGATTAATATTGCCCTTTCTGCTTGTGTGCCAGTCTTGACTCCTGGGTGTGCCATCTCTCTCTCTCTCTCCAATTGTGGGCCATAGAAAGCCTATTATTTTTTTTAGCTTGATTTGGGTTCCAAAATCTACCTGAAAAAATCACTACATCAATCAGTGGGAGATAAATATTGGCCTCTGGGCTTGTGTGCCACTCCTGACTCCTGTGTGCGTCATCTCTCACTCAGTGGGCCATAGAAAGCCTTTTTTTGTTTTATTTGTTTTCTAAATTTTCCCTGAAAAAATCATTTTATTTTATTTGGTTTCTAAATTCTTCCTGAAAAAATCATTTTATTCTATTATTTTTTTTCCTAAAGTCTCCCTGAAAAAAAAACAAAAAACAAATCAGTGGGAGATTAATATTGCCCTTTCTGCTTGTGTGCCAGTCTTGACTCCTGGGTGTGCCATCTCTCTCTCTCTCTCCAATTGTGGGCCATAGAAAGCCTATTATTTTTTTAGCTTGATTTGGGTTCCAAAATCTACCTGAAAAAATCACTACATCAATCAGTGGGAGATAAATATTGGCCTCTGGGCTTGTGTGCCACTCCTGACTCCTGTGTGCGTCATCTCTCACTCAGTGGGCCATAGAAAGCCTTTTTTTGTTTTATTTGTTTTCTAAATTCTCCCTGAAAAAATCATTTTATTTTATTTGGTTTCTAAATTCTTCCTGAAAAAATCATTTTATTCTATTATCTTTTTTCCTAAAGTCTCCCTGAAAAAAAAAAAAATCAAATCAGTGGGAGATTAATATTTACATTTGTGCTTCAGTGACAGTCCTGCGTGTGTGGCATCTCTCTCATTTGTTGCCACCAACAACAGAGTGTGTAACATTGTGCCTGATTTTCGTTGTGGTCTCACTC